>NW_026692962.1:0-600000 GCF_021218885.2 Marmota monax
GCACAGTGGCGAACACTTATAATCCCAGCAGCTCAGAAGGTTGAGACAGGAGGATCCTGAGTTCAAAGACAGCCTCAGCAATTGCAAGACACTAAGAAACTCAGTGAGACCCTATCTCTAATAAAATACAAAATTGGGCGGGGATATGGCTCAGTGGTTGTGTGCCCCTGAGTTCAATCCCTGGTACCCCCCAAAAAAAATTTTTTTGTGAGAAATGATGACTAGAAAATCAGCAAAACTAACCTTCCCTGAACAGTTCTCTTTGCTTTGGGGTTTCTGGGGACTGGGGAGACAAAGTCTACCTTGCCAAGTGGCCATAAGGCCTGTACTGGTCAAAAGGAAGGGGAACAGTTATCACAAGCCCTGTTTTGGAAAGCAGTATCTCAGTCATTCACTAGATTTGGTTTTTCTTACAATCAAGAAATTGGTTGAGAGGAATGAGAAATCTATGGAAAATGAGATCTTGCATACTTTTGCTTTTTGGAAAAATGCTTTGATTTGATTTGGTTTATTCTTCAGGTAAGTCAGGGGGAAAAGGCTGAGTCAATCCCCTCCCTTTAAAACCCCAGGCTTAAGTCAAGTCACCTGAGAACTGGCACCTCCATGCTTTCTCTAGCGATCTCTCCTTCTGGGGAACTTGGAGTTGGGGTGTGCTTCTCATATGGGCACTGTGCCAGGGCAGCTACCTGGACATACCCAAGAGTTATTTCAGGGAGCAAGATCCACACCTTCTATTGCTTCTTCATCTTTCATCTTGATACTTTTATAAAGAACAAAGAGCCGTCTTCCTAAAACAGACATGGCCCTTGATCTAACCAAGTGTGCCCCCCATTGAAACAGATGCTGGTTCACTCCCTTCCTTTGAAATTCCAATGCATGACCAGATGCAGATATCAAGTATCCCAACAGCCAAAATGTTTTCATATTCTCTCCTATCTTCCATGCTTCTTACTTCTAAAATCAAAGGTCTTTTTGTTGTAAGCAAAAACACATGGGAAAGTTATTCTAAAAAAAAAATGTTCTTCTAGGGCTGAGGATATAGCTGTTAGTAGAGTACTTGCCTTGCATGCACAAGGCCCTGGGTTCAGTCACCAGCACCACACAAACAAATATAAAATGCTCTCCCAGTAGGGCATGATGGTGCATGCCTGCAATTCCAGCAGCTGGGAAGGCTGAGGTAGTATGATTGAAGGTTTGAAGCTAGCACTCAGCAATTTAGTGAGGCTTTAAGCAGCATAGTGAGACCCTGTCTAAAAACAAAGAATAAAAAGAGCTGGGGATGTGGATCAGGCTTTAAGGGTTCAATCCCTGGTATAATAATAATAATACTAATATAAAAATAAATAAAAATGCTGATTACATGCCTGTAATCCCAGCAGCTTGGGAGGCTGAGGAAAGAGAATCACAAGTTCAAAACCAGCCTCAGCAATGGCGAGGCACTTAGAAACTCAGTGAGACCCTGCTCTAAATAAAATACAAAATAGGGCTGAGTATGTGGCTTAGTGATTGAGGGCCCCTGAATTCAATCCCCAGTACCAAAAATAAATAGATAGATTTAAAAAATGCTCTTCCATACTATCCAAATGGTTTCCAGATTATAACAGAAACAACAAGACCTTCAGCACAAAGTGGTGGGGATGTAGCAAGGATGTGGTAGGGGCATGGTATGAGTGGAGCTCTCAGCAGGAGGTATGTGTGAGCCTTGGGGCACCTCAGGCGCAGTGGGCCAACTGGGCCTGGGAGCACAAGATCTGCCTCAATCAGTGGACTGAGAAAGGGCAGCAGCAATTTGGCTCACCAAAATGTGCACTTAAAATGTGCACTTAAAATTATTGAGCTGGCTCCAGCAGCTCAAGGATGCAAAGGAAGGTCATGAGATTCCGTCTGCTGTTCAGCAAAGTTCACAAACACCTGGAGTCAAAAGAAGAGTGAGAGTAAGTAGATGTCTCCAGAAAAACAGCACCCTACACCAACCTACCCACTTAATTCTGTATTTTCCAATTAACATACAGCCCTATTGGGGTGACTGGTACCCTGACCAGGAGAGGCTGGTACACGCACACAAACCCAGCCACTGGTGCCCTAGACAGAGCTTGCATCTTAGATCCCCGAGCCAAGCCAAGGAAGTTCCTGCTAGACGTTTCAAAGGACTTTGAGTACAGATGTTGGAGTAACCAAGGCAAGGCAAATTCTCAGAAAGTACCTTCCTAATCTGCTAAAGAAGGAACTAAGAAAAGGTAGTTGACTCTTTTCTGATCTTCATTCAATGTACATTGTGGCCACAACTCCTGCCTAAGGAATCCAGTTTGGCCTTCACCTGCTCAAGGCTGATAAGAAGGTACAAGTGAGCAGGTAAGCCAGTTCCTCTTCAAGGAGTAAAGGGTAACTTGCCTATTTCTACTGTCTTTGTTGAATTATCTTTGAGGGTGTTTAGTAAAGAACAATAACACATTTTTTAAAAATAACACCAAAAAACCCAGATGTCCACTGATGAATTAATAGAAGGATAAGCAAAATGTGGCATCTAAACCCAATGGATTATTATTCAGTCTTAAAAAGGAAGGAAATTCTGACACATGCTACAACGTGGATGGGCCATGAGGACATTATGCTTAATGAAATAGGCCAGTCCCAAAAGGACAGATTTTGCATGATTCCACTTCTGTGAGGTACACAGAATAGCCAGTTTCAAAGAAACAGAAAGAAGAATGATATTTGCTAGTGGAAGCAGCAGAGTGGAGGAGGAAATGGAACAGTACAGTTTAATGGACACAGTTACTGTTTTGCAAGATGAAAAGAGCTTTGAAGATGGGTGGTGGTGATGGTAGTTAACACTTCTGAACTTCACACTTAGAAATGGTTAAGTAGTAAATTGTATATATTTTACACAAACATTTTTTTTACCACAATAAAAAGTGTGGTTACATTGTAAAAATACACATGGAACATATTTATCAAAACTCACCAAAATGTGCACTTAACATAGGTTTGTTTTATTGTATGCAAATTATATACCAATAAAGTTGATTTGAAAAGAAAAAAGCCACCACCAAACACAACAAGAAAAAATAACATGTAAAGGAAAAACAAAGTGAAGTTGGATGATGAATAACGTTGTTAGAAAACAATTTCTGATTTATCAAGATTTATCCTAATGGACAGAGACAAGAGTGTGTTAAAATCGGGAATGTCATGCCTGCCTCTTGTGTCAACTGCAGCCCATGTTGGCATTCTGGCACATTTGTCTTTGCACAGTCTTCTCTCCTGTGCCTGGTACACTGGGGTGGACTTGCCTGATCCACTGTGGTCTGTGTGACTGAGTACTCCTCGATGAACAGGCTGTCCTTGTGGGAGAGGAGCAGCTGGAAGATCCTGGCCAGGGAGGAGGAAGAGACCTGGAACTGGTGCATGTTGTAATGCCTCTCCCTCTGCACACTGCCAGGGGAGTCTCCTGGAAGAACTGCTCCACCTGATTAAGGTCCGGACACAAGTTATCCTTTGGGGATTTGATTTTCATTGTGATAATGTAGCCATCTCCAAACCTAAGGGATGCACAGTGCAGTTCAGGCCTGTCAGTGGATGGGTCAAAGGCAATCCCAAAATAAGGAGTAGACTCATCCTGCACACTGGGGTTAGGCCCACACCATTGGCCATCTGTGCGTGTTTAAAACTAGGAGAAAAAAATGTAGTAGTCCTTGGAGAAACCTTTTGGTACCAGTTTTTAAAGGTCTGAATGTGTGTGGTAAAGTGGCACAGATGTACTTTCTGAAGTCAAAGGTGGTTATAGCCCTGTGGAGATCCCAGGCCCGACCATAAAGACATGTGACCAGTGCATACTGAATGGGGTGGCAAGGGCTGTCTGGCCTTCAGGACACCAGCCAGGGGGAAGCAAAGGCCTGGGAAGACAGCACTTCCCCGAGGAAGTTTCCAGAAACAGGGCCATTGGTGCTTTCTTCCTCCCTTCACCAGGTTGCTGGTTACCTTCACAGGGAGGATGAAGGATGAAGCAAAGAGTGTGCTTATGGCCATCTGGCATGTATACATGGCTAGTTCAGGGTGTATGATATACATTATCACTGTAAGCTCCCTCCTTGACCTAGGGCCATTCTCTATCCATCTTTCAGCTCCAGAGAATTAATGTCCCTCCACATGGGGACATGCCTCCTCATCTCCTCAATCATGGAGATCTTGAGGAATGAGAGGCAAAGGAGTAGGGGGTCATCCCTCAGCAGTTGGGCACAAGGAATTGCTGACACATGCTGATGTCCCCATAAATATCCAGCTTGGAGACTGTAATTGCTCAAGAAATCAGGCTCAAATATCCATTTGCCAAATGTAGCTCATCTACTAGACCTTTCTGCCTGGATGTTTTCACTGAAATACACTTTCACAGATCCTTAAGATTAAGCACATCAGCATAGGTAAGTTAGATTCTGTGATGTCCCTAGCTCATGGTTTTAGATTCTGGGCTCTTGATAAGTGTGTTAAATAAAATCCACAACTATAAACCCACTCTTTCCCAGGTTAGAAGGCATGTCAGAATGCAAGGGAACCTGGCAATATTATGATAATCTTGTTTTAACTGGTTGTTAGCTTCAGCACACAAACTGTAAATAAGGAATTATTTACAACAATTTATGAGCACAGGATAATTCTACTCAAGAGTACTGGCATCCTTAGTTTCTTATGTAACATGTGGTTATTTTTCAAACTTAAATGCATACAATATTCTAGAGAAGAAATTTGGTTTCCAAGTTGTTTGGTCTCCTAATAATTTTTATATTGGTTGTGGACTGTCATGAAATAGGCCAGGGAGGTCTTGGATCTGTCAGGATAAGTGTGGTGACATTGAATCAGTGTTTTATCCACAAGCAATTAGCCCAATACAGAGGAACTTCTTATCAGCACAATGCTTTCTGCTACGACTAGCAGGTGGGATGAGGGGCAGCAGGATCCTCCCAAGCATCCACAGAGAACACAGGGCCTGGTTCAATCCCCCAAAAAGGTAGCAAAAAGGACCCCCACACACACCAGGCCTGCTTACTTGTACTTGAGGTGCTGAATGGTGCCCAGACACTAAAAGGTGCCCTTCACCATGATGCCCAGCCAGGTACACAGCGCCTCACAGTCCTCCATGCTGTGGTACAGGAGAGAGGAGGTGAGGCAGTAGGCAGGGACTCCCACCCACCTTCCCCACCCTGGGCATCTCTTGGCTGTGAGAGGTGAGGACCATGGCTCTCCCTTCTCTGAGGATGCTCACGATGCATGCGGTGTGCCTGGGGGTCCATTCTGGTGGTGGGCTCATCCTGTAGGGTGGGAGAGAGAGTGAGGCATGTGGACTTGGAGTTGGCCTTTCTGAGTCACTGCAGCCTCTGCCGGCTGACTCCCTTTGAACAGCCCTGGTGTCTGAGAAGGATGAGCTGACAGATACTTTCTCAGCCGTTCCCAGCTCAGCAAGATGGGGGAGGGGCGCCCGGGTGCAGCACATGGAAGGCTGGAGGTGAATCAGAGTAAAGAAACATGATATACACCTCTAGATTCCTTCAGCCTGAGAGTGAGTTACAGTTGATATAGGCAATGGTAGAATTATCCTCTAAAAAGGCAAAACAAAACAAAAAAACCCAAAATAAAATGGAAATAACACAAAACTACAAGTGTGTAAGGAGAGGGAGATAACCCAGGTAACTTTTGGCTCCCTCCATGTTCTGTGACCCATGCCCTCATGAACCTTAGACTGCAAGGTCTGGTTTAGTGGGAGGTCAGCACAGACTTTATATGTGAAGGTTCGGCTATGTGGGAAATCCTAAGGGAGTTTAAATTAAAGACACAGACTCTAATTACCTTTAAACCAGCTCCAGGAGGGCTTCTCATACTTTCAGCCTCCAGCTACCTATTAAAGTAGCAAGGTTTACTGAAGAGGAGAGAGAGAGAGAGAGAGAGAGAGAGAGAGGAAAGAAGAAGAAGAAGAAGAGGAGGAGGAGGAGGAGGAGGAGGAGGAGGAGAGGGGAAGAGAGGGGAGGGGAGAGGGAGAGGGAGAGGGAGAGGGAAGGAGAGGAGAGGAGAGGGAGAACACGCCAGGGAGTAAACTTTTATTGGGGAACAAAAAATTCTGGGGAAAATCCCATCCAATGAAGATTAAGGGGGGCAGTGTCCCAAGGTCAGGTGAGACGATTGGATCTTCAGGGGCTGTGGCATTTTATCTGGATTGCACCCTGAATGGTTCCTTTTGAGCCATCAGCCCAGTGTTTGGTTTGCAACTTTCAGGCATGGTCTGACTAGGAGTTGCTGGGAAGTCTCTCCCACCATGGACAAGCCCTGGGACCCAAGAAGGGTGGGGAAAGCTCTTAACACAAAGAAGTGTCTGAGCGCCTCTTACCCAGCCAGTGAGGTAACTCAATCACGTGCAAGGATGGCCTCCCACAGTCTGGGGCCCTGGGCCTGGTCCAGCTCTGGGGAGAGTCACAGGAGCCTTGGATCAAGTCAACATACCTGTCCCCTGGATCCCATGCAGACCTCCTCATGCTGAAGTAACTTCCAACCACACACCAATGTTCCCCAGAGCGGGCTGAACTTCCCCATGGTGAGCTGTGGCCCTGGAGAGACTTCCCAACAACTCCTAATCAGACCATGCCTGAAAGCTGCAAACCAAACACTGGGCTAATGGCTCAAAAGGAACTGTGCAGAGTGCAATCCAGATAAAACGCTGCAGGGTACATTCCATATAAAATTGCTGCAGGACTCAGGACACATTTTCCTGGCCAGAGAGATGCAGACTTGCTTGGCTCTTAGGGTTGCCCGCCCACTTTCAGTTGCATTGCCCTCACAAATAGGTTCTTTCCCCTGAAGAACCAACCAGAATGATCCAGATTGGACTAATTTGGTGTCTTAAAACAAGGAACTGGTTTTTCCTGCTCTTGAGCTGTAATATTAACTCAATACTTTTAATAACTATAATGTATATGAACAAAATCTGTGATAAAGCGATTCCTGGAGACCTGAAGCCTAATTCTGTAAGCATTGAATTTTTTTTGTTGTTGTTGTTGTTGTATTTTAACCATTTTGGACAGAAATCCTCTAAAAATGTATATTACCGGGCTGGGATTGTGGCTCAGTGGTAAAGCGCTTGCCTAGCACGGGCGGGACCCAGGTTCGATTCTCAACACCACATAAAAATAAAGGCATTGTGTTGTGTCCATCTACAGCTAAAAATATAATAAATGTTTAAAAAAATGTATATTACCATAGTCCTTTGTTTTCTTTTTTTTTTCCTTTTTCTTTTTTTTAACCTCTGACTTTAAGCCATTGAAGTCCATAAACTCCAGCCTTATCTCTGCCCAAAGATATTGAGACTTTGTGTGCATAATGCTTGCAGTGTCACATGTATTAGATATGATTTGAGCTGGTCCTAGGCAGTATCGAGGCACGGTGGCGCATACCTGTAATTCCAGCGGTATGGGCCTAAGCAACTCAGTGAGACTCTGTCTAATTAAATACAAAATAGGGCTGGGGATGTGGCTCAGTGGCCAAGTGCTCCTGAGTTCAATCCCCAGTATACACACACCCCCACTCCCCCAAAAAAGCAAGCTGTGCCCTGATCTGAGTCACATCACAGAGTGACTCAGATCAATGAATAAAAGTTGTTTAGGGTGCAGTTTTCAGGCTGATCCTGACCCCAAGTTACTCCCTTGATAAAGCAGTAGTTTCTCCAATTTGAGTATAAGTGCTGAGATAAAATGATTGCACCTTGTTTGTACAAGTCAGCAACCACCATCTGAACAGTACAAACTGATAAATAAATTAACCATGCTAATAAAAATAATCACCTGTAAATTTACTGAATTAAATAACTAGTACATGGATGCATGGACATATCAAACTTCTATCAGAAAAACCAGGCCCACTGAAAGAAGCAAACCCTTCACCTGAACCATAAAAGTAGAAGCCTAGGAAAATCGCCAGAACAATGAACCTCTGATCCTCTGTTCCTGGACTTTAGCTCAGCAGTTTCTCCCGCCCATAAAGACTACACATGGCTCACTCCAAGCTGGCATTCTGAAATTGCCATCAGTCTGGATCCTAGCCTAGAATAAGTTTCTTGCCCTGACAGCTCTGCACCCTAAATCACTTTTATTCATTGGTTCTGGTTCACAATCTTATCTGACCAACTGCTTTCTGGGCTCTCTGCCTTCCTTCCCAGTTCAGCCTCCTGAACCCTGTGGCTACCTTAATCCTTTTTTTTTTTTAAGGTGGTGCTGGAAATTGAACCCAGGGCCCTTGTGCAAACACTCTACCAACTGAGCTATATCCCTAGCTCTCTGCTTCCTTTTGAAACCAGAGTTTCAGAAGAAACTTAATTCTGCAGGTGGGTGGGGCCTGCATAAACTGCAGGCCACTGCAGTTGAGAAAGCCCGTTTTTATTGTTGCAGCTAATCAAAGCGAGGGATGCCTGAGGTGTTAGCTCCAAGGGTCCCAGCTGGCAAAGCCAGATTCTTCTCCATTCCTATGAAGTGAAGCAAGAGGGGACATGACAGGGGTTGTCACTTAAATGTACTAGTCTAGGATCTTATATAGCTTCTGGGTAGGGCACTGATCAACACCTTTGCTAATCAAGTATTAGAAAAGTACTAACTTAGCAAGACCCTGAACTACTTAGCAAGACCCTGTCTCAAAAGAACAAAATAAAAAGGCTGGGTATATAACGCAGTTGTAAAGTACCCTGTATGCAATCCCCAGTATCAAAAAACAAACAGCTTGGTGCAGTGACATATGCCTAAAATCCCAGGGGTTGGGGAGGCTGAGTCACTAAGAGAGCGATTCAAAGCCAGCCTCAGCAATTTAGCGAGGTACAAGTTCTCAGGGAGAACTTGTCTCTAAATAAAATATTTTAAAAGGGCTGGGATGTTGCTCAGTGGTTGAATCCCCCTTGGGTTCAATCCCCAGTACCAAAAACAAAACAAAACAAAAAAATAAAAAACTTTGTACTAAATAAGTCAAAGCGATTCTTTGGTCCAGTATCCCAAGTAGTCAACACTGTCCCTCACCTATATTTCTTACGGTTATTGTTACTTTTTTTGGCTTCTGCCAACTTTTCTGAATACTGTACTCATTTCTTGTTTGTCCCCTGTGACAGTGTTTTAAAAATGGGCTTTAAGGGACTGAGGTGTAACTCAGTCAGTGGTAGAGCACTTGCCTACTTTGTACAAAGCCCTCGGATTGATCCCCAGCGTGACAAAGCAAAAAAAAAAAAAAAAGGTATGGACTTTAGACAAGGGTTTGAACCCTAGCTTATCCTTCTGTATTCTGTATTTATGTGTAGTTAAGTAAATTTCTTCATGTTTATAAACCTCAATTTCTTCTGTAAAATACAGGTATTATTGCTTACTTCATACTGCTACTGTGGGAGTTAATAGAAGTGTTATTATCAAAATAGCTTCAGGCCTTGGATACTTTCTTAAGCTATTGCATGTTCAGACTTGCATTTCAGGCTCCCTTAACATTCTTGCCCTGGTGAGCTTTTGTAGTGCCTGGCTTATCTTTGACATCCTTATTAACTAGTTCAGTTCAGTTCAGGAAATATGCATAATGAGTTTCTATGTGTTAGACACTGAATGTGAATAATATCCAAAACTTATTAGGATAGTACTGACCACAAGTAAAGTGTTGGTTTAAGAGGACTATAAACAGAATTGTGATTCTGTTACAGTGAAGTAAGTAAAATTATCTAGATATTCACAGGATGCCTCAACTTGCTATGGGACCAAAGAGAAGTGATTTGGACTTCTCTTTGGAGGAAGGGGGCAAGAAAATGCTTCAAACTGGATACAGTGGCACATTCCTATAATCCAGTTACTTAAGGGGCCAAGATAGGAAAATCACAAGTTCAAGGCCAGCCTTGAACTTAGTTAGAACTTAGTGAGACCCTCAAACTGAGTTGGTGTAACTCAGTGGTAGAACACCCCTGGGTTTAGTCTCCAGGACAAAAACAAAACAAAAAGCAAACAAACTAAACACAAGAGAAAGAAGAAAATGCTTCAAGTTTGGGATGATGATACAATCAACAGTTGAGTGGAACCCATATAAAAACTATGAAATAGCAGAAAAATACTCTACATTTAGTTAAAAGCTTGAGGAAAGGAAAAGGAATAGGTATTATGAATGGTGTATACAGGGAAACATAATAGTTCCACATTAATAGAACACAAATTGTAAACCTAGGGAGTTTATTATGACATGCTTGCTTTTGGTCATCAACTTTAGGACTCATTGTGTGTGTGTCTGTATGTATGTGATGCTGGCAATTGAACACAGGTCCTTGCTCATTCTAGGCAACTGCTTTACCACCACCCCTCATCCCTCTTTTTTTGAGATGGGGTCTTGCTCTGTTGCCAGGATTTCCTGACTTAGAATTGCTGGGCTCAAGTAATCCTCCTGCCTTAGTCTCCGGAGGAGCTGTGACTATAGGTATGCTTCCTATACCAGACAGGACTCATTTCTTTACTTTCTATTCTATTTTCATGGTTGCTTTTGTCTGTATAGATGTTTTTTTATACTGCACTTGATTTATTCATCCATTATTAAAATAATATGCTTTTTCTTGAATATGTTTTGATCACATTTTTTTGTATTATTACATTCTGCTTCTTAAAAAATAGAAAAGTTAATTGAAAAGGAACACTAATGAGCTATCAGGTACTTGCATTTAAATGCTTTTTCTTCTTCTTCTTAGCTTTATCTAAAATAGGCTCAGTGGGAGCACTGAGGCATTTAGTGTAAGTAGCCTACTAGGCACAGCAGGCCTGAACATCTCTTAGATTTCAAAAGATTAACCATAGGGAAATTGAAATGTATAATAGGCTCTGGCAGTGTTCAACAATCCAGTTAAAAGGATATTCTATATTTGATACCATAGATCACAAGACTTTGGTGAATAAAAATTTGCCCACTTACATTTCATTGTCTGTTAGGAAAATGGGTGATGATGGAAAACATGCCATGCTAATGTTTTACTTTGTTACAAATCATTTAACTGGTTTCAGAACCAAATCAGCCATTTCATTTTCTTTACTTGAAGTCAATTTTTTAAAAATATATTTTTAGTTGTTGACAGACCTTTTATTTTTTTATTTATATACAGTGCTAAGAATTGAACCTAGTGTCTCAAACATGCTGGGCAAGTGCTCTACCACTGAGCCACAACCCAGCCCCTTGAGGTTAATTTTTAAAATTTTGAGATATATTAATTACATAGAAATGTAGTGCTCAAACAATAATTCATTACATGGTTAGAAACTCAAATTTAAATTTTAAAGCTGCAGGTTGTTTTTGGACAATGTCAATTTATTTTTTTATGGGCATGTGGGATTCAGCTTTTATTCAGATGCTATTAATTTTTGAGTTATATTATTTAGATTTTGTATCTTGTTAATTTGGTTTAACTTTTTAATGTGTGAACCAGATTTGTTTATTTACTTATTTATTCTTTGTAGTTACACATGATGATAGAGTTTATTATGACATATTTATATAAACATGGCATATATCTTATTCTAATTAGGATCCCAGTCTTGTGTTGTCTGTATAGATTTTTCATCATTTTCACTTTCATGCCTATTCAAGGTGGCAAAGTGTATGTTACTATTTCATGATTACAAGTGTTTCCACTTCTCATTTTTATCATGTTAAAGCTTTCTGAACAAACTGGAACAATACTAAAGAATGTATTTACATTATAAAGCATCTTTTTCTTGCAGGTTTATATTTAAAATATTTTAATATTTCTTTCCCCCTACATCCACACATATTTATTGTGTACCTATTATTTTCTGAATGAATATCTGTATATGTGTACAGAGATAGAGATAGAATAGTGCCTAGCTATTATTATATACCAAGCACATCATAGTTTCAAAAAAATCGGTTGGGGGTATAGCTCAGTGGCAGAGTGCCTGTCTAGCATGCAGAAGGCCATAGGTTGGATTCCAAGCACGGCAAAAAAAAAAAAAAAGAAAGAAAGAAAGAAAGAAAGAAAAATACACATACACACACACATACTTTAAAAAAATTGTAGCAAGGAATGGTGGCCATGTCTGTAATCCCAAAGGCTGGGAAGGCTGAGGCCTTCCTCAAAAATGTAAGTTTGTGGTAAGCTTGGGTGATTTAGTGAGACCCTGTCTCCAAATAAAAAATTAAAATGGATATAGTTCAGCAGTAGAGCATTTCTGGGTCCAATCTGTAGTAGCACAAAAAAAAAAAAAAAGGGATATTCCACCATCTAGAAATTTTCTCAAGATCATATTACACAAAAATTTAAGGTCAATCATTCTACTCTTACAGTTACTTTATTTTTCTGCTCTCCTTCCAACCGTAAGCATAGTTTAAATTATTTACAATATAAGAGGCATAGCTTAATTTATACCAGCATTGTGTTAACTAGAAAGGCATAATATTAATTTCAGCCTGTCCATCACCAGAATAGGCTGCTGTGGAACTCCGGAAAATGAGGCAGTGGGATCACAAGTTCGAGGCAGCCTGAGGAATTTAGTGAGACACTGTCTCAATAATAAATAGATAGATAAATAAACAAATAAATAGATGGGCTTGGATGTAGCATTCCCTCCACCCCAACCCCAAAGTAATGTGTATGAGATCATTGCAGCCAGGAAGTGGTAAATCCCTCATAACTGAGTTCTTCCAGTCCAAGTTCCCCACTTCCCCGCTTTCCCCCCATCTCCTGGTTAATGTCACTAAGGTTCATTGGTTGCACCGTTTTGGGCTCCTCTCAGCCTTAAGGTCTCAGAGTGGAAGCAGGGGTCATTTCCAACTGAACAAGTTTTTTTCCAGAGTACTGGTTGATAAATGACGCCAGTGCTAATAATATTTTCATGTCATCGACATTTTTAGGAGCGGGTTCGCAGCTTCCGAGATCCTTCTCCCCACTCTCTCTCAAGGTCCTTTGCCCTAAAGGACTTTGCCCTTTCTCTAGCAGATTGTCACTGTGGCATTCTCTGCAGCTGGTCAGTCCCGCAGAGGTCTACGGGGAGAAATCATCCCGTTTGACTCGAACCCCCAGGAGGTGTCTAAAAAGAGCCAGTGCTCCCAGCAGTCAAGTGACGGGAAACCGGCACCGGCGTTTCCCAGCAGAGGAGCCCAGGCACGATCTCCTTAGGCGCGAAGCTGACAAGTGCAGAGCTGGAGCCGCCAAAGCCGAGCCGGGAACGGCGTTTGCCCGGGCCGAGGCGGAAGCCGGAGCATTTGGAGGACGGGACCGCGGGAACCCGGAAACGCCTAGGCTGCACCGAGGTGGCACCGACGAAGGCGGTGGGAGCTGGCGGCGCTGCGGGTCAGCAGTCGCGACGGACCCCTAGAGCTCGGCGGCCTTGGGCGCCCGGCGTTGCTGAGCCGCAGGCCCCAGTGCGTGCCGCTGGCAGAGCTGCGCGGGAGGTGAGGCCTGAGCTTTCCTGGGGAGGGGCGGGTCCCGGGAGGACTGCGGCTGCGGGGCGGCTGGGCAGCTCAGAAGCTGTGGGGTCTGTCTGGGTGAAGTGGAAGGTGTCGAGGACCTGAAGTACTAGTTAAGCAGGAGTGGGACCAGATGAAGTGACACGTTGCAATTCCGACCGTCGACGTGTGGAATGTACTGGGTGGAGGAGGAAAAAGATCCTTAGAAGAGGGGTGTGTCAAGCGAATGAAAACGGCCGTGTGCTGTAAGCCTGAGGTGTGCAGAGAAGTGACTAGTCGGCCAGGCTGGCGGTCACTCATTCCCTCAGTGAATGTCCCCTGAGCTCCCGCTCAGTGTGTAACCCTGTGATAGGCACGGATGCAGTAGACCAGGATTTTGCGCTCAAGAAGCCACAGGGACTTCAAGAAATGGAAAGGTTACCATTGGTAAGGTTAATGTGTGGACAAGGAGTGTCTGAGGCTGTGTAAAATTACCCTCAGAACAAGGGTGTGTGTGTGTGTGTTCTGAGTATTGAGGAACAGGATTTTCAGTAACATTGTAATTTAACCAACAAAAAGGACTCTCAATTCAGGAAGATCTAGTTCAAATGAATTGAAGAATAATATTAAATGTAGTGATGGGCCTTGCTTTATAGTAAACCATTTAAATGTCACTATTTTATAATAGAAGCCTGAATCTTTTATTATATTCTATTAAATGCAAAAATGGAACCAGAGTTAAGTCTTTATCAGTATTGGGCTTTGGTAGATAAAGATTAAATTTGATACAGTTTCTTACTTGGTAGGCTTATTCACTGTTTCCTTTAAGGGGATAATAACTTCTAAAAGTTTAGAATTTCTAATTCTGATTTTCCTCCCTAACTCTTCCCTGTTTCATTCCCACTATCGCTGTGCTAAGTGGGCTCCTCTTTGCTCTTTTATTTCCACACTAAACCAATAGGTTCTAAACTGTACTTGCTGATTTCAGCCTGTTCCCCTTCCAGTCACTTTTCCATCATTGCCCTTTGGTTTGTTGGTGGTGCTGGGAATGGAACCCCAAGGTCTTGCACATGCTAGACAAGTGCTCTACCACTGAATTATACCCCCAACTCTCCTCAATTGCTTTTTAAATCCAAAGGTCTTATGCCATTCTTTGGTCATTCTTCTCTTAGGTACTCAGTGACTCTATGTTGGCTCCAGAATGAAGTTTCTTTCTTTTTTTCTTTTTTTCCCCCTGTGGTGCTGTGGATAGAACCCAGTGTCTTATACATGCTAGGCAAATGCTGTACCACTGACCTATACCCCTATCTCCATTATAAATTGTTTATTTAGGGAGGTTCAAAGTCCTTTAAAATTTAAGTCTTTCCAAGACTCAATATGACCCTTTCATTATTTTTTAAAAATACTTTATCCCATTTAATCTATTTTTTAGTCATACTACAGTTAGTTAATTGAATTGGATTTTCTGAACACACTGTATGCCTACCTGCCTTGGTCTTTGCTTATATAACGTCTTTTCCTACAAGGAAGGTCTTTGTAAAAATTCTATTCTTTAATGCCTTATATGCCACCTCTTCCTTATGAAGCTTTCTGAAATCAACCATGTGTCTGAAATATTCTTTTTCTCTTTGTGCTGGGCTTTATAACCCTTATAATGCTTGCTAAATTTATACTGTATTGTGGCTCTTTGAGAATTTTATTATCCCTACTAGAATGTAAGTTCTTTAAGGAAAGTAATTGTACCTTTTAAGTTTTTTAGCACTTTGGTACTTGAGCACAGTATCATGATATTTTATACTCTTAGTAAGGTTTTGTTATGTCTAATAATATATTTAATGAAACAAACTTTTATATTCTGGAGATAAGGATAACTTGTTTTGTGGTATAACCTTATGTCAGAGTTTCATTACTAATCAAATATTCTTATAAGAGATTGCCTTTTTGTTTCACATTTTAGTACCTCATTTGACCCTAGTAGTAAATTGTTGAGGTAGGACAATTTTTAATAGTCCCCATTCTTATTTATAAAAAATGAATATTGAAGGTCAGGTCAGATAATTTGCCCCAGGTCTTATATACACTCCTTAGGCTACTTCAGTTATATTTGAAATGAATATAATTTGTATCCTCAAAGGTGCCTTTTACTTAGTAGGAACTTAGTAAGTTGAATGAAGGAATCCATTCCTTCATTCAACATACTAAGTTCCTACTAAGTAGAATCAATAGAAATAATCTCTCAGTTGAAAGCTCAATCTTATCATTCAGTAGCTAAGAAGTATGACTTTTGAGTTTCTTTTCTCTTTCCTGATTTTTTTTTTTTTTTTTTGTACCAGAGATTGAACTCAGGGGCATTTGACTGCTGAACTACTTCCCCAGACCTATTTTGTATTTTATTTAGAGATAGAGTCTCACTGAGTTGTTTAGGGCTTCCCTAAATTGTTGAGGCTGGCTTTGAACTCAAGGTCCTCCTGCCTCAGTCTCCAGAGCCGCTGGAATATAGGCAGATACAGTGGTGCATGGCTTTTTCTGAAATTTTTAGAGAGGAGTTTCTATTTTAATTTTAATCAACTGTGGGATTTTTTTTCATTTGTGTATGTGTGTGTGAAATTATAGAATTGTCTATAATAGAAATAACTTGAACATCAAACTGGTAGTTAATAACATTCTTGGAAATGAGTTTATTATTAAAGTGCAGATCAATATGAATTGGTAGCTTAACAAAAGCAGATGTATAGTAAGTGTCTTCATCTTAATTCTCCTCATTAATGGAAGAGTGTAGTGCTGTGGTTATTTATTTATTTAGAGATGGGTGGTTTCACTGTGTTTCATAGGCTGGTCTCAAACTCATACCTTAAGTGTTCCTCCCTTCCTTAGTCTCCCTAGTAGCTGAAACTACAGATACAGCACCGTGCCTCGCTTATTATGTATTTTTAGTTATTTTTTTAAAAAATGTGTTTTGGTACTAAATTTGAGAGTATTTGATGTGTAAATGTGAGAATATCTTAGAAGATAGAATGTTACTCAACTTTTCTATGCAGATTATCTGCCCAGAACTCTGTTTACCATCCATATTGGAGATACCTTATCAAATGAAATAAAAAATCAGTTTAAGAGAAATTGCTGTATATTTAGTTATACAAATTTTGATTGAAAAGGAATGGTATGTCAGGCAACATAGTAGAAGTTAGAATTAAGCTGAAACTTTTAGGTTACTTCAGATAAAGTGCTAAGAAATACTTCATTCCACAAAGAAAGCATCTATTTATGATTTTATACCTACTCTGAGTTGGGTTTTTTTTTCTGTAAAAGTTATATAAGAAATTTTTTCCTAAATTCATATGTGCTATAAAAACCAATTTCAAACATTACTAGTAGCATTCATGAGTAGATCTTATAAAGGTATTGAATGAATATTTGTAAAGCATGATAGTATATAATAACCACTTTATCTAATTTATATTCTTTAATCTTTATAGCTACTCTGTGAGGTACATACTGTTATTTAATGTGCTATAGTTATTAAATGGTGGAGTCAGACTGAACTCAGGCAGTTTGAGTCCAGAGGCATACATCTTCATGTATAGTGGTGAGTTATCTGCCAATCCTTAGACATGATTAAACCACAGGCCTTACTGCACAGACCCTGTGCTTTGTTAATAGAGTCCTAAGCCAGAGGCCTGACTGGGGGGATTCCAGCAAATCAGGTCTGGTCACTCACCCCAAAAACCAAATAGAAAAGGTTATAGTAAAAAGCAGGAAAAGAACCTTAGTCAATATGGTTGTATTAGGAAGGAAAGTGAGATTATATGTCCCAGCCTTGTCTTTGGAGTGCTTATATAAGCTTTTGGTTTAAGTAGAGGAAAAATTGGGGAAGGGTGAGATTGCTGAGTCTTGGTCAAATTGTGGTATAGTCAATCATTTTTTCATTTCTGGTTCTGTGAAGTGGTTTTGAAGAATTCTTTATCACTTGAGGGGGTAATTTCTGTTTATTGCTCAGGATGCTTATTCAGATCTGTAATCCTGGAAAGGAGCAATTTAGTTCCCGGGAGATATTTGCTTCTGGTTAGGGAGGCAGTTTCATCCTGGGGTGACTCCTCTGGGTAGGGCAATGACTAGTGACTTCTAAGTGTTACTCCAGGGGTCTGAAACAGGATGCTGCAAATCTTGCCTCAGTCTTGAAGGGAGGGCAAGATAGGTTGGATAGATTTAGGGCTAATAAACCTTGTATTACCAGAATTAGATGAACATTCCATAAATGATTAACAAGTTTACGTGCAGAGTTGAACAGGGACCTGACCCAGTGTTTCAGGTAATAAAGGAGACAGACAAAAGGAAGGCAGAGGGCTGGGGTTGTGGCTCAGTAGTAGAGCGCTTACCCAGCATGTGTGACTGGGTTTGATTCTCAGCACCACATATAAATAAATAAAATAAAGATTCATTGACAACTAAAAAATGTTTTTTGTTTTTTTTTTTTTAAAAAAAAGGCACACAGACATGCCAAGCTTTATCCTGCTTTCAGTTACCTATGGGCATCTGCAGGTCTATGCAAAGAGTCTGCTTTTGGCAAAGGCAGCCTTTCTATACTTTGAGGGAAATCTTGGGTTTATATTTGAGGTCAGACATGTTATATTATGTAAGGCAAATGGTAATCTTAATATCTTAGAACCATACTTTCTTAATCTGTAAAAGAAATAATTCATCCTTTAACATGTTAAATGTTCTTTAAATGAGATAATGCTTGTAAAGCATCTAGCAAGATATCTGACGTATAGTAGATATTCCCGGCTCTTTTATTAATTTAATTTCTCTTATGAAGTATAGTTATTAGAAAACATTTCATGAGAACCAGTTTCAGCCAGCATCTGAATCTTTTATGTGTAAAAAAAAAATATTTAATTCACAAAGAGATCATTCTTTTCTTCTGAAGATTTACATAACAGAGTCAATGCCTAATGTGTGACAGGTGCTGGTAAGGAAATATAGGAAATACAATAATGTCAACAAATTAGTTTGATAAAATTTTGAGTGTTATTATAAAAGATGTACACAGTGGCATGGGAATATATTAGGAAAAGGATTCAGTCTGCTTGGGAAGATTTAGGAAACTTCACTCAGAGACCTATATTAGCTCTATAAGATATATAGAAATTCTGCTAGTAGAAAAAGCAGAGTCATAGTTTTTGCATTGCTGGGTCTCACAATGATAAGCAGGTATTCTACTATTGACCTACACCTTCAACCCTGGAAAGATTTGTTTTGTCACGTTCCCCCCGCCCCCACCCCCAACTACCAGGGATTGAACCCAGGGCCTTGCACATGCTAGGCTATCCTTCTACAGCTGAGCTAGTCCCCACCCCTCTGGAAAGAGTTTTTTTTTTTTTTTTTTTTTTTTTAAGACAAATATTTGCTCAGAAAATGCATGAAGAATACAGGTAATAGTTTATGGCAGGAAATTTAGGCTGGGACCAGATTACAAGGAGCTATTCTATTTGAAGGAGTTTGGACTGTGTCATCCATTTGGTAAGGAGTTGGTTAAACTTTATACACAGGGAAGGAACATAATCAAGCTTACATTTCATTAAGATATCTTCTGTATAGAGGATGGATTAGAGTTGAGTCTGAAGCCTGCCCCATCCATTAGCAAGCAGAGTGACGTGAGACTTGAACAGTAAATACTGAATAAGCGTAATTAATGTACTTCATGTTCTATATGATTTAAGTTCATAAGCCTGTAATATATATAACTATCTAAGAATGTGGATTTACCTGGGAGGGGTTGCAGTTTCATATTTAGAAAAAAATGGTGGTTGAGAAAAAAAGAAACTACACAGCATTTGAATTCTAGTATTGGAATCTTATTTTTAGGGGAGGTGGTAATCTTCCATTAATTATCCAAATATGATTACCAGTTAGGATAAAATCCGGCTCATTCTATATATTCTATTAAGTTTCAGTTAAATTTTTTTACCAAGCACATTTTCCTAAAATTTATTTATTTAATTTTATTCTAATTTCTTATGTATGGCAGCAGAATGCATTACAATTCATATTACACATGTAGAGAACAATTTTTCATATCTCTGGTTGTATACAAAGTATATTCACACCATTCGTGTCTTCATACATGTACTTAGGGTTATGATGTCCATTTCATTCCATACTAAAATTTATTTTTTTTAAAATATTTTTTATTTGTAGATGGACACAGTACCTTTACTTATTTATTTTTATGTGGTGCTAAAGATCGAACCCAGTGCCTCACCTGTGCTGAACAAGTGCTCTACCTCTGAGCCACAACCCCAGCCCTCCTAAAATTTATTATTTATTTATTTATTTATTTATGTATGTATGTACCACGATTGAACTCAGGGCTCTTGGCCACTGAGCTACATCCTCAGCCCTATTTTGTGTTTTATTTGAAGACAGGGTCTCACTGAGTTGCTTAGTACCTTGCTGTTGCTAAGGCTGGCTTTTAACTTGCGAACCACCTGTCTCAGACTCGCAAGCTGCTGGGATTACAGATGTGTTCTACCACACCAGCTTATTGTTTTTGAGTGGTATGAAGAAAATCATTTTAAGGACCCTCACCTTTCAGGCTTATTCTCAGACTCAATTAAATAGATAACATTCTTTTCCATCTCCCTTTCCCACTCCCCGCCCCTCTTTGTGCTAGGGATTGAACCCAGGTTCTTGCTTATGCTAATCATATATTGTACTACTGAGCTATAATCAGAGCCCCCTTTTTCTTTATTACCCTCCTATACTTTAATTCTAAATATGTGAAAAATCTTTGAAAAGTGTTAGAATTTTGTTATTAATGTTAATGCTTAGGGAGCAACATTATCTTATAGAATAATTGTTAAGTTTGGCTTTCTGGATAGAGATAGTTATGTTTCATATCACATTGTTTTGACATAAGTAACATATTCAAAACTGGACAATAAATTAATATTTAAAGGAGTCAACTTGAATACTGTAGTACAGACAGAAAACTTACAATTGGCATTTTTTCTAGTTTATAAACTTTATATCTGATTATATGCTATTAATATTTCAGGTTATAAAAACAAAGATGGTAATAAAAATAGTGACAACCTGGCTCAGTGAAAAAATTTTAAACAGTCTTCCTCCAAAACATTAAATGCTTTCTACCTGAATATACACACAAAATAGAGGACAATTAATTTAAAAAAATACAGACAGGTCCTTGTACTAATTTTTGTGCCTTCTGTAACAAATTTCCACAAATATGGTGGATTAAAACAGCAGCAATTTATTTTCTTTCAGATCTGGAGACCAGAAATCCAAAATCAGTATCACTGGGCTAAAATCAAAATGGCAGCAGGAATTTACTCCTCCAGTGGCTCTAGGGATCCATTTCTTTCCTCTTCTAGCTTCTGAAAACTGCCAATATTCCTTGGCTTGTATCTGCATCATTCCAATTTTCAAGGCCAGCATCTTTAAGTCTCTCTCTGCCCCTTCTTTTTATTGCCTTCTCTTGTGTATCTGTATTCTCTTCTTTAAAAAACCTTTTTTCCTGGTCTGGGAATGTAGCTCAGTGATAGAAGGCTTGCCTGACATGCTCAAGACCCTGAGTTTAGTCCCTAATATCTGACTCCCCCCCCCCCACCACCGCTCTCTCTTTCACACACACACACTTCCCAGATTTACTGAGGTATAATTGACAAGTAAAATTTTTATATCTATATGAAGTGCACAATGCAGTGATTTGATATACCTATACCTTTTGAAACAGTTACTTCAATCAAATTAATTTATATATGGATCACTGTATACCATTTGTGTGTGGAGGGGTGAGAACACTTAAATATACTTCCTCAAGTAAACCATACAGTATCATTCACTGTACATTAGATTTTCATATATTCTCTCTTGTACATCTCTCAATCATTTTTGATGGTATTTAGTGTCTACCCATTTAATTCCTAGAAAATCTTCCCATCATCCCAAGACTCTTTATCTCATTTGCAAAATCCCCTTTTCCAAGGAAGGTAACGTTTTACAGTTTCCAAAGATCAAGACCTGATACTTCTGGGAGCCATTATTGAGCCTACCATAATCCTCAAACATTTCTGTGTGCTAAGATATAGAGATTATAAAAATACATAGAATGTGGGATCATGAGATTCTATCAAATTATAAACTCAAATTGCCTTTTATTTCAGACTACATAAGGATCAGATTTTGGATTTGCTTTTCAGAAATGTCGAGCTTGCTGCTAAATGAGGTGTAATTTTGTTTTAGGGCCATTGTAAGCTTTCTTATTGGTTCTTGGTCTGTGATTTTTAGGGCCTCACATTCATTCTTTTCTTTCTCCAAGAATTCTAGTTAATGTAGAAGCCATCAGTAAAAATATTTATTCTTCTATTTCTAATTAAATATCTGTGTCAGCAACTTTTTATTACCCAAAATCTTATTCTGATTGCAGATATTTATGCACAAGTGAAAGTTGAAGTAACTCTTCTACCTGATGAACTACCAGTGTCTCCTTTACCATTAATCTAGTCAGATTTGAAAATTGATTCCAGATTCCTATCACCTTATGGTTCTATTATCCTGGAACCACATTTGGTACCATAACTATCAGTTAGGGTTCAGTCAGGAAAACAATCCTTCAGTATTATGGGATTAGGGATTTATAATAGGAACAAGACTTTTCACAATTGTGGGGGAGGCAGGGGAAGTAAAGTCAAAAAAGAGGGTATTGGAGGATTACTGTAAAGTCACTAAGCAGCCCTCCTAAACACTGGTGTGGGTAGACAAGTCAGAGCTTCCAGAGGAATACAGGAATCCATCTGTGTCTTGCTGACAGAATAGGACCATAAAATGAAACTGGTGGAAGGGTTTATAGAAAGCTGTCACTTCTGTGTAGCTGTCTTTCTGTGTCCACAGAGTCTGGTGGAGGGCTGTGGCCTTTTGTTGCTCAGCGGGTCAGCAGTTGGAAGGAAGAGCTAATGTAGGGCAAGGCAGAGAAGGAATAAACTGAAACTTATTAGCATCTGTTTTCTCAAACCACATTTAACCCTGACAGTCTTTAGAGAGTGATGGGTCTTGCTTCATTTCTTCTTTCCAACTCTTATGCATATATTGTGTTTAATCAACTAGAATTCAGCACCATGCAGAGAATGGGTTGGGGGCAATGTTGTTGGAGCTTAACCAAGTTGACATAAAACAAGATTATAATTTTCTTGTAATATTTTGTTTTGTGCCTGTTATAGAAATTACACGCAGTATTTTTTTTAATTGTTTGAATAATGTGCCTTCATGCTAGAGAGTAAGCCTCATGAAGAAAGTTTGTCTTGTTCATGATTGCATGCACTCATCATACTAAGTATGTCTTAAATATTTGATGGCTTATTGCCATCTAGAGAATTGTTTGTTATCTCCTTTTTGTTGTTGTTTTTGTTTTTTACTTCTGCTCCTTCTCTTTTAAGTCTTGAACTTTTAGTAATGAGTGGTCTATTCATCTTTTATATTAGTCTCTGTTATCTGTAGAATATCTTTAACTCCTGCCTTTTGTGGGAAATGACCACAGAAGAAAATGGTATAGCAGGATAGCACATAGGTGGGGAAATGGGAGGGAGGGAAGGAGTACATTGTTACTTGGCACACACATTCTGAAGGGGATCTTAGACCTCTGTTTACTAGGTCATTTTGTTTTCAAATCACTGACTTTATTTAAATAGTACAAGAATACAGAATAATTTTTATCTAAAAATTGGAAGACAGATTTTAAATTTGTATAATTGAAGAAATATTTGTATATTGATTTTAATTATATGTAGGTAATGGAAACTCTGCAGTCAGTGAAATAAGTTAAAAATTGACAGCAATGTAATTTACATACAGGTGATATTTGTCTTATATAAACAGACACATGACACCATGAGGAAGAAAGGAAAGGAGAAACAATGAAACATTGTTTAACTTAGTATGTAATAGGAACCTGTAAATGATAAAGAGTTGGTTAAGCTGGGCTAGGGATGTGGCTCAATTACTTTTCTTCATTTCTTTCATTTACACAAAAAAGAAGGTTTTGGATTTTTCCACAATGGATTTCGAGTACAGAATATTATTGCTTTTTTTTTTTTTTTTTTTTTTTTTTTAGTATTATATCTGTAAGCAAAGATAACCCAAATGGTTTCAGCACCATTATGGAAGCACAAATAACTGAGATGGATGCAGACCTCAAATGGATCATCAGGCTTTCCTTTATTCCACAGTGGAGTCAATCAATCAGGCACTGAAGGGCCTTGTTTTCTGGGTAGGAAAATGGCTACCAGTTACAGAGGGGTTTGAATTTTATAGTTAAACCACAATGAGGGTGGTTTAATTATTGGAGACTGAAGCAGAATGAGCTGGTTTGGACAGTCAGGAAAGAAGTTGTAAAAAGCCCATAACTCATTGTCAGTGGGAAAAGCTCTGAACTCAGTTTTCCTCGCTTATCTTCCTCTTCTGGAATGCATTGTTACCCAGAGCTTCACTGTTTGCTTTTCTCCGTTCAGGACTCATTGGCAATGGGAAAGGACCAGCATTTCAGTATACACCTTTCCCCTTTTCAGGACCAATTGTGGTTGGGAAGGGATGCTGGGAATGAAAGCTTGCTTTTTTCCCTCAGGGCCTATCTTTACTGGGAAAGGACTTATGATTGCCTTCTCCCTCCCTCTTCCTCCAGACAATTTGGGGGGGGGGGGTTGTCATTTTCTATATCCTTCAATATCTACTTCTAAGGTAGTTAGAAAAAAATATAAATATTAGTATCAGAAATAAAATCAATCATGATGAATTTTGTCATTATTTAGTGTCCAGCTAGTTTTTAGATTTTAAAGTTTTGGCATCATGGAAGATAATGGACCAAAAAAATGCAAAAAAAAAAAAAAAAAATCTCTGTGTGTTTACTTTTCTGTTCATTTACTTGGAAAAATGTTAAAAGGTTTGTTTTTTACACCAGTCGTTGTTTCTGACTAGTGAAGAATGCAGCCATACTTGGATAACACTTATAACATGTATTTTTATAAATACTGTTATGTCCTTAACCTCTGGTATATTATTATACTATACTAAGGGAGTATATTTCACAATTAGTATTTAGTAAATGTAGTTCACTCTTACAATCAAAACTTAGAAATTTAACCTTTTATTTTTACAATAGAAAGAAAATTGATTTATAAACATATCTTATTATATGCAATAGTCTTAAAAATGTGTGTTTTATTGCAGTTTTAAAACATTGACTAAACATTTAGGGTTTTTTTAATTGTTAATGGCTGGACACAGGTATCAGCAAAATATAGATATTGTCTCAGTAAAATGATAGGCTGCATACACAGACCTAAATATTTTTATTGGCTGTATATTGGTAAGCTACAGGAAGTAAGTTCATAACCATACTGATTTTCAGATTTGTCTAAACAGGATCTATTTTTTTTTTTTTTTTTTAAAGAGAGAGAGAATTTTAGTATTTATTTTTTAGTTTTCGGCGGACATAACATCTTTGTTTGTATGTGGTGCTGAGGATTGAACCCGGGCCGCACGCATGCCAGGCGAGCCACATCCCCAGCCCCTAAACAGGATCTATTTTAACTTTGAAAAGATGAAGAGAAAGTCCATTGTGGTAGTGCATTCCTGTAATCCCAGCTATTTGGGAGGCTGAGGCAGGAGGATCACAAGTTCTAAGGCCAGCCAGTGCAATTTAGCAAAGTTCTGTCTCAAAAATAAAATAAAAAGGACTGAGGTTGTGGGCTGGGGACATAGCTTAATTGGTAGAATGCTTGCCTCATATGCACAAAGCCCTAGGTTCAATCCCCAGCACCATAAAAAAAAAAAAAAGAAAGAAAAGAAAGAAAAAGAAAAAGGACGTAAAAAGGGCTGAGGTTGTACCTTAGTGGTAGAGTGTTTGGCATTTGATATGTGTGAAGCCCTATGTTCAATTTCTAGTATTGCCCCCCCCCCCCGAAAAATAGAAATTATTAATTTATATGTTTTGAAAATTTCAGAAACTTAATATCTGTAATGCTATTAATGGTATATACAACTGATTTCTCAGTAATCCTGATTAATTAAGGGGGAAGGTGGTAGAAATAGTATACATTAATAATATATATATTATGTAATATAATATGTTGCCATTTGTATATTTGTGGTGCTAGGGATTGAAACTCAGGCCTTAATGTATGTTAGGCAAGCATTCTACTACAGAGCTACACCCAGTCCTGAAGTGTGTGTGTGTGTGTGTGTGTGTAATATTTAAAGCAACTCAGAATTGGGTGACTGAACTTTATAAAGCAAGGCTCTTTAGGAGCTACTTTAATTCCTTCTAGTATGTTTGAAAAACCTTTCTTCTCCTCCTTGCCCTCCCCCTTCTATTTTTTTCATTGTTGGGGATGAAACCCAGGTTTTCACACATGCTAGGCAAGTGTTCTGCCACTTGGTTATGTTCCAGAAGCCCCCACACACACACTTTTCAATTAAGACTGTTTAATAATTAGTGAGAATGTCTTTGACCTTGAAATAAGCTTACTAATTTTTTTTGTACAAAATGCAAAAGAACTTTCTAGTGAAGTCATTATCAAACTCAACAAATCCAAATGAATGGAGCTTAGTGAAAGAAATTTTGTACATTTCCTCCCCATGTGTGAATTTTAAAATTACAAGGCTCAGCTTTATGAATAGCAAATTTATCCAATTTCAAATGAAAAGTAGCAATTAGTAAGCAAGGGCAGGATTCATTAGGAAGGACCGGGAATATCGCTTAGTGGTTTGAGCCCTTTCTTAGTTTGTGTGAGGCCCTGGGTGCCATCCTCAGCACCAGGAAAAAGAAAAAGAAAAATATTTATTAGACTAAGATTTATTAGATTTATTAGACTAAAGATTTATTAGATTAAACAAACCTAGAAATATTCTTGTGAGTAAGGAATGGACTTCAGAAGTACTGGAAGGACTTTTGGGACTACTAGCAGTGTAAATCCAGTGTGGTGATGCATGCAGTACATGCCTGTAATCCCAGTGACTCCGGAGGCAAAGGCAGGAGGATCTCAACTTTGAGGCCAGCCAGGGCAACTTAGCTAGACCCTGCCTCAAAAAAAAAAAAACCAAACAACAACAACAATAAAAAAAAAAAAACTGGGAATATAGCTCAGTGGAAGAAGGTTCTGGGTTCAGTCCTCAGTACGGTGGGCAGGGGGAAGGTACTAGCAGTATAATTGCTATATCAATTATATATCAGATCAGTCTAATTTGGGGTTAAGGGTGTAGTAGTGGTAGATCCTGCCCAGAACCTGCAGTTCCCTAAGTTGTAAATTATATAGTAGTTAATTCAAACAAACAAACAAACAAACCTGGGGATCCAACCAAAGGCCTCATGCATTCTAGAAAAGTGCTATACCACTGAACTGTATCCCATTCTGTTGACTGGTGGGTGTTTTGTTTTGTTTGCTTTGTTTGCATACTTGTTTTGTTTTGTTGGTACCAAGGCTTGAACCCAGGGGCACTTTAACTGTTTTTTAACAGCAAATCTTAAAAACATAAAATGGTTGGTCCCCCTCCGCACTTTTGGTACTGTGAGGATTAAATCCAGGGGCATTGTACCATTGAGCTATACCTTATACCTTCAGCCTTTTTTTTTTTTATTTTGAGACATGGTCTTGCCAAATTGCCTAAGTTGGTCTTGAATTTGTAATCCTCCTGCCTCAGCCTCCCAAGTAGCTAGAATCACAGGTGTGTGCCACTGTACCTAACAAAACAAGATTTTTGACAGTAAATCACATGAAGCTATGTATATGAAAGAATCTAGTACTGTTTCTTCTTGATTATTGGTAAGTTTCTTATAGGAAATTTTAATGAAAAAATAATATCCAACAAGCAAACAAATCTAAATATCCCCAAACAAACAAATTCTCTGGAAGCAAGAGGATTAAGAACATCTGGAAGGATAAAAGGGGAATTTGGGGTAAGGGAAAAAAATGTAAAAAGGACTAAAATTAAATCCTAAATGTGAAATTGTTTAAAATTTTCAGTTTTGAAGTGTATGTAGTTTAGATATTCAAATGAAAAAATAATATTCATTTTATAAATCATAGAAATCTTTGTTTTGGCCAGTTTATATTAGTGGTTTGTTATGTATTTGCTTAGTTTTACATATATTGTATTCCCAAACCAAACTATGTTATTTGTATAATCCTATAAATATGACTATTTTGATTATTTTCATTTTGAGTTTATTCTTCCCTTTGGTAGAATGGTAAGTTAAATTGTAATTTTTATAGGGATTCTGATACAAATGATTACTTATTTGCATATGTTCTACTTTCAACTTGTTAAAAAAAATGCTTTATAGCCTGAGCATGGCAGCACATGCCTGTAATCCCAGCTACTCAGGAGGCTGAAGCAGAAGGATCACAAGTTCAAAGCCAGCCTCTGCAATTCAGCAAGGCCCTAAGCAACATAGTGCAACCCTTTCTCAAAAAATAAAAAGGGATGGGGATGTGGCTCAGTGTTAAGCACTCTTGGGTTCAATTCCTGGTACCAAAACAAAACAAAACAAGTACATCATAAGAGATACTGTATTATGATTATGAATATTTATATTGATAATGTGTATGTTTGGAAATGAAAAACAAAATTTAGAAATTATACTCTAGCTTAGAAACTAACCTCTCAAAATTCTATTTGCATAGGAGTTAGGGAATTACTGTTAAAACCAGTACATAATATTATCTTGGTAGCATAGACTAAATAAAAGACTTCCTTGAACAGATTTGAAATCATTGTTTCCAGGAGAATTAGATGCCTTTGCCAAATATAGGTTGCTGGCAACTTACTCTTTCCATTCAGAGATAAAGGAACCAGGATGTCCCTAGAATTTTACAGTTGAATGTAGTGTGAACCAGGGAAGCTAATATTTAACTATATAAGCTGATATTTCTAATCACTTGAACAAGTCTTCTAACTTCACTATTTACTATTTTCTTCCTTTTTAAAATGATGAGATTATATTAAATAATTTCTAAAGCATCTTCCACCTATAAACTGCTATAATTTTATTTCATATTAGATCCTTTGCTATTGCATGTTTACAAAAGTGAGATAAATGTTTGATGAATAAGTCTATGTATTCTTTCCTCTTAACTTTGTCTTTTGTGTAACAAAAAGGTATATTATATAATTTTTGTCTCTGAAATTAAAATCAATATATTTTTTCCAATAATTATGTATGTATATTTAATGGTGAACATATATTTCAACATTAAAAATTTATCCTTATATTCATGGGTGTGACATTGTGATTGAGGCATATGTAGGAGCTGTCAAATTTAGTAGCTAGACTTTATTCCTTTGATAATAGGTTTCTCAGTAGAACAGAGATAATTAAGTGATATAAAGGAAGGGGATGGTGAGCAAGGGAGGAGGGATATGAGAAGGAAAGAAGGAAAGATGGTGGAATGAAACTGACCAAATTTGTACATATATAATATGCCATAGTGAACTTTAATCTTTGTTTTGGTTTTAGAGATTGAATCCAAGGTGCTTAACCACTGATTCACATTCCCAGCACTATTTATTTATTTGTTTATTTATTTAATTATTTATTTTGGTGCTAGGGATTGAACTCAGGGCACTCGATCGACCCCTGAGCCACATCCCCAGCCCTATTTTGTAGATCAACCCCTGAACCACATCCTCAGCCCAATTTTGTATTTTATTTAGAGACAGGGTCTCACTGAGTTGCTTAGTACCTTGCTGTTGCTGAGGCTGCCTTTGAACCTGCAATCCTCCTATCTCAGCCTCCCAAACCGCTGGGATTGCAGGCGTGTGCCACCACACCCGGCTTATTTTTTATTTTGAAAGAGGGTCTCACTAAGTTGCTTTGGGGCTCCCTAAGGGCTGAGGCTAGTCTTGAACTTGTGATCCTCCTGCCTCAATCTCCCAAGTCCCTGGGATTATAGTCATGCACTACTGCACCTGGTAAATTTTACCTTTATGTATATGTATAATGAATTAATTTTTAAAAACTATAAGTAAATAGAACAAAGACCAGTACAGTAGAGGAAAGGGAACAGAGGGAGGGATAAGGAGAGGGAAAAATGACGTACTAGGGACTAATTTGGAGCAAATTATATTCTAGGCATGTATAATTGTCAGAATTAAATCCAATATTATATAAAACTTTAATGCACTAATACAAAAAATTTAAGAATATGTTTCTCTGCAATCATAAGTAGCCTAAAATAATAAAGAAACTAAATGATAATTGTTAAATCTGTTTGAGTATATTATATGCTATTGCAATGTTTAGTAGTTAGGGGAAAAAATGATCATATATCTAGAGCCGTTAATGTGGCTTGATTCTGAGAACTTGGAGATATACACTATTAACAAAGATTGTATTCAAAGAATTTGATGTGGAAGATGGAATCATGGAAAAGATAGTTAGCTGAGGTGAAGAACAGAATGATAGAATGAACCAAAGTTTAGAGGAAAGCATAGTGAGGAATGCTATTATTTATCGTCCTCAATCTTTAGTTTTTTACTCTTTATCATTATTTTTTGACAGTATGGGGAATGAAACCCTGGAGCAGTATACCATTGAGCTTTATCTCCAGCCCTATTATTTTGAGACAGGGTTTCGCTAAGTTGGCCAGGCTGACTTTGAACTTTAAGATCATCCTACATCAGCCTCCTAATATAGCTGGAATTTATAGGTCTCCATACCTGGTTCAATCTTTAATTACTAAAATCACCTTTATTGAGTTTCAATTTATACAGTCAAATGTACCCACTTAAATGTATAATTCAGTGAGTTCTGATAAATTTTAAAAAAGATTTTTAGTTGTAAATGGACACAATACCTTTACTGTATTTATTTAAAATTTTTTTGTAGTTGTAGATGGACAGAATGCCTTTATTTATTTATTTATTTTATTATTATTTTTTTTAATGTGGTGGTGAGGATTGAACCAGTGCCTCATGCATGGTAGGCAAACGCTTTGCCACTGAGCTATAGCTCCAGCCCTTATTTGTTTTTATGTGGTGCTGCAGATCAAACCCAGTGCCCCATGTGTGCCTATGAGCTATACCCCCGATTTCTGATAAATTGATACAGTATATAACTACTATACAGAAAATTTCCATCACCAACAAAAATTTCTTGCTCTCCCTTTGCAGTCAACCATCAACTCCAACCATTGGCTGCAGGTAACCATATGTTTGTATGTATCACTTCATATAAGTTTTACCTTTTGTTTTCTGAAATTTTATTAAAATGAAGTTGTGTAGTATATACAGTTTCATTTGAATTTTTTTAGTATATGTTTGATATTTTTGATACTTTTTATTTTTTTATATTAGTGTGTTGTATTTTCTCCTTTCTTATTGCTGAGTAGTTTATCTTTGTAGAACTATAGCACAGTAAGTTTAATAATTCATCAGCTGGTGGACACTTATTTAATTTCTGGTTATTATAAGCTTCTATCAAGGGGCTGGGGATGTGGCTCAAGCGGTAGCGTGCTCGCCTGGCATGCATGCGGCCCGGGTTCGATCCTCAGCACCACATACAAACAAAGATGTGTCCGCCGAAAACTAAAAAATAAATATTAAAAAAATTCTCTCTCTCTCTCTCTCTCTCTCTCTCTCTCTCTCTCTTTTTAAAAAAAATAAGCTTCTATCAACATTCATGTACAGGTATTTGTGAGGACATATATTTTCAGATTTCTGCATTATTTTTCATCATCATGATTCTAAAATTATTTCAAGATTGTTCATAATTGCTTCTTGCTGAATTTTTATGATAGCATCTTTGAATTCTTTTTTTTGGGGGGGGTACTGGTGATTGAAGCCAGTGCTCTACCACCAAGCTACATCCAGTCCTTCTTTTTTTATTTTACACAGGGTAACTTTTTTTTTTGGTACTGGGGGTTGAACTCGGGGGCACGCAACCATTGAGCCACATCCCCAGTCCTATTTTGTATTTTATTTAGAGGGTCTCTCTGAGTTGCTTAGTGCCTCACCATTGCTGAGGCTGGCTTTGAACTCAGGATCCACCTCCCTCAGCTATCTGAGTAGGTGGGATTACAGATGTGCATCACTGTGCCCAACCTTCTTTGAAATTCTTTTCTGATAATTTCAACGTCTAGGCCACCTCTGCATTATTGTCTATTGATTATCTTTCCTCATTCAAGTTGAGGTTTTTCCTTGTTTGGGGAATGAGTATACTCATTTTGGATTGCATCTTGGACATTTTGAGTATTATGAGACTCTGGTTCCTTCTTCAATCTGTATTAGTAGTAGGACACTGGGCACTGCCTCTTTGCTTATATTCAACTTGTTTATGGTAGAAATGGTTAATAGGGCTCTACTCCATAGTGTCTATGGTTGCAGATTCTTTGGTGGGTAGGAAAGGGTACTACCTCTGCTCCCATTGATCTGAGTGGTGATGATCAACATAGCCTGTGCCAGTTGAACGGGTTTTGTTGTGTTGTCTTAGGACTGTGTTAGATCTGCTGTGTTAGTCTTTTGGTTAGAGGAACTGGGTTTTTCTTGTTACTACTTTGTTGTTATTGTTCTATTCCTGTTAGTAATTCCAGGTTGTGAGTTATTGTGGCACCCAGAGTAGAAAATATAGATGGCAAAAAGTCTCCTAGGAATTTGTTGCTGGGTTATTCCTTGAAATCTTATGTCTTCAGCCAATTTACTTTATTTTCTTCACCTTTCAGAGCCTTCTGATAGTAGTTCCTTTTTGTCTTTAGGTTAAGAAGGAAGAATAGTTGCTTACTTCATCTTGTCTGGAATCAGAAGTCTCATGTTGGATATTTGTTTCTGTATTTTGTAATTTTATTTACTTGCCCTGTCTATTTTGTTTTTCAGGCAAATGAAGATAAAACTATGTCTGCCAACCTAAAATACCTTTCCCTGGGAATTTTGGTCTTTCAGACTACCAGTTTGGTTCTAACCATGCGTTATTCTAGGACTTTAAAAGAGGAAGGACCTCGTTATCTATCTTCTACAGCAGTGGTGGTTGCTGAACTTTTGAAGATAATGGCCTGCCTTTTATTAGTCTACAAAGACAGTAGTAGGTATCTAGGTTTTTTGTTTTTACTTAGTGTAACTAATTTAATTTACGTATAGATGTAAACATATAGGTAACTACATATTTGAACCCTTGCATTGTCTGATTGTCCTAGTATTTAGTTGGGAATAAAGGCATTTTATCCTAATCTATATCATGGTTCATGTCTTCTGATTAACACTATAAATATGAATCATCTTTTCTTACAATTATGGTATAATAATTTGGAAAAAGTAAATTCTATAATTCTGTGACTGTTAGAACTTTTTACTGAAGATTTTTTATTTTATTTGCTGTATTGATTAGTTGGGCATGACTAACTTGATTCAGTTTTCCCTTTATTTATTTGTGGTGTTAGGAATTGAACCCAGGATCTCGTGCATGCTAGGCAAACACTTTACCACAGAGCTACATCCTCAGCCCTTGATACAGGGGTTTTTTTTTTAAGTATATTTTAAGTTTAAATGGACACAATACCTTTATTTTATTTATTTTATTTTTGTGTGGTGCCAGAGATTGAACCCAGTGCCTCATGTGTGGTATGCAAGCACTCTACCACTGAGCCACAACCCTGCCCTTGATTCAGTTTTTAAAAACAGTTTCATTGAGATATAATTCATGAACCATTCAATTCACCCGTTTTTTGTTTGTTTTGTTTTGTTGTTGTTTGCAGTACTAGGGATTGAATCCAGGGGTGGTCTAACACTGAGCTACATTCCCAACTCTTCTTATTTTTATTTTTATTTTGTGACAGGGTGCTGCTAAATTTCTCAGGTTGGCCTTGAACTTGTGCCTCAGTGGGATTACAGGCATGTTTTGTTTTGTTCTTTTTGGAGCTGGGGATTGAACCTGGGGTCTCAAGCATGCTAAGCATATTCTGTATCACTGAGCTACACTCCAGCCCCAAGTCACCTTTTTTTTTGTGTGTACATTATTGAGGATTGAACCCAGGTCCTGGTGCATGTATTCATCAATTTTAAATGTACCATTTGATGGTTTTTGGAGTACTTTGTTATCAATTGTAATAAATGTATGTAACTTAGAATTTGCCATTGTAATGATTTTTTAATGCATAAATCATTGGCATTAACCGCATTTATAGTGTTGTACAAACATGGCCAATTTTCAAAGCTTTTTCATCATCTGAAACAGAAACTCTTGGGTAAAATTCCCCATTGGCCTTTATCGCCATTCCCCAATAATCTCTAATTTACTCTCTCTTTTTCTTGATTCGGGGGATAGAACCCTGAGCCCCAATTATGCTAGGCTAGGCAAGCACTCTACCACTGAGCTACATCCCAGCCCTCTAATTTACTTTCTGTCTGTATGAAATACCTAGTCCAGATATTTCATATAAGTTGAATCATAACGTTTATAATGTTTTCAAGATTTATCTATGTAGTAACATGTATCAGAATTTTATTTATTTAGTTAGTTAGTTCGTTAGTTGTAGATGGACAAATACCTTTATTTATTTTTATGTGGTACTGAGGATTGAACCCAGTGCCTCACATGTGTGAGGCAAGTGCTCTACTGCTCTAAATAAGAACTTTATTTCTTTTTATGGTTGAAAAATATTTCATTGTATATATATACCATGTTTTATTTACTTATTCATATGTTGATGGACACTTGGGTTGTTTCCACCTTTTGGTTATTGTAAATAATGCTGGAATGAACAATGAGAAATGCTGCAGTAGATGTACAAATGTCTGGTTGAGTCCCTTTTATTTCTTTTGAGTGTATATTTATAAGTGCTTCTCAGCCATTTGTATATCTTCTTTTGAACTATATTTGACATGACTTGATAATAGAGTGAAAGCCAGGAAAAGGGAGGAGTCCAGTTTGGATAATGATTTTAGGTTTTTAGATTAAATTCCTGGGTGCTAAAGATTGATATCTAAAAGATTTGGAGGAAATGTAAGGCTTCTCTTTGGGCCATATTAAGTTTGAGACACATATAAAGCATTCAAATTGGTATGTGAAATAGTAGAGTATATGAATATGAAGCTCAGGGATTTGTCAGCTTATAGATTGTTTTAATAAAAGTCAATTGTGGTAAAAAGGAAATTTTTTTTAAGTCAAGGATTGGATAAGATAAGCTATCATATGTACTAGAAGAAAGAAGGGCCAAAGTCTGAACTTTGTTAGCATTCCCAATATTTAGAGGTCTAATTCAGAAGGCAGGATCAGTAAGAGAAGGACTGTAAAGGAGCCATCAGCAAGACATAAAAACATAATAGAAAGGCTGAGAAATGAGTGTTTTTGCTAAGGTCTAGGTGAATACAAGTATACACTACATTTAACATTGTAGAGCCAAAGATATCTTTAGCATAAATGGTTACATTGTGGAGAGATGATAAAACCAAATTTCAGTGAACTAAAGCATGAATAAGCACACTGTGCACAAAAATAAATTCCAAGTGGACAAAATATTGACATTTTAATATAAAACTATTTTAAAAATATTTTTTAGTTGTCAATGGACTTTTATTTTATTTATTGATACTTGATGCTAAGAATCAAACACAGTACCTCACACATGCTAGGCAAGCGCTCTGCCACTGAGCCACAACCCCAGCCCTTAAAAACAAAACTTTATGATCATGGTCTATGAATGATTTAAAACAAGATACAAAACAAAAATAAGCCATAAAGGGAAAAAATAGATAATTTGGGGGTAGATATATTAAAATGAAAAATCCTGTATGTCAAACCAAGTGAGGAGGCTAATCATAGTTTGAGAAAATATATTTTTATTACATGTAACCACCAAAAATTAATAATCAGAATTACAAAGAACTCTGACAATTCAGTAAGAAAAGACAACAGCTCAGTAAAAAAGGGGTCAAAGGATATAAATAGGCAGTTCACAAAGAGGAAACCTGACTGGCCAGTAAATACATAAAAGAGGTCCAGGGCTGAGGGTATAGCTCAGTGGCAGAGTGTCTGCACAGCATGAGCAAGGCTCTGAGTTTGGTCCCTAGTGCTGGAAAAACAAACAAATAAAAACCTGCAATCAGGGAAATTAAAACCAAGAGACATAATGTTATTGCCCTCACGTTGACAAAAATAAAAAGTAACAATACCAGAAATTGGCAGGAATGTGGAGGACAGCCTCCCCTAAAGTACTTGTGAGAAAAGTATATGATAGCATCAATTCTTTAAATTTTTACATTCAGAACGTAAGCTGACATTTTAGATTTTTTCTGATAAAGGAAAAAAATAGTTCAGTTTTTATTTTTGTTAATTTTACTATTTTGGGTTGAGAAAAGGGCAGGTAACAGCAATCTTTAAAATTCTTTCATTTCAAAAAATTTTCATATTAAAGTTTTCCTATTTTATATTAGAGAGAAAATCATTAAAATAAAGCATTAGAGTTCCTTAGAATTTCTCCTTTCTGGAGAGATTCATATGTCAAAGTTCTTTGGACTGTGTGTGTGCATGTGTGTGTGTGTCTGTGTGTGCGTGATTAATACTGTAGGTTGGTTAGCTCAAAGTCTATTTCCAATTCCTTTCTCTGTTTTCTTTTTGTCTTTAATGTGTATAAAATAAAGGAAAAGATGTGATTTCCCAGCTTCCTTATAGCTAGGGGTAGGTAATATAACATATTCCAGAAATGAGAGTAAGATACCTACAAGGCTTTTGTTGTCTCTTCCTTCTTGTTGCATGAAACAAGAACCAGAGGTTCATTAGTCATTTGGTGAACCTGTTGGATATCATGCAGAGACAACTGAAAGTGAAAACTGTGAAAGTATAAAAAGCCAATATATTTATATATTGAGAAGCCTGGTTCACTGAGCTGCTGTAGAATCATTAGATTTGGACTCATGCTATGTAAGTCAAATTGAGCTACTTTTATTTGGGTTTTCCATCCAAACCTACCCCTTTTCATGATTGAAGTTTTCATAATTATTAATTGCACAAATGGCTGATGATAAATGAAATGCACAAAATAAAATTTTTATAATGTTATATAGTAAAGCAAGGATAGTTGGTTAACATGTTAATACTTTGTTGAGCCTTTAGTTATCATAAATGTTTGTGTATGTATGTGTGAATATATGAGCAAATTGGTTACACATCAGAAAGAATGTAAGAATAATGCTCTTCTTAATATGCTACCTGTTAATAATTAACACTTGAAAAATTAGCATCATAAAAGTATATTTTAGACCTGAAAACATCCTAACATGTAGCTGAGTTTTGTTTTTTACAAATGAGGAAATTTAAGGTCTTGAGAGAATGAATGTACAACTTACTTAGAGTTACCTAAATATTGATTTTTCCCATTTCACTTGTTTATTCTAGAATGTAGTCTAAGAGCACTGAATCGAGTACTGCACGATGAAATTCTTAATAAACCTATGGAAACACTTAAACTTGCTATTCCATCAGGGATATATACTCTTCAGAATAATTTACTATATGTGGCACTATCAAATCTAGATGCAGCTACTTATCAGGTACTTGAAATTAATTTGAATTGTCCTTTTAAGTAAGAAACAAACAAGCATTAATAATATTGCTATTTTCTTTTTCAGGTCACATATCAGTTGAAAATTCTTACAACAGCATTATTTTCTGTGTCTATGCTCAGTAAAAAATTGGGTGTATACCAATGGCTCTCCCTAATAATTTTGATGACAGGAGTTGCTTTTGTACAGGTAACTATTCAAGATAAGTATAACTTTCATTTTTACCAGTCTTGAAACCTTATTTAGTTTGCTTGGAGAGCATGGTTCTTTTATTTTTTAAGGCAAATAAATGCTGACATATTTTTTGAGGGCTTCGTTCATGCAAAATGCTACATTGAGATCATCAGTGATTCAAAAAAATAAATAAAAATAAAATTACCTACTTAAAGAAATGAATAATCACAGCTCCTCAGGAGACTCCAAGTTCAAGGTCAACTTGGGCAACTTAGTGAGACCACGTCTCAAAATACAATAAAAAGGACTGGCGATATAAGTCAGTGGCAGAGTACTTGCCTAGCACATATGAGGCTCTGGGTTCAGTCCCCAGCACTACAAAAAAAGGAAAAAGAAGAAATGAATAATTTGGTTAGGGAAATAAGACACTATATAAAAACAGACCTAATTTTTACTGGATATATAGAGTAGTTGAGATTATTAGCTACCTCCTTAATGTCTCTTGGCTTCACTGATATTTTCTTCTCTGATTCTCATCTCTTTGTAATGATTCCTTATTCGTTTCTTTCATGGAGTTCTCTTCTTGATACTCACTTTAGATAATGGGGTGTTTATAGGCTTGTTTTTCTCCTGGGTTATATCCTTATTTGTAGAGATTTCATCTATTCTGCAGATTTTGTGTGTGTGTATGTGTGTGTGCTTTAACACCGATATGCTCATGTCTCCTCAGTTTGTGTCATCAGCTCTGGTTATATAACATCTATAGTTTCAGATTTATATACTGAAAGATCAATTGAGTATCTTCACTTGGTTGCTCAATAGACCACATAAACTCAGCATATCTAAAATTAAACTTTACCTGTTTCCTCACCAACCCTGCTTTTATTTTTATTTTTTCCAATCATTACTCAAGCTACGAACTGTCCTAAATTCTTTCTTCTGCCTGAACATCCAATCACTAAGACCTTATTAATTCTGCTTTCTAAATATTCTTGATTACATCCTTGTTTCCTTTTATCATTTGCCTAGTTTCATACTTTCTCACATGGACTTTACCTAATGCTTTTGTTGTTGTTGTTTGTTTCTTTTTTAACTTCAGTCTAACCCATCTCTCTAAATCCAGCCTCTACTTAGTCACCACTATGATCTGCTTAAAAACAAGTCAAATTGTATCAATTTCCTGCCACCCAGAGGATCCCTATCACTTTCCCCAGAGTGTAATATGTTTATCTTGAATAAAGATCTTCAATAACTTATTTTAAATGGGTATTGTAAAAACTGTATCAAACCCATATTTTTATAGATTTTGCTTAATATAAGCTAAGTAGTTATTGTTTTAAAAAGTGTTTAAAATATCAAGTAATTAATGATTCAAGTGGAAGATGGATGTGGCAGAAACTATGATGATAGGCAAATAACAGAAGTTTCAGGAACACTGACTTACAGGTTAATGTCCAGAATGGTTAGCATGACAAAATAGACCTTCCCTATAACACCTTCCAGTCTAAGCTCATTTCTGCTTCTCCCCATTTCAGACTTAACTTCTACAACTGTTGTGCTTTTTTGTGTATCTGTGCATTGATCCATTCTCTATTGTGCAGTCAATGATTTCCCTCCTTTCTTTGCCTGGCTAACACCTACACGTTTGTTTTTTGCTGGGGATTGAACACATATTAGACAGGCACTATACTACTGAGCTATATCCTCAACACCTTCTGTTCATTTAAAAAGACTCAGTTGAGGTAATAACATCTACCAGAACACCTTCCTAACGTACTAAACTGAGTTTTGTCTCTTTTTGTCTGCTGCATAGTACTTTGTACATATCTTTTTCCTAGTACTTCATATACACTTATGTACATGTGTCTTTACCATTACAACTTAAGTTCCTAGGAAGCAGGAGTTGTGTTTCACTTTCCTTCCATTTCCAGAGCCTAGTTAGCAAGATTTAAATATAGTTTAAGATCAGGGAAAAACTGACATTTGTTTTTACATGATAAGTTTTCAAATGATTTTTATACACTGTAAGTACATACTACTTCTGGGAAAACTTCAGAGATAAAGTTGGATTTAAATTAGATTTTGAAAGATAATTGTTATATTGAAATACATATATTGAATATTTACATGCCAGGCACCTTACTTGATGCTTCCTCTATGTTATGTAATATCTGCTTAAGGTGAATATTCTTTCCAAATTGAGGAAGAAGAGTTGAAGCTCCCAGGGGTTGTTAACTAACTTGCTCAGAATCACCAAACCAGTAGTGGCAAGAACCAGTTTCAGTAGGTCTGAAGCACCAGAAAAGTCATTACAGAAAAAAGGATTTTTTTAAAAAAAGTACAGATAGATAGCTGTGGATAAGCGCAAGATAGGTTAAATAATGGCAATAAACTTACTTGCTTGGAACAAAGGGTTACATAAGATGAGATTACAAAATGCAGATTGGTACCAAATTATATGTGGTCTTTAATATCAGGCTAGGAACTTAGATTTGACCATTTTAGGCTGTTAAGGCTTCACTGGGGATTTGAAAGGGAAATCCTGTAGTCTGCAGGACACATTGGTGGAGAGAAAGTTTGAAGGAATGGAATTGGAATGTCCTATAGCAGAGATGGAAGAGGTATTACGAGGAGCCAAGTGTGGTGGTGCACACCTGTAATCCCAGTGACTCTGGAAGCTAAGACAGGAGGATTGCAAGTTCAAGGCTAGCCTCGGCAACTTAGTGAGGCCCCAAGCAACTTAATGAAACTTTGTCTCAAAATAAAAAATAAAATAGGCTGGGACTGTAGCATAGTGATAAAGCACCCTTGGGTTTAATTTCAGTTTAAAAAAAAAAAAAGAAAAAATTTGTTGTGAGATAAGAATCTGTATGAATTTGAGACTAATAAATATCAGAGGAAATGGAGTTCAAAGAGAGTAAAAGACAGGTTTGAATGGTGGCATTTTTAATAGAAATAAAGTCATCAAAATGTGTTTGTTTTGGAGAAAGAAAGTAAATTGAATTTTAGTCACATTGGCTTTAAGGAGATAACAAGTTTCTGAATAGCAGCAACTGAAATCTTGAACCTGAGGTCAGAAGCGATGTCAGTGCTTCTGTGAATCAATTCTCCAGCTAGGGGAGGTGAGTATAAGCTGTGCTGTATAGCTGTTCTGTCAATATGGTATCAATAAGCCCCACATGGCTATTTAAATTTAATACTTATAACAAAATAAAATTAAAATTTCAGTTCCTCCATCACACTCCCATATACCAAGTACTTAATAGCCACATGTGTATAAAGTTACCCTAATATACAGAAAAGATATAAGAACATTTCCATTCTCACAGGAAGTCTATTGAGTAATGTAGATATAAAGATTGGGAAGAGAGGACCAAGAAAAAAAGCAGGCAGTTTCAAGAGGAAAGGGATTAGTAATCGATATTGTCAGTGCTGCAGTGAAGGCAAGATGATGAACAGTTTTATTATTACAAGTTATATAACATATTGAGAAATCTCTAGTAGCCAAGAAAATAAACGGTGCTGGGGAAACTGAAAATTTATATATGGTAGAATGAAATTTAACCCCTATCTCTCACCCTGCACAAAACTCAAAAGTGGATCTAGGATATAGGCATCAGACCAGAAACCCCGTACCTACTGGAAGAAAATGTTGTCTCCATCATGTTGGCTTAAGAACCAACTTCCTCAACAAGACTCTGAAAGTGCAAGAAGTGAGATCAAGAATCAATAAATGGGAAGATATCACACTAAAAAACTGCTTCACAGCAAAGGAAACGAGAATGTGAAAACAGCCTACATAATGGGAGAAAATCTTTCCCACCTGCACCTCAGATTAATCTCCAGGATACACAAAGAACTCAAAAAACTTAACACCAAAAACAACAACAACAAAAACCCAATCAATAAGTGGGCAAAGGAACTCAACAGATACTTCACAGAAGAAATAACCATCAGTCAACAAATATATGAAAAAATGTTCAGCATCTCTAGCAATTTGAGAAATGCAAATTAAAACTACGCTGAGATTCCATCTTATTCCAGTCAAAATGGCAATTAGCAAGAATACAAGTAACAATAAATGTTGATGAAGATGTAGGGGAAAATGTACACTCGTACATTGCTGGTGGGACTACAAATTGGTGCAACCACTCTGGGAAGCAGTATGGAGATTACTCAAAAAACCTGGAATGGAACCACCATTTGATCTAATTATCCCACTCCTCAGTATATATCCAAAGTACTTAAAATCAGCATACTATAGTGATGCAGCCACATCAATGTTTATAGAGCAGCTCAATTCACAATAGCTAAGTTATGGAACCAGCATAGAAGCCCTTAAACAGATGAATGGATAAAGAAAATGTGGTAGACATACACAATGGAATATTAGCCATAAAGAAGAATGAAATTATGGATTTGCCAGTAAATGAAACTGAAGACTGAATGTTCGTCTGATATGTGAATGCTAACACACAATAAGGCAGGAAGAATAGGAGGGAAGAATAGAAGTACATTGGATTAGACAAAGGGGAATGAAGGGAAGGTAGGTGGGTAGAAATAGAAAGACAGTAGTAATGAATTGGACATAACTTTCCTATGTTCATACATGAATACGTGATCACTGAAACTCCACATCATGTACAACCACAAAAATGGGATCCTAATTAGAATAAATTATTCTCTGTATATGTATAATATGTCAAAATACACTCTACTGTCGTGTATATCTAAAAAGAACAAATTATCCCCATCCCCACAAAAAAGTTAAGTTATAGAAGAATCAGAGGAGTGAAGAAATAGATGTAAGACAAAATTTAACAATAGTTACAAGGTGTCAAATGGTTAGGTTGGGGTCAGAAACATCCAAGCCATAGAGTACCATACCTGATTTATGACATTGGAGTTCCTGTGTTGAAACACATTTCCTTTCTAGTAAACCCAAGTTTTCCTTCATTTTCTGATGGCCCATATTCCCCTGACTGTGTTTGGGGTTCCCCTCCCAACAGCTTCCTGTTATTAAACTTGATTTAGTACATCTCTTTCCAGTTATCTATGCTTTTGCTTTGGTAACAGAGGGCATGTAGGAATCTTATACTTTCATCTACCTATATTTGCAAGGTAGTCTATAAAAAATTAAAGATTTTTGGAGGTGTAGAATACTAGGGATTGAGCCCAGTGCTCTACTACTGAGCTACATCCCAATCTTGTTTACCTTTTATTTGAGGCTGGGTCTTGCTAAATTGCCTTAGTTGGCCTTGAACTTTCAATCTTCCTGCCTCAACTGAGTAGCTGATATTACAAGTATGCACCACTGTGCCCAGGTTAATTTTTTTTTTTAATAAGTGGTGCTGGGGATTGAACCCAGGGTCTTGTGCATGCCAGGCAAGTGCTCTACCACTGAGCTACACCACTCCCCAGCATAAAAAAATTAAATTTTAACAGATTATCTTAAAGTAATAGGTTGGTCTCTATAAAAGATGAAATATAAATACTTGTTTTCCATTAGGGTATTCTTTTGAAATTATAACTTGAAATAGTGATATATTGTTAATGTGGGGGGAAAATCAAATGATTCTAAGAGTGGGCTCTTAATATGTACTTTATAAAGTATTAAAGTACTATAAGAATTAAACTTCAATTTTGTTTTTATTCAGTGGCCCTCAGATTCTCAAGAGATTGATTCTAAGGAACTTTCAGCTGGCTCTCAATTTGTAGGCCTCATGGCAGTTCTAACAGCATGTTTTTCAAGTGGCTTTGCTGGAGTTTATTTTGAGAAAATCTTAAAAGAAACAAAACAATCAGTGTGGATAAGAAACATTCAGCTTGGTAAGTTTTAAGTCTTTTCTAATTTTTTTTTTTCCCTTTGCGGTGCTGGAGATTGAACCCAAGGCCTTGTGAATGTTAGCAAATACTCTATGACTAAGCCATACCTTCATCCCCTTTAGTATTTTAAAAAGTGATTATCTTGTTGGGTGTAATGGTACACACCTGTAATCCCAGTGGCTTGGGATGCTGAGACAGGAGAATCATGAGTTCAAAGCCAGGCTCAGCAACTGTGAGGCCCTAAGCAACTCAGTGAGACCCTGTCTCTAGATAAAATACAAAATAGGCCTTGGGATGTGGCTCAGTGGTTGAGTACCCCTGAGTTCAATCCCTGGTACCCCCCAAAATAAAAAAAAGTTATTATATTGTTTTATTTACAAATTTCTGTACATCTTTTTAAATAAGTTACATAAAATATGCTTTTTATGCAAATATCTGGCAATGTTTTTCCTTTTAGAAAAAATGTATTTTAGGGGCTGGGGTTATGGCTCAGTGGTAGAGCGCTCGCCTCACACGTGCAAGGCTCTGGGTTCAATCCTCAGCACCACATATAAATAAATAAATAAAATAAAGGTATTGTGTACAACTACAAAAAAAATGAATATTTTTTTAAAATTTTAAAAATTAAAGAAATGTATTTTAAAGCTGGGTGTGGTTGGCACATGCCTATAATACCAATGACTCAAGAGGATGAGACAGGATTGCAAGTTTAAGGCTAGCCTTAGCAAATTAGCAGAGGTCCTAAGCAACGTGGTGAGACCCTGTCTCAAAAAAAAAAAAAGTATTTAAATGAATGCCTTTTATTCAAGAATATGGAATTGTAGGTTTGTAACATAACATATAATCTATTCCTGTTCTTATCATTTGTAGCATTAGTAACTTTACCCTTAGTTTTCACTTCTTTCATTTCAAGTGTTGCAAATAACTGTTTTACTCCTGAAAAGGTGGATTTAAGATACTTAAGTGGGGTTGAGGTTGTGGCTCAGTGTAGAGTGCTCACCTAGCATATGCGAGGCCCTGGGTTCGATCCTCAGCATCACATAAAAATAAATAAATAAAATAAAGGTATTGTGTCTAACTACAACTAAAAAATAAATATTAAAAAAAGATACTTAAGTGGAGGAAGTTAGAAATGATGAACTTTTGGTTTTCTAAATATTAACATGCTTTTTTATTTCAAAGTGTTATGTTTTAGCTCTTAAATAATATAGCATTTTTCTAACGGAAGGTAAGTAGCTTAAAAGAAAAAGAATCCCTATGGATTGCCTTTGAGCAAAGATTTAAACTACTTATAGTATTATTATGATTAAATCCTCATACAAGGATTCCAAAAATTAGTATTATTGGCTTATATTCATTTTGGATAGTGCTACTTAGAAAACTGCCATGTGAGAAGCAGCTGCTTTGCAAGTGAACACATTCTATTTTAAGTTTTTGTCCCTGAGAATTTGGGGCTTATTTTTGAAATCACTGTTTTTTTTCCCCAATCCACATCAATTTAATAGATATACATTTCTCTCTTCATCAGCAGTCATATAGGCCTCTTCTGTTTCCTACACAGCAAATTGTTTATACTCCTAATGGCCCATATTGTAAGTCAAACTTCCCAAATTTGATTAGTCATCCTTTCATCTGTTTTCCAATAATGTGGTAACAAAAAACTGAATCTTTATGTTATCAAATAGGATTTATTTATGTTTCTCTGCAAAATGTGTAGAAATGTATCATTTTTTCCCTTTCAGGGTAAATATTTTTAAAGCAAAATTTAATTAGCTTCTTTTTGTTCAGTTTGTTTAGAATATAGTTTCACGGATTTAAAAGCAGTAATCAGTTTAATTTACCATTTCAGAAAAAGTATATCTGTAGCAGAGTGCTTAAGAACACTTAGTTTTAAAGTCATACTCCTCAAATCCTGATTTTATCACTTACTGACTCTGTGACATTTCAGAAGTTATTTTAACATATCTGTGATTCACTTTCATCTATAAAATGTAGTAACTAATTGCTGGCTGTGGTGGTGCATGCCTTTAATTTCAGCTATTTGGGAGGCTGAAGCAGAAGGATCTCAAGTGTGAAGCCAGCCTGGACAACTTAGACTGTCTCAAGATAAAAAAGACTAGCAGGCAGGAAACCCAGGGTTCAGTCCCCAGTACTGTAAAAAAGAAAAAAACAAGAAAGAAAAGTGTACCTAATTACAGTACCCACTCATATACTGCTATGAGTATTAAATGAGATAATACATGTGAAGTATTTAGGAAAAAGTGTCTTGCATATCCATGTAATAAGCACTAAAGTCGTCTATTTATATAAATATGCAAATAGACAAGAAAAAACAAGATATTAAAGAGATCAGCATCCCAATGACCTAAGACCTCCTGGTAGGTCTCACCTCTTTATTTTATTTTATTTTATTTTAATACCAGGAATTGAACCCAGCAGCACTTAACCACCAAACCACATCCTCAGCCCTTTATTATATTTTATTTAGAGACAGGTATTTTGAGTAGCTTAGGGCCTCACTAAGTTACTGAGGCTGGCTTTGAACTCGTGATCCTCCTGCCTCAGTCTCCCAAGCCATTGGGATTACAGGCATACACTACCTTGCCCATCCTCTAGGACCCACCTCTTGAAAGTTCTATCACTTCCCAATAATGCCACAAGCTGGGGACCAAGCCTTTAACACTTGGGCCTTTGGGGGACATTTTAGCTCCAAACTATAGTATATACTATATATGTTTTTAGTTAATTAAAAAGTATTACTTTTATAAATTAAATTTTTAAAATTTTGCTACTTTCAGGAATTTTTGGAATTATATGCTAGCATTAATTTCATGTTCAAAATTAAGGAGAAAGCTGGCATTAAATGAAATTTTAAAGAGTTTTTCATATCCCCTTTAATTCCTTTTGTTATGGAAAGCTGCCTAGTTCTAGCTTTACAAAAAAAAAAAAAAATCATATCCCTGCTACCTCTTTGACTGCATATATTCCAAAGATTGTCCATAGAGGTGGTTCCTATAGACATCCATAGCCTACCAGTGATCCTGGAAATTGCTTAAATCCAGTAGTCATATGATAGGCTCTATTGTTAAGGTGAGGAACTCTGTAATGAATAAGGTATAATTTCTATTTTCACTGAGCTGACTTTCCCCAAAATTGAGATTTCAGCAATACATATAGATTCTAATATTTTTTACCCCTCATTTTTAGTTATTAATTATTATACTTTCAAAACATGAAAAAAGGCTGTTATATGTGCAAGCTTTTATATATGCATGTATTATGTAAAGATATCAAAATTTAGACATAGCAAAAGGAAGATACAAGATATGACATATACTGAAAGCAGGAGATTTTGTAAATATTTGAATGGGGCAGCCATATAATCATATAATTTCTGCAGTTATATTATTTTAGCACTCATTTGATAATCTCTGTTCTTTTTAATATTCCCCATCTTTGACTTTGTCTGTAGTCATGATATAATACTGTGTGTTACTTTGTTAAGTTTATATAAACCAAGTAAAAAATTTAAAAGTAGTCAAATTTCATTTAAAAAAAAAAGTAACTATAAAACTTTTTGGGATATCAACAGAAACATTCTCTCTTCAGAAAAACTAAATGACATGATACAGACTTCTCTCTCTTTTTTTTAGGTTTTTTTGGGAGCATATTTGGATTAATGGGTGTTTACATTTATGATGGAGAATTGGTATCAAAGAATGGTTTTTTTCAGGGATATAACCGACTGACCTGGATAGTAGTAGTTCTTCAGGTAAAGCATGTAAAGTCTTTTATTTAATGCTAAAGAGAATCAAAGTTGCTATGGATATTGGCGGGGAAGACGATGGTGGGGGGGATCCCTCCTGTTAGTTCTTTCATTGTGTCTAATTTATTCAGGGAAGTTAAAAATAGAACTGGTCTTAATGCTCTAATGAAAAACTCACTTTAAAAAGGGTCCTGAGTAAACACTGTGGTATTTAAGTTTAATCATGAAATGCAAGTTTAATAATAAAGCGGCTGAAGCTAAGGACAAATAAAACTTTTGATTTTTCTATAGCTCATATTGTACAGAAAGTGTGTGGTCAGCTCCTGAAGATCAAAGAAACAGATTTAGATATTTCATTCTAGTTTTTTAACTTCATTTTTTAGTTAACATATTGAAACATTCCTGTCAAATTAGGTCAGTTTGTATTTAATTTGAATTTATTCAAGAGTCAAGTAATTAATTTCGTTTTCAAAAAATACTTATTGAGGACTTGGGATATACCTCAGTTGGTAGAGAGCTTGCCTCACATGAACAAAGCCCTGGGTTCAATCCCTAGCACCACCAAAAAACAAAAACAAAAAACTTATTGAGTACTCTACTCTGGAGGACATAAAAATAAAGATACAAGTCACTGCTCTTAGAGCCTTCTATTCTTCTAGAAGTATTTGAAGTTATAAGGAGAAAAGTCCTGGAAGGCTAGTGAAGATGTCAGAGAATAGTTTGGTTTTGACAGCAGGAAGGATATTTCTGTTTTTAAGATACTGAAAGAAAGGAGACACGATGAGAGAAAATTTGAAGTGCAATTAGGGTAAGTCAAGAGAATTTATGTGTGATATAATTTATCCTAGCAAAAAAAGGAAGTCATCTTCCCTTAACTAGGGGCTCAAGACATGAGCAAAATTAAAAAGATCTGGTATAACTGACTGATCTTAGGAATACATAGAAGAATGACAGTGTTGCCTAGAAATAATGGAACTCAAACATTAATTTGTAGTAAACTCAATTGGAATAATTTGTGACTTTCTCTAAATAAAGCTACTATCATTAAAGGTGGAGGGAAAGTTGTTAAGGTGAGTAGTCCAGATTTGGAAACTGATATGAAGTACAGGTTGCATATCCCTTATCCAAAATACTTGAGATCAAAAGTGTTTCAGATTTTTCATTTTGGGGAATGGACTCACACACATGCACATGTGCGTGCATGCACGCACATACACAAACATACACACACCTTTTACTCATAACATATAATATTTTTAATGTACTTGTATTATGACTACCCATTACATGAGGTCAGGTGTGGCATTTTCTGCTTGTGGCATCATGTCAGTGCTCAAATGAAGTTAGGATTTTGGAATACTTTGGATTAGGGATGATCAACCTATACAGTAAAATCACTCTCTTTCCGTTTTTTGGGTTGGGGGATCTCCTTGGTGATTGAACCCAGGACCTTGCATTTGCTAGGTGAGCACTGTAACACTGAGCCACCACCCACCCACAACAACCTCATTTTAAAAATAGCCCCATCTGGAATTTGAGAGATTGGGTAGAAAGTTCTTCATGAATTATTTATTTATTTATTTTTTTAATAGATGGACACAACACAATGCCTTTATTTTTTTTTTTATGTGGTGCTGAGAATCGAACCCAGGTAGAGCACAAAGCTAGTGGGTGGCTTAATGGTAGAGCACTTACCTACCATGTGTGAGACCCTGGATTCAATTTCCAGCACAGCAGAAAGAAAGCTGGGAGGGGAGGGAGTAAGGAGAGAGAGGAAACAAAGGAAGAGAAAGAGATGATTAAAACTAATTTAGCAAGAGTAATCTGATGACAGTGAGTGGTAGATTAGGATGGAGAGAACCTAGAAGAAGAAAGCAAAGTTAGGAGGTTGCTGAAAGGTTAGTGAAAAAAATCTTTTTAATTATTTCATTTTTACTCAAAGATAAAAATATAACACTGTTCACAGTGACCTGTCTTCCCACATTTGTCCAAACAAATGATGTTTAATTAATAATTAGGTGAGGATAGATGTCTTTTCATAATGTGATCATACTCTATTACAGTAAGACTCAGATAATTTTGGTAGTTACTCTAAGAGTTACCTTTTGAAATATGCAGACTAGTGAACAAAACCTGTGAGTGTATTGTTTATGAGATGTTTAATATAAATTGTTTACTATAATGGGATTCGATTCGTAGGACAAAAGCCTAAATCTTCATTGAATAATGAAATTCTCTGCAAAGTAATTCTGTTTTTAAAAATAATCTCTTAAAACTTTTGTAGGCACTTGGAGGCCTTGTAATAGCTGCTGTTATTAAGTATGCAGATAATATTTTAAAAGGATTTGCAACCTCTTTATCCATAATATTATCAACACTGATATCCTATTTTTGGCTACAAGATTTTGTGCCAACCAGGTAATTTATTATTTTCTATTTCTTTAAATCCTTAAAATATATATAAAATTAAGAATTCTTAAAGTAATTTGATATTTTATCCTATTATAACTTTTGAAAAAATATTGAAATATAATTTAAAAATCCATTAATCTATTTTTTAAGAAGATTTCAAACTACTTGAAAGGAAATCTTCCATTGAAAAACTTTTACACACACACACGTGTGTGTGTGTGTGTGTGTGTGTTATAAAGTGATAAACTAAGTCAAATATTGGTGGTATTGGGGATCAAACCCAGAGCTTCATACATGCTAGGCAACTGTTCTACCACTGAGCTACCACCCAGCCCTTTTTATTTTATTTTGAGACAGGTCTCTCCTGCCTACCACCATGTCTAGCTCATAACATTTTTAATGCATAATTTTGGTAGCCAACACCAGGAGAGTTTATGAAATTCTTGAAGAAGTTTATATGGATAAAATGGCTCATCAGAAAACTCAGTTAAGTGGTTATAGGAAGAAGAATTAATTATATTTTTCCTTTATTAGAGCAATGTTTTCGTTTTGTTTTTAGAGCAGGAGAATGACTTTGAACTGTTAATAGAAACTTTAAAAGCAACACTAGTCAAGTTTATATAAAAACTTTTTTAAAATGTACATATAAAAAGTTAAGTTTCATTGTCTAGTTTCCATCCAGTTTGTTCATTACCAAAATAAGGTAGATTATATCTATGTATAAGTAGAATAAAGAGAAAATTAAGAACTTCCTGCATTTAAGCTAATTTATTTTTGTAAATCAGGCCTGAATTTTGGTTATTGTTACCTTGCATTTTAAGCAAAACTTACCTTGGTTTAATATAAAAAATGAATTTTCCTTTTATCTGGTCAAATATTTAAAGAATTGAGACCTTACATTATTGAATGTATTGCGTGCAAAATGCATATTTAGGTAAAATACAGCTAAACATCTTGCTTTGGGAGACACTGTGCAAGAGGTGAGAGTACCAGGTTCAGGAGTCAGAAAAATCTGGACTTGAATCCTGTCTTGTGCTTAAGGTTGTGGGACTTCAGGCAAGTTATTTAAACTTTTAAAACCTATTTCCTCAGGTAAAAAACGAAGATAGTACTCTGATTTCTTAATAGGTTGTTCTGAGAACTAAGTGAGATAAACGTATGTAAAGCATTTAGCCAAATACCTTATGGAAAGTACTCAGTATTTGTTAGCCATGTTATGGCAACATTTTCTTCCCAAATTATAATTGGGTTTATGGTAAAGATATAAAAAGATTTTGTTTTGCTTATAATCTGATTTTCTTTTTTTCATTTTTCCTTCTTGTCATTTAGTGTCTTTTTCCTTGGAGCCATCCTTGTAATAGCAGCTACTTTCTTATATGGTTATGATCCCAAACCTGCAGGAAATCCCATTAAAGCATAGTCATAAACTTTGTTTAACTGGTTTCTCATGATGGTGCACTAGGAATCTCAACGTTAATCTTGCACAGAGGACTTCTACTGATTCTGTGAAGATATCATCATGCTGAATCTGATCATATTGTTCAGGTGGTTTGAAAATATACAGGCTTAAAGATAAAATGTTTGTACTGTATATGTAGCAAAACACATTATGCCTAGAAATCAAAACTTTAAAGTATTTCCAGGGTTTAAAATTAGAGAGAATATTGGAGGAAACTTGAAATCTAATTTTAAAGAGTTTACCTTTTTGATTGCTGCAGAAATGTCCTATGCACTCTTTGCAAGAGCACACAAATATCAATTTTTGCAAATTAGATCTACTTACTCTTATTAGATGTTTTTTACCTTATTCTTTCTGTACAGAAATATCAAATCACATGGAATAGTTGAAGTTTGAAAATTATAATTACCTATTAAAGCTGTGAAAAATAGAAATATTTGAAAAAATTTTTTCACATATCTGAGATTTTTATATTTGTATAAAGATTACTAAACAAAGGATTGCCAAATATTATTTGTTCACTTACAAAAATTTGATAAGGTAATATTCTCAGTCTGATTTGTCAGAAAATAAAATTCATATTTAAATGTAGTGTAAAGAAACATCTATTTCTCCATATACATCCTAAGATTTTTTTTAGTGCTTTGAGACAGCTGAAAGCAATCCAGTTGTTCCTGTGCTAGACTTTACTCTAATGGAGTTTTACCCTTGATCTCTTAATTGACTATCTTTTCTGTAAATCAGATAAATTCTTAATATTACTTTAAATTAAATTTTTGTGTTGTTACTGAAAATTTTAAATGTAATTTAAAGGAATTAAATACCGATTTAATAATTTAAAATAATTATTGTCTAATAGCTCCATTTGGAGAATTTTGAACTATCAAGTTATACTGTATACAAATAGAAAGATTTTAAATTAATATTTTACTTATCTGTAGAAATTTCCTTTAATCAACAACTGTTGACAAAAACAACAACCAAAAATATTAGTTGTATAGGTATCAGTGGACCAAGACCAAAATGACTTTTCTTGGAGACATTCCTGTTGCCATATTACACTATTTTAGATGGCGCCAGAACTTTAAATTCAAGACTGGTCAGAAGAAATGTTTTAGACTTCTCATAAGCCCATTTTCCCCAGGAGTACTGTGATCACATGACTGGGAGATGTAGTTGAATTCAGAGTTCCCTTTCTATGTTCCATGAAAGCTGCTGGGAAGGAGTCACCATTTTGCTTTTAAAATAAAGGGTTTTCTTCCCTATTCAACACTGGAGTTGAGGATGTGAATTTATATGTTATTTAATAAACTGGTTCAAAGGAGAGAGAATATATTAGAAATAGTAAGATGAATTGGTGGGCAAAAATACATTCTATAAGTGATATAGGTTTAATTTAATTATTGACTATATGCAGATTATCTATTAAGTATAAGAAGTATTTTGCTTTATTTTTTCATTTATACTGTATATATTTTTAAAAGTCTGTTCTGATATAAAAACTGTAAAAGAATATTTTTATATAGTCCTAGTGGATTTTGTTAAATAGAATTTGGCTGGAGAATAATGTTATTCCAAACCATTGGATACTCTTGGATAATTTGGACTGGCTGTGCTACCTTGCTAATGCAGTGATCTAATTTGGACTGCAGTGACCATCTTTTAGAGTATTTTGTTTGATAACCACATTTTGTTTTAAGACTGCAACAACATTCAGACTTATATCCTATTACTACTAAGAGAAATCTAAATCTTGCAAACACACAGATTTTAAGACTGAAAATAAAAATATATGTTCAGTTTACAGTGTTGTTTGGGCAATTATGTATTAATGCATTGTGCATTCAACAATTTTTTGTTAACTTAGTTTAGTCTGCCCCTATTCTAACACTTAAGCAATTACACAAGTAAATTATTAGATAATATAGGTATGTTTAATAACATTTTCAGGTGTCCATAATAATATATTTTTGGAGATTTCCAACAAAGATTATAAAATGTAATTAGGAATTGTGAAAATGGAAAATAGTCTAAAGTATATTTTTAAAGCAAACTTTCATTAGCCATAATTTATACTTTGCTTTTCTAATAGGTTTGAAAATGTTATGGAGCTATGTAGTTTTTAATTTTTAATTCAAAGGAAGCAATCATATTGAAGAAGATGGATTTGGGTCCTAGATCATGTCATATATACAGATAATGCTATTTTATGTATTTGTTTTGTGTTTTAATGACCTTCAGAGGTCCTTATTGTATTAAGCTTTTATAAAGATGACACCTGGATAATTTAAATTTCTGTACTTTTTAAAAAAGTGTATTTGTTGTCTCTCATCTAAGTTGTTCCATGTAAGAATGTATTACTTCTTAGGAGAAAAGTGCCAGTTGATAATTAAACTAAAAATTAAGAATGTAGTTATTGTGAGTTAAAGTTTAAAATGCAACAGGTAGGGGTTTCAATATAGCAGTATTACCAATTCTTTAATAAGTGATTTTAGAGAAGTCCTAAGCTACTTTTACGGTAGAATATATAGTACTTAAATATTTACATCTAATGTCACCAAATTTCATAGAAAAGAAAGGCAGTTTGCTATTTAAACTAGATTCTTATAACATGGACTCTAAAAGGAAACTAATTGACATTCTGCTCTGTGCATTTAGTGTAATAATGACTGTTCTTACATATCAAATCATTGGCCTTTAAATGTCATTGTATAGTCATTCAACTTAGTTTTTTTTAAGGATTTAGCATTCCTTATTTTATTTAAACATGCACAGAAAATATTTAATTACTATGGGTATACACTTTACATCAGTTGTTTATGCTCTATTGAAAGTAATCTTAAGAATTTCCAGGATAATTTAATTACAGGGCCAAGGGAAAAGCACCTTTATCAAAATCTGGTCCTATGTGCCTTGCCTTACCAAATACCTGACTTTTCTGAAGAATATTTCTGTAATTTGCAACTTTAGACACATAGGCAAAATTAGAATTTTCCAAGAATAACTATAATTCTGTTTTTGGTTATTTCAGCATTTGCTCTTTAAACCCATTGTCTAATAAAACTGAAATAGATATAACTATAAAAAGCATAGTTAACAGTTCTCATTTAGATAAATTGTGGTACCATTGTATCATCATCATTCAGCTTTTGGGAACTTAACAGTTGTATATAACTGTCATTTTGTTGTCTCATTTCTTATAAGATTTAATTTACTGTAAATTTAAAAAATATTTTTAAATGGTTTGTATCCTGAATTTTTCAATGCCTATATTTTATTTGTTTAGAAAGATTCTTTTGGACTTGGGGATGTGATTTGTATATTTAAATTTTTATGGACAAAAGTTAAAAGGAATATGTAAATTGATCTTTTGTTAAATGATTTTTAATTGGAAAATTTCTCTTGTCATTGATTGGTATCCATTATTATCTATTTAATAGATTGTTGAAATAGATTATTTTCATAAATAACTCTAGATTTTCCTATATTTCCTTATTCATCTCTGTCTGTGGCTGAACCTATGAATTAGTCTCATCATATAAATCAGAAATGAATTGCTGATGTTTACTTTTCTAGTTGACTTTTTATCACATGTGATTGCCCTTCCTTTTTTCTATCCTGTGCTCTAACATAAAAGAATGGGTTTTATTTAAACTAGTTAGAATACATCTGCCTAAAATTATTTTTTTGTAAATAAAATGTCTTTGCTAGCCTTAAGGTTAATTAAGTAATTTGGTACTTACTTTCTCCACAATTTGAATATAATTGCTTCTTTTGTGACTATCAGTTGAAAGCATAGAGATTAAATGTAATAAGCAACATAGAATTTTATTTCCATCTCTAGTACTGAAATAACTTTACACAAATGCTTTAAAAGATCACTAAAAAATAGTCCAGATAATGAAGAAGAATTAACTCATGAGCATGTTAGGAAAATTTTTATTTCTTGCTAAGTTTATAAGAAATATTGACATAAATGAAAAGAACATAAATGTCAGGAAATGCCTTATAATGAGGACTTGATGGAAAACTCAATAAAAATGTCAATTTAAACAGTATTTATAAAATTAATCACAAACGATCTTGAAATGCCATTACCTATGATTTCAAGTTTGACCGTTATTCTAAAAATGTTCTTGATTTTGTCAATAATGAGTTTATGAAGTTGGAAGAAAGTTGTAAACGATCAAAAATGGGTAGGTAGCTTAAAAAGATTCATGACAGGGAACTGTGATTGAAAGTAATGCTGATAAATGGAAGCAGAATGACAACAAGAAAAAGCCAGGTTGATACTTTTCTTATTCCTGACATGGAACTTTTCTTGAGCCAGGTTACCAGGTTAAAAATCAACAATGAGCTAGTCAGACCCGAAAAGAAGCCAACCAAAACATTTTGAAATTACCGAGAGGACTACTTGAACTATGTATTCACATTCACTATGGTTCAGAATAAGCCTTGTCCTAAGTATTTATTGTTATTTTGAGATATTAGCCAATGGCAGTAGCATTGTGTATAATTCATAAATAAATAATTATACACATAAAAACATCACTAAAATAAGAATATCAACATTTAAAAAGATACTTTGGTAACTGCTCATGAATAGCACTAACTGAAAATCTTTAATGTTATTTTTTATTAGAATGCTTCTTTTGTTCAAAATATATCAAAATCTCAAATCTAAGTGCTATGCAAACATATCTCAGAATCATCAATACTACTGCCTTTCAACAGAGTCAGATAGTAACCAGCTAGTCTTTCTTACTGTTCTTACAAAGATAATTCCTTCAAGGCAGGACACTAAGATTACATACTCTAGAAAATATCAAGGAAAACCCAAAAAAATTGCCTTCAATTACCAAAGATTTGAGATTTTTCTAAAGTTGGAGACTATGTCTAGGTGATTGCAAATTCAGGGTTTCCCAAATCCATCCACTGGTTTGATGATTTGCTAGAAAGAACTAACAAAGCTATTATACCCACACTCACATCTATTACAGGGAAAGGAAATATAAATTACAACCAGACAAAGGGAGAGACACATAAGGCAAAGTCTAGGAGGAGTTCAAACTTGGAACTTCCAGTGTCCTCTCCCTGTAGAGTCATGGACAACATTATCTACTTCTGGCCACTATGTGTGACAGTATGCAAAAGGAAGCTCACCCCAGCTGAGCTGTCCAGATTTTTATTTAGTCAGTATGGTTGATTCTTTTGTCTATATGAATAAATTCTCTACAGCCCTAACCTCACCCTGGAGATCTTTCTGACATCAGGCTCCAAGGGCTCACCATAGGTCATGTTTTTAATATAAACTGTCAGTCGTGGTCTGAGGAGCCCAATATGAATAATAAAGACATTCCTATAACTGGGACCTCCCAAAAACTTGGGCCAGAATTTTGTTGAGGCCAAACTCTTTACTACACAGTGACTGAACATCTGTAAATAAAATGCCCCTGAATTGATGGGGATGATAAAGCAGTAACAATTCTTGTTTATAGAGTCTTAATGTATGCACTGCTACTTATAATTTTAGAAATTTTGTGAAATGTTTCTAAACATTTCTAGGGTTGGAAAAATATGTATAATCAGGGGCTGGGGTTTGTGGCTCAGTGGTAGAGTGCTTGCCTAGCATGTGTGAGGCACTGGGTTCTATCCTCGGCACCACATAAAAATAAATAAATAAAATAAAAGTATTGTGTCCAACTACTAAAATATAAATATTAAAAATGTATAATCAGATACTATACTAACTAGCACATATGTATGTATATATATTATAAAGCATACTATTCTCATTTACTTTTCAGTTCTGATGTTTAATGATAGCTTTATTAAATGCTGAAATATTTTAAAAGGCAAATTTGAAATTTGGCTTATAAGGGCCAGACATGGTGAAATGTTTATAGTCCCAACTACTTGGCAGGATGAGGTAGGAGAATCATTTGAGCCCAGAAGTTCAAGTCTAGCAGGATTCACCATAACCAGACACCTCCTCAAAAAAAATTTTTGTTTAGGTTTTATCTAAACTAAATTAATACACAATTATGAACTTATTTTAAATTAGTCACCAGTATAAGGAAAAGCTAATAGACCAGTTACTTTGGTTCACCATTAGGCTTCACTGTTGTTAGGTTTACATTTCCAGTCACTAGGGTTAAGTATCAGCCTTACATTGGACCTAAAGATCAGTTGTTTTTTTTCACTACACATTTATTTTCACTTATTAATTTAGAATTTCTAAAATGCTAAAATGCCTTTTAAAATAATAACATGGTATTCCTTTAGAAATAGAGTTGACCCTAAATGTACACTTTCTTTTAAAGTAGAACTCATTTGGGATAATCTAAAAATGCACTCAAGTGTACTTTAAACATGTAAGAAATTTTAGTTCAATGCTTAAATAAGGTATTTTTAACAAAATTTCTGAGTATGTTTGCTTTTAAAAGACATTGCATACATAAAAGTTACCTATAATTGAGGAGTTATTAATTTTTTTCTTTATGCCAATGATAATGTTTTATCCTACTTGGATTAGTAGATTCAATTTAATGTTATGATGCTAAATGCTTTTCCTAATATAAGCATGCAGCTCAAATAGATCTTTTTGTTTGTTTACTGTTGGTACCAGGGATTGAATCCAGGGATACTTTACCACTGAACCACATTCCAGCCCCTTTTTATATTTTATTTAGAGACAGGGTCTCACTGAGTTGCTTAGGACCCCGTTAAATTGCTGAGGCTGGATTTGGACTTGGAATCCTCCTGCCTCAACCTCCCAAGTTGCTGGGATTACAGGCATGCACCACTGCCAGGCCTCATATAGATCTTAATATAGCAAAGGTATGGTAATATTTTCTGGGAGGCTCATAGGATTACAGAAAATCATGAACCATATGAGCCCCTGTTTTATTTTGTCACTGTTCCAATAGTATTGCTATAAGTTCTAGAATTTTTAAAACTGAAGCATTATTTTTGTATAATATACATAATGCTTCAAATTTTTCATTTCTTTACATTATTTGTATCCATGTTTAGTTTGGTTTTTGTTTTTATATTGTTGCTTTGTTTGGTGTGTGTGTGTGTGTGTGTGTGTGTGTGTGTGGTCATGAGGACTGAACCAGGGCCTTGTACACCCTAGGCAAGTGCCCAACAGGTGCTCTACCACTGAGCAACGTCCTTGGCTCTTGTTATTTTATTTTGAGACAGGGTCTCCCTAAATTACCCAGGCTGGCTTGGAACTTGTGGTTCTTCTGCCTCACCCTCCCAAATAGCTAGGAGTACAGGGGTTTGCCACATTGCCTAGACAACTATTGCCATTTTGATTAATTAGGCTATGTCAAATTAAGCCAGGTGAGCTTTAAAAAATTCATAGTTTATCTCCTCAGTGCACAAAGATGTGATTGTTAAGGAACTTTTTTTCAATTTAAATTTTATCCAGCTTTTTATTTTGAAATATACATAAAAGTTAAGAGAATAGCATATCACCTAAATTCAACAGTTATTAACATTTTGAGAGTTTTGTCTCTATTAGGATATTTGCCCGTAAATACTTAAGCATTCATGTTCTAAAAATGAAGATATCTTCTTACTTAACCTCAATACCATTATCACACAATTCAAATTCTAATTGCATCATCTAAGTTAATTCAAATATTTCCAACTGTCTCAAAAATTACATTTTACAGATTTTTGTTTTTGAATCAGAATACAATTGATGTTTGTGTTTTATATTTGTTTATTTTAGTCTAGAAGACCTCTCTCCTTGCACCCCCATTGTTTTTCCTCAGGATAAAACTTTTGAAGAAAAAGTCACTGGGCTGCTATTTTGGATCTGTCCTTTGTTTGGCTTGTATTTCCTTTGAACTAGAAATCAAGTATATAGATTTAATTAGCTTCAGTTGAACATTTTTAGCAAGAGTATTTCACAAGTTATATAGATTTTATATAACATTCTATTAAAGGGTACATAATTTTAGTACTCTTATTAATTTTGGTAATTATTTGGTTAAAGTGACAACTACTTCATCTCTTCACTGGAAAGTTCATTTATTTCCCCCTTCGTAAACTTTGGAGTAATGTTTTGGCACTGAGAGAATATTGTTTCCCAACAGCTTTTGTTCAGTGGCTATAGCACCAATTAATGATTCTTTTTGTTTGATTGTTTGGAGACAGCATTTGCCATGTTGCTCAGGCGGGCCTTGAACACCTAGGCTCAAACGATCATCATTCTTCTGTCTACCCAGTAGCTGGGACTACAGGCATGCACCACAGTGCCTGGTTCAATTAATGATTCTCAATTGAGTCATTTATTACATTGGAGGGCCAAATGGTGATTTAAAATACTTTTCAAAAAGTTCTCTAATTTTATTCTGCCTTTCTTAGTTTATCTTCTATTATTTATTTATTTACTTATTTATTTTTTGGTACCAGGGATTGAACCCAGGGGTTCTTAACCACTGAACCACATCCCCACCCTTTTTGTTTTATTTTGAGACAGGGTATCGCTAAGTTGCTTATTGCCTCACTGTGTTGCTGAGACTAGCTTTGAGCTCACATCCTCCTGCCTCAGCCTCCCAAGCTGCTGGGATTACAAGCCTGTGCCACCACACCAGGCTTATTATCTTTTTTTTTTTAAATAATATTTTCCTTCCTTTTCCTCCAGTGCCTCTTTTTTCAAATATCACTATGTCTTCATGAATTTTTTAAAAAATTACTCAATGTATTATATTATAGTCAATTAGTTCTTTATATATATGTGTGTGTGTATATATATGTGTGTATATATATGTATATATGTATATATATTTAGTTGTAGATGGATACAATACCTTTATTTTATTTATTTTTATGCAGTGCCTCACACATGCCAGGCAAGCGCTCTACCACTGAGCTACAACCCTAACCCTCAATTAGTTCGGTTTTTGGCAGTGCTGGGGATTGAATGCATGTGAGGCAAGCACTCTACCAACTGAGCTATATCCCCAGCCCTCAATTACTTCTTTTTGATAACACTTTATACTGCAAATGTCACTACAAGCTAGTGACAAATGTCATATTAGCAAGTTCTGCATAGCTTCAGACACAAGGTGTCCCAGGCTTACCTTGTACTTTTGTTATTTCAAACGTGATTATCAGCTCCTTCTCCCAGAAACCCTATTCCTTTAAAGGGGAATGGAATTTGGAATCCATTGTTAGTTACTAAGGTGTCGTGCATCTAGGTCATTTTTGCGCACAAAGCTAGGAAGTATATTTTTAAAACAACATGAATTCCAAATCAGTATTTATGAATTTTAACTTGATACAGTTGTTAATTTTGTATTTTGCTTGTTTTAATAGTGAAAATCTTGGTTCTTGCCAACATTAATAGGCTTACTGATGTCTTATTTTATAGTATATATTTTAAAATTACAATACCAATGTTATAACTTGTGGTAAACATACTGAGTAAAATTTAAGAGTTTTTTTTTTTTTTTTTTACATTTTTATATATCCTTAGAATACAGCCCCCCAAAGAGGTATAGTGGGAGTATATGTTCAAAAGTTAATGGAAGTGGTTCTCTGTGTAGTTACCAGTGTGATTAAAATTAAGTTCATTAGTTTTTACTTACATTCAATTTTGGAAATTACTTTTAATATCATTCTACTATTGAAAATGTGAATCATTTACATGGTTCAAAGGTTAAAACTGAATGTTATACTTAGAAACATCTCATTAGCTCTCATGCCTGTCCTTTCTTTCCATTCATAATCACCTTTATAGGTAACTATTTTTATTAGTTTTTAGTTTGACCTTCCTGTTTCTTTTTTGAAAAGTAAACACCTGTATTGTTATATTTACTGTGTACCTGTGCTTCACTACATGGAGTATGTTCTTTGCTTTGTAAATTTTGATATTTAGAAAGGTTTGTATGTCCATTCTGTTGCTCAACTTTATACTGATAACATTTTACAGTACTTTTGGGGCTCACTTTTTGCTTGTTTGACCTTCTATTTGATTTCCCAATATTTATTATTTATTTTTGGTGGTACTGAGGATTGAACCCAAAGCCTTGAACATGCTAGGCAAGTGCTCTACCACTGAGTTACATCTCTAGTCCTCTTTAAATTTCATTTTGAGACAGAGTCTGACTAAGTTGCCCAGTCAATTGCTGGCTTGAATTTTCAATCTTCTTGCCTTAGTCTTCAAGTAAGTGGGATTACAGTTGTACAACACTGCAGCCATTGATTTGCCAGCTGTTGATTCTTCACATGATTGTCTATGTGACAGTCAATGAAGCTTTTTTAAATAATTTTTTTAATTGTTGATAGACCTTTATTTATTTTTTTATATGTAGTGCTGAGAATCAAACCCAGTGCCTCACACATGCTAGGCAAGCACTCTACCACTGAGCCACAACCCTAGCCCATCAACAAAAGTTTTTTTTTTTAAAATCTTTATTTTTATTTACTTATTTTTATGTTGTGCTGAGGATTAAACCCAGTGCCTCACATGTGCTAGGCCAAGTGTTCTACCACTGAGCCACAAACCCAGCTTCTCAACGAAACTTTTATCCTTTCTCTCCTCTCAGATTTTTAGTTGTCTTACTTCTGTTTCATTAGAACATATAAATAGATTATTTGCACCCTGGTCCCTGCCTTTGTTGTAAAATTATACATTTTAAAAATGTATTTAATACTCTATAGTTTGCTTGAAGTCTCCCCCAGTCTACTCTTTTTAAAAATATTTTTGTTATAGATGGACACAATGCCTTTCTCTTATTTATTGTTATGTGGTGCTGAGAATTAAACCCAGTGCCTCACACATTCTAGGCAAGTGCTCTACCACTGAGCCACAAACCCAGCCTACTCTTGACTGGATAAAGTTCTAATAGAGGGCTTGTAAGTACAAGAGTCTCTGAGTTGTGGCATGATGAAGATTTTCTAGAGCCTTGATACATACAGCTATGCTACATACAAAATCCTACACTGGCATTTATTTGCCTTGAATTCTTTTTAAAAATGATGTGCCATCATTATGTTGTTTGGTTTTTTTCAAGAAGTCTGGTACCACTTGATTTTTTTTCAGTTTTTGGAATTGACATTAATTTTGTTTATGCCCAGAGGCCTAAGTTTGTAGATCTTTGCCTGGAGGGTTAGATTATTTTCTCACTGATCCTTATTATTGCTTTTGTTTTGTTTTGTTTTACTTATTTATGTAGTCCTGAGGATCGAACCCAGTGCCTCACATATGCTAGGCAAAGCCCTCTACCACTGAGCCACAATTCTAATCCCTTATTAACGCTTTTTTTTTTTTTTGTAATGGGGATTGAACTCAGAGCCTTGACCACTAGGCAACATCCCCAGCCCTATTTTGTATTTTAGAGTCTCCTTATTTGCTTAGCACCTCACCTTTGCTGAGGCTAGCTTTGAAATCATGATCCTCCTGCCTCAGCCTCACGACCTGCTGGGATTACAGGTGTGTGCCACTGCACCGGCTTATTATTGCTTTTTTTTTTTTCATTCTTGTAGCTGTTGTAATCTTTTTTCTTAATTTTCGTATCTATTTGTATCTATTCTCTCATGTACCCTGTTAATTTTAGTGTCATTTTTAAAATGATTTTATATTTTCAGTATATTGCCTGACTTTGAATAACTGTCATTCTATATTCTTCCTATTGTTTTAAATTTTTTATTTTTTGTATTCTTTCATTGTCTGAATTGCTTATTAATGATATTTAATTGTTGGAGTATTGTAGTTTTCTTTTGCTTTGTATTTTCTGGAGGGTAGTATTTTCTATTAATTCAGAATCTTACCCCTTCACTCCCACCCCTGCTCCTAGGGCCTCAGGCATGCTAGGCAATGTGTTCTACCACTGAACAAAGTGTGTGGGTTTTTTTGAGATAGGGTCTCAATAATTGTTTAACCTGTTTTCAAACTCTGGGGTTCCAGCAATCCTCCTACTTTCAGCTTCCCAAGCAGCTGGAATACTGGCCTTCTATTGATTAAAAAGCCTCCTTTTTTTTTTTTGGTAGTTATGTATGGACAGAATGCCTTTATTTTGTTTGAACCCAAGGCCTCACACTTGCCAGGCAAGCACTCTGCCACTGCGCCCCAGCCCTCCTACTTTCTTTTTACAGAAACCTTGTATGGATTTTTAGTGGCCTTTCTGTTCATAATAAAATGTGGTATTTTCTTGTATCAACATAATAGGTGATTCTATGAAATAGAGGGAGGAGTAGGGATTTAGGTGACTTACTCAGTTTTGCAGTTAGAGGACTCCTTCTGTTACCATAGTGAAGTGCAGTTTCTTTAGTAAATGGTATATCTGGGGCAAAGGTGGGCTTTGGGTTCTATGATATAGTTTTAATACTTTAGGAATTGTTAGCTTTCAGGACAATTTTTAGGAATTGTTTCCCTTCTTCCAAGGAATCCTTACTTTCCAGTGTTGCCTCGTGAACTGTCCTATGAGTATTCCATACCATGGTTTCTGCCTGTTTTTAAGCCTGATTCTTAGCTTTATTAATTCTGGAAATGCACTAATATCCTTCCAGATCCCTTTTACTTAAGTAAGCCAGTACTAGTTCCTGTTGTTGACTGTTAACCAAAGAACCCTAACTTACAAGTCAACTTTGTTGTTGTTGTTTTGTACCCAGGATTGAACTCAGGCGCACTTAACCACTGAGCCACATCCCTAACCCTTTTTTGTATTTTATTTAGAGATGGGGTCTCACTGAGTTCTTATGGCCTTGCTAAATTGCTGAGGCTAGCTTCAAACTCCCAATCCTCCTGCCTCACCCTCCTGAGCTGCTGAGATTACAGGTATACACTACTGTGTCCAGGTGTATGTCAACTTCTTAACATAAAGCTCATTTGTGGATATTCACAACCCAAATCACATACAGAGTCTTAAGTATATACAGACTACATTGGTTAGAACAGGTCTGATCTTTTTTGTTTACCATTGCAGCCCTTCAAGCCAAAGCAGGTGGTATGTGCTAAATTTCTCTTATTACTATTAACAACTGCACTTACTTCATTTTTCAATTATCTTTTGTTTGTTTTGTAACTCTGCCCCCCCACTAGAATGTAAGCTCCATGCAGATATGCTTAAAACATAGTATCAACCACATATAGGTATTCAATATTTTTGAATGACTGACTAGTAACCATTTCTTAAGAATAAAATTGGTGCTACAGGATGAAGTATGATTTTGAGAAAAGTCAGAGTAACCACAAAAAATTATCTTACCAGCCCTCTACATCTAAAACAAGTTCCTGGGGATTTAATTATAAAATCTATTTCCAGAGCTTCAAATATGACTTCATCTGAAAAGTTTCTATATGAGATTTTTTAAAAACAAAAGCATTATGAGTTTACGTATGTATATAAGATTTTTAAAAATAAGTATTATGAGTTGACTTACTGGGAAGTATATATCAGGCTCAAATGCCTTTCTTCTTCCTTCCAGGGAAATTCATTTCTAGTAAGTATGGAAATAGGAGGTTCAGAAAATTCAGTCAAATTTATTTCTTAACATTTTATTTTGAAATAATTGCAAACTTAGAGAAAAGTTGCAATAACAAGAACTCAAATTTTTACCCTGTACTTTTCCCTTTATCTTGTATTTTAGCTATTTATAGCCACATAACAAATTACCCCAAAAGCCTAGTGACTTAAGACAAATAGTTTTATCTTACACAGTTTCTGAGAATCAGAAATCCCAGAGTGGATAAGCAGGATGGTTCTAGTTCTGAGTCTCTCTTGAAGTTGTGACCAGGATGTTGGTAGAAATTGCCTTCAGCTAAAAGCATAACCAGGATAGACAGATGATTCGCATGGCTTTTGGCAAGACTCAGCTGTAGACAACTGGATGTCTCCATAGCTGCTTGGATATCTTCATGACACAGCATCTCCCAGACTTTGGGGTTCAGAGTCATCCAAAAACAGAGCTAGCAAGAAGTTGCAGTGCCTTTTATGACCTAGCCTTTGAAGTCAGTGCTGTTACTTCTGCTTTAATCTGGGCATCACCAAGTCCAACCAACAGGTGGGAAAAGGGAATTAGACTCTGCGTCTTCTAGAGATATATACCAAATTTGTGAACATATATTAATAAGACCCACCATTACCCAGGTTGACTGGGCTTTTAACATTTTGCCCTTGTACTGTCACTCTTTCCTCCACCTCCTAACCATCTTAAAAATAAAGGGTATATTTAAAGAAAAGATACTCTCATACTATTACTAATACAATAGTTACCAAATCAAAATATTAACAGTGGAAATGCTTTATAGTTCACATTCCTTTTTTTGTCAACTGTTTTTTTTTTAAATCCCCCATCTTATCCCCTGCAAATTGATTTTTAAATAATAAAAAGGTAGTGTGACATAAGTCATGTAAGGTTCACTGGCAGGGAATAAAGAAAAGGTCTTGGGACAAGGGAGCTACTGTAAAAAAAAAAAAAAAAAAAACTCGAGCCAATTGCCTTTTGGTGGGAGCCCCGGAACACCAGAACAACAAAAGACTATTTACCAAAAGTCCATCTTACTTTACCTCTTCGGTTACCCAGCATTTGTAGAAAATGAGTATTTTTTTCACTATTCTCTTCAGTTCCGACTTGGTTAGAACAGCTGGAGATCGAACTAATAGTGTAGGAAGTCTGGTTACAATTCCAGAGCAACCACTTATCAGCTATGAATGGTAACAACCTTTTGAAACTTAAAATTTCTTCATCTATGAAGAGGGTACAGTAATGGCCCCTACTGCCCAGAACTGCTGAGGGAATTAAGCGAGGGGTAAGAAGTAGCACAGAGCTTAGCGGCTCTCAGGAGTCTGCGGATTCCCTCCAGGCCGCCCTCCCTGTGCCGCGCCTGCGAGCGCGCGAGCGGGCTGGCCGGCGTCACGGGGACGGGGCGGGGCGGGGCATGCTCGTCGGCCGATCGCACTTTGTGACGCGCCGCCGGAGGCAGGCCGGGCCCTCAAGATGGCGGCTGGCGCCCCGAGTGGCTCGGCCCGGCAGTAGTGGCGGGACGGCACTCGCCGCTGGGGCTGGCCGCCCCGGGAGTGGCTGCAGCAACGCCAGGAATCGAGGATGGTAAAATGACCCAGGGAAAGAAGAAGAAACGGGCCGCAAACCGCAGTATCATGCTGGCCAAGAAGATCATCATTAAGGACGGAGGCACGGTAAGCCAGGGTTCCGCGCCGGCGAGCGTCCCTGGGGCCCCGGTCTGATCTCTTTCTGCCCCTTCGCTTCCTTTTACAATCGCCCCGAACGCTTCTGGCTTCCCTTTCCCTGTCCACGGGCGCTGGGGTCTGGGCGCCGGACACCCTGCGGCTGTCGCTGGAGTTGCTCTCCCCCGCTCCGGCCTGCGGCCTCCCAGGCCTGTACTGGGAGGAGACCGTCGCCTCCTCTGCACCAGCCGCCCCCAGCTCCTGTCGCCTTTTGAGGCCCTGCGGCCCCGAGCCCCACGTGCGCCTCCGCTGGGAGGAACGTGCCGGCTTCCTGGCTACCCGAGCAGGCCACCGCGCCCTTGCTGCCGCAGCCGCACCTCCGCCGCCAGGCCCCAGCTGCGGTGAAGCCTGCCAAGGGCCCGGGAGCAGTCCCTGCCCTCCCATATGCTGTCAAAGGTGGCATCTGGCGCGGCGTCCGTACTCGGGCCCCTCGTGCGTTCGCTTTCCCCTTCTTGATCGCGGTGGGTCGGAGCTTCAGCTTTTACCTGCTCGCTGCACGGTGAGCCCTCTCAGGGAGTGGGCTTTCCTCTTTTCCTCTCGGAGTCGGAAGCCTGACAGTAGACACCTGGGGTTTATATTTCATTCGGCTAATTTTCCGACAAGTCATCATTCTGTGCCATAAAATAAAAAATACTACGTAGAGCTGATCATGGCCTAGGGATTAGAAGTCTCTTTAAAAGTAAGACAGATTGAGGGCAAGAAAAAAATTTTGCTTTTTGGAAACATTTGTTAACCACAATAAACTTTATGCAGTGTGCCATAATTTACCAGCAGGGGACGCAGGATTTTTAATTGAAGGGGGAACTCACCTATACTTTTTTGTACTGAGATTTCCCTTTTGCTACACTCTCCGATCTTTATTGCATCCTTTGGTATCGCGTTCTGAAATAGAATGGAAAGGTGAAATGTGTTTGTTTACCGAGAAGTGTGCAGACTTGGTTCCTTTAATTCTCTTCCTGTTTGTATTTTAATGGGGAGGCTTGCTCAACCCCTGGTACAGTCCTAAATGTGTAAGTAGGCCACCATGAGGGTTTGCTGAATTCAACTTAAGTAAATGACAAATTTATTTCGACATTTTAGAACATGACCTGGTCTAAATATGCCAAAATTTAGAAAGCTTGAGACATAGGGAATGGTTTCAGAATGTTTTTACTTAACTGTCAAATTTATTAGATGTTGACATTTTTTGAAAAAAGAAAGTTTGAAATTTCTCAGATTCTTTTTACTGTCCATTTTTAATTAAAAATATTACTTTGATCAAATCAATTAAGAGTAGACCTAGCTTGGGCTGCGGGTATAGCTCAGTTGTAAAGTGGTTGCCTCGCGAGCACAGGGCCCTGTGTTCAATCCCCAGCGGCGCCCCCCCCCCCCAAAAAAAAATAATAATAATCCTAGTTCTTTTGACCAAGTCAGTAATAACTATTTGGGGAGAAAAATTCTGTTGCTTTTGTCAACCATAGAAAGAGACCAGATATTAAAATTACTCATAAAAGTCTTCAAAATAGAGACAATGGTGGCAAAGTCTTCAAAATAAATGATATTGAGAATCAGTAATATTTATCTTGCAAAAGGTAAGAATGAAACTAACTCATCAAGAAACACAACTTCCTTTTCCCTATAAAGTTTAGTTTTGTTTTCTCTATGTTTTGGATTTTCGCTTGATTTGCTCTATAGCAGATTCTTTCCAAATCCTGTGAGTTTTTGGAGGAGATTTTAAAAAATCCTTCCTGTTATTTATTATAGTGAATTCATAGCTTGTTTTAGGACACAAAATATGATTTTTATACCACAAAATATGTTTCAAGAGGACACACAGAGTAACTTTCATTGAGGGTTTTGGGCATTAGGGTATTATCATTTCTCATCTTATTGGACTTAATGTTTCACTTTCCATTCTAAGAGCACTGGATACTCCTTTAGAATAGAGACTTTGTTTGCATCTTTGAATCCCATAGCTGGGATAATTTTTAAAATAAAAATACTTTTATTTTTGTATTCGCACACTCTTAAATGAATTTTGTTATACTTTTGTTTATTCCAATGCATCATCAGAAGAATATTTCAATAAATGTCATGAATTTTTTTGCAGGATAGTATTTGCATTTTAAGATGGCATATGCTTTTCTGCCTCTGTGCTTGATTGGAATACTGTTATGATCTTTTGTTGTTGTTGTATTTTTTGCATGGCTGGGGATTTAACCCAGGACTTCACACATGCTAGACAAGTGCTTTATCACTGAGCTATACTATACTCTCAGCATTAGAGCTTTTAAAAAGTTCCATCAATGGGTAGATTCATTCAGACACAGTTCCTTGAGGTTAATATATGCAAGGCTCTGAATATGATTTCATATTCCTGGTCAATGGTACTGATATGATTTGATTTGTACGTAGGGTTTACTAATGTTAATAAAAGTGTTTGCTTTGTCTTTCTGTTGACACATCATTATAAGCCTATTAAACCAATTTTAATATTTATAAAACAAAACTAGTATTATTAATGCCTTATCAAAAAATTAGAGCAGACTTATAGTTTTGAGGAAGTGAGCCTTTCTATGTGAACCAGGTTAATCATACTAATTTCTTTCTTTCTTTCTTTCTTTTTCTTTTTTTGATCTGGGAATCCAACCCAGGGCTTTGCATGTGCTAGACAAGTGTTCTACCACTGAACTATATCTCCAGCCCCTTACTACTAAATTTTCTTTTTCCTTGAATTTGTATTTCAGTCCACTCTAAGGCCAGGATAATATTCTGTCATTTGAATAGTGAACAATTAAGGTCAGTTACAATAAGTTGTGTGAATTTCAGGAGGTCTTAACCTTTGTTTACCTTGAGGCTGTTTTGTAAAAAAAAATTTGAAGAGCAGTTCTGATTGAACAGAGTATAAGTAGCTATAGAGTAAGTGGCATAGTTTAACTTAAGTGTTTAATCATCTACTATATACCATTTCACTGGTGAAAATAATCCTGATACTGGTGAATTTGCTTTTGAAGCATCCTCTGTAGAAATACAGTTTTCAGTTATAAGTTTTAATGTATGTGTATGTAACACTTTGATGTATCTCATTTATTTTAGACCATTTAATTTAAGATAACTGAATTAAATACACATTTTAACATTTTAGAATACTTAGTTTGTTGTTAAAATTATTATCATGTATTGCTAGATTCATTCATGTTAGAGGCTTTGAGCTAAACAGTTATTCACATGAGTTATGTATATTTTTGAAAATTGAAGGATCTTCTGATTTTTAAGTTTGCTTATTTTTTATATGATCTTTATTATTTTGTAAATACAGTTATAGGATTACATCTATGACAAAGTAGAAAATGTGCAGTTCTTTTACAAGTGAAACAGTAAAGTAACTAAACATTCCATAAAAACTAGTTTTACATCAATTATGTTGTTGAAAATACTTTTAAAAGTATAATTAATATATCATTTGCAATAATATGAAATATGCCAGATCTTCCCCCCTGATTTTTTTAAATGTTTATTTTTTAGTTGTACTTGGCTACATTATTATTTTAGTTATCTATTTATTGTGCTGAGGATTGAACCCAGGCCCTCACACGTGCTAGGCAAGCACTTGTTCTGCTGAGCCACAACTCCTGCCCTTCCCCCCTGATTTTCATGAGAATAAATAGAAGTCAGAAAGCTAGACCCAATTTCAGATGTTTTGCATTCATTACCTAGAAGGATGGCTCAAGTAGTTTCAGGAAAGCTTCAAAGAGTATAGGGTCTTTGTAGACCTAAAGAGCTGTTCTGTAGTCTTAGCATGTGTATATATAGTCATCCCTCACTGTCCTCAGAGGTTTCAGGAGTCCCCTTCGCTACCAAAAAATGTGAATGCTTCAGGTCTCTTATATAAAATGGCATATTATTTGCAAATAACCAGTGCAATTCTATATACTTTGAGTATTGTGGAGATTACTTATAATAATACATAATACAGTGTAAATTCTGTTTAATGGTTGTTATATTGTTTAGGAAATAATGACAAGAAGAAAGCCTGTACATGTTCAATAGGGACATTTTTTTTTTTTTCTTGAACTTTTTTTTTTTTTTTTTTTGGTGCTGGCGATTGAACCAGGGCCTTGTGCATGAGAGGTAAGCACTCTACAACTGAGCTGTATCCCCAGCCCCTCCTGAACATTTTTGACGGGCTCCTTGGATACAGAACCTACAGATACTGGAGGGCAGACTTCACTGATTTGGCAAGTTTGTGGCAGGTAGCACCAGGGATAACTTAATTTATTCTCTCTGTCGTTCGTTTGGTTTAGGTTAGTGTGTCTGGACATAAATTAGTAAGCAGTTTTCCCAAATTATGGGGCCAGTTCGTCCTGATTAGTTAGAAGGCCAATTTAGTCATCTCCATAGATATTCTCCTATAGTTTTAGTGTTACTTGTTTGTAGCTACAAAAATTGAAGTTTAAGTTAAAAGAATAACTTTTTTCCTAAGTAATATTCTGAGAAGTATTCATGATTTAAAATTTTCAGTTGTTTAAAAGTGCAAGTTGTCTTTTAGCGTTATTTTGAAATGAAAGTGTCAGTTAAAATAAAAATTGATAGTTTCAGCATTAAACATCAAGAACCCTCAGATTTTGTTTCTTTGATGGCAAGTGTAGTATCTTAATCTTCATAATGTGTTCACTTTCTCAATATATAAAAAGAGTTATAAATTCTACCATGTGTAATATTGTCTTGTTTTAGAACAAGGAGTGATCAGTAATGTTTTCTCATTTAGCTATAGAAACAGAGTATATTGAGAGAACACACTAAGATTAATCCTGAGTTTAGACTATATCCTAGAAATTGATAACAGTTTGATTTTTTTTAAGTAGGGCTTTTTAAATTTTTAGTTTTGTTTTGCTTTTTTTTTTTATTGTTGGTTGTTCTAAACATTACATAGTTCTTTATATATCATCTTTCACACTTTGCTTCAAGTGGGTTATGAACTCCCATTTTTAGCCCATATACAGATTGCAGAATCACATCAATTACACATCCATTGATTTACATATTGCCATACTAGTGACTGTCCTGTTCTGCTACCTTTCCTATCCTCTACTATCCCCCCTCCCCTCCCCTCCCCTCCCCTCTTCTCTCTCTACCCCCTCTACTGACCTTCATTTCTCCCCCTTGTATTATTTTTCCCTTTCCCCTCATTTCCTCTTGTATGTTCTTTTATATAACCCTGAGGGTCTCCTTCCATTTCCATGCAATTTCCCTTTTCTCTCCCTTTCCCTCCCACCTCTCATCTCTGTTTAATGTTAATCTTCTTCTCATGCTCTTCGTCCCTACTCTGTTCTTAGTTACTCTCCTTATATCAAAGAAGACATTTGGCATTTGTTTTTTAGGGATTGGCTAGCTTCACTTAGCATAATCTGCTCTAGTGCCATCCATTTCCCTGCAAATTCTATGATTTTGTCATTTTTTAATGGAGAGTAATACTCCATTGTGTATAAATGCCACATTTTTTTAATCCATTCGTCTATTGAAGGGCGTCTGGGTTGGTTCCACAGTCTTGCAATTGTGAATTGAGCTGCTATGAACATCGATGTAGCAGTGTCCCTGTAGCATGCTCTTTTTAGGTCTTTAGGGAATAGACCGAGAAGGGGAATAGCTGGGTCAAATGGTGGCTCCATTCCCAGCTTTCCAAGAAATCTCCATACTGCTTTCCAGATTGGCTGCACCAATTTGCAGTCCCACCAGCAATGTACAAGTGTACCCTTTTCCCCACATCCTTGCCAGCACTTGTTGTTGTTTGACTTCGTAATGGCTGCCAATCTTACTGGAGTGAGGTGGTATCTTAGGGTGGTTTTGATTTGCATTTCTCTGACTGCTAGAGATGGTGAGCATTTTTTCATGTACTTGTTGATTGATTGTATGTCCTCCTCTGAGAAGTGTCTGTTCAGGCCCTTGGCCCATTTGTTGATTGGGTTGTTTGTTATCTTATTGTCTAATTTTTTGAGTTCTTTGTATACTCTGGATATTAGGGCTCTATCTGAATTGTGAGGAGTAAAGATTTGTTCCCAGGATGTAGGCTCTCTATTTACCTCTCTTATTGTTTCTTTAGCTGAGAAAAAACTTTTTAGTTTGAGTAAGTCCCATTTGTTGATTCTAGTTATTAACTTTTGTGCTATGGGTGTCCTATTGAGGAATTTGGAGCCCGACCCCACAGTATGTAGATCGTAGCCAACTTTTTCTTCTATCAGACGGCGTGTCTCTGATTTGATATCAAGCTCCTTGATCCATTTTGAATTAACTTTTGTGCATGGCGAGAGAAAGGGATTCAGTTTCATTTTGTTGCATATGGATTTCCAGTTTTCCCAGCACCATTTGTTGAAGATGCTATCCTTCCTCCATTGCATGCTTTTAGCCCCTTTATCAAATATAAGATAGTTGTAGTTTTGTGGATTGGTTTCTGTGTCCTCTATTCTGTACCATTGGTCCACCCGCCTGTTTTGGTACCAGTACCATGCTGTTTTTGTTACTATTGCTCTGTAGTATAGTTTGAAGTCTGGTATCGCTATACCGCCTGATTCACACTTCCTGTTTAGCATTGTTTTTGCTATTCTGGGTCTTTTATTTTTCCATATGAATTTCATGATTGCTTTCTCTATTTCTACAAGAAATGCCGTTGGGATTTTGATTGGCATTGCATTAAACCTATAGAGAACTTTTGGTAATATCGCCATTTTGATGATGTTAGTTCTGCCTATCCATGAACAGGGTATATTTTTCCATCTTCTAAGATCTTCTTCTATTTCTCTCTTTAGGGTTCTGTAGTTTTCATTGTATAAGTCTTTCACCTCTTTTGTTAGGTTGATTCCCAAGTATTTTATTTTTTTTGAAGATATTGTGAATGGAGTGGTTGTCCTCATTTCCATTTCAGAGGATTTGTCGCTGATATACAGGAATGCCTTTGATTTATGCGTGTTGATTTTATATCCTGCCACTTTGCTGAATTCATTTATTAGCTCTAATAATTTCTTTGTAGAGCCTTTTGGGTCTGCTAGGTATAGAATCATATCATCTGCAAATAGTGATAATTTAAGTTCTTCTTTTCCTATTTTTATGCCTTTAATTTCTTTCATCTGTCTAATTGCTCTGGCCAGTGTTTCGAGAACTATGTTGAACAGAAGTGGAGAGAGAGGGCATCCCTGTCTTGTTCCAGATTTTAGAGGGAATGCCTTCAATTTTTCTCCATTCAGAATGATGCTAGCCTGAGGCTTAGCATAGATTGCTTTTACAATATTGAGGTATGTTTCTGTTATCCCTAGTTTTTCTAGAGTTTTGAACATAAAGGGATGCTGCACTTTGTCGAATGCTTTTTCCGCATCTATCGAGATGATCATATGGTTCTTATTTTTAAGTCTATTGATGTGGTGAATAACATTTATTGATTTCCGTATATTGAACCAGCCTTGCATCCCAGGGATGAATCCTACTTGATCATGGTGTACAATTTTTTTGATATGTTTTTGTATCCGATTCGCCAGAATTTTATTGAGGATTTTTGCATCTAGGTTCATTAGAGATATTGGTCTGAAGTTTTCTTTCTTTGAAGTGTCTTTGTCTGGTTTAGGTATCAGGGTGATGTTGGCCTCGTAGAATGAATTTGGAAGTTCTCCCTCTTTTTCTATTTCCTGAAGTAGCTTGAAAAGTATTGGTATTAGTTCCTCTTTAAAGGTTTTGTAAAATTCTGCTGTATACCCATCCGGTCCTGGGCTTTTCTTAGTTGGTAGTCTTTTGATGGTTTCTTCTATTTCCTCGATTGATATTGGTCTGTTTAGGTTGTCTATATCCTCCTGACTCAATCTGGGCAGATCATATGACTTCAGAAATTTATTGATGCCTTCACTATCTTCTAATTTATTGGAGTATAAGAATTCAAAATAATTTTAGATTATCTTCTGTTTTTCTGAAGTGTCTGTTGTGATATTGCCTTTTTCATCCCGTATGCTAGTAATTTGAGTTCTCTCTCTTCTTCTCTTCACTAGCATGGCTAAGGGTCTGTCGATTTTGTTTATTTTTTCAAAGAACCAACTTTTAGTTTTGTCAATTTTTTCAATTGTTTCTTTTGTTTCGATTTCATTAATTTCAGCTCTGATTTTAATTATTTCTTGCCTTCTACTTCTTTTGCTGTTGTTTTGCTCTTCTTTTTCTAGGATTTTGAGATGAAGTATGAGATCATTTATTTGTTGTTTTTTTCTTTTTTTAAGGAATGAACTCCATGCAATGAATTTTCCTCTTAGAACTGCTTTCAATGTGTCCCATAGATTCCGATATGTTGTGTCTGTGTTTTAATTAATCTCTAAGAATTTTTTAATTTCCTCCTTGATGTCTTCTATAACCCATTGATCATTCAGTAACCTATTGTTCATTCTCCAAGTGATGTATGCTTTTTCCTTCCTTCTTTTATCGTTGATTTTCAGTTTCATTCCATTATGATCAGATAAGATGCATGGTATTATCTCTACTCCTTTATATTGTCTAAGAGTTGCCCTGTGACATAATATATGATCTATTTTTGAGAAGGATCCATGTGCTGCTGAGAAAAAAGTGTAACTGCTTGATGTTGGGTGGTATATTCTATATATGTCAATTAAGTCTAGGTTATTAATTGTGTTATTGAGTTCTATAGTTTCCTTATTCAACTTTTGTTTGGAAGATCTGTCCAGTGGCGAGAGAGGTGTGTTGAAGTCTCCCATGATTATTGTATGGTGGTCTATTAGACTCTTGAACTTGTGAAGAGTTTGTTTGATGAACATAGCTGCACCATTGTTTGGGGCATATATATTTATGATTGTTATGTCTTGTTGGTGTATGGTTCCCTTAAGCAGTATGTAGTGTCCCTCTTTATCCCTTTTGATTAACTTTGGCTTGAAATCTATTTTATTTGATATGAGTATGGACACTCCTGCTTGTTTCCGAAGTCCATAAGAGTGATATGATTTTTCCCAACCTTTCACCTTCAGCCTATGTATGTCTTTTCCTATCAAATGCGTCTCCTGTAGGCAGCATATTGTTGGGTCTTGTTTTGTGATCCATTCTACTAGCCTGTGTCTCTTAATTGGTGAGTTTAAGCCATTAACATTTAGGGTTATTATTGAGATATGGGTTGTTGTTCCAGCCATATTTGTTTATTTATGTTACTAAACATGGTTTGTTTTCCTCTATGATTATTCCCCCCCCCCTTTACTGTCCTACCTCCCACTGTTGGTTTTCATTGTTATTTTCCATTTCCTCTTCCTGTAATGTTTTGCCAAGGATGTTTTGAAGAGATGGTTTTCTAGCTGCATATTCTTTTAACTTTTGTTTGTCGTGGAAGGTTTTAATTTCATCTTCCATCCTGAAGCTTAATTTCGCTGGATACACAATTCTTGGTTGGAACCCATTTTCTTTCAGTGTTTGAAATATGTTATTCCAGGATCTTCTAGCTTTCAGAGTCTGTGTTGAAGGATCAGCTGTTATCCTGATTGGCTTGCCCCTAAATGTAATCTGCTTCCTTTCTCTTGTAGCTTTTAAAATTCTCTCCTTATTCTGTATGTTGGGCATCTTCATTATAATGTGTCTAGTTGTGGATCTCTTATGATTTTGCACATTCGGCGTCCTGTAGGCTTCTAGAATTTGGGATTCTGTCTCATTCTTCAAGTCTGGGAAGTTTTCTTGTATTATTTCATTGAATAAATTGCTCATTCCTTTGGTATGGAGTTCTATACCTTCCTGTATCCCAATGACTCTTAAGTTTGGTCTCTTAATGTTATCCCATATTTCTTGGATGTTCTGCTCATGGTTTCTTAACAGTCTTGCTGAGCTGTCTATGTTCTTTTCCAGTTGAAATACTTTGTCTTCATTGTCTGATGTTCTATCTTCTAAGTGTTCTACTCTGCTGGTAGTATTCTCCATTGAGTTTTTAAGTTGGTTTATTGCTTCCTGCATTTCTAGGATTTCTGTTTGTTTGTTTTTTATAACCTCTATCTCCCTGTATAGTTGATCCTTTGCTTCCTGGATTTGTTTGTGTAATTCCTTGTCGAAGTGATCTTTCATTGTCTGATTTTGCTGTCTAATGTCTTCCTTGATACTCCAGATCATCTGAAGCATATATATCCTGAATTCTTTATCTGACATTCCATCTGCTGCAGCTGTTACCTCTTCTAAAGTTGAGTTGACCTGCATTGCTTGTAGTCCTTTCTTTCCTTGTCTTTTCATACTGCTTGCGTTTCTTTCTTCTTAGTGAAACTGTTGTGTTTTTGAAATTTTTCCCCCCCTATATATTTATATTGCTCTTGTATAGTTGAAAAGTCTCCCTTGCAGGTGCGGGCGGGGGCTCTGCTCTGCCCCTCTTCCAATTGGTGTGAGGTGTCTACCACGCCCGCGGACCCCTGGGCCTGATCCGCCATTCTGTCGCAGGTCTGCCTACCTTGCAGGTGGGGGCGAAGGCTCTGCCCTGCCCCTCCTACCATGCCCGGGGACCGCTAGGCCTGATCTGCAGGTTGGTCGCCGGTCTGCCCACCTTGCGGGCACGGGTGTCAGTTCCGCTCCGCCCCCACTCCAATTGGGGTCACTTGACCACCACACAGGCGGGCCGCTGGGCCTGATCTGGGCGCGGGCGAAGGCTCTGCTCTGCCCCTACTCCAGTTGGGGTGAAGTGTGTACCACGCTGGCAGGCTGCTGGGCCTGATCCGCCGGTCTGTCGCAGGTCTGCTTACCTTGTCGGCACGGGCAGCGGCTCTGCCCTGCCCCTCCTACCACGCCTGCAGACCGCTGGGCCTGATCTGCAGGTTGGTCGCAGGTCTGCCTACCTTGCGGGCGCGGGCGGTGGCCCCGCTCCTCCCCTCTGGCTCGACGACAAAGCGAGAGAGACTCGGGTATCTGTGACTCACCCTCCCTACCAGGGGACCAACTGTTTCCGTCGCCGCTGGCACCGATGAAGTTCTCTCCTCGGCCGCTCTCCGATGACATCAGATCTCTGCCATGCTGGCATCCCCTGTTCTATGGCTGAATCCCATTTTCTTCTCTTCCAATAGGCGGAGCTGTGCCCTCTGAGCCGAGCTTCTGCCCTCTATGTGCTGACAGAAATCCCTGTAAGGTGGCTCCTGGGAGTCTCTCAATCCTGTTAGTCCAGAGCCCTTTCACTTATCCGGCCCCTCCCCCTGTTCCTCCTCCCAGCCAGCCAGCCAGGTCCTGTTCACCAGAGGCGGTTCCCCAAGGATCTGATTACACTTGCAGCCCCACTGCGTGTCCTATATCCCGAACGATGAACACCCTCTCTGTCATTCATCTAAGCCCCAGTGCTGTGGTGGGGTGATCTGGGAACCAACAGTTTAATTTTTCCGGACCCCTTTGGTGGGCACGCCCCCAGAAACTGGAGGCTAAGATCTTGGGTGTCGCCGCTGGTGTTAAGGGGAGGTGGGGATCTGGAATCCCCTCTGCTTCCCTACAGACACGCCCCCGGAGAGATTCCCGAGGTTTCCTGGCTGCTTGTATCTGGAGGGGGTGGGAGTCATACACCTGCTAACGTGGATTCCGCTGGGAAGGAATTCTGTCGGCGGAACTTTGGTGATGTCACCTCTCTGCTATGGCGGGCGCCAGGCTCCTTGCCGGAGTGTCCGAAGGGAGGGGTGGGACTGGTCTGTCTCTGGTTGGTTTCAGCTCCCGGTTCGCTATTTCATGAAGGCTTGGCGAGAGACCTCTTCCTAGAGTCCCTGCACCGCTCCTGCTGCGCTGCGCCTAGGAGGCTATCCGCCCTGACGCGGGGGCCGGTGCAGGCAGCCTACAGTCGCCGAGTCGCGCGGGCAGCGGCTGGCGGGTCTGGACCTCTGCACTGCGTGGCGGAGATTCACTTGTCTAGTGCAAACTGTCACCTCCAAAAATCCTACCGATTCCCGGCCGGTCTCTCTTTAGTGGAACTTTGCTAGGAGTTTCTCAGCAGGTCGAATCTAAGCGTATCCATGCGTCTCTCTGACCCCGTTGTTGAGGAGGTACTGAAAGCGCTGCCTCCCCTCTCGCCGCCATGTTGGATCCCCGTGTTTTGCTTTTTTAGTAAGTTCAATTTGTAGTCATTTGAACAGTGTGAAAATGATGACTTAACTTGTTTTAACAGTCACATCTTTTCCTAAGAATAGAAAAGGATATATAAGATTGCCACATTTCTTATCTCTTCAAAACTTACCACAAAGCAACGTAATCTTAAGCTGTAGGTCTTTTGTTTTTTAAGAGTAAAACTTGATTCACTAAATTCTTGTTGAGTTTTTCTTTTCTTTTTTTTTTTTTTTGTGGCAGTGGTAGGATTCACATCCTTTTTTTTTTTTTTTGAGTGTTTTAAGGAAGTATTCCATTCTTTTTTTTTTTTAAAGAGTATATTCTTTTTTAATATACATTTTTATTTTTCAATTTATTTTTATGTGGTGCTGAGGATCAAACCCAGGGCCTCGCATGTGCGAGGCAAGCACTCTACCACTGAGCCCCAGCCCCAGCCCCAGTATTCCATTCTTTTTAGGAGCAAGTTAACCATACCTCCTTACTCTGTGAATACACACACACACACACACACACACACACCCCTTTAAAATTGACCCATAACTTGTTTGTAGAATAATTTTTTAAGTCTCACTGCAAATTAAGCCAAAGTGACTCAGTAAGTATAATGGTGGCACTAAGTGTTTTTGGTGATTCATACTTTCAGGAAACTGAGGATCAGTTTTCTTTTTCCTTTGCATATATAGTATGCCTTGCCCTGCTTGATTAAAGTCAGAGAAAACAACAAAAATGCCATGATGCCAGATCCTAGTAGTAAAAGCCTTATGTTTCCTTCAGTTATCACAATGGGTCAGGATCCCATTAAAACTGATTTGTGGTTAATAGTGTTTTCTACAAGAACCTCTTGTTGTTCCCCCATAAAATAGTACACTTATTCCACGCATACATCTAAATTTATTTATGTTTTTTCTTTGTAAAACTTTCTTAGTAAATTTTAATCACCTTAGGCATGTATTGTGTAGGAAAATGCAGTGTTTAAAGATCTTTAAACTCATTCTGGATTGATAACTCGTTAGAGAATTAAATTCTACATTCAAAATTATTTTTCCTTCTACCTTTTTTATTGTTTTTTTTGTCATTTCTTTATTTCCCTAATTTTTATTTTAAATTTTTTACAACAATAGAAAAATTGAAAGACTAACACAATGAATACTCATTTATCCATCACATAGAGTCAGGATTCACTAGTTGTTAATATTTTGCCATATTTGCTATTTCATATATATATATATATATATATATATTACACATACACACACACATATTTACATTTTTTGTTTTTCCTGAACCATTTGAAGAGTCAGTTTTAGACAACATGACATTTGTTTGTAAAATATTTTAGGAGGGGCTGGGGCTGGGGCTCAGCGGTAGCGCATTTCCCTGGCATGTGTGAAGCACTAGGTTCAATTCTCAGCCCTACATATAAATAAATAAAATAAAGGTCTATCAACAACTAAAAAAATATTTTAAAAAATATTTTAGGATATTACACCTAAGAATACAAATATTTTCCTCATAACCTTAATGCAGTCAATACAATTTTTTAAATTAGCATTAATAGAATACTGTTGTACAATAAAGAGTTCATAGTCACATTTTCCCAATTGTCCTAAAAACATACTGCATGTGGATACAGAATTTAATTACTATGTTTAGCTGCCATGTTTCTTCATTTTCTTTTTGCTTACAGAAATTTTTTATCATTTTTTTAAAAAAATTTTTTACATTTAGGTGGACATAATATCTTTATTTTTATGTGGTACCTCATGCATGCTAGGCAAGCACTCTACCATCAGGCCACAATGCCAGTCCTTTGTTGTTTTTATGATCTTGGTATTCTTCTTCTTGTTTTGTTTTTTGTTTGTTTGTTTTTTAATTCCAGGGATAAAACCCAAGGCCTCACACTTGCTCTACCACTGAGCTATATCTCCAGCATTAGCATGTTTTTTATTAATTTATTTTGGTTTTGATTTGTTTTGCCATGCTGGGGTTGAACCCAGGGCCTCACACATGCTAGGCAAGTACTCTACCATTGAATTACATTCACAGCCCCTTGACCTTGAAGAGTCTAAGCCAGTTTTCCAGGATGATCCTCAGTTTGGTTTATACTCACTGTTTCCTTATATAAGATGGTGTGCTATTTAGTAAGTAGAATTACAGTGCATTATAATGGTGGAATGAGTTCTGTTTTCTGTGCAATAATCTATAACTCCCTGGTTCACTGGTAGGAATATAACAGAAGTTATTAAAGTCAATATTTCCTCCATAATAACTGCTGGATTCATAAACATTGATTTGGGCAATCATAGGTTCAGAATTTGAGAGTTAGATGTGGATTTTTTTCTCTTTTTTTAAATATTTTTATTAGTTATTGATGGACTTTTATTTTTTTTAAATTTATATGTGGTGCTGAGACTCGAACCCATGCCTCACACATACTAGCCAAGCACTCTTCCACTGATCCACAATCCCAGCCCCAAGATGTGGATTTAGATAAGATTAATACAGATGTTTCTCAATTTATAATGGGGTTGTACCCCAATAAACCCATTGTAAATTGAAAAATTTGTAAGTTGGAAATTCATTTGTTATGCCTACCAAACATAGCTATGGTATATAGTGCTGCTAAGCTATGTTTGGTAGGCATAACAAATGAATTTTCAACTTACAAAATTTTCAAAGCAGCACTATATACCATAGAGTATTGGTTGTTTCTCCCTTGTGATTGTGTGGCTGAGAGCTGTGGCTTGCTGCCACTGCCCAGCATCACAAAAGAGTATCACACTGCATATCACTAGCACTAGAAAGTTTCTACTGAATGCATGTTGCTTTTGTACTATTGTAAAATAGAAAAATTGTGTGTTGGGAACTATTTGTAGGCTACCCCTTCCTACTCAGGGATAAGTAAGTGGCTTACTTAAGTCACCTAGCACCTCAGTAACTGTCATGATTAGAGCTATAGAATCAGTCCATTGGTAATAAACACCCATTATACATAAAACATGTAGTTTGCCATAGGATACTAAAATGAATGAGACTTGATCCCTGTTTCTAAGAAAGTAATATTCTATGACAGGGAATACAATAGTTAAGATTTGGTCTCTAGAGTTGCTCTGATTGACTCCATTCCATATCTTATTTTGCTCTGTTGGATTATAAAATGAAAGTAATAACCGTATCTAACTTCAGAAGTTATTGGAAAGTGTAAGATTATAAATGTAAATCATTGTAAGTTTTAAGAGACAAGGTCTTGCTATGTTGCCCAACCTGGCCTGAAACTCCAGTCAACTTTCTGTTATTGTAATAAATACCCAAGATAAATCACCTTAAAAACGGAAAGACTTATTTTGACACACAGTTATAGAAGTTTCAGTCCATGATCAATTGGCCCTCTGGCTTTGAATCTGTAGCAACACAGTATATCATGGTGGAGGCGACCTGTTCACTTCATGGATAGGTGCAGTAGAAGGAAGGCACTGGGTTCCCAATATCTTTTCAAGGTCATGAAAGTTAAATCCCAATGATTTAACTTCCTTCTACTGAACCTCACTTCTTAAATGTTCTGCCACATCACAATGAGCTGGGGACAAAGCCTTCAATATGTGGGTCTTTGGGGGCCTTTAAGATCCAAATTATAATATTGTTTAGTCCACATTCAAATTTTCCCAGTTGTCCTGATAATATCTTCATAGCTATTCATTTTTTAAATCCCAGATACAATAAAAAATTATACATTACATACAGTTGGTTTATTAAGTTTAATTTGGAGGAGTTCTCCTGCCTTGTGTGTTTGTGTGTATAGATCTTTCCTGCTACCCTGCTTTTCTATGTATCATTCTAAGCCATTTGTCTTGTAGAAAGTTGCTCAAACAGAATTTACCATTAGTACCTCCTAATTAGACAAAGAGCTAAATATAATTGTTAAGAAAACTATATAAGTAAAGTGACCTTCTTAGGGTGTTATATTCAGAGGTATATGATGCCAGTTAGTCCCAGTTGTTGTTTTTTCCAGTCCTGGGGATCAAACATAGGCTTCATACATGTTAAGCAAATACTATATCACTAAGCTAGACCTCAAACTCCTGACTTAAGAAAAAAAATTTTAAATTATTGTTTTAACTGATAATATAAAAATTAAAACATTGTCAGTTTTAGGGAATATTCATTGGATCTAGGAGTACTATACCCACTGAGTCACTATTCCTTTTTATTTTATGCTTTTGAGTCAGAGTTCCTCAGGTTGGCCTCAGACATGATCTATCTGACTGTGGTGCCACACCCAGCAAGGAATATTCTTTATTATTTTATTTTAATCTAGGCTGTATAATAAATCCATGTAATAAATGATACTATAGTGTATACAATAGAACATCAGGGTATAGAGAAGGGTTCGAATAGGGAATGTGATAAGTTTAGTGAATATATTACATCTTTAACAGTGTCTAATAACTACTGAATACTATAGCGATAGGTAGAAGAAACTTAGGGAGTACAAATATCCTTGGGATAGAGTTATCTTCTGATTAAAGCCATTATAAATCTAAAATATCATAACTTGAAATGCATTTAATATACCTGACTTATTGCATATCATAGTGTAAGCAGCACAGTATACAGTAGAATATTGGCTACTTACCCTTGTGATTGTGTGGCTGACTGGGACCTCCGAGTCTCAGAGAATACTAAGTGTATCTCACTAGCCCTAGAAAAGATCAAAATTTGAAGTACTTTTTCTACTGAAAGCATATCATTTTCATACTACCATAAAGTTGAAAAATTCTAAGTCAAACCATTGCAAATTGGGGACTGTGTAGTTCATTTCATTTACACACATCTTTTCTATGCATTTATCAAGATGATTCAGATCATAGAATAATAAAGCACAGGACTTGCTTCAGGGATCATGATCTTGAAAAAGTTTAGGCCAAATAAAATTAAATAAGTATCTTACATAGCTATATATAACTGTAGAAGTTGCCCAGAGTGACAGGGTAAAAGAATAAATAAGTAGATTTAAAACAAACAATTAAATCCAGACAGAAACCTGCGAGATGTAACTGTGGTCTGTATGAATGTGAGATTCATGAAAATGTATGATTCAATGAAAAGTATGATTTGGGAATTTGGGGATTAAAGGGGGTAGTGTAGAGTTGAGGGTTCAAGGAGATTATTTCTAACTTCTGGTGGAACCATCTCTCATGTCCCCATAAGAGAAGTTATTAAGTTGAGTAACTTTTGGTATAACAATTATGCTTTCTGGTGGCATATCTGGCATTTGGGGTTGAAATATGTATTATTTTCACATTTGTATCCTTCCAGATTTTTCACTGTCTTTTGCAGTTCTCTCTTTTTTTGAAAAAGAAGAAGATTTTTTTTAAAGAGAGAGAGAGAGAGAATTTTTTAATATTTATTTTTTAGTATTTGGCGGACACAACATCTTTGTTTGTATGTGGTGCTGAGGATCGAACCCGGGCGGCACGCATGCCAGGCGAGCGCTACCGCTTGAGCCACATCTCCAGCCCCATTTTACAGTTCTCTTGAACACATCTGCAAATGTCATCTGTTGATAAGATCTCTTTGTGATCTGAACTTTCTAGTCTTGATATTGCGAACTATTATCTAGTCAAATATTTTATTTTCCTTACTTCTTGTCTATCACCTGTCTGGTATTCTACCCAATCCATGATACTTGCTTTCTTTCTGAAATTATCAAAAAATTTTGCTTCTGGATAGGTATTCCATTAAAACCACCAGTAAAACATCCTACCTAGAAACTATTTTTTTTTTTTTTTTAGTTGTAGATGGATACAATACCTTTATTTATTTATTTGTATGTGGTGCTGAGGATTGAACCCTGTACCTTACACTTGCAAGGCAAGTGCTCTACCACTGAGCCACAATCCCAGCCCCCTACCTAGAAATTTTTAAAATTCCAAGTTAGTAAACGATTTTTTATATTAGTTCATTTTATTAAGATATTATGTTGCTTTTGCGTTCATTTAAAATTTTTAAAAAGTGAATATAGTTATACAGGTTGAGTATCCCTTATCTGAAATGCTTGGGACCAAAAATGTTCAGATTTTGGAGTGTGTTGGATTATGACACGTTTGCATAGACTTCTCTGGTTGAGCATCCTAATCTGAAAATCTACTCAAAAAGTTTTGCATTTTGGGTTTGGATTTTCAGATTAAGGATGCTTAATCTATAATACAGCTCTCAAAATAACCAGAAATTTAGAACAAGTAAATATCCCTCCTTCCCCCACATATCCCCATGCCAGTGTTCTAACCCTAATAGTGGACAACACTCCACCACTAAGCTATGTCCCCTTTTCTACACCTTTTTTAAAATGAAAAATAATATATTTTTTCTTACCATTCTGGGAAATATAGAGAGAATGTTCAGGAGGAACGGATGCTATGTGCTGCTTTTTAATTTTTTCCATTTTCATTTTACATAGTTTGTTTGTTTATTTATTTAGTAGTAGATGGACACAATACCTTTATTTTATCTATTTATTTTTATGTGGTGCTGAAGATCGAACCCAGTGCCTTGAACATGCTAGGCAAGTGCTCTACCACTGAGCTACAACCCCAGCCCCACATAGTTTGTTTCTTACATAAGCAAAATGTTTTCCTCTTAAAGTACAAGCATACTTACTAGAAAAGATTTACAAAATTCCAAACAACTCAGTAAATAATATTATACCACTTAAATCATTATTTAAGTATCAATATAACACTATTGATTTTTTTGTCTTTTGTGGTCAAAATTACCCTAAACAATTTTATACCCTACTTTAATTTTTTTAAAGTTTAATATTATCATAAGTAAGCATTTTTACATGTGATTAAAAATTGTCCATAAACAGTTTTTAGCTGTGTATTATTCTGTCTGATTTGCAGGCTATGATTTGAGTACAAGCTGTGTAACAAAGGTTGAATATTTAACTTTTTGTTGTTCTTACTGTAAGTGCTGCTGATGCCATGAACATCTTTGTAGTAGAGCTTTGTCTGAATGCTTGATGATTTACATGGCATAAAATGTCTCTAGATATTTTTTTTAAATATTAGTGTATTCCTTTGTATCTTTTATCACATTTAATGTTTGTTTAGTTTTTTTTTAGTGAATGAATGCTTCATTAGTTAAGATATGAATCTTTTATAATTTCTTAGATAATCTTCTTCATTTTGTTTACTACTTCTTTTATGGTGCTGGGGATCAAACCCAGGGTGCCTTATATGCTAAAGAAATGCTCTACTGCTCCTGGCCCTTGTTCACTTTTTAAATTCATCTAAATTATACATGTTTTCCTCAAATCAGTGGGCCTAAAGTGGAATTAATCTTTTATGCTTTCTCCTTTCCTCATTGTCTAGCTGACTAAGAAACTGAAATCTCTTCATCTTTAGTCTTCCCTTACTCTGCACATCAAGTCAATCTCTGAGTTCTATTGATTGTATCTTCTAAGTGGTTTTTATGTCAGTTCACTTTGCTTTATCCTACTCCCACTGTCTTATTCAGGTTACTGTTACTTCTTTATTTTTTTTAGCTGTAAATGGACTCAGTACCTTTATTTTTATATGGTGCTGAGGGTTGAACCCATTGCCTCACAGTTGCTAGGCACGTACTCTACCACTGAGCTACAACCCCAGTCCCAAGTTACTATTAATTCTTAAACTTGGGTTTCTACAATAACCTGGCTGGTTGTCCTGACTCCTTTCAACCTATTTGCCATATTGCATTGGAAGTTAGTATTCTGTAATTTTATGCTATTCTTTAGCTTAAAATATTATAGTTTTCCTTCAACATTCAGGAAAATGCCTTAATGTGACTATAAGGTCTTTTTTAAATCACATTTCCAGCTTCAACTCTGTTCCCCTCTCAACCTTGACTTTGGTACCACTTTCCTTCTTATGTCACATACTGAAATAAGTTGTGGTGTTTCGTGTCTTCTGGCCTTTGCATATCCTGTTCCCTTTCCCTCAGATACTCTTCCATCATTTTGCCTACCTTTCCTCAGTGTGCTCCAGACAATACTGATTCTTTCCCATTGGATTTTTGAGGTATCAGATCTTACCTACCTCCTGAAAGCCTTCTCTGATATTCCTTGCAACTGATTATGTGGTCTTCATGTGAGAGCCACTTTTAACACATTATTTCCTTCTTCCCCCCTTTGGATGGGTCTCACTAAATTGCCCAGGCTGACCTCAAAGCTGCAATCTTCCTGCCTCAGCCTCTGGGGTAGTTGGGATTACTGGTTCACACTACTTCACCTGGCTCTAACAGTTTTTTCTGCTATTCTTTTGCTCTGCATTTATTTGTATAAAGTTTTACATATTTTGTATGTGAGTGATGCTGGGGAATGAATCCAGGACCTCAAACATACTAAGCATATGCACTACCACTGAGCTACAGCCCTAATATTTTTGTACTTTTTTTTTTTTTTTGGTGGTGTTAGGGTTTGAACCCAGGGCCTTGCGCATGCAAAGCAAGCACTCTGCCAACTGAGGTATATCCCCAGTGGCCCCCTAATATTTTTATCAGCATTTCCCAAAGTCTTTTTCTAAGGAATTCAGGTGTCTATGTGGTATTAAAGACCTTGAGAATTTTACCGGGCTTTCTACTAGTTGCTGAGTATATGTGGTGGTGAACAAAACAGGTTTGGAGCTAATCAAATCCTACGGACATTTTTTACCTTATGTTACTATACTTGCTCTATTTGGTACTGATTTTCACTCTTTCCTGCTCCTTAGTCATCTGTGACATTGTATTCTCTTGATTCTCCTGTTATTTCTTTCATTGTTCCTTTCCTAAAAAATCTTCTTCATGGGTTCCTTTTCTTCTGCTATACTACTTAAATGTTGGTGCTCCTTGGGGTTCTGTTTTAGCCCACTGTTCATTTCATAATTTATATCTTGGGTGATTTGGGTGATTTCACACATCACATTTGCTGTTTACTAATTTTTTTTTTAATTGAGGCTCTGGACAATAGAAAGGTTTCGAGTAAAGGGGGCAATCTCTTAAATAGAACCTAAGATAAATTTGAGGCTCCTTGGGGAGAAAAGTGCTGGGATATTGCCAACTTCTTCTACTAGATAACCACCCTAACATTTGGAAGTCATTCTTAAATCTCCCTCTCACTATTAAAGTTCTGCCAATTTCAGATTTTGAATACTTAAACCCATTCTCTCCCCTCCAGCATCCATACTGCTCCACTGTCTTGGGTCTTTATCATTTCTTGTTTGAACTGATTCAGATAGCCTTCTTTTGCACGTAGTTAGCTCTTTGATTTCATCCTTTAAAAAATCACCAGAATGTTGCATTGGAAAAATGCAGGCCTGATTAGTTCTCTTGCTTGAAACTGTTCAGTGGCTTCCTATATGTGAGATGAGAAACTCTTTAAACAAGTTTGAAGCTACTTCTCCTCCCTCCCTCTTTACTCCAGGACTAGACGTTTATTCCCCAGGAGCTTTAAACTGTCATTGTTCTTGTCTACTTCATTATCGTTTTTTTCCATTGTTATTATGTACCCCACCCTTTTTTTTTTTTTTTTGGTCATACTTCTCCTTGCTTACTAACCTGTGCGTGTCTCTTTATTGTATTTACACATAAGAGATGATGATGATAAGACTTATTCCTATGTAGGCTATGATCTTTATGATCAGGATTTGTGTCTTGTTTTTGTAATCCTAGAACCTCTGGTACATGGCAGGTATTCTGGAATATTTACTGAATGAATGATATCTTGTACAAATTCATGCCCAGCCGCGGTCCTTCAATCACTAACCCCTCCACTCCAACTCCTCAATTGCAGGTTCTACCAAAGTGTTTTCAGGTACCTTAATTCTGTATGTTTGGAGACTCATCTATTATTTTAAATTATAATGATGCATTATGACAATGTTAAAAGTGATGCATCATCATTTCAACATGTAGAGAAACCCAAACATGTACTGGGGATTTACCTCAGTGGTAAAACGCTTGCCTCAAATACATGAGGTGTGGGTTTGATTCTCAGTACCACCAAAAAACAGAACGAAACAAAAAAGAAAATTGGAGGAGAACCCAAACACTATTAATATTCCCACATAAGGCTAATGAATATTTTAAAGCTATAACATTATAATGTTTATTTATTTGCATGTAAATCCTGAACTCAAATTTTAAGTTTACTGAAAAGGCCAAATATATCCCTGTTGCTAAGCAATGCGTAACTGTATGTTCTTGGTAAATATTTACTGATTCTTGTCATCATTGTTGGTGATTCTAGTATACCCTTTTAACTTAAAAAAAAAAAATTTTTTTTTTTGGTAGCCTCAAGGAATAGGTTCTCCTAGTGTTTATCATGCGGTTATCGTCATCTTTTTGGAGTTTTTTGCCTGGGGACTATTGACGGCACCAACCTTGGTGGTAAGTAATTTTCATTTATTTACCACTGATTCTAAAATCTCTTTTTCTGTAGTTTTGGAGGAAAAGATGGCCTTTTTCCTTTCCATGGTTACTCAAACCAGTATTGTCAATTCTGAGGAGTATTCACCTGTGTTTACTGCTTTAGTTGTGTTTTTCAACCTTTATCTTCCTTTCCTTACTTTGAGGGGGCTGGTGGTAGAAATATGTGAATTTGGACATATTCAAGCAGGGGCTCAGTCACCACTCTGTTTGGATGAGGCAAAGGGTTTCTTATGCTGAGTTTAGGAAAGATGATGTCTGTGACCTGCATTTAGTTGGTATGAGAGATTCATTCATAAAATTGCATTTTCCAAATTTCAGAGTTTAGTTTGGTTTTGTCTTTTATTTTTTCCCTTTCATTTTGGACTAAGGATCTAGAAAGACTAAACCTGATTTTTTACCTATACTTCCCTAGGTTTGGAAAGACCCTATCAGACCACTCAGATGAGAACTAGTTGTTTCCTATCAGGGTAGATAGGGGAGTGGAATGAAGGAAGGCATTATCTATGTTAGAAATCTGTAATATCTTGAAAGGAGTAGTTTAAATGTACAGCTTACCAAATCCTAGAAGAACAGAATTCCAAAGCAGTATACTTGCTTGTATGTACATGAGCTTGATCATTATTAAACAAAAAACTTTTTATAAAAAGGTTGTTTATAGAAAAATTGATTAAGTAGAGTGAACTAGTCTAGGAATAATTGCAATTCGTATTTCTTGGCATATTTTTGACTATATAATCATTACTATTTGTACATAAAATAGGGTTTTTTGGTTTTGGGTTTTTTTTTTTTTGCACTGGGGTTGGAATCCAGGCGTGCTTAGACTGAGCCACACCCCCAGCCCTTTTTTTTTGTATTTTATTTAGAGACAGGTTGTAATCCTCACAACCACCTTGATTTACAGAAAAAACTTGATTGCTACTGTGATAGTAAACTATAGTGTTTATTTGAACATAGGCTTGCTTGATTCTGGTGCTCAGTCTTTTGGGGAATGCTGGTAGTAAGTGATTCATACCCATGATTTAGGTAATTGAGGTTATTGGGCAGTCCAACTACTAGCTAGTAAGTTAAGAGGGATTAAAATTTGTTTAAGCTTTTAGCAAGCTGTCACAAAAGCTTTTTGTGATGTTTCCTTATTTGTTATCAGAATTTGAAGTGTATATAGCTACTTAAATTTTGCTTCTGATTTTTATATATATATATATATTAGGTATGTCAACTTTTTGTGTAACTTAGTATAGTTGTTTTTTCTAGTTGGACAAAGGAGATTATTTAAAAACAAGTTATTTAAGCATAAAGGCTTGTTTATTCATTTACATAGGGAAACTAACTTTGTGCTTAGTATATTCTTAATTTTATTTTTGTTAACTAAAATAGTATGGATAGTATCTTTAAGGTTTCTTTTTCTTTTCTTTTTTTCTTTTTTTGATTGGCATTATGGGCTATTGAACCCAAGGGCTTTGCACATGCTAGGCAAGCACTCTCCAACTGAGGTACACCCCCAACCCCTCAGAATGTATTTTCTACTACTTCAGTGACTTATACCTAGAGGTGAATGACAGATTTTGAGGGAGATTAAACCTGTCTTATTAAAACAAGAATCTCAAGGGTGAAACCTAGGCATTTATGTTTTTTAGAAGTGATTGATACATCACTATTTAAGAACAATATATTAACTCAGTGTGAGCTTTTGAAAAGGTTTTGCTTATTTTGAGTCTTTTTTTGCTTATAAATTTTGGGGTGTTTGTTGCCAGTATTTATTATTTTATACTCCTTTTTCCTGCCCGCATGTTGAAGTATGGAGGAAGGTGGGTTTTGGAATAGAAGAAGGCACCAGGTGATAGTGGTACATTTCTGATAATATTTATTTATTTGTTTATTGTGGTACTGGAGATTTAAACCAGGGGTGCTCTACCACTGCTACAACCCAGGGCTTATTTTTATTTTGAGACAGGGTCTCCCTGAGTTCCTAAGGCTGGCCTCAATTTTGTGACCCTCCTGCCTTAGCTCACCTAAGTTGTTGGGATTATAGATGTGTACCACTGTACCCAACCAGTAGTTTGTTTACTTCTAAATATTTCATTTCTGTTTTATGTGTTTTGAAAGTGATTATAAAGGATATCAGTAGAGAGTCAAAATTCTTAACTTTCATTTAAAAAGGGAAAATGAAGATATAATTGAGTTTATTGTTATTTTAAGTCAATATCTTTCTCTTCCTATATGTAGCTTTCAAAAATTACATTATAGTTTGTTTCAGCAATTCATTTTCAATGATATTAATTAATTCAATTGATAACCAATTTTATACTTGTTAATTTTAATAAATGTTTAGTTTTAGATTTATTATAACCTTAATTTCTTATTTTTAAAAAATGACATGATTTTTTTTTTCCATTTCATGTGGTTGAGATTACATCTTTGAGATATAAGTTCATACAGAATAGCCATGACCACATGTATTCTATGTGGTCAGCCTGCCTAGGGGAAGAGATGAAGCCTCCACCATCAAGGGAATTTAAGTTAACTACAAAAAGAATTCTGTACTGACAGATATTTTTAAGGGCTGAAGTTTAACACTTTTGAGAGGTTATGAATATATGGTTAGTTTATAGTGGATGTTAAATGATCAATGATTAAATAAATACTAACTTGATAAAGAGAATTGGTGACAGTAGGTGTAAGAAAATATAATGTGCTATGAATGGCTTTACTCCTTTGACAGACCAATGATTCTAGAAATACTAGGCCAACATTTGGTGGTTCAAACTGCTGAGATGCATAGTACATATTATTAAACCCTCACATCCATCACCATCTCTTCTACCTAATTGATTTCTCATCCTTTGCTTACAGAGAATAGTACTTAGGCATTTAATATGTTAAAGACTACTTTCAAAATCTTTAAAGATCTTAAAAATTTTAAAGACATTAAAATTTCTTGAAACGTATGTATTTTTTTCCTATTCAACTCTAAAGACCAGTGCTAAAGGATCATGACAAATCAAAAATCTTACATTTCATACTTCTTTTTTTTTTTCCTGTTAAAATTTTGTTCAAAATTATATGGCCTTAAAGGAGAAATTGCTTTAGAGAGGAAAATTGTATACAGAGGAACAGTTTGGAAGGTTTAAGGGCTGCCTTTATTTTATTTTTACCAACAACTAGTAAATTTTTGTTAAGTTTGTACCTATTGGCAGAAGAGTAACTGAAGAAAACGAAGCAATCCTAATCCTTGTAAAGGTTCTTGCAAGATGTAAAAAGGTACACTCAGCATAGTGTTTCTTCCTAAAAGGATGACTTGCCCACCTTTCTTCTTAACCCTCACATTGCCATTCTCTCTTTTTTCTTTTACTCCGAGAACATTGCTTTAATAGTAGAAGCATTGTCTTTTAAGTCAAGTAAGAACTCAGTTGTCATATCTGTAAAGTGTTAATGCAAACTAATTCACAATGTTGATAGGATTAAATAAAAGTGTATAAAGTCCCAACACATAGGCTATAAAATCACTAGCTGCCATTTTTTAACTTTTATTTTTCCAGTTTCCTTTCCCTCCAATTGTCTTTTCAGCTAATGAATTCTCAATGGTTCACCCATTGCTCACTAATGATATTGATGCCTTGTGGTTTGAGAATACATCTTGGAAAGTATAGAATATCTTGTTATACATTTTAATAGATTGAGATTTTGTTTTCTTGCTTTAATTTTTCTTAATTTGTGGCAATTAAAAATTCCCTATTTTCCCAGTTTTCTACTCTAGATTATATATACCCATCTGAAAGAGAATACAAGTCAGTTTTATGTGGGAACCAGGATAGTACATAATGTTCAAGTCTGACCCCTCCTGGGTTCAGTTTCAGCTTTCACACTTACTGTGATTTTGAACAAGACATTAAACTTCCATGTATCTGTTATTGATAGATAGGGTTGTTATGAGGAATCAAATGAGATAATATAGAGAGAGCTCTCAATTTAATGTCCTATAATATTGTGAATGCCATATAAATATTTGGTGGCATTAGTATCTACCCATATGCATGCATAGTGTCATACAAATCTGAAAATTTATATGAAATTAGTTTGTATTATGAAGGGATATTTGAAAATGTAAGGTAGAAATTTTATGGATTACAAGGTAGCATGTGATTTTTATTTTGTTTTTTATTCTTCAGGTGTTACATGAAACCTTCCCTAAACATACATTTCTAATGAATGGCCTAATTCAAGGAGTAAAGGTAAGATCAATCCTATATCTATATATAGATATCTATATGCAAGCACATACATGCATATTTATGTACATATAATCTGTCAGTTCTTTGTTAATTGTGTGAACAAACTGCAATTTTTATAACTAGAATATAATTTGGAGCATTATTTAATGCTTTTAGACTAACTGGATTTTAAATATGATTTGACTCAAATATAGCCTCCTGTGCATTATAAATTATACTGTATTTCCTATTTTTTGTTAGCATTTATGTTCCAAAGGTCTCAGTGCTTTTATAAACTAAAAATAATAATATAGTTTGGAGAGGAAAAAAACTATGCCAGAAACCTCACAAATACAAAATTATATTGGTATGATAAAGTATTGGTTATTATGGAGATTCTTTACTCTAGATTCAGTTTGACCAACAGATTTTATAAATAGATTCTTAGCCTACCAATATAAAACCAGGTAATTAGCATGTGATATTCTTTCCAGAATTGGTAATGTAAGTTATTCTGATTGAGAATTCATTAGAGCAATTATATTTAATAGTCAGAGCCCTGCAGATGATTCTAGCATATCTGAGGAAATTTTTAAATTATATATAGATAAGAAATAAGTTAATTTTTATCTAAAGTTTAGCAATTTGTTCATTTAGAAACAAGATTGTTTAAAATCCATTTGTGGTAATAAAATCTATTTTGGGCTCATGGATATACAGGATAATTTTTTTTTAATTTAAGGAAACAAAGTTGTTCAAAATTCTTCTATAGTAGTAAAATTATTTTTGCTCATGGATAGGTAGCATAAATTTTCTTTAAAATTTTTTTTAGGGTTTGTTGTCATTCCTCAGTGCCCCACTTATTGGTGCTCTTTCTGATGTTTGGGGCCGAAAATCCTTCTTGCTGCTAACAGTATTTTTCACATGTGCCCCAATTCCTTTAATGAAGATCAGCCCATGGTAAGTGCATATTCAGATTATTGCAACTAAATATCATTTTCTGTTATTGCTTTCTTAATGTTTTTTTCTTGCCAACTTATCTATGTAGATTTTCATTGTTTTTCTTCTAATATCATTATTCTTTGACACATATAAGAAGGGTTGTGGCTCAGTGGTAGACCGCTTGCCTAGCATGCGTGAGACACTGGGTTCGATCCCGGGAATCACATAGAAATAAGCAAGATACAGGTATTGTGTCCATCTACAACTACAAAAATATTTTTTAGAAAAGAAAAAGCCCCCTCAAAATATAGTACCTAGGTAATAGTTCATAAATAAAGGTTTTAGAAATCAATACTACTATTGGAAAGAGATACTAGTATCTATTTTGGAAATAGATACTACACTATTGGCAAACTTGCTTTTGGATGTCGCAATCCAAACTTCAAAACAGTATTTTAGGGACTGGATAGAGTTGTTAACACTTTATTTTCTTAAGTAGAATATTAAAAACATATTACAAAATTTCTTATTATTGGTACTCATTAGGAATAAGTTATACTATATATCAATAAAGTCCAAAATGGTAGTTGTTTAATATGAAGGAAGGTTATTTCTCTCAATGTAAAAAAAGACTCTGGAGAGATGCTATTGTAATTCCAGTGAACCATCCTTTTTCTGTCTTGCTGCTCTGCCATCCTCAGCTATTACCTCACTGTACAAAATAACTACTCATGAACCAGCTATCAGATCATACTTCAGGCAGCACAAGGGAAGGTATGGCTAAGAAAAGCACATCACTGTCTTTTAAGGAAACTTTATTTAGAGTATTTCCATCCAACCTCTGCTTACATTTCTGTGGTCAGGTATTAGGTATATGATGCTGTTATAAGATGCTGGACTCATAGCAACCCCATTAAAATTAGGATTTTTTTCATTAAAAGGAAATGAGGGAAAACTCACAAAAAAGAAAATGAATGTCCCAAAGTAATAGAGTAGTTGTAGATTTATTCTCTGATGTTCTTACTACACTGAATTTTAATATTGGTTATTTAATTATAGTTAATTAATGAATGGGGTATATTTTCATTGTGTGTCTAGAAGGTCCTAGGGGATAAACAGAGCAGGATTTTTTCTCATATGTTAGATAGAACTCTAAAATCCAAGCCCTTGATAAATGCTCATCATGCAAATTAAATCTTACTGAGGCAATCTAGGGAATAATCATTTTGTTTGGAAAGCAGTGTGTTAGAAAAATTTTAGTAGTTATAATGTCCTGGTGGAATGATGTCTTGAAAGTTTATTATGGTTACACAGGATTTTAAAAAACTACCTCTTTACAATAGAAATTTCCTATTTCTGGCTAGATATTTTGGAATCATCCATAGTAAAATATAGTTTGCATTTCAAGATACTGTTTGTTTCCATTATTAGGAGTTCTAGGCAAGTGTTCTACCACTGAACGGCATCCCTATTGCTTTTTTTTTTTTTTTTTTTTGAGAATGGGTCTCATTAAATTGCTCAGACTGACTTGAACTGACTTGGATTTCCTATCCTTCTGCCTGAGCCTCCTTTTAGATGGGATTACGTGCATGGGCCCCCATGTCCGCTTCTTTGATTCATGCTTTAATAGTTAACTGTTCTGAAACCTGAACACTGCTGTTCAAGTTTCCTCTGTGAAGACTGACTTTGTTATTCTTAACATTTGAAAAGCCATAGATAACTTTTGAAAGACATCTAGTTTCTCTAAATGGCTCAAAGTAAATGTGGAGTAGGTTTTTGTTTTAATGAATTTTGGGGTTTTTTTGTAGTACTATGGTGAAAAACAGTAATGAATGAAATATAGTAATAATAGTGAATGAACTTTAGTTTGTTGCTATAGAAGCAACAAACAAAGGCATAATTCAACAATTGGGTTAAAGATTTACCTGAATATGTTCTCATTTTTAAGTGCTGAATTCCTGCTTAGTAACAATGTTACTATTAAGGAGCCATTTCTAGCCCTTTGTTTTCATAATATCTGCGTCTTAGGATTTAAAGACCTGTTAATTCCTGAACTGCTCTAGAAAGCTGTTGACTAAAATTAGCTAATAGAAATGAAGGAAAGTTCAAGTGATGGTAATTGTTCCAACTATTTCTTGTCAATTATCTTTCATCCTTAGGTGGTACTTTGCTGTTATCTCTGTTTCTGGAGTTTTTGCAGTGACTTTCTCTGTGGTATTTGCATACGTGGCAGATATAACCCAGGAACATGAAAGAAGTATGGCTTATGGATTGGTATGTGTTTTTATCTTATACTTTGCGTCTGCTAAAAAATACCTTGTTAAACTATCCCTTATTATAAGGAATGTAAACCTTTTCATTAAAATATTTTATTTTTTGCAAAAATACATTTCAGAAAAGTTACCCATTAGACTACATTTTAATTTGTTTTCAGTACAAAGCCATGTAAGTTTTCATATTTAACATTCAGGAAATATTTATAGGTCTCATATCAGAATTGCGATTACGGTGTTTCTGCCTTGTGGAATCTTTTTTATAATTTTTATTGGTGCATTGTAATTATATATAATGGATTTGTTGTTCTATATTTGTACATACACACACTGTGATAATATAATTTGGTCAATATCTTTCCCCAGTATTTCTCCTTTCCCCGCCCCTTCTCCCGCCTGCTGGTCCCTTTCTACTACTATAATGGTTTTCCTTTGATTTTCATGAGGATCCCACACACACAAATATTTCCTTTAGCTTTCACATATGAGTGAAAACTTATTTCAGTTAACGTAATGCTCTCAACTTCCATTCATTTTTCTGTATGAGATAATTTATTCTTCTTTATGCCTGAATAAAAATTTTTTGTGGAGTTCTTTTTAACAGAATCCTAAAAATAAGGAAATATTTAACATGTCATGGGTTAAAAAAATTACTCATGGGCTGGGGGTGTGGTTGCGTGGTAGAATGCATTCCCCAGCATCACAAAAAGATAAAAATAAACTAAAGGGAACAAGTTAAATTTAAAAAAAAAAAATTACTTATCCTTTTTGCACAATGGCAGTGCAGTCTGTTTCCATCAAATCTAGGAGTAGAATGGCTCCCATATGCATAATAATGCAGGTCATTATTTAGGTATGCAGAAGTAGGATAGTAATGAGTTTCAACAAATATGTGACAAACATTTTGATAAATAAGGACCAAATATTGTATCATACTGAATCTTAGTTTTGTAAGAGTTTGTGATCTCTTATTTAAAGGTCCCAAAAATAATGAATAATGGAATTAAGATATTGGGGGGGGGGGGAATACCTGTAGGGAGAAGCTTATAAAAAGAACTAATGTTTTCAGTTGTAGGCTTAGAACATCAAATGATATGAAATTGATTGGTAGAATTTACCCCCACCTTTTCAATTTAATTTAATTTTTTGCAATGGGGTCTTGCTATATTTCCCAGGCTGGCCTCTGGAACTCCTGGGCTCAAACAGTGCTCCCACCTCTGTCTCCTGAGTAATTGCAATTATAGGTGTGTGCCATTACACTGGGCTGGATTTTTTAAACCAACTATATTGAGATATAGTTTATATATCAAGAATTCATTTATTTTATGTGTATTGTTCAGTGAATTTTAATAAATTTATAGTTTTGGGGAGTTAGGGTTTTTTAAATTTGTTATATATGACAACAAAATGCATTACAATTCATATTAAACATATAGAGCACAATTTTTCATATCTCTGGTTGTACTTAGAGTCACATCCTTCATGTCTTCATACATGTACAAAGAGTAATGATGACTATCGCATTCCAACCCCTATGCCCCTTCCCTTCCCTCCCCTTTTCCCCTTTACCCTATCTAGAGTTCATTTAATTCCCCCCACCCTACCCTTTCCACTCCCCTTCCCCAGCATATTATGGATTAGCATCTTTAAATCAGAGAAATCATTCGACAGACTGCTTTCTGACTTTGTGGGGTTTTTTGGGGATTGCCTAATTTCTCCAGCTCCAGCCACTTACCTGCAAATGCCATGATTTTATTCTCTTTTATTGCTGAGTAATATTCCATTGTGTATAAATGCCACATTTTTTTTATCCATTCATCTACTGAAGGCATCTAGGTTGGTTCCACAGTTTAGCTATTGTGAATTGTGCTGCTATAAACATTGATGTGGCTGTGTCCCTGTAGTAGGCTGTTTTTAAGTCCTTTGGACATAGACCGAGGAGTGGGATAGCTGGGTCAAATGGTGGTTCCATTCCCAGTTTTTCAAGGATTCTCCATAGTGCTTTCCAGATTGGTTGCACCACTTTGGAGTCCTACCAGCAGTTATGAGTGTGCCTTTTAATTAACACTTTTCAACCCAGAGGCTTTATGTATTAAAAGCATATTCTAGCAAACAGCCACTTAAATCTAGAAATAATGTGGATATAGACAGAGGAGGAAGTGATCTTTGTACCCTGTTTCTGTCTGACCAGAAAGAGAGTGCCTCAAGGTAGAGATAGTTGAGAAGAGGAGAAATGACAAGAAAGCCTGTGATTGGACCTGTGCTTACTACTTTGTACATGTGGTCTCTGAGTGCCCTCAGAAAGCTGACTGTCGCTCACAATGCAAGCTATTGTCTTTTCCCCCACACAAGTACAGAACTCTGCTTAGACTCAGCAATGCTCTTTAAGACCACAACAAGGCACTCATAACAAAATACCACCACAGTCTGGTTTTTAGAACATTCTGACAGCCAAAAGAATATCCTCAGTCCTATTTATTGTCCTTCCTCTGACCATAGGCAATTAACAGACTGCTTTCTGTCTTTGTGGTTTACCTGTTCTTTTTGTACTGGGGATTTGAATCCAGGCCCTCAAGCATGCTGGGCAAGTGCTCCTCCACTGATCTACATCCCTAGCCCTTTTTAATTTTATTTTGAGACAGCATCTCACTTAAGTTTCTCAGGCTAGCCTCAAATTTGTGATCCTCCTGCCTTAGCCTTCTGAGTAACTAGGGTTATAGGTATGTGCCATAATTCCTGGCTTAGATATTTAAAATTATTAGAATTTTATGTATTTGTTCAATTAATTGACCTTCAAAAATTGAAATGCTTGTCTTGAGTAGTTATTAATAAACAGTTACAAAAAAAACACTTTTGTGAAGTTTAAATCCTTGGTCCAAAAGTCACAAATGGTATAGAAACAGAATAAAGTTTAAATGTTAATTCTACTTATCCTGAATAGCATGGTTTTTATTAGGTGTTATTATCTACTTTCACATTTACTGCTGATTTGAAGGCCTTTGGTCCAGTAGGGTGTTAACAGGTTTTCTCTACATATGCTCTTCGTACTTTAATATTTTATCTTTATCAGACATGTCTATACTTCCTCAGAGCTTTAGAGTTCTCAGAGCCTGCTGTAATTTTATTCTTCCTAATTCTGTCACCCCCCAAAAATGACCAGCTTCAGTTCTTTACCAAGGCTTAATGTTTTGTTTTGAGACAACATCTTGCTATGTTGCCCAGGCTAACCTTGAATTCTTTTTCTGTTTTTTTTTTTTTTTTTTTTAAATGTGTTTTACCTTTGACCTTGCCAGTAGGATTTCTTTGTACAAAGGGCTTAAAGACTAAAAGAAAGTTTGAAGCCACTTTCCTGAGAGCCTGTTATGTTTTTTGTGGGGAGGGTACTGGGGATTGAACTCCGGGCACTCAACCACTGAGCCACATCCCTAACCTTATTTTGTATTCTGTTTAGAGACAGAATCTCACTGAGTTGCTCAACTCCTCGCTTTTGCTGAGGCTGGCTTTAAACTCATAATCCTCCTGCCTCAGCCTCTGGAGCTGGAGCCACTGGGATTTCAGGCATGCACCACCACGCCTGGCCTATTGTGTATTTTTTATAGAAGAACTATAATCCTTTTATCTTCCTGCAAAATAGAGAACAAGTGGTGCAGATAGGAGGAGAATGGGAAAGTGTAAAAGCAGCTCTGACATAAAGCAGAATTAAGGGGATGATATGTGGTAAAGTAAAGGAGTCAGGTAATCCTGACTAATCTCTTCTCTGTCCTCATGGTTTCAGGTTTCAGCAACATTTGCTGCAAGTTTAGTCACCAGCCCTGCAATTGGAGCTTACCTTGGACGAGTGTATGGAGACAGCTTAGTGGTGGTTCTAGCTACAGCAATAGCTTTGCTAGATATTTGTTTTATCCTTGTTGCTGTACCAGAGTCATTGCCTGAGAAGATGCGGCCAGCATCATGGGGAGCACCCATTTCCTGGGAACAGGCCGACCCCTTTGCAGTAAGTTTATATTTCTTCCTTCTCTTTGGCAAAAAAGTGGATGCACAATTCAATACATTAACATATATGGCTGTGGATGTTTTTTTGCGGAAAACATCTTAAAGGGTGTGTGTTTGTTTTTTGAAATATTTTTTAGAATAGTAAATTTTATCATCCTTTCTTCAAGTCTTTTCAGTGTGTGTTCAGTGCCAAAAGGAATCTCTTCATATTCTTAAAAATCATCTGTTGTTTTTGATGTGAAATCTTACTTTAGTCTTTCTTTTTCTTGTTTTAGTCCTTAAAAAAAGTGGGCCAAGATTCCATAGTGCTGCTAATCTGCATTACGGTGTTTCTCTCCTACCTACCAGAAGCAGGCCAATATTCCAGCTTTTTTTTATACCTCAGACAGGTATTTAAGTGAACTTTTCTTTCATTGTGTAATGCCATAAGAAAAATGTTAAATCTTGAAAGTGCTAAAATCAGCTGAGAAATTTAAAATGAATACCAATTTTATAAATCAGTTAACTAGACTTAACCTTGTTTTGTGTGTCTGATGTTCCTTATGCATTTCTAAAGAAAGCACTTTGTATAGTGAGATTTGGGGCTTAGGCAACAAGATTGTGTTCCCTTGTCAAGATAGGTAGTCTGAGTTTGCTGTTTTTAGAAGTATGGGATGCTTTAACCATTCACTTCCTCCAGTTTCTTTTTGATGTAGAGCATATGAAAGGAGAGCAGCTAGCCACAATGAGAGCACAGACAAGTTTTTCCTCCTTAAATACCAGTCTTGCTAGACAGAAATCAAACCTTTATCAACACCTGTACAAAGCATAAAACACTGTAATATTCATTTATAAAATATTCTAAATGCTTAATAGTCTACAATTTATTATATCCAAATTAAGGGACCTTTACCATGTATAAATAAGTATTTTTAGTATGTTAAGACTTTTTGGATTTCCTCTGAAGAATTCTTTGCTTATAAATGAATTAAATTTTGAATTAAATATGAGTTATATGTGAATTAAATTGTTTTGTTTATAATTTTTTTGGCCCATTTAATGTTAATGTATAAGTAACTGTGTTAGTGTAGTATTTTTATGCTTTTTTTATTCATCAATTTTACTTGTTCTGGAAACCTTCTAGATAATGAAATTTTCACCAGAAAGTGTCGCAGCATTTATAGCAGTCCTTGGCATTCTTTCCATTATTGCACAGGTGAGTTTCTTTTTTGTTAGAGTGATATCATAGAGGGTTACCCTGGCTGGCTATCCAGATGAGGCCTTAGAGTGATGGCATCTTGATGGAGTCACCAAAGTTAGGAGTGCAAGGTTTTGTAGGTTTAGGAATTCGGTTGTTAGTGTAGCTAGTTTTGATCACATTTTTGAAACTGAGATATGTTAATATGTGATTTAGAAACTAGGTTTTTAAAATATGTATTAGGGAATATAACTGTTGCCCTATTAGTCAAGAAATTTTATATCTGTTAGTCCTTGTTCTATTATTGATTGCCTCATTCAACAAATGTTTATAAATACCTACCATGTATCAGGCTGTAAGGAATGTAGCAATAAAGTTATGCTGTTATAGAATTTACATTATAGTAGGGTAAGACAGAAAATAAGTATGTCCATGGAAGCTCATTAAGTATAATGAGAATAACAGAGAATAGGGGGAAGGAACATACAAAGTGAGACTGGGGGAAAGATGTTATTTTATAACCGGCGATCTAGGAGAAGGTTGGGAAGTCCTTGCCAATGCAAGCAGACATTGGACCAGAATCAGAAGGATGAGGAATGAGCCGTAGGAATATCTGGAGGAAAACTAAGCAGTGGGAACAGAAATAAAAACTTGAGGGGAGACTGTTTTTACATGTATAAGTAAGAGAGCAAGGGGGCCAGTGTGGCTTTAGTGGCATGAACACAGGAAAGAGCACTAGGAAATAAAGTCTAAGAGCTAATGAGGAATCAGCTCCTGTGGAGCCTTGTAGGCTGTGATAAGACTGAAAACCTTTGAATGTTTTGAGCAGAGGAGTGACATGAAAGTACATATCTCGGAAGCCCGGTTGATAAATGATGTTTTTTTGATGAACAAGATATTAATCAACACGGGAATTTGGATTTTCTTAGAAGATATTTTATTCCTGGCCTCCAAACTATCTCTGCTCTACAATAAAATACTGTTCCTCTCTGGTGACCATAATTCCCTCACATAGTTTTTCTTCGTTCTGTGAAAAATATCCACCCCTTTCATGCTATTGGCTTTGCTTTTTCCGGACTCTATATTATCACTTACCCTAATGTAATGCTTTTTCCCTTCATAGATTCAATCTACTAGCTTGCAACTTCTTTGTTTTATTCTATTTTTAAGAAAATGGCAGATAGGATCCTTAATTGGTCTCTTGGAAGGTTCACCTTGTTAGGATTGCTCTCACAGATCTCATCATTGATGAATTTTTGGTGGGTTCAGTGATATAAATTTAAATCCTACAATATATGTATGTCCCTAATGCCTCCACACACAAACATGACATTGAAGAATAATATTAATACTATATCTAACTTTTTTGTTTCATCCAAAAACCTCTTGATCAGGAAAAAGATTGCATTTAAATATTCATGTTGGTTTTGAAAAAGTGCTCTTCAACTTTGGAGGAAAACATATTGTAGCTTATATATAAAAACAGCTTTAAACATTCACACTTAAATTTTTGAAACAGAGTTTTTGAAGCATAGAAGGTAGAGTTTGTTGAATTATAAAAAATTAACCTTGTAATCCTGGGATAAATCCACCCTGTTCATGATTATCTTTTTCATATATTGCTGAATTAGATTTGCTAATATTTTGTTTAAGATTTAGATCAAGACTGGTATGGTGGTGCATGCCTGTAATTGGGAGGTTGAGGTGAAAAGATCACAGTTTCAAGGCCAGCATGGACAACGAAGTAGATGATATCTCAAAAAATAAAAAGGGCTGGAGATGTAGTTCAGTCCCCTGGATTCAATCCCACATTGCAGAAAAAGGAAAAAAGAAAAAAAAAAAGAACAGGCTAATATTTACTATAATGATAATTAAGAGATTGACAGCTGTAAGGTCTTAAGTTATACTTAACTGATCATGGTGGCGGCTATGGCACCTAATAAATTAAGGCAGTAGCACTGTAGGCTCAACGATGAATTGAACCAGATATTTTACAGGAAATTTGTCCTCTGTTCAGCAGATGACACCTGGCATCTGGGATACAAGATAAAAATAGCCTCTGGGAGCTCAGAATCTGGGGGCAGACATGTAAATAAATAAAGGAGAAGAGTATGGTTGGTTTTGTATTATGTAGATTACTGCAACAGCAGTCCTGAAGACAGTAAGGTTAGAAAAGAACCAGCCAACATACAGGCAACCACAGGAATAAGGTCTTTAAATGCCCATTTAGCTTTTCTTGCTTACATGAACACACAGTTTAGGGGATGAAAAATCACATTAAAAGCAGAATCACATTAGCAGTCTTCAGAAACAGGTAAATAAGAATATATGCACTACACTCTGCATATGACTACAATAATAACATTTTTATGTCATGTGGTTTATTGTATTACATACAACCCCAAAGGTAGAAGCATGGTCTTATATTCCCATTTACACAAAGTTATAGTATTGACTTGTTCACTACTGAACTCTCAAATTAGTGTTTTTTTCCCTCCTTTCCACCAGCATGGAGCTGCTTATAGATCCTCCTCTAAGCTTCTTGTTTGTTTAGTTTATTTCTTACCTGTGTGCCTTTGTTTCTCCTATACTTTTCTGCCTTCCTTTCTTTGTGTTCCCACACTAATTTGGGCATATCTCTATCACTGCACAGACATTACATAGTATAGCTTTTACTTGTGTATTTCTGATCATTTTTGCCTTAGTAATTTGTAAGCTCTAATAGAGGTCTGTGTAGATTATGAGGTTAGTGTTGTGTATTTCTGTCACCCAAGTATCCTGCACTGCCTTCAACCCAGCAGGGGCTAAATTGAAGGTCATTGGTTTTTTGCAGTGTTTCAAAAACTTTAAAAATTACTAGTAAGAATTTTTCAAATGCTAGATGTTATAGGTGAAATTATATGTACCTCCTTCCCCAAATTTATTCCATCTGCTAACTGGACAGATCCACCTTCCCACAGGAGTCAAGTAATTGCTATCACCATTGGGGCCTTTTCTCTCTGGTTTGCTTTAGGCCCTATCACTTCTGTGGCACTAGGCATGTGAGTTCCTAACTCACATGCACTAAATAAATGTTTATATAAGGGCACAGTATAGGTGGTTCTACATATTTCTTTTTCTTTGTTCATTCCTATCTAGTTCTCTATTTGTGGTGACTCCTGAATTTATATCTGCAGACCAATTGTCAGTCTCCTATTTGACAAATCTGCTGAGCATCTCAACTTTAACACAGCCAAAGGTGAAATCTGGATTTCTTCCCAGCACCAGTGTTCCTCAAGCTCCTTCAGTGACACCATCACCTCTTGGTTTTTTTTTTGTGTGTGTGTGTGTGCCAGAAACCTTGGCATCATCATTGATTTCTTCTTTTCTCTTTATCCCATATCCAGTCTATCAGATACTTCCTTTCAGCTCCTAAATAGGTCCTGGATAGAAGCATTTCTTATATTCTTCATTACTAGGATCTAGTCTGACCCTTGGCAATGACCTCTTTTTGGTGTCTCTGCTTCCATTCTTGCCTCTTTACTGCTCATTCTCCACTTGGCAGAGTACTTTCTAAAATGAAAATTTATTTTTATCTCTTATGTTAAAGTAAGTCTGAAACTTACTTTCTATCACAACCGGAAACTCATTTTTCGTCTTCACAGTTGAGTATATTTCAATTTAGGGCCTTTGCGTTTGCTGTCACCCCCCTTGGAGTGCCCTTTCCCCTCAGAACTTCCCATAATGATCTTCTTACTCAGCTCTAACCTTAAACATCACCCCCAAAGACCTTCCCTGTCCATCCTAATTCAAGCAGCATGCCCATCACACTGTTTTTGTTTTCTCATAGCAATGACAACCTAGAATTTTCTTATTTGTAAAATAAGTGTGCTCATCTCCCATCTTTCCACCAGTAGACAGAAATCTGCATGCTGACTGATAGTAGTGGTGGATACAGGATATCCATTCACTAAGTAGCCTAGAGGAAGATTTGACATAGTAGGAAATTAGCAAATACTTCTTATTTTCTGACCAAAACTGATTTCAGAGTTAACTGTTAAGCAGCTGTGTCATCTTGGTTAAGTCATTTAAGCTTTGAAACTCAGTTCTCTCATCTTCAAAATGAGTTATATTAAATTAAGGAAACCAATTTTTTTATTCCAACACACTGTATTAATTTGTTCCATTGTTAATCACACATGCTTTCCTTAAGAACTTATAAATGAGAAAAGTCCCTGCTCCTGAGAAGAAAATTGATGTCCCTAGTTAGAATGTCATGAGATAAGTATCAATGTCTTTTTAGGTCTTTGGGTCACAGAGGATGTAGGTAAAGGGGATGAGAGGTGGTTCTTCCAGTAGGGGATCTTCTGCAGTATCTCTGTATGAAGGATGTTAGCCTCACAAAATGGGCACTGACATATCTGAATTTTATTTCCAGTGTTAATGAATCATCCCATGACCTTAATATTTACCTTTTTACTTCAGTGATCATGTCTGTAAAATGGAAATGAGGCTAATAATTGCACTCAGCATTTTTTTTTTTTAATTGGGATTTGGGAATAGCTGCCTACAGAGCTAGCTGGGTTGAATGAAGAACTATGAGATGACTTCATTTTAGAAGAAGTTTTTGGTGGTATTCATGATCTATGCTTGAAAGTTGCCACCTTCTTTAGACCACATTCCTGAAAGAATGCATGCTCCAGAGTATGCATCTGGCCAGTTCAGTCTGTTCCAGAGCTTAGGCTGGCTGGTCTTCCATTTTTACGGCCCCATTTCCAGGCTTAAGAAGCAGCTATTTCATCATTGGTGAATCTCTGTTTTTCAACAGCATGTCCTCTAGGGTTGCATTTAACAATGACAAGAACGATTATTTTATGCCCTCTGAGTTCCTAGAGCCATAAAAAACGAATCATAGCTATTTAGAGGAAAGTGCTGTCTTTGGGATATTCTTGTGGAAAGTTATCAACTTTGCATAATTCCTGTCCCTTCCAGTCATATTGATGCCCTGGAGCTTTGGCTGTATTCAGTTTTATTTTTCACAATTAAAGCCAATATCTGATATAGTCTTTAAATAAAATTTTAAAAAAATACTTGTAACCTAATTATTTTTTAAAAATATTTATTTTGTTTTAGTTGTAGTTAGACATAATACCTTTATTTCACTTATTTATTTTTATGTGGTGCCGAGGATCAAACCCAGGGTCTCACATGTGCAATGCGAGCGCTCTACCGCTTAGCCACAACCCCAGCCCCAACCTAATTATTTCTAATCCTTTTTAGTTTTTGGTTTTTTTTTTTCTAATGTTGGCAAGTATGTTTTTTACTACTTTGAAGGGGAAGTAACAAGTATACCAGTTGTATTTGATTAGAGGAATAAGAGTTAAAAATATTTGCCCACTCATCAGACTGGAAATACTAGTTTTAGAGTGAAAAGGTAACCAAATGTTTCTTTTAGTTGATATCAAATTTTTCTTGGCTAACTCCAGGCTCTGAGTGAGTTCCCTTTAGTGGACTATGGTTGCAAAAGAATATAATCCTACAAGGTAGCCAAACCATGTACATCTCAATCTACACTTTGATTTTCATTGAAAGTCTCAGAGAAGAAAGTATGAGTCCTGATTGTTCAAAAATCCTTAAAAGTATTATTATTTGCTTTTTACTGGCATATTTGTGACCATGTCTAATTAAACTATTAAACGATTATCTCAGTTTAAATTTTTGACATATTTTGTGAGCTTTAGAGTGTCAGCCAGTAATTTCCCGAATTCTTACCTCTTCTAGTTATTCACTTAAACTGTTGTTTAGTAAATGCTTGTTATGTATCAGGCACAAACTAGCATTTTATGTAAATATATCTCATTTCATTCATATAACCAAGTTCTGAAATACATGCTGTTATCCTAATCTTACAACAGACAAAACCTGAGGTTCAGAGTGGTAACTTGCCCAGGGCCATTCATTAAAGACCTTTTGAACTTCTGATTTAATCAGTCAGTCCTCAGTAGAAAATGTACTGAATAAAAAGTTTAACCTTTCACTTTTCTAACTCTGAATTTGGATCTGTATGAACATAGAGACTTTTCATCTGCTTATGAAACCTGAAATAGTAATCTCAGATATATTCAGGGCAATAGTTGCTAAAAAAAAAAAAAAATTGTAGAAAAGTTGTAATGGTCCTATTATATTACAGAGTAGAAGATATCAGCAAATATTCTTTTTCTTTTTTTCCTCTTTTTCTCTCCAGACTATAGTCTTGAGTTTACTTATGAGGTCAATTGGAAATAAGAACACCATTTTATTGGGTCTAGGATTTCAAATATTACAGCTGGCATGGTATGGCTTTGGTTCAGAACCTTGGTATGTATAAATATTTTAGTGTTTGTTTTCTTAATTTTGGTGTTTATCTTTGTTTCCCTTTATTTGCTTTTCAACTAAGGCATAGATTTTAATCTGTCTCTTGCTGTACTTTTCATTCTAAACATAGTTCAGTCTCCCTCTTGTGTACTCAAATACTCTCCTGGAGTGACTTGAAGATACAAAGAGGACATTTCATAATTAAATGGCTGGCTGAATTTTTGCATGAGATTATTGAGCTTTTGAATATCTAAAGAGCATTTAATTAAGATCAGAGATCAGTTTGTCACTAGGGAAAAGCACACAATTCCATAGCAATAAAGCCCTGAAAGTTAGCATAATTTACCTTTTTTTGTTTTTCTGGTAGGAAAAAAAAAAGTGCTGTGTAAAACCAGAGGTAGTCCCTGATGGCACAGGGGAAGTGAACAAAGTCCAGTTGCTTTGATCCTGGTTTCATGTTGTCTCAGCTTTTCCTGCAGTCAGTTTCCTGCAGGAAGCTGATGATGATTTGCACAACTAGCCACCTCATCTCTAGACTTGGGTAGAATTTGTTCTGATGGGCAATTTCTTTTCCAGTCTAGCTTTTACAAAGAGGTGCTAACAACTGATCTGAGACATTGCTTTTAAATATCAAGCCAGAAGCATCCAGGCTACTTTCTTTACAAGTTAAGAATTAGATAAAATCAGTGATGTCTTTATACTGAGTAACAAGTCCATGGGAACTCTGATGAAGACTTGCTCACTTCACACATTTAGAAGCATCTGATGATATTTATTTATCTGTATTATACATTGTCCTCAACATAACTTCTCAAATTCCTGCAGAAATAATGTCTGACACACTTTAGTTTGGAACATGATATCCCAATTTTATTTTAAAACCTTACACTATTTTTGTAAGAGACTATTCTTTTTTTTAGTTGTAGATGGACACAATACCTTTATTTTGATTATTTTTCTTATGTGGTGCTGGGATCGAACCCAGTGCTTCATACATGCTCAGCAAGCGTTCTACCACTGAGTCACAACCCCGGCCCGAGAGATTGTTCTTTTTTGAGACTATATAAACAGGGTTAGACTTTTAAGAGATTTTCTCAGTCACTTAGGAAGGAATAGGATCATTCTTTTCCCTGTACTGACTTGATTTTTAAGTATGTATTTTAATTTTGACAGGTACAGTGGAAAAGACTCACTTTTGTTTTACTGCTTTAATTACAGGATGATGTGGGCTGCTGGAGCAGTAGCAGCCATGTCTAGCATTACATTTCCAGCTGTTAGTGCACTTGTTTCACGAACTGCTGATGCTGATCAACAGGGTGAGTTAATAGGAACCAATGAAAATTATTTAAAAGCAAAGAATATTCTGATCCTGTTTTCTCCCTCACAAAAGTACTGAAACATGAATGTATTTTTTAAGGTACAGAATTTTTACATTGCTATCAGTGGTAAATAGGAAAAGCAGATTCTAGAATATTACCTTGATGAGGATATATATAATCTCTTATCTTTTGCCTTTGAATATATAGCCCTGTCTGTTCTCTTGCTAGAAAATTTAATAAAGAAGTTCACTAAACATTTGTTGTTTGCTATGTTGTGCTAGACACGTTAGGATATGTTCATAGCCCTTTTATCCAATCTTATGGTTTCAGTTACCAAACTATAAACATGAAAGGCTCATGATTTTGTGGTGGGAGCATTTAATTTTGGGACTCCCAAGAGATGAAGGAATAATTCTTTTAAAAGAGTATGTTTTATCTGGTCATAAGAAAAAAAAAATCAAAACAGTGATGTGGCAAAAGAATGGCAGTGGTTACTTGGTGAAATGAGGAAATGTCTGTGGCCAAAGAAAGCTGCAGTTTAAACTGAATAGATTTTAGTAAAATACATATATCTATCTATAAAGGGGTCTTGAATAGCTGCTTGGATACCAAGTTTTAACAGTCTCACTTCTGAACTCATGCATGACTGGTTTTTAACCAAGGATATTTGGAAGGCTATATTCTAGGGAAATAAAGTCGTTTTGCCTAGTTGTTTCTATGTTCATTCTATGTATGGATGCATCTGAGCCCATGTTTGCATAGGATAGCACACCAAATGTACTTTGGCTTCCAAGTTTTTAATGCCATTGCAGTAATTGCTAGTGTTTATTAAATGCCTTGATTTCAGATTGATTTCATATTTGTACTGGTTTTTACAGGAGGAAAAAAATGGGTGGCATACTAAATGATTTCTTTAAACAATGTAGGTGTTGTTCAAGGAATGATAACAGGAATTCGAGGATTGTGCAATGGTCTGGGACCAGCCCTTTATGGATTTATTTTCTACATCTTCCACGTGGAACTTAAAGAACTGCCAATAACAGGAACAGATTTGGGGACAAACACAAGTCCTCAGCACCACTTTGAACAGGTAATTTCTTCTTTCACATATTTATTTGGCCAGAAAAGATTGTATTTTTTGATCATAAAAGCTTTTGAGGGGCTGGAGTCGTGGCTCAGTGGTAGAGTCCTCTCCTAGCATATATGAGGCACCACATTAAAAAATAAATAAAGATATTGTGTCCGTCTACAACTTAAAAAAAAAAAACTTTTGAGATTCTTATAACTTTTGACATTTAAAACTCAAGTCTAAAAGACTGTGTTCTCTTTGTGAAATTATGCAAACCTTCAACTTTTCCTTTGCTTACATTTCTTTTATTGTTTATTACATCACTTCAAATTAATCTTAAATTTTCACTTAAAAAGTTGTAATCAATAATGCATGATACAGTTTTTACATGTGAAAGAGTCACTCTTTACTTTTCCAGGAAAAAAATAACTTAATGCCCACATTTTTTTCTCCTTTGAATTTCCAAGCTTAGTACCTTTTCATGACAAAATTCTTTTTATTGACAGAGTCTATTCAAATATCATTACACGCTTCAGGCCATGATATAAAAATATATCACAACTGCCATTCTCTGTGCATACCTTTTTCAAGAATGAAAAATTATCCTGGTTTGCCAAATCTACATCTAATGGCACATGTTAGTCATTTCTCTACAATGCTGCTATGTTTCCTGAGTCCTCTGTGATATCCCAGTTCCCTGTATTCAGCAGCCTTCTGAACAGAAAGTCAGTTACATGGGTCTTTGTTCATTTGTTTGAGTTTCCTTCCTTACACCTAAAAAACGTGAGAGCCAAGCATCATTGATCATTCTAGCCAATAGAAACGGCTCCCTGGCTTCCTCACAGCATTAACCTTAAAACCAGCCAAGCCTACTTTTTTCTTGTGGGCCACATAAAAGTACAATCAGCAGTGTAAGTTTTTGCTAAGAATAAATGTAATTTGGGGATAATTTAAAATTCTGTTTCTTTTCATGGTAATAGCATTACCTGTGTTTTTCTAACTTTCAGTCATTTGAGCATATAATTACTTTTCTAAAACGAAGAAAATGGTAACTGATTCTACCACTGTAGTTATTAATATTATATGCTACCTAATTGTACTTTTGAGATAATGGTTTTCCAGGACTAACAAATTAAGTGAGGACTCTGGAACCTGTTTCATATTTTGTACTAAAAATTATGGCATTTTTGTATAGGCTTTTTTGCCAGTTGTTATTCCCAGAATCTTATAGTGAGAGTTTAAGTGCCACTTTTCTCTGGAAAACAGAATGCATTTTATAACTGTGGCTTTCATGAAGAATTGAGTCATTGGCTTGTAACTGATAGCAGTTATTACTTAAAAAAAAAAAAAAAAAAAAGCAATTTCTGAAGAACAAGAGTATTTGTACAAAAATCCTAATTGTTCTTTTCTTCCTCAGAATTCCATAATCCCTGGCCCCCCCTTTCTCTTTGGAGCCTGTTCGGTACTGCTGGCTCTGCTTGTTGCCTTGTTTATTCCAGAACATACCAATTTAAGCTTACGGTCCAGCAGTTGGAGAAAGCACTGTGGCAGTCACAGCCATCCTCATAGTACACAAGCGCCAGGAGAGGCCAAAGAACCTTTACTCCAGGACACAAATGTGTGATGACTGAAATCAGGAAGATTTTTCTATCAGCACCCAGGTCTTAGTTTTCACCTGTAGTCCTGGATGTACATTCCATCTCCATCTGCAGTGTACTTTAAGATTGTCTTAAGAAATTATCTGCATGAACTCCATGGGAACTAAAGAAGGAACCGGACAGTTTTCCAAAGATGTTACAATTTCTTTTGAAAAGAAACCTTTTGTTTATTAGCACCAATTTCTTGCCACTAAACTGTTTTATTATACATCCTTTAATTAAAAACTATATATGTAACTTCTTAGATATTAGCATATGTCTCTGCTACCATTTCCTTAAGGTGTTGAGCTTTAACTCTATTTATGCTGACTCTCAGAGTAGATAGTATGGTTGTGGACCTGTTCATTTTAACATTGTAAAATCGAGTCAGATTTTAATATTGTAAAATCTTGGGTCAAATAATTCAAAGCCTTAATGCAGATGCACTAAAATAAAGAAATGATAAATGAACTGTTTGCATTTAAAAAAAAAAACTTAAAATTGTACTAAAATCTGAATCATGTTTCAAGCTTGTTTGCAATAATTTTATTTTAAGCATATTCACTACTGTTTTTGAAGTGAAAAAATATCAGCCATTTAGAATTTAAATTGGGGTGGTTAGAGCCTGTAATTCTAAAAATGCTGGCTCAGATTTGTTCCCCAGCTTCTTCTTATACCACTATTCTTTTAATGTTTGCATAATCATAAAAACCTCAACACTTGAATACATAATCTAAAATTATATAGCAAAGCTGGTAGCCTTGAAAATGTCAATGTGATATCTATATGTAGATAAATATATATAGTGGCCTTTCAGGACTGTCACAGTAACACTTTATTTACAGAGCTAATGTTTGTCCTAAATTTTCAGGACCCTAGAAGAGAGCTTTATACAATTACTGATGTGAATTTCTCTAAAGTGTATATTTTTGTGTCCAGTTATATTATTTAAAAAAGTGTTACTTTGTAAAAATTGTACATAAAGTATTGTATAGTTTACACTGTTTTCATCTTGTGTGTGGTTATTGCCTAATGCTTTTTAAACCTGGAACATTCACTATGGTTAAATAAGGTCTTAAAAATGTAAATATTCTGTTAATAAAATTAAATATTTTAATGATTTTTTTTAAAAAAGTCTTGATCTGTGATACAGCCGGTTTTAGCTTTGTTACCATGATCACTTTTATACTAACAAGTCAAAGATTTAACCTTTCTCTGAATCATTCCTTTTCATTCACTATACAATGCAAGTGTACTTTGATTTTCCAAACAGATCAAATTCTGTTTCTTTTTCTACATGCCTTTTACATATCATACTCCCAAAGTAATTTTATTTTATTATTTTATTTTTACGTAATGCTGAGGATCGAACCCAGTGCCTCACACATGCTAGGCGAGCACTCTACCACTAAGCCACAGTCTCAGCCCTCCCAAAGTAATTTTAATACTTTATTAACAAAGCTCAGTTTTATAGAAATAACATTAAATGTAACCTTTGGATTATTAACACATGTACAATTTTATACTGGAAAAAAATTTCAAATAAAAGAGGTAGAACAAAAAATTAGCACTCAGAAGTCTACATATATACATTTAATACAAACAAGTCTTTAGTAAGTTAATGTCAGAATGATCTCTATCCTATCTTAGAAATTCAATTTCAATTTATGTATATGGAAAAAGACATATTAAAAAACAAACGCTACCTGTGGGTCATATATTCCATCCAAACCCTGTCACAGTGGTTTTTTATATATATTACATAGTATTTACAACAAAGCAGATTCCTATGTTACCAAAAGACTTCTTTCCAGAATAATAAGTGCTTTCAAGTTATTGTAACTTGAGTATTCTTACTAATATAGTATATCTAATAGAGGGAGAAAAAAGTTGCTACCTAATACTAGTTACTCAATATTCTGTTTAGATCCCTGACTTAAAGACAATTGCCAGCAATTTCAAAGTATACGTATTTTTAAAATATTTAGCAACAATACTTATGAACCCAGTGATATAGGTATGTCATTATTTTAAAATGTCTCTTTGCTCAGTTGTGTAAAAAAGAACTTGAAAATAATTTTTAAACTATCACAAGCAATGAGTTTCAAAATTTGCAAACAAATTTAGATTATTTTTGAGAATGTACTCTGTATTGGATGGTTGTCAACAAGAAGATAATGGGCCCTATGATCCTGGGTGAATTTTTTTTAATCACCTAATTTTTTTCCATAGGAATTGTTCTTAACCTGAAACTTTTAGTAATGGGGAAGAGAAGAAAGTTTTAACAGTTTTGTCTACTTTGTCAAGTAAACATTAAAAGGAACCCATGTTTTGGTATTTTAGAAACAAGGACAATGAATATCCATGATGCACTTCTAGTAAAGATTTTGTATGGAGCTATTGAAACCAAATCCCACTGATACAGATTTAACTGCATAACAATAAAACTCCCAATTAAGGAGAAGAATAGGATGGGTATAAACTTACAGAAAACACTAAAATCCTATAAATGTTTCAGCTCCAGCATAAAGCACCATATACTAATTTGGTCATGTAAAAATATTATCCAAATTATTTATTTTTCTAATGTGCTGGGGATTAAACCCAGAGCCTTATGCATAGGCAAGCCTTTTGCCACCAAGCTACTTCCTAGCCCTTTTATTTTTTTTTTGACACAGGGTCTCACCAAATTGCCCATGCTGGCCTCGAACTTGTGATCTTCCTGCCTCAGCCTCCGGAGTAGCTGGGAATGCAGGCATGTGCCACCACACCTGGCCTAATAAGCACATCAAAAGTTATTTAACAGACTTAACTGCTAACTTAAATGTTACAAGAAAAAATACTCATATTTGCTTGCTATGAAGGTTTAATTCATTTCACTCACTCAAGGTAGCTTTAGGACTTTTCCCTTAATGTCAATATCAATAATAGAGATAATCTTAAGAGAAAATCATTTTTCCTCATAATCCTCAGGTGGCAAACTTAAAACATTTTATCAATGAAAACAATAAACTGAATTATTAGCATTCTTTGGTTTCTTTCATAGTATTATTTTCTTGTGCAGGCTGCAATTTACTCAGACCTTCTAAATGATTAGAATATCCTCTATAAGGATCATCTCTCCCCTTAGAACTGAAATCTAATAATTAGTTTAAAATTCATCCTGTTATTTTGTAAAACAACATGTTTACAGACCAAAATATCTTTTACTCAGCATCTTTACCAATCCCTGAATACAAATTTATTTCTTTTTTAACTGTGTGCTGTAAATCCAGTAGTAGAATTAAGGATCTAAATAGTCTAATGGTAGATAGCTCAAGTAAAATCTGAAACTTGCCTGGTTAGGATTTGACTTCTGCCTGTTAGGATATTTTTAAAACACCTGAGTTTCTGAAATGTCAATAGAAAGTAAAAAGACAATGCTAGAATTAACTGTTTGGTAACTGCCCAGGAAAATAGGCTGAAGATGTAGAGGGGAGCACTGCAGGTTTGGAAGATGTCTGCATCACTCCTAGACTGCCATCTTTCTGATGATCTGCAAATGAAACAACAAAGATTATCACTTTAGTCTTTATGTATACACACTACAAAAAATTCAGTCCAGAAATGTCTTTTCTCACCTGAATTACTAAACAGATTCTGGCTTAGTCCACGTAAAGGAATGCTATCTTCTCTTTTCTTCAAGTATTTAGATTCCAATCCTAAATTTTCACCACTTAAAAAAAACATATATTATTTTTTCAAAGTCTGATTTTTTTCTTTATTAGTTAATTTTTAAGGTTTGCCTAATGTATCTACACAAACAAGTTTAGCATCCCTAATCCAAAACTCTGAAGAGTTTCAAAATTTGAAAATTTTTGAGCACTGACATGATGTTACCAATGAAAAATTCTAACTTCCTGTGATGAGTCACAGTCAAAACAGACTAAAAATGCCACATAGAATTACCTTCAGGCCATTATAAATTAAGAAACAATGAATTCTGTATTTACATTGGGTCCTATCCCCAAGATACCTCATTGTGTATAGAAAATATTTCAAAACCCCCAAAATACTGAAATTAGAAAACTTCAGTTTCCAAGCATTTTGGATACTTAGCCTGTACTATATATAACTGGGCTGGGGTTATAGCTCAGTGGTAGAGACTTGCTAGCCTGTGGAAAACCCTGGATTTAATATCTAGCATCACACACACACAAAATGTGTAACTGAGTTGTAATTTATGGCTATGGTTCAAAATACATTCTTTACTGTTTCTTAAAAAATATAATTTGTCTGTATATAATCAAAGTATCCCTGTTCCTAATGAGTAAATTATAATAAACTAAGAGCTGGAATAAGAACTGTGAGCAAAATAAAAATAATCCTAAGAGCACCATAAAATTTTGTAAAAGCACACAAGTGACAGACATTAGAAATAAAATAAATATGTACATGCCTTGAGAATCATTTAATTACTTACTATCTCATGCTATTTAAAATAAATTAAGATTGTGTTTTCCTTTAACCAAAAGCACTTCAAGGCCAGTGGTAGAGAAATTTAAAAAAAAAAAGGGGGGGGGGGGGGTATTTTGGTATTTTGCCCCTTTCTACCATGCATTCCTTCTAAAATTTTGATAGTATTAACAATTGCCCCAGTAGTATACTTTTAGTCAGAATTTAAAGGATCTTACAAAATAATGAATCCTTAAAATTAAATGATGGTCTTTTCCCAATGTGTAGAAAATAAAGTTTTCTAGGTTTATTTTTTCAATTTTAACTTAATTTTTTTCTTTAATACTCATTGCCACTTTTTGTTAGCTGACAACAAATAAAACAACAAACCACTTCTAAACAAAAAAATGAAAATCACTGAAGAGTCTCAATTTTATTGTCAGATGATATTTGATATTGTGAATGACTGTCATGTTTTCTGCTAGTAAAGTTGCTCTCAGTGTAAATGATGAATTAAATATACAAACATTATGGTTTTCTACCATTAATATGAATTCCAGGTGCTCTGCCTTATGAGCAAGTGTAAAATTAGATATAATAAATACATACATTATCAGAAACTCACACAATTCTGATCTTCATTAACTATTTTAATATTCATCCTGGTGACAACTGGGATAAGATCCCTTAGTGAGGTTTGGCGCTATGGCTCAGCGGTAGTGCACTTTGCCTGCCATGTGTGAGGCACTGGATTTGAGTCTCAGCACCACATATAAATAAATAAAATAGAGGTCTATCAACAACTAAAAAAAAATATATTAAAAAAAAAAAGAACCCTTAGTGAACTATGTTAGTAACTGAGTTTGCAATATATTAGAATAGTGGATAGCTCATAGCAGGTTTTACAAACACTAAATCTGAAGTAAATAAAGAACCATAATTATTTTGTTTTAAAAAACAACAAACATGAAGACTATCTAGAGAAAAAAGTATGCATGGAGAGTTGATTAATTAAGCCACACGTCACTGATTCAAAAATGTACTGTGTGAAACCTAAAAAATAAGGAAGGAATCTCTGAGCAGGCAAAACACAAACCACAAACTGGTGCTCAATTTTTTTAGGTAACCTATTGGTCAATCTTACAAACTTTTTTACTTTTATTCACCATGTAATTCTAGTAGATTAACCAGTTAGTTTCTTAGATTATACTAGAAGCAATAAATCAGAACAATGAAGAGCACCCAGGACAAACAAAGCCACACAAGAAAAACAAAAACAACTGACTTTAGAGGAATTAAAGATTCCTGTGTACATGCCCAAGAATACATATGAAAGCAATCTTCCTTTGTGTAAGAAAATCTCTTTTATGTCTATTATATGCCTATCCCACAGCTTGCAAATACATATGAGAAAGCACTTGTCATAGTTCAAAGTGACTCAAGCATCTTAAAAGGCCTCAGATAAAATAGGGGGCATCATTGATTAAAAATTCATTCAAAACTACAAACAATAAATTTTATGTCAATAAATACTTACTTTTCCTTATCAGTTGAGCAAGGCACATTAACAGTTGCTCCTGACTGAACATCTCCTAGTGATATATTTGGTTTTGTAAACTGCAAGTTAAACTGAACCTGTAAAGAGGAAAAACATCTCATATAACTGATTTAGTAAAAACTGAAACAAGGAAGATGGCCGCTGGGTACGGGGGTTGCTGAAGTGCTGAGCGTGGTGCTCAGAGCAGCGGCTTTAATCGAGATTTCGCGCAGCTTGTTAGAGCTCCTTTCACCGTTAATCTGTAGCGGACCACTTGCCAAGCAGCAGGAAGAACAAAGACATCGAAAAAGAGACACTTGGCTGCTCAGAGCCGCGGGCGCTTTGCTCCCATCTGCTTCCTCTTTCACTTCGCTCCGGGCAGAGAAGCTGAATGTGCAATCAGCAGTGGATTGTAAGTACCTGAGGCAAAGAAAGCTCAGTGCGCCCCGCCCTTTTTTTTTTTTTTTTTAATATTTTTTATACAGGGAGAGTTTGTGGATTGGGATTGTTGGCTGGGCTGTGGTTTCTGTGCCGAAAATCCACTACGCGGGAGCCGCCATTTGCTTTCTGCTGGCTGTCTTGATGGCTCTGTCTACATTGTCCGGCAGCCGCATCTAGAGGTTGGAGCTGGGCTGCGTGCCGAGCCCTGTCCTCCGAAGGCTGGACCGCGGCCTCGAGCGCCTTGGTCGCCTGTTCGCCGCTGCACCTTCGGGCAGAGCCAGCTCTGGGGTCGTTCTGCATCCCCCTGCGAAGGGACCCGTGCTCTGGAGGAGGGGGCCGGAGAGCCATGGCGGCAGCCGCTTGGGCCCCAGGGGCCGGGCACCGGGCTGAGGAGCGGTGGAGGCCGCAGCGGCTCCGCTATGGTCGCAGACGAGCGTGGCGCCCGTGAGCGCGGCCCAGAGGCAGAGGCGACGGCGGCAGGGTTTCATTTCTAGAAATCTGGACTGGAAACAGAAGCTGCAGTTTGTATAATCCCAAGAACTTGCTTATGCCAGGAAGCTGTAAGGGTAACATGAATATCATTGAGGAGATCTAACATGGTGGCGGGCGAGGAGAGATCAAGTTTCTGACATCTTCAACTGCGCGGGCATAGGGAGCCATAAACTGTCTAAATGCTGTTTGCTCAGGATCACTAGGCAATGCTGAGCTGACGTGGATCTGGGGCGTACAGTCTGGGCCCCTCAGAACACACACACCGAGCCCGGATCGGCTGCATTCAAGCTCCGGTTCACCTGCTTCTCATGACTCAGCACTAACGATCCCGCTGAAATAACTGGTCGGCCCTTATGAACTTACAGAGGTAAAAGACAACCGAGCCTTCATAGGCAGTGGCCACAGGATTGAAACGGGGATTGGGAGAGACAGTCAGGACCCATCCGTTGCATTGGTCACCGGGCAAAGGGAACGAACGGTCACCATTTGCATGGGATACCACCTTGGCAGAGAACTGACATAACGGGCGGAGGAGATAACTGCATTGAAACCAGCGCGACAGGTGTGTAATCCCCTAGCCATCTCTCTCCACACAGCGGGGAAACCTTAAGGGCCCCTCCCAGCTCTCCTGTGAGCGCAATAGCCAGACCCAGGGAATCAGGAGTGGTGCGGGACTCGCGACGCGCAATTCCCGGCTACCGCTCCAACCAGTGCTGACAACTGAGGTCTCTTGCACCAGCTACCGGGGGCGTGGCTACCGGAGGGCAAGCAAATTCGCTGGGGGTTCTCAGCCCCAAGCTCTGTGTGTAGCCAGTATTGTGGTGAGCGTCACAGGTGAGCGCGGCCTGGCTTCAGGAAACACAAGAGACGGCCCTAGACACTCAGGTTTGGAGACCCGCCCAGTCTGGGAGAAAGAGCTGCTGCACAGTGAATGGTTCCCACCTATTGAGAGGAGAAGCTTGGCCCAGTGGGCACAGCTCCACCTACTGGAAGAGAAGTTAATCGAACTCTAGGACTGCATTTATTATTATTATTATTATTATTATTATTATTATTATCATTTTTTTCTTTTTCTTTTTTTTTTCTTCTTTTTCTTTCATTTTCAATTTTTATTTGTTGTTGTTCTTTAACTTTTTTTTCAATGTTTTTAATTTTTTTTAATTTTTTTATTTTATTATTTTTTTTTAAATTTTAATTTTCATTTTTTATTATCATTATTTTTGTAAAAAAAATTTTTCTTTTCCTTCTTTCTTTATTTTCTAATTTTTTTTTGTTTTTGTCTCTTTTGTCTTTTCATTTCTTTTCAATTTTCTTATTCCCCCTTCCTTGAATTCTACCTGCCTACTCTCATTCTCTTTAGTGACTTCTTCCCTTCCCTTCTAATATCTTTCCTCCCAAGCATCAAATAAATTTATAAGAGTAAACAGTAACTCAGCAGTCAAACAGAACAAGAAGTAACATGAGCAGCATAAAAAAGCAAGGAAGAAAAGGAGTACAAACAATGAAGGACAGCCTAAATATTCAGGAGGACCTAGAGTCAGCAGAAAAATGGTCATATAAAGAACTCAAGGAATACCTTAGACAGATGGAATGGAACCTTAAAGAGGATACGAGACAGCAAATCCAAACAGTGAAAGAACACTTTGAAAATGTGTTCTTAAGCATCTTTATCAGGAGATAGAGATTATAAAAAAAAATCAAACAATAATTCTAGAAATGAAGGAAACGATAAACCAAATTAAAAACTCAATTGAGAGTATCACTAACAGAGTGCAGCAAGTAGAAGCAAGAACGTCAGATAATGAAGACAAAATATATCATCTTGAAAAGAGCCTAGCCAACTCAGAAAGGCTGGTTAAAAATCACGAGAAACACATCCAAGAGATATGGGATAACATAAAAAAACCAAACCTACGAGTCATCGGGATAGAAGAAGGTACAGAGATTCAAACCAAGGGAATGAGTAACCTCCTGAATGAAATAATTACAGAAAACTTTCCAGAAATAAAAAAGGAAATGGATATACAAATTGTAAATGCTTACCGGACACCGAGCACACAAAATCACAGTAGACCAACGCCAAGACACATTGTTATGAAGATATCCAATATACAGAACAAAGAGAAAATATTAAAAGCTACAAGAGAAAGGAGGCAGATTACATTCAGGGGGTAAACCAATAAGGTTAACAACGGATTTTTCATCACAGACGCTGAAAGCGAGAAGATCCTGGAACAACGTATTTCAAACACTGAAAGACAATGGATGCCAACCAAGAATTCTGTATCCAGCAAAATTAAGCTTCAGGTATGACAATGAAATAAAAATCTTTCATGATAAACAAAAGATAAAAGAATTTGCAGCCAGAAAACCAGCATTGCAAAGCATCTTGAGCAAAACACTACACGAGAAAGAAATGAAAAACAATAACCAAAACCATCAGTGGGAAGTGCCTCTATAAAGACCGAGGGCAGGGGGAAAGCTAACCATGGAGAAACAAACTAAATTAAAAAAAAAAAAAGAACATAAATAATCAAACACGGCTGGAAGTACAAACCATATATCAATAGTAACTCTAAACATTAATGGCTTAAACTCTCCAATAAAGCGACATAGACTGGTAACATGGATTAAAAAAACAAATCCAACAATATGCTGCCTCCAGGAGACACATCTGATTGGAAAAGACATACACAGGCTTAAGGTGAAAGGTTGGGAAAAAATATACCACGCACACGGTCCTCGTAAGCAAGCAGGGGTGGCCATCCTCATATCGAATAAAATTGACTTCAAGACTAAGTTAATAAAAAGGGATAAGGAAGGACATTATATACTGTTAAAAGGAACCATTCACCAACAAGACATAACAATTATCAATATTTATGCACCAAATAATGGTGCTGCAACGTTCATAAAACAAATTCTCCTCAAGTTCAAGAATCAAATAGACCACAACACAATAATTATGGGTGACTTAAACACACCTCTCTCACCATTGGACAGATCCTCCAAACAAAAGTTGAATAAAGAAATGATAGAACTCAATATCACAATCAACAACCTAGACTTAACTGACATATATAGAATATATCAACCATCATCAAGTGGATATACTTTTTTCTCAGCAGCACATGGATCTTTCTCAAAAATAGACCATATATTATGCCATAGGGCAACCCTCAGTAAATATACAGGGGTGGAGATAATACCATGCATTTTATCTGATCATAATGGAATGAAACTGGAAATCAATGATAAAAGAAGGAAGGAAAAATCCTACATCACATGGAAAATGAACAATATGTTACTGAATGATCAATGGGTTACAGAAGACATAAAGGAGGAAATCAAAACATTCTTAGAGATAAATGAAAATACAGACACAACATATCGGAATCTATGGGACACAATGAAAGCAGTTTTAAGAGGGAAATTCATCGCCTGGAGGTCATTCCTCAAAAAAAGGAAAAACCAACAAATAAATGAGCTCACACTTCATCTCAAAGCCCTAGAAAAGGAAGAGCAAAACAACAGCAAATGTAGCAGAAGGCAAGAAATAATTAAAATCAGAGCGGAAATCAACGAAATTGAAACAAAAGAAACTATTGAAAAAATTAACAAAACTAAAAGTTGGTTCTTTGAAAAAATAAATAAGATCGACAGACCCTTAGCCATGCTAAAGAAGAGAAGAAGAGAGAGAACTCAAATTACTAGCATACGGGATGAAAAAGGTAATATCACAACAGACGCTACAGAAATACAGAAGACAATTAGAAATTATTTTGAAAACCAATATTCCAATAAAATAGAAGATAGTGAAGACATCGATAAATTCCTTAAGTCATATGATTTGCCCAGACTGAGTCAGGAGGATACTCACAACTTAAACAGACCAATATCAATAGATGAAATAGAAGAAGCAATCAAAAGACTTCCAACCAAGAAAAGCCCAGGACCAGATGGGTATACAGCGGAGTTTTACAAAACCTTTAAGGAAGAATTAATACCAATACTTTTCAAGTTATTTCAGGAAATAGAAAAAGAGGGAGGTCTGCCAAATTCATTCTGTGAGGCCAACATCACCCTGATTCCGAAACCAGACAAAGATACCTCAAAGAAAGAAAACTACAGACCAATATCTCTGATGAACCTAGATGCAAAAATTCTCAATAAAATTCTGGCGAATCGGATACAAAGGCACATCAAAAAAATTGTGCACCATGATCAAGTAGGATTCATCCCTGGGATGCAAGGATGGTTCAATATACGGAAATCAATAAATGTTATTCACCACATCAATAGACTTAAAGAACCATATGATCATCTCAATAGACGCAGAAAAAGCATTCGACAAAGTACAGCATCCCTTTATGTTCAAAACATTAGAAAAACTAGGGATAACAGGAACTTACCTCAACATTGTAAAAGCTATCTATGCTAAGCCTCAGGCTAGCATCATTCTGAATGGAGAAAAATTGAAGGCATTCCTCCTAAAATCTGGAACAAGACAGGGATGCCCTCTTTCACCACTTCTATTCAATATAGTTCTCGAAACACTGGCCAGAGCAATTAGACAGACGAAAGAAATTAAAGGCATAAAAATAGGAAAGGAAGAACTTAAATTATCACTATTTGCAGATGACATGATTCTATACCTAGAAGACCCAAAAGGGTCTACAAAAAAACTACTAGAACTAATAAATGAATTCAGCAAAGTGGCAGGATATAAAATCAACACGCATAAATCAAAGGCATTTCTGTATAACAGCGACAAAACTTCTGAAACGGAAATGAGGAAAAACACTCCATTCACAATATCCTCAAAAAAAAAAAAAAAAATACTTGGGAATCAACCTAACAAAAGAAGTGAAAGATTTATACAATGAAAACTACAAAACCCTAAAAAGAGAAGTAGAAGAAGATCTTAGAAGATGGAAAAATATACCCTGTTCATGGATAGGCAGAACTAACATCATCAAAATGGCGATATTACCAAAAGTTCTCTATAGGTTTAATGCAATGCCAATCAAAATCCCAACAGCATTTCTTGTAGAAATAGATAAAGCAATCATGCAATTCATATGGAAAAATAAAAGACCCAGAATAGCAAAAGCAATTCTAAGCAAGAAGAATGAATCAGGCGGTATAGCGATACCAGATTTAAAACTATATTACAGAGCAATAGTAACAAAAACAGCATGGTACTGGTACCAAAACAGGCGGGTGGACCAATGGTACAGAATAGAGGACACAGAGACTAATCCACAAAGCTACAACTATCTTATATTTGATAAAGGAGCTAAAAGCATGCAATGGAGGAAGGATAGCATCTTCAACAAATGGTGTTGGGAAAACTGGAAATCCATATGCAACAAAATGAAACTGAATCCCCTCCTCTCGCCATGCACAAAAGTTAACTCAAAGTGGATCAAGGAGCTAGATATCAAATCAGAGACTCTGCGTCTGATAGAAGAAAAAGTTGGCTCCGATCTACATATTGTGGGGTCGGGCTCCAAATTCCTTAATAGGACACCCATAGCACAAAAGTTAATAACAAGAATCAACAAATGGGACTTACTTAAACTGAAAAGTTTTCTCTCAGCAAGAGAAACAATAAGAGAGGTAAATAGGGAGCCTACATCCTGGGAACAAATTTTTAATCCTCACACTTCAGATAGAGCCCTAATATCCAGAGTATACAAAGAACTCAAAAAATTAAACAATAAGAAAACAAATAACCCAATCAACAAATGGGCCAAAGACCTGAACAGACACTTCTCAGAGGAGGACATACAATCAATCAACAAGTACATGAAAAAATGCTCACCATCTCTAGCAGTCAGAGAAATGCAAATCAAAACCACCCTAAGATACCATCTCACTCCAGTAAGATTGGCAGCCATTATGAAGTCAAACAACAAGTGCTGGCGAGGATGTGGGGAAAAGGGTACTCTTGTACATTGCTGGTGGGACTGCAAAGTGGTGCGGCCAATTTGGAAAGCAGTATGGAGATTCCTGGGAAAGCTGGGAATGGAACCACCATTTGACCCAGCTATTGCCCTTCTTGGACTATTCCCTGAAGACCTTAAAAGAGCGTACTACAGGGATACTGCCACATCGATGTTCATAGCAGCACAATTCACAATTGCTAGACTGTGGAACCAACCCAGATGCCCTTCAATAGATGAATGGATAAAAAAAAATGTGGCATTTATACACCATGGAGTATTATGCAGCACTAAAAAATGACAAAATCATGGAATTTGCAGGGAAATGGATGGCACTAGAGCAGATTATGCTTAGTGAAGCTAGCCAATCCCTAAAAAACAAATACCAAATGTCTTCTTTGATATAATGAGAGCAACTAAGAACAGAGCAGGGAAGAAGAGCAGGAAGAAAAGATTAACATTAAACAGATACAGGAGGTGGGAGGGAAAGGGAGAGAAAAGGGAAATTGCATGGTAATGGAGGGAGACCCTCATTGTTATACAAAATTACATATAAGAGGGGAATGGGAAAATAAACAAGGAGAGAAATGAATTACAGTAGATGGGGTAGATAGAGAAGATGGGAGGGGAGGGGAGGGGGGATAGTAGATGATAGGAAAGGTAGGAGAATACAACAGTTACTAATAGGGCATTATGTAAAAATGTGGATGTGTAACCGATGTGATTCTGCAATCTGTATTTGGGGTAAAATTGGGAGTTCATAACCAACTTGAATCTAATTATGAAATATGATATGTCAAGAGCTTTGTAATGTTTTGAACAACCAATAAAAAAAAAACTGAAACAAGTTCTATACAGAGATGAGTGATTATACTTTTTCCCTGATAAATCTAGACCATAAAAATACAAGCATTTGTTGTTGTTGTTGTTGTTGTTGTTGTTGTTGTGGCTATCAGCATTCAGAAAAAGATAATCAGTTTTTCCTACATTAATCCACACTTAACAGCATTACAAAAAGACAGGATTTTTTTTAAAAAGACAGATTCTAACATTTCCTATAGAACAATAAATATGTAATAAGAGGGAAAGGATTAAAAAAGGGAACCCAATAGTAATAGATCACACAGCTTCTAGCCACCAACCATAAACTAAAGAACTTAACAAAATAGATGAAAAGAATATTTTCTCATAGACAAACAGTGCTGTGATCTCTGAGTAAAGAATGATCCCTAAAATTGACCCAGCTTTTTAACTTTCCTGGTACAAATGGAGAAGAAGAATAACTGCTAAACTCCGGAGACCAATATCATGAGTTTAGTCGGCTACACAGCTGGAGGTTACAAGACAGAATTCTACTGAAAAGAGCTATACCTAGAATGAGCTCTGGGAATCTGCCAGGGGTTTGCTTGAATCTGCTGAGGATAAGGCTCATGCACAGGGTAAAATTCCACAAGGCTGCCTGCTATGGTTTGAATCTTAATGTTTATTTTTTTAGTTTTCGGCAGACACAACATCTTTGTTTTTGTACGTGATGCTGAGGATTGAACCCGGGCCGCATGCATGCCAGGCGAGCGCGCTACCGCTTGAGCCACATCCCCATCCCTGAATATTTGTATTTGTATTTCTGTTCCTCACTTTTAAAATTTAGCATGATGTCCTCCAGTTCTAACAATTTTCTGCAGATAACTGAATTTGTTGTTGTTTTTTTTGGTGCCGGGGATTAAATGCAGGGGCACTTGACCACTGAGCCACATCCCCAGCCCTATTTTGTATTTTATGGGAGACAGGGTCTCAATGAGTTGCTTAGGCCCTCACTTTTGCTGAGGCTGGCCTTGAACTCGAGATTCTCCTGTCTCAGCCTCCCAAGCCTCTGGGATTACAGGTGTGCACCACTGTGCCTGGCTGATTTCATTCTTCTTGATAGCACTTGCAAAAGAAAAGATTAGTAAACTTTAGGACACAATTATTAGAAGCTATAAAATTAAGCAAATAAAAATGAAATTAAGGGGCAATTTCAATGGGATATCATGTGATCAACCATGTATAACCACAGTACCAAAACAAGAGAGAACAGGAAAAAATAAATAAAAAAGGAATAATGACTAGAATTCCCTAAACTTATAAAAATTATAAACCTACCAACTGAAAAACTTCAAAATATTCTAGGTGAATAATAACATATATGGGCTGGGTGTACCCAGCCACGGAGGCAGCTACCTTCAGGTGCTCCAAACCCACCCTTCAAGCCACTTCAGCTATGCAAGTGGACAGAAGTGAGCTGTTCCCCAAGCCTTGGTGACTGATTCTGGTCACCAGCGCTTGGGTCAGGAGCGAAGCACCGTGTGCGTGCACACCTGTGAGCAGCAGGATGTGCGGTGGCCTTGCTGGGTGAAGCCCTGGCAGAAGCACAGGTCTTTTTCCCAAGGCAAGTCATAGCCTGTGGCCATTCCTAGCCTGGGCAAGCCTGGCCTGCAGACCCCTCGTCACCTGTCACCACAGAGCCCCTAGACTCTTGGATTAGAAGAGACCCAAGGGTCTCGGCACCAGGGTCTCACCTACTTGCAGTTTGGGGCTCCTTGCTGTTCCCCAGGCAGTGTTTGGCCCTGGTTCAGCTCCTCTGCAGCGGAGATCCTCATCACACAACATGACCACAGATCCTGACCAATGTGGTAGCCACTGACCCAGGGTGGCCCTTGGGAACAGCATGTAAGGAGTCCTGGGCCATATACCATTGGATGGGGTCACAAATAGACCCTTTACAGCCTCCCTCCCCCGCCCCCATGGATCTATGATCCGCACACTGGCACCTCAGCCCTGCAGAGCAGCTGCCTGCAGCCCAGGGTAACGACACAAGTGCAGTTGGGTGCAGCTCCACTGTTGCTGAACTTTAAGGCGTCTTAAGTTAGTACACCAAGAAGTAGGTAGGCAGCAATAAAGACCCACAAGGTACAAAGAAGGGACAAATGGTTTTAAAAATCAAGGTTGACAGATCAAGAACAGCTCTTGGTTTCCTGGCAGCCAAGTTAGAAAGGGAAATGTGAAGAAGACCTCACTGTCTGTGGAAACCGGTGTTGGGCCCACTCTTGACTTCAACACCAACATTCCCCTGTCACCTGCTGGAGAAGGGCTCTTTTCTTTCTAAGCCTGTGATCACAGAGTACCAATCTCCACACCACCTCTGGCAGAATGTGCAGAGGGAGATGATCAAGAGATCAGCTGGGACCAAGAAGCTTCCTTGATGCTACTCACAGGTGGCACTCTCTGATGAGACTCCAGGAGGGACCGGTGTGAGTGTCAAGATTGAGCTGTGATGGGCTGGTGCTGTAGCTCAATGGTAGAGCACTTGCCTCGCACATGTGAGGCACTGGGTTCAATCCTCAGCACCACATAAAAATATTTTTAAAAATTTAAAAATAAAAATAATAATAATAATAGGTTCAATCCCCAGCACCACACACACACAAACACACACACAAAAAAATAATAATATACATGTACTACACCAAGACACATCATAATTGTTAAAAATCAATTAAAAAATCTTAAAAGCATTTAGAGACAAAAAAAAATATTCTTTATAGAAAAATGTGATAAAGATGACTCCTGGCACCTTGCCAGGAGTTTTCCACCCAAGCAACAATGGAATAACCTATTTAAAATGCAGAAAAGAAAAAAGAAACTTTTTTCCGAACTAGTATTCAATATTCTGAGAAAATGAAGCAAAAAAAAAGATATTCTGAGACAAAAATAGGAAGAATTAATTACCCGCAGACCTGCACTGTAAGAAATATTAAAGATCAAAGCCTACACTATAGAGCATCCTCAGCAAAATATTCCAGGAGGAGGAAATGAAAAACAACAATGAAAATCAGCAAAAGGGAGGAACTACACTAAAGGAAAAGCCAATCAAAGGAGAAACCAAGTCAAGTTTAAAACCAAAAATAAACCAAAATGTCCGGAAATACAAATCATATTTCAATAATAACCCTGAATGTGAATAGCCTAAACTCATCAATCAAAAAACAGACTGACAGATTGGATTAAAAAAATAAAAAGACCCAACAATATGTTGCCTTCAAGAGAATCATTTCACAGGAAGACATCCACACACTGAAGGTGAAAGGATGGGAAAAAAATATACCACTCACATGGACCATATAAACAAGCAGGGGTTTCCATCCTCATATCAGATAAAGTGGACTTCAAACCAAAGCTAGTGAAAACGGATAAAGAAGGACATTTCATACTGCTTAAGGGAACATACATCAACAATACATAACAATCATAAATATCTATGCCCCACACAATGGGGCATCTATGTATGCCAAACAAACTCTTCTCAAATACAAGAACAAAAAAGACACAACACAATAATACTGGGTGACTTCAATATACCTCTCTCATCACTGGATAGATCTTCCAAACAAAAACTAAACAAAGAAACTATAAAACTCAATAATACAATCAATAACTTGGACATAACCAACATGTATAGATTATTCCATCCATCAAAGAGTGAATAATATACTTTCTTCTCAGCAGCACACATGGATCCTTCTCCAAAATATATCATATGTTATGCCACAAAGCAAGCCTTAGCTAATAGAAAAAAATAGAGATACTACCCTACATTCTAACGGACCATATGGAATAAAATTAGAAATCAATGATAAAAATAAAGAGAGAGGTTACTCCAGTACCTGAAGACTAAACTGTTAGGTGCAGAACAGGCTGAACTATGTTATCTGCAGGGCAGGCTGAACAAATGTTAGCTGCAGGATGGCCCACACACACAAACCCCCCTCTGTCTGGTCCTTTATCACCTGTTTGCATCAAAGGTGAACGTTCAACTCCCACTCAAGGCTGAACACTCAACCCCCCCCTTGTGCCAACAAGGCAGCTTGCAGACTCAGAGACCCCCGTTAGATTTGAGCTATAAAAACTCCCTCCTGCTGGGCCCCTCTCTCTCTTGCTCTCTTGTTCTCTTGCTCTGTCTCTCTCTCTTGATTTCTCTGTCTCCCTTGCACGCATGCTCTTCTCTCTCTCTCTCTCTCTCTCTCTCTCTCTCTCTCTCTCTCTCTCTCTCCTCCTCTGTTGCACTGCTGCAAAAAGATCTCTTGGTCGCTCTGAGTATTGTAGTCACTTTCCTTTCATAAACAATATGCTATTGAACGAACAATGGATTGTAAAAGACATCAAAAAGGAGATTAAAAAATACTTAGAGGTAAACCATAACTCCAATACAACTTATCAAAATCTCTGGAACACTATGAAAGCAGTGCTAAGAGGAAAGTTCATTGCATTAAGCTCATTCATTAAAAAAAGAAAAAAAATCAACAAATAAGCAACCTGACATTACATCTCAAAGCTCTATAAAAAGAACAAACCAACCCCAAAAGTAGTAGAAGACAGGAAATAATTAAAATCAGGGTGGAAATCAATGAAATTGAAACAAAAGATACAATTCAAAAAATTGACAAAACAAAAAGCTGGTTCTTTGAAAAAAATAAATAAAATTGACAAACTCTTAGTCATCCCGACAAAAAGGAGAGAGAAAACTCAAATTTGTGATGAAAACTAAAATTGTGAAGAAAAGGAAATATCACAACAAACACTACTAAAATACAGAAGATAATTAGAAACTGTTTTGAAAATCTATACTCTGGTAAAAGAGAAAACCTCGAAGATACTAGCAAATTTCTAGAGGCATATGATCAACCCAGACTGAATCAAGAGGACATACACAATTTAAACAGATCGATTTCAAGCAAGGAAATAGAAGACACCATCAAAAGTCTACCAAGAAAAGCCTGGGACTAGATGGATTCACAGCTGAGTTCGATAAAACCTGCAAAGAATTAATACCAATACTCCTCAAATTATTTCATGAAATAGAAAAGATAGGAACCCTTCCAAATTCATCCTACGAAGCTAGTATCATCCTGATACCAAAACAAGGCAGAGATACATGAGGGAAAGAAAGTTTCAGACCAATATTCCTGTTGAACATTGATGCAAAAATTCTCAATAAAATTCTGGCAAATCACAAACAAAAACATATTTTAAAAAATAGTGCACCATGACCAAATGGGGTTCATTCCAGTGATGCAAGGTTGGTTCAACATACAGAAATCAATAAATATAATTCTTAACATCAATAGACTTAAGATAGGATTATATCGATTGATGCAGAGAAAGCATTTGACAAAATATAGCATCCTTTCATGTTCAAAACACTAGAAAAACTAGGGATAGTAGGAACATACCTCAACATTGTAAAAGCTTTCTATGCTAAACCCAAGGCCAACATCATTCTAAATGGAGAAAAATTGGAAGCATTCCCTCTAAAAACTGAAAGACAGGGATGCCCTCTTTCACCACTTCTATTCAACAAAGTCCTTGAAATTCTAGCCACAGCAATTAGACGAAAGAAATTAAAGGGATACAAATAGGAAAAGAAGGCCTCAAATTATCATTATTTGCTGACGACATGAGTCTATCTTTAGAGGATCCAAAGAACTCCACCAGAAAACTTCTAGAATTAATGAATTCAGCAAAGTAACAGGATATAAAATCAATACCCATAATCAATTGCATTTCTATACATTGAGTGATGAATCCTTTGAAAGAGAAATTAGAAAATCTACCCCACTTGCAATAGCCTCATAAAATACTTGGGAATTAACAAGACGTGAAAAACCTCTACAATGAAAACTACAGAACACTAAAGAAAGAAACTGAAGAATACTTTAGAAGATGGAAAGATCTCCCATACTCTTGGATAGGCAAAATTAATATTGCCAAAATGGCTATACTATCCAAAGAGCTATACAAATTCAGTGTGATTCCAATTAAAATCCCATCATCATTCCTTATAGAAATAGAATAAATAATCATGAAAGTCATTAGGAAAACCAAGAGACCCAAAATAGCCAAAGCAATCCTTAGCAAGAAGAGTGAAGCAGGAGGAATCATAATACCAGATCTTAAACTATTCTAAAAAGCTACAGTAACAAAATTAGCATGGTATTGGCACCAAAATAGACATGTAGATCAATGGTACATAAAAGAAGACACAGAGACAAACCCACATAAATACAGTTACCTCATACTAGACAAAGGCGCCAAAAACATACATTGGAGAAAGGATAGCATCTTCAACAAAAGACACTGGGAGAACTGGAAATCCAAATGCAGTAAAATGAAAATAAATCCCTATCTCTCACCATGCACAAAACTCAACTCAAAGTGGATCAAGGACCTAGAAATTAGACCAGAGACCCTGCGCCTAATAGAGGAAAAAGTAGGCCCAAATCTTCCTCACATCGAATTAGGCCCCGACTTCCTTAACAAGACTCTTAAAATACAAGAAATAAAATCAAGAATTAATGAGTGGGATGGTTTCAAACTAAAAAGCTTCTTCTCAGCAAAAGAAACAATCTGTGAGGTGAAGAGAGAGCCTACATCCTGGGAGCAAATTTTTGCCACAGGCAGGTCAGATAGAGCACTAATCTTCAGAATATATAAAGAACTTAGAACACTTAACACCAAAAAAACAAACAACCCAATCAATAAATGGGCTAAGTTGCTGAACAGACACTTCTCAGAAGAAGATATACTTTCGATCAACAAATATATGAAAAAATGTTCAACATCTCTAGTAATTAAAGAAATGCAAATCAAAACTACTCTAAGATTTCATCTCATGCCAAAGTGGCAGTTCTTAAGAATACAGACAACAATAAATATTTGCCAGGATGTAGGGGGAAAGGGCATACATGGAATCACACACATTGCTGGTGGGACTGCAAATTGATACAACCAACCTGGAAAGCACTATCGAGATTCCTTAGAAAACTTGGAATGGAACTACCATTTGACCTAGCTATCCCACTCTCAAACGACTTAAAAAACAGCATACTTCAGGGACACAGCCACATCAATGTTTATAGTAGCAAAATTCACAATAGCTAAACTGTGGAACCAACCTAGATGCCCTTCAATAGGTTAACAGATAAAGATTCTGTGGTATATATACAATGGAATATTACTCAGCATTAAAAGAGAATAAAATTATGGCATTTTCAAGTAAAAGATAGAGTTGGAGAATATCATACTAAGTAAAGTAAGCCAATCCCAAAAAACCAAATGCCAAATGTTTTCTCTTAGAAGTAGATGGTGATCCATAATGTGTGTGTTGGGGGGCGGGGGGGGGGGGACACAAGAGAAAAATGGAGGAGCTTTGATGAGGCAAAGGAGAAGGAGGGATGAGAAGGGGGCATGGGGGCAGGAAAGTTGGTGAAATGAGATGCACATAATTACCCTAGGTACATATATGACTGCACATAATGTGTAACGCTATATGATATACAACCAGAGAAATGAAAAGTTGTAGTGTAATTGTGTACAATGAATCAAAATGCATTCTGTTATATATACCTAATTAAAATGAATAAATTAATTAAATAACGAAAGGAATGTTAAAGATCTATAACATAAGAGATCTTTGAGTATTGAAGAGAAAAGAAAATAAAAGCAAATGAAAACGCAGAGCTACATAAAAACTCTATACAAAGACTGTATAAGTGGAGGGGACAGAGCTTAGTGGTAGAGTACTTACCTAACATGAATTAGGTCCTAGGTTCAATCTCTAGTACAAGGGGGAAAAAAGGTCATATGGGTAACATATGTACAAGTAAACCAAGAAGACTTTTCTTCATTGGTTTAATTTCTTTGAAAGAAATTGAGCTGGGTGCTGTGGTGCATGCCTGTAATTCAAGTTACTCGGGAGGCTGAAGGAGCAGTGAAAGTTTGAGGCCAGCCTTGATATTCAATAAGACCCTGTCTCAAAATAAAAAATAAAAAGGGTGGGGGATGTCAGTCAGTGGTAATCACCCCCAGATTAAAGAAAAGAGAAAGCAAAAACAAAATTGAGATTCACAACAAATGGAGAAGTAAAATTTTAGGACAACAGCATAAGCAGAAGGTTGGAAAAGAGAAAATGCAATTACTGTAAAGTTCTTGTTTTATATGGCAAATAGTATATTATTTAAAGGTAGATTATGGTAAGTTAAAAATGTATGTTGAAAACTAAGCAAACAGAAAGAAAATAAAACAAGGTCAACAGTAGATAGAAAATGAAAAAAAATAAAATGCAAATTGGAAAGAGGGCAGCAAAAGTAGGAAAGGGAAACAAGAAATATATGGGACATGTAGAAAACAAATAGCAACATGACAAGACATCATTATATAAAGTAAAATTTAAATTGTCTAAGAATCAGAATGGATAAAAATATAGGAGGCAATTATTGATTATCTAAAAGAAATCCAACTTAAATATAAAGACCCAAACTGGTAAAAGTACACAAAATGTTACTTCATCTAGATAATAACCTTTAGAAAGAGTACACTATTACTATCAAGGTAGATTCTTCTTTCCACTCTGAGTCACGAAAAAGAGACCTCCTAAGGGTCAAGGACAGTGAGGAAAATCTCATTCTTTTCTGTTTTCTCTTGCCCCAGTCGGAAGCAAAAACAACGTAGGTAACGGAAACAGTAGCAGAGTCTGGGCAGACACCTGAAACTCTGAAGGAGGGGAAATCTGATCAAAGGTGTTGAGGTAGCTAGCATACACCTGTAATCCCAGCAACCTGGGAGGCTGAGGCAAGAGGATCACCAAGTTCAAAGCCAATCTCAGAACTTGGTGAGACCCTGTCTCAAAATTAAAACATAAAAAGGGCTAGGGATGTGGCTCAGTGGTTAAGTGCCTCTAGGTTCAATGTTCAATCCCCGTACCAAAATAAAAAGGTACTGTGGTTTCATGAGCTTAAAATAAATCCTCTTACTTTTTTTCTGCTTTTACTTTCAACTGCCTGGAATTAGACATAGATACAAATGCAGAAATGAATGACAGAGGTCAGTCATAGAAACTTAGAGAGACCCTGTCTCAAAATAAAAATTGGAAAAGAAAGGGGATATAGCTCGGTGGTAAAGCACTCCTAGGTTCAATCCCCAGGAAAGACAAGAAAAAGAAAAGCAAGAAGAAAAATGAAAAGGGAAGCCACAGACCAAGAGAAAATACTTACAAATAATACACCTGATAAAGAACATGTGTCCAGAATATATAAAGAAGGTGTAACTAAATAAAAAGGCAAACACGCTTGTTTAAAAATGGACAGGAGATTCTAAAGAAATTTCTCCAAAATAGTTACTCAAATCAAATGAACACATGAAAGGATATTCAATTTCATTAACTTTTAGGCAAATAAAAATTAAAGTCACAATGATATATTTCTATGCAACTACTAGAATGACTAAAATTAAACAACTGAGCATACCAAATATGGGAAGGATACAAAAAAAATCCTGAACTCTCAGATTGTTGGTAGTAAGAGTAAAATCACTTTGGAAAAGTTTGGTAGCTTCTTAAAAATCAAACATACAGGGGCTGGCGTCGTGGCTTAGTGACAGAGCACTTGCTTTGCTCATGTGAGGCACTGGGTTTGATCCTCAGCACCATATAAAAATAAATAAACAAACAACAACAAAAAAAACTTCACATACCATAAGCCATGCCATTGCTGGGTTTTTCTTTCTTTCTTTCTTTCTTTCTTTCTTTCTTTTTTTTTTTAAAGAGAGACAGAGAGAGAGAATTTTTTAATGTTTATTTTTTTAGTTTTCGGCGGACACAACATCTTTGTTTGTATGTGGTGCTGAGGATCAAACCCGGGCCGCATGCATGCATGCCAGGCGAGAGCACTACCGCTTGAGCCACATCCCCAGCCCCCTGGGTTTTTATTTCTAACAAACATAAAAGACTATAAACAAGTGTTCATGGCAGCTTCATTTATAATCCCAAAACTGAAAACACCACAAACATCCATCCATCAACTGATGAATGGATAAACTGTGGTATATCCATATCAAGGAATACCACCTGGCAATTAAACAAAATGAAGTACATTCATAAACTCTGAAACCTGGATGACTCTCAAACATATTACACTAATTGAAAGAGACACTAAAAACCAAATACAAAAAAACAAAAACCCTACAAATTATAAGATTCTATTCACATGGGGAAAAAAAGGCAATTTTTTAGAAATAGAAAGCATATTAGTAGATGCCCAGAGCTGGGGGTGAAAGTGTGGATTAATTGCAAACAGACCCAAAGTAACCCTCTAGGATAATGTCAATGTTCTAAAACAGTACTGAATTGTTTCATAATTCTATAAACAGACTTACATTACTGAACTGCATCTTACATGAGAAACCTACATGGTATGTAAACTATACCTTTAAAAAAGCTTTTTTAAAAATGAAGCATATGAAGAAAATAAACAGACAAACCAAAAATTGGGAAATAGTTAATACATAAAAGCAAGAACAGACTAGTTTCCAGAATATGTAAAGACTACCTACAAAGTCAATTTATAAATGTTAAACATCCCAAGTGGAAAATGAACAAAAGAAATGAACCAGAATTTTATAGAGTAGGAAACAACCCATAAACATGTAAAAACAACTTCCTCACTTTAATAATCAGGGAAATGTTAATATCACAATAAGATTTTATTTGTTACCATAGAGGCAAATATGCTTTCAACCCAGTTACTTCTAAGAATCAATCCTACAAATCTGTTTGTGCAAGGCCACAAATACATATGTACAAAGACAGTACTGGAGAGTAATATATGAATATATAGACTGAAACAGCAGCTCAGGAGGCTGAGGCAGGAGGATCATGAGTTCAAAGACAGTATCAGCAACTTAGTGAGGTCATAAGCAACTCAGTGAGACTGTGTATCTACATAAAACACACACAAAAAAAAGGTTGGGGATGTGGCTCGACATCCAACTAGGCAACTGTCTATTTTCATTTGAAAATATTTTCCTGGAAAGTTGTTTAAAATTTTAAAAAATAAAATAAAAGTCAACTGTGAACTCAATCATAATTCTCAAGTAAAAATAATCCCAAGATGCAACCACACTTGAATACACTGATATTTATTATAGAAACGGCAGTATTCCTTAGAATACACATATCTACATATCTAATTCACCTTAAAAAGCAATGCAAGAAGAGCCAATTATCTAAATACATAATAGTAGTCTAAGCATAAAAACTCAGGTTTAATTCCTATTTCATAGAGAATTCTTAATAGCTCCAAATGATAACCAATAAAGCTATGGCTAAGAAGACATAAAAGCCTAAACAACAGTCAACTTTTTAGAGCAACCCAGGTAATTTGATAGAATCTATAATATCAGTTTGAATATTCTAAACGTATTTTTTTTATACTGGGAATTGAGTCCAGAGCCTTACAAATGCTAGGCAAGCACTGAGCTGTATCTCCAACCCTTTTTAATTTTATTTTGACATAGTCTCATCAAGTTGTCCAGGCTGTTCTACAACTTGCAATCCCCCTGCATTAGCCTCTAGAGTAGTTGGGATTATAGGTGTGTACTACCTCTCTGGGCTCGACTCCTAAGTTCTACAAAATATTCCTGTCATATATGATTTAGGAAAAAAATTAATTTGGACCTGAAGTTAGAAATGAAAATAAAATAAGTGACTAATCTGGTCAGATTAAATTATCATGAAAATAAAATAAAATAATATATATGAAAACAATATATAAATCTAAGACATTAGTTAATCATGTCGTATGACATCCTAAAACAAAGATAAAGAACTACTCAAGTTGGCAGAAAAAAGCTTTAGCAAATAAATAAAGGGTTGGAAGGATTGCTCATCATATACTATTTGAGATAATTTTGCTAGACTACAGAATTTGCTATAAGCCTGCCCTATGAACTCTTAAATTCTAGCAATAGAATCCAGAAATCTTACCACATCCAACATACCAGTAGTATGAGGTCAATAATCCTACTTAGGCTTATAAATTTAAGTAGAAAAATGAATAAAAATAGAAAGATTGAGTAGGTAGTAAGTTTCAGCAGAATTTAACAGATTGATGTAATTTAAAGAGCCAAATTACAGTGGGTTCAAAAAATATACAATGCATTCCTAAGTACATGTATGAAGACACAAATGGTGTGACTCTACTTTGTGTACAACCAGAGGTATAAAAAATTGTGCTCTATATGTGTAATATGAATTGAAATGCATTCTGCTGTCATATATAACAAATTAAAATTAAAAAATAAAAAAACCCATATATATATATATTTCTGGTAATAATACATATTAGTTATTTAGTAATATATTCATCTAATACATTACTTAATTCGCAAATAACCAAACAGTAAGTGAACTTTTAAAAAGGTGAAAGAATTATATGCAAATAAGTTCCTGTTATTTTTGTAAAAAAAAAAAAAAGTAAAGTATTAGTTAATTTGGCTACCTTTGGTCCTGAAACTGGGTGGATGGTATTTTTGGTAGATAACAGATGAGGAAAAGTATTCTGGAATGCAAATGCAGAGGAGACAGGATAAGGAATCCCACAGCTTGGGTAAGTCAGCCTACTATCAACCTAAAAATAAAAACAAGAAAATGATTAAAGATAACAAATAATTCCAAATAGTTTCTCTTATCCAGGAGGCATTACTGTCTGCTAATTAATAGTTAAGAGTACTGTCTTGGGCTGGGGTTGTAGCTCAGTTGGTAGAGCGTTTGCCTTACATGTGTGAGGCACTGGGTTCAATCCTTAGCACCACATAAAAACAAATAAATAAAATAAAGGTATGTCTGTCTACAACTAAAAAAATATTAAAAAAAAAAAAAGAGTGCTATCTCTGAGGCCAATTTTTTTATGACACCATAAAACTCTGCTTCAAACTAAATTAAAACAAAAATCCTACTGGCCAGGCACAGTTGCACATGCCTAAAAATCTCAGCAACTGGAAAGACTAAGGAGGATTGCACGTTTGGGGCCAGCCTCAGCAACTTAGTGAGACCCTCAGCAACTTAATGGACCATCCGGGGATATAGCCCAGTGGTAAAGCGTCCCTGAGTTAAATACCCAGTATCCCCATCATTAAATCCCCACCCCCATCATTCCCCCACAAAAAATAAACCACTGAGTTGAACTATCTTGGATCACTCCAGGTTTCCTGACATGGAAGGTATTAAGAAGGACAGTGAGTCATAAATCAATAGCCCCAATCAGGGATAAAATAATAATTTGCTTCCAAACTGAGTAAAAACAAGATTAATATCCTTAAATAGGGTTAACTGAGGCAATTACTTACTTTCCATTAATCTTCTATATGGTAGCATCACCATTAAACAACAGACACGAGAAAAAAGCTAATTTTTTAAAAGGTCACTTGAAACACAAATCTTGAGAAGCAACTGTGTAGCTCTGTGGGAGAGCATTAACTTAGCATGCTTGAGGCCCTGGGTTCAATTCCATGCAACACACAATAAAAATACTAATCAAAAAGCAACTGTGTACACCAGTGGCTGTACAACATAAACATCCTTCTCACAGTTATTTATCTTCAGTCATTCAGGTTAAGCCTATGAATTTTTTTCAAGTTTGTAATTCAGGTCCAGGTACTTCCTTATGCGCCATTTCCCAATTTAACAGCAATCCTTTTTCTGTTTTAGACGCTAAGTACAATTTATCAGAGTAGATTAAAAATTCAAATAGGTGCCAGGTACAGTGGTACACGCTTGTAATCCCAGCAGCTTGGGAGGCTGAGTCACAAGGATTGGGAAAATGCCAGCCTCAGCAAAAGCGAGACACTAAACAACCCTGTCCCTAAATAAAATACAAAATAGGGCTGTGGTTGTGGCTCAGTGGTACCAAACAATAATAATAATAAATAAAATTCAAATGCTTATTTGAATTTTATGTTTTATGTTTTCTGCCAATGCCCTCCAGTCAGAGAGCACCAGAAAAACACCCAAAGGTATAAAAACTATATTTATAAATTAACTCCTTGAAACGAAGGAAACTGCAGACCTTTAGGAACCATAGGGAGTTTTAGTAACAGTGTGCTAAAAAGGATTTATTTATTGGATCCAGGCACATTGGGCAATTTAAGTGAAAGTTTAGGAAAGTGGAAATTTGCTATGGATTCAATGCTATTAGGAAGTAAGGAAAAATGTATGACTGGATACCTAAATAAATCCCACCTAATAAAGGAGGGGGAATGCGTGATGGCTAAAGCTATAACTGGTTCAAAAAGTAACAGTCATCCATGTTAGCCAGGACTCAACGATGCTTGACCATCTTTGTGGTTTAGCAATGTAGACATTTTAATCTATGTAGACATGATTTACAAAGTATTCTCATTTTGTCTTGATTCATTATGTGTATAGAGTGACCTTGTCTGATGTTGATATTCTGTGAAATTGTGTTCAACAGGAGAGCCTAAGGATTACTTATGAGTATTAGGCAAGTTTCTAGTAGCACCAAGACCTAGCCACATGATAATACTGAGACACCTTTTGTATATAAAGAGCTGCTTTTCTTATTCTCCCCTCTTATTCCTTGCCCAGAAAAAGCAAATGACCCAATTCTGGAAACTAGAAAGCTTATATCTCAAGAGTTTATTCTAGCCTCTAGAGCTGATAACAGAACCTTCTTTTCTCATCCCTGCCCCCACTTTTTTCTTTTGCAGCTAGAATTCAGTTGAGTTTTTTTTCATTGTAGTTGCACACTTGAGCCCAAACCCTGAATTTTTTTCTTCTTAAAGTCATCTAAATGTTTTGAGGGTGTGTCCATGTATACATGTTTTAAAGTTTTTAGCATATCTGGCATTACTTTGGTATGTTCAAAAGTGATTGCTATACCCAGTGAAATCTTACAAAGAAGTGTGCCCTTGAAATACAGCCTCTTTGTTAAGAGCAAGTATGCCTATGTCCCACTTCCAAGGGCAGCTTATGCTGTTCTTCAAGTAGGACTTCAGACTGTATTAGTACCAGTATCTTAAGTCACAGAGACTTCCTAACAAACTGGGAATACTTCTGTTCAGGAAAGTCACTAATACCTTACCACATTCAGGTTAGGAGAAATTCCACTTCTGATTGTGTTGTTGCTGGAATGTGCAGGAGGAGTGGTAGAAGGTCCCAACACATCTTGCTTTCTTACTAGCTGATTTTCATTTAGTTCTTTATTTAACCATGTGATTACTTAGAAAACAAAAAAGTAAAAAAAACTTTTGACAGTTTTTAGTTTTCTAATCATTTTAAATGTTTAAATACCTTAAGCTTTTTAAGTTTTTACAACTGACATCACAGTTGAACAACACTGGTTCATCTAAACTTTTACAATTAGATTCTTATTTTATTCTCTTACTCTAAGAAGCACATATTTCTGCTCCTCTATATTAAGAGGTTTTGCTTCTAAAATGGTATCTTACAGTTTTATTAAAGTTCACAATTTTATGTATGATATCCGGTTCTACCAACTGAGAAAATGCTAATGAAAAAAAAATCTTATAATTCAAATAATTCATGTTACCACTATTAGGTTAACAGCAATTTTTTAAAAAAAAGTAGTGAGGAATCTAAACAATAAATTACAGGCAATATTTTCAACACCATTAGTTTTGGGTCACTGACACATAATACAGTTTTTGTTTTAACAATAATTGTTTTATAGGCACCAGAGAACATAATTTACTACAGCAAAGACATAAGCTTTATTTAAAGTAGAAATTTTCATATAAAGCAAAATCTGAATTTACCTATATTTTAATAAATTCAAATAAAATTTCTAGCTTAAGAATAAAACAAAACTCATTTACATAAAAATATAATATACTTACACTTTTCATTATTTTTTAAAAGCTGTTTGCTTTCCTCAAGTTTTTGAACTGTAGCCTCTAATTGTTCTTGTAATTTGCATACCTGAAACGCCAATCCTCATAGTAAGTCAAACAAAATAAAGGTTAAAATAAAAATTGAAGAAACTATTACTAAACTAAGTGATTACTACTAGTACTATTAAATGAGAATAAAGGAATTAGCTCAACTATGTGATCAAATATTTAGGTGTATGTGTGTATATACATAAACTCACACACATAATGACAACTACCCATATATTCTGATCATAAATGAGCAATTAAGATATCTGAGTTATGATAACTAACTTTTCAAACTGAAATAGGTTATTAACATCTGTTGAATGTAGATGTGTTTTTATGTTTAAGAAAAATAAATGAAATAAGGCCAAAGCCCATTCTCTACTATAACAAAACAGAAATTTTAAAAATAGTATCTGAAGAAGTTTACTATACTTTGTAAACAAAATAGTAACAAAAAAATATTAATTACCTCTTGCTCCTTAACTCGAAGAGACTGTCCAACATCTTGTAGTTCCTTTTGTTCCTTTTGTAATTTTTCCTCCTTCTCAGCCAAGAGTTTTTCTTGCTGAACAGTAACTGTATTCTTCAGTTTCAATTTGCCCATTAGGGTTTTCAAATCCCCCTGTAACTTCTTGATAATTTCATTTGCCTGTAAAAGAGCTCCATATGTAAATCTCTACAATCCAATAAACTATCAACATTCTATTATTTTTTAAAACAAACCTTCAGAAGTTCTGCTGATAATGATTTTATCGTAGTTTCAAGTTTTCCCAGTTGTACCTGATTCTTCTCACCACTTTCTTCTAAAGCCACCTGATTTTTTTTTAAAGACATGAATAATTAGGGCATTTATGTTTCTTGATAAAGCATCACTCTAAATGTGCTCATCAATTTCTTTAGAAAAAAATTTAAAGACCTTTTGTTCCTGGATTGTATCAAATGCTTCTTTTGTTCTTAAAACAAGTTGATCTTTATCCTTGATTTCTTGTTCTAAAACTGCCACTTTTGTTTGTAGCTGATTAATATGCTTTTCTTTCTCATGGCATTCAGCATCTAATGTAGAATTCTCTCTTTGCAAAGAGAGGACTTCTTGCTTAGTTCGTTGCAGCTCCTTAGGGTAGAAAAACAGAAATTACACATTATGACAAAAAGGAAACTGGCTAGTCTGGTAATAATTATGTTTTAATTAAGACATTGAAAATATCAAAAATGTACTTAATAATTTTAAAATTCTAATAGATATTTTCTTTAAAAGACATAAAAATCTCCAATGGTATGTATGAATTATATGATTATAATAAAATACATGAGTAATTCTATAATATCAAAGTAAAAAAAAAATCCCAATTTATAAATAAATTACTACAACTTTTAAAAACATTTAACAAGAGTATTGTGATATCTTCCCAACTCGTTTTAAAAGTAGCCACAGGTGACAGCTATGAGTTAGTATTTTTCTCTGTTGCTTATGGTGCTTTTTCCCCCCCTCCTCAAAAAAACGAAAAAAGCTCATACTGCTCAGTAGTTTTTCTGGTGCCAGGGATTGAATCCAGGGCTTCATGGATGTAAGGCAAGCGCTCTACTATCCAGTCACATCCCCTACTCAGTTTTATGATCTACCTTCTCCCCATATTACAAATATCTTTTCACCTCAATAAATAATGTTTCTGGACTTTCTGTTTGTTCACACTCTAAAACAAAAATAGGCAAATGATAATCATTAGAAATAGATTTTTTTAAAAATCTACAGGCCACTTCTCAATCAGCTAATATCAACCCGATTGTAGCTAGTACACAAAAATCTACTATGTAGTATTCTTAGTTACAGTTTCTAACAAAAATTTTAAAGACTTTTTGTGTGTGTGTGTGTGTGATGCTGTGGATAGAGCACAGGTCTTTGCACATGCCAGGCAAGCACTCTACCGCTGGGCTACACCCCCAGTCCTAAAAGATAATTTTATAGTATTATACTATGATGGTTTTAGGAGCACAAACTTTGACATCAAATCAATTTGAACTCAAACTGGGGATTCCCTATAGTGTGATCTTGGGAATAACTTAACCACCCTAAGTCTCCATTTTCTCATTTATAAAACAGAAATTATAAACAAATGCTTCATAAATTATTTCATTTAATCTTCACAAGAATCCTTATATAAACTGCCTAACATTGACTGGCACAAAGTAGATACTCAGATAGTAGTAATTATTAGTTAAGGGTATTAATATCTAAAAATGTAATTTTAAATAATTAGGTAACTGAATACTCAGAGATTAAAAAAAAAAGTTCCCAAGCCTCATAATTTGTAAGCATTTTGCAAATCTTGGAAGAAATACTTTGTTTGGATCATATTTTAAAAAACAACATAATGAAGACTATTAATATACTATCCAGTTTCAGGACTGAGATAGAAAAAATTATATAGCATTATAATGAAGCAATTAGACTCCCAGTGCACCGTGCATGAAGTATGAAATGTTTTACTAACTAGCATAAAAGGTCGAAGGGTGTAGGTGAAAATAATTGGACATCTATTGTCAAGGCAGAACTCTTATGAGGATCTGATCATAAAATCAGTAAATCTTTAGAGCTTCTTGGCATAACTGACTACTGAAATTAAGTCTGGTTCTCTTTGCTGTTAAATACAATAAACTAAAGATATCTACAAGCCAGGGGCTAGAGATATAGCTCAGTCGGTAGAGTGCTTGCCTTGCATGCACAAGGCCCTGGGTTCAATCCCCAGCACCATATTAAAAAGAAAGAAAAAAAAAGAAATAAGAGGTATCAAAAATATCTACAAGCCAAGCATAGTAGTGTATACCTCAAGCCCTAGCTATTTGGGAAGCTGAGGCCAAAGGATCATTTGAGATAAGACGCTGAAGACCAGCCTGGGAAACATAGTGAGAACCTATCTCAAAAACAACAACAACAACAAAAAAAAAAAAAAAAACCCAAAAAACAACTACATATACTTTCTGATAACTCATGTGATAATAATGTATAATAATGCTAGGTAAGAAACTATCTTCCTTAGGTAAGTTACTTAACCCCTCTGTAACTTATAAAACAGGGATAATAACAGCACCAAAAGAATTTTAAGAATTGAGTGAAGGTACACAAAGCACTCAAGTAGTAACCATCACATATTAAATACTTGGTAAACATTAGCTATTATTACCTTTACCATTATCACTACTATTACGGAACACTAAGCCTCATATAATTGTCTGATATATTATGTAGGCTGAAGGAAAGAATTAGCCCTGTCACACTGAATACCCCATGAGATAACGACACTACTATTAAAAATATACTGAAAAATTGGGGCCGGGGCTGTGGCTCAGTGGTAGAGTACTTGCCTAGCATATATGAAGCACTGGGTTCGATCCCTGGCACCACATAAAAATAAACACAAATAAAATAAAGGTATTTTGTCCATCAACAACTAAAAAAATCTTTTTTAAAAAATATATACTGAAAAATCAGAAAGATGTGCCAAAGAACTAATCCTCTAGTTCCTAACTAAAGATATCCAAGCCTACCTCAATTCTGTCTGAGTTAGCTCTTTTTATCAAATTTCAGTCATTTTGCATTTATCTGAAATGATTATCCTAACACCATAAAAGATCTTTGTGGTACATCCAGAGAACCCCATCCACATAAGTAATATAAGTAACCAAATTAAAATGAAGTGACCAAATTAAAACACTCTTTTAAATTAGGATGCAGGGGTAGAAGCCAACATACCTCTTCAACACCAGAAAGTTTTGCTTTAAGTTCTCTAATATTGGAGTCTCCTTTATATTTCCTTTCAGTTAGGTCTTTATTAAGTGCCTCTAACTCTGACAATCTGTTCTGTAGCTGGTGGATATTTCGTTGATGGAGGATTTCTAAATCTTTTTTCTGTTGTTCATGCTGCTGTTGATATTGAACCTGTACCTATTATTGAATAAAAATAAATGAAAAAAAATCACAAATATATGCAAAGATTTGAAGAAAAATAACCCCAATTTCTTCTTTAAAGTTATTAGGTTTCCTGTTTTTAAAAAGGTCTATTTTCAATTATGGTTTTCCAGAAGGAGAAAGTATACCAATAAAAGCAAATCTACCATTGTGATCTTGTTCATAATCTCTACTTCTCTTAAACTCACATGTTTGGAAGTAATGATCATTAAGTTAAGGGAAGAATGATATATGATTAAGTAAAAAAAGAAAACAAAAAAATGTACATCTAGTATGAACATATTTGCACTAAAGAAAAACTATTGCTTAAAGCACCACAGTATTGTTTCAGTTCTTAACAATCAGTATATATATATATATATATATATATATATATGTTTTATAATGGAAAAATATCTGTAACTGTAAAAATGGCCAGTTTTAATCACTGGTCTAATCTCATAGTCAGTAGTTATATTTTATCAACAATAAAATGTGAACATAGTTGTAATGATGCAATCTCTGATGCCTGTTCCAATCATACCACACTATCTATTAATGAACACTATCAAATTCAAAAATCTTTTTAAAAAGAAAGCATATTTTTTTGATTTTGAAAGATATATACATTCTTAAAGGCACAATGGGTATTACAGATAACATATAATCCTATACAAGGAGTCACTCTTAAATATTTTGGAATATTCCTTTCTTGTCATTTATATATTCATATTAACATCCCACATTTATGCACAATACACATATTCAAATTTATAAAACAAAATCAAGATATGTACACAATTTAACCATGTTTTTTATTCCTGTACAATTTACATGTTCTCCCTTTGTAAATATTTCATGCCATGGCTACTGATAATTCACCTAACCCCTGCTCCAATATAGACATTTTAGTTTCCAGTTTTTCACAATTAGAAGTAAAACTGTATTAATCATAGATCTGAAATCCAAAATCAAAATTAGTTTCTCATAATCAAATTACTGATTGGAGAATATAAACAACAACAAAAAAAAAACCTAATAAAGTTACAAGACTGGCCAGGTGTGGAGGCTCACGAATGTAATCCCCGAGATGCAGGAGGTTAGCAAGTTCAAGGGTAGCCTCAGCAATTTGGCAAGGTCCTAAGCAACTTAGTAACACCTGTCTCAAAAAAATAAAAAGGGCTGAAGATGGAGCTCACTGGTAAAGCACCCATGGGTTCAATCTCGAGTACCAAAATAAAAATAAAAATATTAAAAAATAACATTCCAGAAAACTTGTTCCCATTCAAATTCTTATCAGTAGTGTAGGAGAACTCCTCTTTCATAAAATATTCTGAGACTCTTACAGTTACTACTTTAGGGAGTCCCTCATTTTTGGAGAGAAAGGGCAAATGACATAAAAACCAGAAAGGAGCCCATATAAAAATGAAAATACCATCATGTAAAATACTGAACAAGTAATCATGAAGAAAAAACTAGAATAAGCCTATGAAGACATTAAAGACAATCAATAGAGGACAAGTGCAGTACAAATAATGATTTTATTGCAGTCCTTTTCTAAAGAAAGAAAAAGAATGAGTGATAGGATTACAAAGTATATATATGTTTACTTCTGAATCATTTGAACTTTTTAGAAAAAAAAAAATAAGAAAAATCATTTCCATTCTGGAAGATTAATCTTTGGCAGGATAGCTTCAGGAAAACAATAAAACCCAATGAAAAAGGGATAATTTGTACAGGTAGAAGCATATTTGTCAAAAGAATATCCTATGGGGGGTGAGTAGGGAACAATGGAGTAACTTTGGATTGGACAGAGGGGAGGGAGGGAAGGAAAGCGGGTGGGAAAGATGGTGGAATGAAATGGACATTATTACCCTATATACATGTATGATTACACAACCAGTGTGATTCTGCACCTTGCACAGCCAGAGGAATGAGAAGTTGTGCTCCATTTGTGTACAATGTGTCAAAATGTATTCTGTCATGTATAACTAATTAGAACAAATTAAAAGACTATCCTATATAGTCTTAGGGCACACAGTAGTTTTAGGAGAACATCAGATGCAGAAAAATATTTGCGGGATGGATTTATAAGAATTGAAAAACAAACATTAATAGAAAATTCTATGAAAAAGAAAAGTAAATAAGTAGGATCAAGAAAATAATACAGGACTGGGGCTGTGGCTCAGTGGGTTCAATCCTTAATACCACGTAAAAATAAATAAACAAAATAAAAATATTGTGTCTATGTATAACTAAAAAAATTTTTTTTAAATAATAATAATACATAAAAGAAGGGTGATTCTACTTGTTGCTAGGACTTTCCTCACAGAAAATCTACTATTAATATAAAGAAATTATTGTACAAATAATTAAGACAACTCATATATTGCTTTCTTTTAAATATTTTTTTAGTTGTAGATGGACACAATACCTTTATTTATTTATTTTTATGTGGTGCTGAGGATCAAACCCAATGCCTCACGCATGCCAAACGAATGCACTATCACTGGGCCACAAACCCAACCCAGTATATATTGTTTTTTAAAAGCATGAGAAATAAGTATGAACAGGCAAAACTAACCAATAATGACAGAAGTCAGATAAGTGATGACCTTCTACAAGAGTATTATATAAGTCAGGAAAGCACACAGGGGAACCTAGACGGGTAGTACAATTTTCCAAATCTTAATTTTGGTGAAAGTTACACATAAAAAAAATCATCTGTACCCTCAAGTGCAAACATCTGGTAAAGTGAATAAAAAATTTTAGTATTAAAAAAGCTATAAAACAGGGGCTGGGGATGTGGCTCAAGCAGTAGCGCCTGGCATGCGTGCGGCCCGGGTTCGGTCCTCAGCACCACATACAAACAAAGATGTTGTGTCCGCCGAAAAACTATATTAAAAAAAATTCTCTCTCTCTCTTCTCTCTCTCTTTAAAATAAAATAAAATAAATAAAAAAGCTATAAAACAGAAGAAAGAAGTCACACTACACAGCAATAGAAAATGATAATTACACAACAAAAGGGAACAAAAGATATTAAAAGGTAATCCTCAAAATAAAAATCATCAAAAGTCATGTTAAAGGTTGCTTATATTCCCTCTAAATCTAAGAAATGTAAATCAAAACAAAGTACTACCGTGATACCTATCAGGTTTCAAATAATAAGGTTAATAATAATAATAATAATAATAAGGAAATAATTATCTTAGGGATTATATTTAGTATAACTTTTTTGAGTGGCAAATTTACAGTATCCCTCAATATTTTATATAGCTATATTGCAATCTCAACAAAGAATGTCCACTGCACTATTGTTCGTAATAGCCAAAATATCAAAGCAGTTATATATCCTCCAGTAAGTAGATAACATTATATTCGATGAATACTATGCAGCCACTAAAAAGTAATATCTGAACTGATAGAATTATCTCAGGCAAAGTGAAAAAGGCTATAATCTATATATCTAATAAGACTTCAATAATACAGAACAAAATTAAACTCACCATGTGTGCACATATATCTATAATTATAATTTGCATTAGTATAAATAAACAAATATTTACAAGTCACATATTATTTACACATGCAGAGAAAAGTTCAGAAAAGTCACATCAAAATGTTTATAAATTATCTTTTAGTTTAAGTTTGAAAGATAAACTTTCAATTTTTATATACTTCATAATGCTTGAACAATTTAAAGCAAGCATTTATTACTTTTATAATTAACAAAATCAACAGCAATAAAAATTTATTTTTCCAGTTACTTCTAATATTCTTACCTGTAAAGCCTTTTCCTTCTCATTCGTCAGTTCTTGAGAATGCTTATTTGTCAATGATGCTGTGTGTGATTCCCATTCATTCCGTAACTTTTCTAATTCTTGTATTTTTTCTGATAATGTCTATATTAGAATTTGGTACAAAATATTAAGATAATCTCCCGAATATTTTACACTTCTGAATAACACACGGCAATACTTAAAAGGGTATTAAAGAAAGTGAAATTTCAACTTGTCAAGACATACTCAAACCTTTTTTATATTTTTATATTTGATGTTTTATATTTAAGGGAATCAAGATTAGAATAAAAGGAATTTTAGAGCTCAAATGGCCCAAAATTGAGCTTAATTATCTTTAATTAAACTTTTAATTATATCTAGCACTTAGCCTGGAATGGTGGCACATTCCTGTAAACTCAGCTACTGGGAAAACTTGAAAGAGAAAGACTAAAAGTTCCAGGCCAGACTGGGCAACTTAGCAAACCCTGTCTTAAAATAAAAAGGGCTGGAAATGTAGTTCAGTGGTAGAGTGCCCTTGGGTTTAATCTCCAGAAGCATTCTGGTAAGGCAGCAGAACACAACAGACACTAGTATGGCAATATGTAAATCAATGGATGTGTAACTGATGTGATTCTGCAATCTGTATATGGGGTAAAAATGGGAGCTCATAACCCACTTGAATCAAAGTGTGAAATATGATATATCAAGAACTATGTAATGTTTTGAACAGCCAACAATAAAAATTAAAAAAAAAAAAAAAGAAGTAAAGCAACCTAGGTGGAACACTCAACTCATAAAGAGGAGTTAATTTCTTATACATACAATGCAGTAACATGATCCCCAGTATTTTCTGCCTGAAGCCATGCAGCTTATCAGGTAATTTGGGGAAAATGTGTCAATTTAAAGGACCAATGGCAAAAATGCAGTACCTACAACTGAAATGAGATGAAGCCCAGCAGAGGAATTAATTCTAACCACAAGGGAAGAAAGGTTTAGAACATAGGAACTGAAAAGCCATTTTAAGTCAAAGAAATGAGGTGAATAAAAGGAGAGAAGAGAACTAATATATGATAGAAACTAAATATCTTATTTCATGAAGAATTACAGAAAGCATGTCATATTGGAGATGATAGAAGGTTTTAGTGGAATTAAATAAAGGAGAAAGCATGACATTAAGGAAATTAGTAGGTGAAAGGTAGCAAAAAGCAGGGGAAATTCAATGGTAAAATACTTTGAAAGAAAATACAAAGCATGGACTTAATTCAAGAAGCAATTAAGAATCAATATCTGACTGACTTACAAAGACAAAATGAAATATGAATTACCTTTTGTGTCAAGTTCAGTTGTCTAGTAACATCATCTAGTGATTGTGTCAATGATAATATTTCTTCCTATTTATAAAAATAAAATAGTGCAGTTTATAATTTAATTCAATCATCTGTAGCCTTGCTACTCAAAGTATAGTAAAATAAGCACTGGCATCATCCTAAGAGCTTGTTAGATACACAAAATCTCTGATTTTCTAAATCAGAATCTGCATTTTAACAAGATCCCCATATGATCTATATGCACCATTTACAGTGGAAATGCACTGATGTATAACATTTAACGTAAAAAAATTTCTAAAAACTCTCAAGTGGCAACACTATGATTATTCTTGTGCCATATATCTTATTACACTTTTTAATATTTAAGACACTTTCATATATATAAAATCTCATTAGAGTAGATATTCTCATAGATATATACTAGCTGATGGAATCATGACACAAGTGTTTTAAGTAGCCTGCCTAAGGTTATAGAACACTAGTAAAAATCCTGGGACCTAAGTTTCTCAATTTCTGGTCTAGTTCTATACTTGCTGTACCTCAACTAAATGAAAAACAACAAACTAAGTTCATTACATGCAACAAACCTTTATTCAGAAAACAAAAAATAAGGGCAATCAATGCAGCTCTTTAGTGATTTATCAAAATACTTTGAAAACTAGTTTAAAAGAAAAACTTACCTTACTACATTTCAAACAACCTGCTAGGAATTTCTTTATTTCCACATCATTTCCAGGTAAGAGTTTTAGTGAGAGATGTGTAAGATGCTTAAAAGGATTTGTCTCTATCACATTTAAAAATGCAGGTGAATTATCCAAAATAGCTGCTGGAGAAATTAACTGTAGCAAAAACCTTTAAAAAGAAAATGTCACATTATAACAAACTAATGAAATAATGAAGCTCCTCTTCTTAGAAAGACCAGAAAAGAGAGCACACTGAAATCATAGGGGCTAATGTAAAAGGACTCCCACTGGTAAAAGATAAGTTGGGGTGTTGGGGTGAGAAAGGTTGACAAAACACAGTAAATATATAAAAGTCCTTGAGTTCATAGTGAGAAGGCAGAAAGCAAAACCTAAAACCAAAAATTCATTGAATGCCACAGGAGTAAACAGTTTACGAGTTCCTAACTATGAAAGCTAACAATTTAAAAGTATGAATCAAGCATTTATGTTTTCCTATATGAACTTGCAAAGTCATCAAATAGCCCTGCTTGATAAGGCAAAGTTGATAGAAGAATTATACCAACGTAGAAAGAATGATAGATTTAGAAAAGCATCATTTTGTAGTTCCTATAGAAATAAATGACTGAAAAAAATCATCAATTCATGAAACCAATATAAGGTTGATGGCAAATGGCTTAGGCATTAGCACCCCAGATATGAACATGTACATACAAAATCTTATATTTCTTGTTTTCCAAGATCAGTAAAAAAGCAAATACTTGATGCTATATTTTAGATAACTTCAGTGGTTTTGTCAAAACATGAGAATTAATAGTTAAATATTTCTGATTTTAATCAAGACTCCTTAAAGTTTGAAATTTAGTGGATCCCTACTCCAGTTTTAAAACAAATAGGGTTACTTAGAATTCATGGGAAATATTTTGCCATCAGCTCGTCTTTCAAAGGCGTCTATCTTGTTTAATAATGTAGTATTCTCATGCAACTTACCTTGGAATTTCTTTAACATGTTCTTGAGTACACTGTTGAAGGAGATCTATAAATTTTTGTGGGAAAGCTAAGAAGTCTACCAGAAGACCTTGCTGGAATTTTAAACTATATAAGAAACAGGAAAAGAATTTTTTTAAAAATTTAATTACTATCTTTTATATAATTAATACCCAAAAAGATTTTTTCTTTACTAAACACCTATTATAATCAAGAACTAAGCCAGTGAATTTATATTTTATAGAATTTACTTAATGAGAGAAAAAAGTACAGAAATTTAGTCAAAGCTAGAAATTTCTGAGCTGTTATATGTAGACTTCTGATATTCTATGAATATTTATTTTCAAAGACATTGTTAATCAAGTGTGGGAGGCCGACATAGCATGTAATCAGCATTTGCTTCCCCTCCTGGTCAGCTGAGGCACTGTAGGTCACCCTGTGATCTGGTTGCTTTTAAGTAACTGAAGACGGTAGCCAGATCTTGAAGGTAAAGAAAACACAAATGTGTCTCCCTGCATGGGTGTGCCTTCCTACAGCCCCATGGGTTGAGCTATGCTCACTTGTTCCTTTGTGATATTACCCCTTGCCCTGTTTGGGATAAAATGTTCCTTGGAAACGCCCTTTGTGTGTCCCCTGCCTTTGGGTGTGGCCTTCCTAGATGTCAGTCAGCCTGCTGACAGCAGACATCATGAAGCTAGACTCAGCCCCTTAAAACCTGACCCTTTGCCTCATTTGAATGTCTTCTCCTCAATAAAAGGGGTCAGCACTTGCTTTCTCTCTCTCTCTCCTTCTGCAGACCCTTGAGGTCAAAGGAGCCATCACAGCATCCCCAAAGAAAAAGGTATTTCTGTCTCTTGTGTGGTTATTTCGTGCAGCCCAGTTCCCCTGGAGTGACCCCTGAGTGTTTTAGTGACGTGCAACACAGCAATCAAGTGTACAACAAACAATCCAGTATTCCCAGAATAACTAAAAGTTCTAAATAGGTATGTTTCAAAGAGAATAGTACAAATACATTCATATAACTGAGAAACTTATTCCTAGTTTTAAATATAAGAACAGAAAAAAAATTACTTACCTTTGAAAATCTTCCTCAGATATAATAAGATTATACAGAAAAAATGGATCTGTATCATCAGTCAGACGAATAACCAAATCCTAAAAAGAAGATTTTAAAAAAAAAAAAAAATGTTTTCAGAAAATCTTCCCTCTTGAAAGGAAAATTATCCAGTAAGATCAACATATTACCATGATTACTTCAGTTAACTTTGTTTCCTGGTGCTGTTTATTTTTTATTGTTCTTTAGAGACTTAGAATCTTAAACAGGAGTAGATATTCTGCTACTTGAAAGCCTTAGAGAGGTCTGTAAAAGTAAATTAAATACTAGGAATTGAAAGTTTAGGGATATAATCCTATCAGAGGCATAGGGAAATTTAGATGAGTCTTTGCTGCACTATAGCATAATGGCAAAAATATTCTTTACCACTGAACATACTGCATTCAATTATATTTTGTTTCCCTTAAATTAACTAACCTGGTATTTCATAAGCAATAAGTGTATCAACAGGAGAGGAATAATCATCCATCCAAGAGAAGGAAGGAGCTTCTGGGGCTCAGGTAAAAGATAAGTATCGGGTGACGTACTGCCAGGTATTCTTATTAAGCGTCTATTCTCTCCTACTCCAGCTGGCTAACCCATCTGTCTTCATTTTTCTAACAAAGTGTGTTCCTTTCATAAAGACTACTTCCCAGGTTATCAAATTTACAGTGTGGCAGAGCATTATAGCAGCCAATGCTGACAGAAACAGACATCAAAATTATGTATGCAAGGAAAATATGGTGTAACTACAAGATGAGCAGGGACTAATAAAGCACTAAGCATTCAGGTTATGAATAAGTTTGAAGTAAAATCTACTCATGACTACCAAGGAACTGCTAGGGCCCTAGAAAAATCTAAGCCATTAATAAGTAGAGCTAGGAAAATGAAGAGGTTCAGCAGGTACAAGGAATAATACCAAAAATGCAATCAATAATCTCCACCCTGGAAAATTAATCACTCAGGTATTTGCTCTGCCTTATAATGCCCCATTGTTAAGCAGCTTCCACTGAAGTACTTCTTGAAATTCACTCCAAGATATTATTAAACAAAACAAAAACAAAAGCTACTACTTAGGTCCTTAAATATGTTCAGGGAAACCTATAACAGAGAAAGCAAATGCTGTATTTCTTAGCCCTCTGGTCTATTTCCTTAGCTCTGTTAATGACTCTTACTTTTGAAGATAAGATGGAACCAATGTTCCAAGTGCCTCTCTTCAAAAGGTAAAGATTCAAGAACATCTCTTTAGTACTTCAATTTATTCTGTTCGCACATTTATAGCATGAAATGCCAATTTTTTAAAGCAGCAGAACATATCCTTGCAACTTTTAAATGTTCTGGGCAAACCTAAGGAGATTGTTACCACAACCCCTAATTCTTCTTGTATGATTTAAAAATATATGATATAATTATATTCTAGTTGTCTCAGTAGATTTCACCATCTTAGACTGAAAGTTACAAAGTGGCCCAAAATTAAAAAGCAAGATCTAAAACTGAAGACCTCCCGTTCTTGAAAAAACAAAATAATTATCTATAATATTCAGAAATTATCACATTTTGAAAAACAGTACTAACCTTTCTATGAACTGGATTAGAAACTGATTGCAGTTCAATGCTTACTCTAACATTTATTCTCCTACATGAAAAGACAATGCCAACAGTTAGAAATATTCAGATGAAACAAGTTATCACCATCATAACTACTTTTAAGTCTTAAAAGCCACAAGACTTTTCACAAGACTTTCTACTTATTTTGCTGTGCTGGGGATTAAACCCATTACCTTGCCTTGAGCATGCCAAGCAAGAACTCTACATCCACATCCCCAGCCCAATGAAGAGACTTTCAGAAAGCACACTGGATTTGAAGTTTGTTATTGTTGTTCTTCTACTAGGTAACCTAGTAGCTTTTAAAGCTAAATTTTTCTCACCTATAACCTGGGGGACAGGATAAATGGGATAACAAATACGCCTGGTACCACTCTGGTATATAAACATACTGCCCTGATTCTAAAATACCATCTACTGAAAGACAAACCATCAATTTAGTAAAAACTTTTTTCATTAAGAAAAAAAATAGGATTTCAAGTGATCGAACTGACTTATGACACATTACATTTTAAAAACTTAAAATGTAGCTGGACCGGGTAGTACACACCTATAATCTCAGAGACTCCAAAGGCTGAGGCAGGAGGATCACAAGTAAAAGGCCAAGGCCATCCTCAGCAACTTCGTGACCCTGTCTCTCAAAAAAATAAAGAAAGAACTGGGGACATGGCTCAGTGGTTAAAAAAAAAAAACCCTGGATTAAATCCCCAGTACTGAAAATAAAAAACTTGAAATATGAATATTAGAATGAAGAATATAACATTCTCCCTACTCTTCTGCACACATACATGTTTTTTAGATATACAAACTAAGACTTTTCCACATTCTACTACTTATCTACTACAGAAAAAAAAAGTATAAATATTGAATCGAGTATTAATGGGAAAACTTGGAAACGATTCTCTAAAATTCAACTGCTTAGATATTTTATCCTCTAATTGGTAACTGTATATTCCTTTAAAATGTGTCATTCTTGTTAAGTTTTTTACTGAACATATGAGTAAATGCTAAATATTAGTTTATATGAGGAAGTTAAATGTTACCACACTTAACTGTTATCTGAAAAGTAATAGCAGCACTGATCTTCTACACCACAAAGACAGAAAGAATTACTTTTAAAATGAGAATATGGTATTTCTATTTATCTAGTATTGTAGAGCAATGTATGTGAAACACATCAGAATACCACTTCAATTTCACTTAAATTAAGCTTTCTTGGGAGGAAAAAAACTTCCTAATTTGTAAGACAAGCAAATTCAATCAGATGGTTTGTGAGGATTTTTTTAGTTCTACAATGTCATTATGTCATGTTTGGTTTTCATCTTTCTAAGTTTATTCAAGAACATACTCCCATAGTGATATGAACTGTGACAACTTTTTATGCTTTACAGCTTCAGTTTTAGAATCAATGTCAGACTTCATAATTTATAGGGAAAAAAATTCAAGAAACATCTATTTAATAAAATGTCCTTTATATGATAATTTACCAATCATATAATTATATTCTTGCATATATTCAAAATGCCTATATGTATTAGATGTTGGAAGGAAATGGAGGCAAGATCCATAAATTAAACATTCTCCATGTTTACTTTGATAACACCATAGAAATATCTTGTAGAGAAGACACCAGGGTGCATGCCGGTAATCCCAGCAACTCGAGTGGCTAAGGCAGGAGGATAGTAAGTTAGGGTCTCACTCAGCAACTCAGTGAGACTCTAAGCAGCAGACCCTGTCTCAAAATAAAAGATTAAAAAAAAAAAAGAGGTGTGGCTGTGGTTCAGTAGTAAAGTGCCTCTAGGTTCAATCCCCAATACAAAAAAAAAAAAAAGTAGGAAAATCTGAGCTTTCAGAAATACCTATCTGAAATCACAAATCTTATTTTCTCTATATAATGGTTAATGACAAAAGACCTATATAAAACAAATAAATAAATCTCAATAGAAGGTATTTCTCATCTCAGTATGTGTCCCACTCTGAATACTATGAATCTACATAACATCCTCCAGGTAGTAGATTTGAACAGGTGTTCTTTTATTTAAAAAAGCATTTTAAACTTCAGACACTAGATAAACTGGATTCTTGCCCACTGCTGTCACCCAGTAGCTGTGATCTTAACCTCTCAATTCAAACAAATGAAAGCTACTCTAGCCAGCTACTATGCCTGGTGCTAGGGATACAAACAGAAACAAACATGGTCCATGTTTTCAAATTGAGGTCAGATTAAATCACTTTTCCACAGATTTGCTTCTGATTATATTTTATGAATTCATGAAAAGGGAAAGGTTACCAATACTAACTGAGTACCTGGTGGACAATTTACATATCTTATTTAACAACAATAATCTTATCTACTTTAACAAATAGTTTAAATCATTCTAAAAAAATTTTTATGGAAGAACACAAGACACATTGCAAAGACTAAATTAGAACTCAGATGTCTCACGTATACCATGCTAATAAATGAATAATTACTTTCAACTTGGGCAACTTTAAAAGATCCTTATAATGAAAAAATTTAACATACACCTTGGAGATTATGAAAGAAAAAGCATTGAGGCAGACAAAATAGCAGGAATAAAGTATGGTATAGAGAGAGTATGAGATACATTCAGAAAATAACAATAATTCTTTCATAACTAACATACCAGAGTGGATTTTTTTTTTTTTTTTTTGAGGAAAGAAAACTGGAAAAGCAGGTTGGTAACAAATCATGGACTTCAAAACTTGACATCATTTTCCTCCAGAGTTCCCTGATCATTAATTACCTCTATTCTTAACTGAATTTCTTTCTTCTCTGTGACTTTAATAATCACACTATATCAATAGCTAAAGTTTAATGAATGTTTATTATACTCTAGGCACTATTCTAAGCACCTTAAATGTATTAACTCATTTCATCCTCATAATAATCCCATGAGATAGGTACTATTATCATGAATTTAAAAATGCAACACAGAGAAGTTAAATAAATTGTATGAGATCAGGGCTAGGGGTGTAGTACAATGGTGGAACACAGGCCTAGCATATGTAAGGCCCTAGGTTCACACCCTCAGTACACATACACACAAACGCAAAATATCATAAAAAAGCTTCAAAAAAAATTGTACAAGATCAAACAGTGAATAGTGGCAAAACTAGAATTTAAACCAAGGCAATCTGGCTCCAGAGCCCATACTTGTGCTGTGCTGCCTTTCTAAAGGAAATCTTTTGATTTCCCCAATTGAACTCTTGAGTTTCTTGAGGGCCACAACAATCATTGTTTTTTTGTTTGTTTGTTGAGTGAGTGAAGTAAAAGGGAGCATTTCTATCCTTAGCACCTAGGACAGTTTCTGGTACATAGTAGCCATTTGCATCTATTGGTTGAGTTGACTGGCCTTGAATAATTAAAGAAATCTAAGAGGTTGTTCTTCTATAGGTTAGGATTAGTAAATTATTCTTTTTTTTTTTTTATAAAGAGAGAGAGAGAGAGAGTTTTATTAATATTTATTTTTCAGTTTTCAGGGAACACAACATCTTTGTTTGTATGTGGTGCTGAGGACTGAACCCGGGCCACACGCATGCCAGGCGAGCGCGCTACCACTTGAGCCACATCCCCAGCCCAGTAAATTATTCTGTAAAGTGCCAGAGAGTAAATATTTTAGGCTTTTCAGGTTACAGGGTTTCTGTCTCAATTACACATTTCTTTCTTTCCTTCCCTGCAGTTCCTCCCAGAGCCCCACAAATGCTAGGCAACTGCTCTGCCACTGAGAAATATCTCCAATCATCCCCCTGCAAAAAAAAGACACCATAGTACAATTACTCATTTCTACCCTTGTGCAAAAATCAGCCAGAGACAATTTGTAAGCAAATAAACATGGCTATGTTCAAATAAAGTTTTATTTACAGTGGCCCATCTGTCTCACTATTTAGTTTGCTGAATTTTGCTACAGATCCTAAGACTATATGAAAGATTACTAATAAGAAGAATGAAAAAGCTGAAATTATGTTTTAAGATGATAAACTGAGATAACAATGTACAGAAGGAGAAGAGCTAAGAGTTTCAATGTTGGAATCAGAAATGATGATCCCTTTTTCTTTGTATAATCATTGTAGAACAGTGTTGCCCTATTAGATCTGTGACAATGCAGGTCACAAATATGAGCAATGTATGTAATAATTTAAATTTTCTAGAAACCACATTTTTAAAAAGCTTTAAAAAGCAGGTAAACTAATTTTAAGAAAGCATTTTATCTGGCCAAATATATCTCAAATATTGCCATTTTATCAAAATGAAAACTGAGAAAGTTTACATTCTTTTTTCCCCACACAACATGTTTTCAAAATCCAGTGTGCATTTCACACAGCACATCAGTTTGGATGTGGCTAGTGGATACCATACTAGCAGAACAAAAGAATAAAAAAAAATAGGGGGTGGTGGTGGTTGTTGTCATATAGCTCAATGGTAAAGCATGTGCTTAACATGAGCAAGAGCCCCGGTTCCATTCTCAAAACCAAAAAAGAAGAGGACAAAGAATGACCAAGCCAAATAACAGATCTCCCATATGCACCTTTGGTTTTGGTACCATCTCCTGTCTGGCTTGCCAACTCATTTTAGATTCAATTCTTAATTACATACTACAGTTTAACATTACTGGCAATTCAATAAATCAATGTCATTTTATGCTACACTCTATGCCATTTAGTTTTTTACATACATTTTCCACTTGATCCTCATTAACAACTATGTGGGTAGTATGCTCTATCAATTTCACAGATGAGGAAGCAATGTTCACAGAAGCTAAGAGAGAGTCCATGGGTGAAACGAAGAAAAAAAATTAGATCTCCTGACTTCTAGTCCAGCCTATTTAGGTTCTAGCGGCACCACTACCTTAGTGAACGTTGCAATTTTGCACTTAGTTGAGAGGCTGGCCTGTATTTCCTCTACTGGGCTGTAAACTACACTAAGACCAATGCATGCCCCGTTCTCTGCCAGGTGTTTACAAGGAGGCAACATTTCTTGAGTGAGTTCGCTGAGTTTCCGATTTTCTCATTGTTTTTGATCAATTAAAAGTAATTTTATGAGTAATGTGAATAAGACCACTGAAATTATTTCTTTTTAGTTGAAGTTGAAAAATGTATTCCCAGTATGCTTCAAAGGAGAATGAAAAAAATGGCTGGAGGCTAAAAGGCCCGAGTTCTCATGCTGACCCAGCCACGAGCTCACCGTGAGAGCTGGTGTCAATTAATTTCTCTGGGCCAGAGCTCTTACCTGCCAAAAATAAACATCATCTGCACGGTGCCATTCGGAAGTTAGGATTTTTGACATACTCAAAGTGAGTCGGTTTCCCATTTCCTCATCCCTTTCCTTTCGTCCCCTCTGCAACAGCCGACTCGGGGAAAGACGAAACTAGGAGGTCCCGGCTGAGTGCTAAGTTTCCTAGGGGCCAGCCCGACACCCAACCGCAGGCCGGCGCCCACCGGCCGAAGCCGCCATTTTCCCCATTGGCCCGACCCCAACCGCCACCCGCCGACACTGGGTGACGCGGACCTAACCTTTCCTCGCAGTCTTTGCATTTCATCTGCAGCGGAACTAGTTGCTGGAACAGAACTTGGCTCATGTTGGATCCCTGCCCCGGCCGCTGTACGGAAAAGCCAAACAGGCCGGTCCTCGGTAGTAGCCTGAAAGACGTGCGGGTCCTGACAGAGTTTTGAGTTTGGCGCTCGGCTCCCGCGGAGGAGGCGGGGAGAAACAGAGGGAAAACGAAGGAGGTTTGGACCTCACCAGACACCATCAGTCTCTTCCGGTTTTGCTACGGAAGGGATGAGGGCGGGGTACTGTTTCCGAGGATTACCTGTGTGGCCGGACCCGAGGACGCCATGCTTGTTAAGGGAAAACGACCCAAAGGAAACTGACAACTTTTGCTCTGGGCGCCGGATGCTGGCTACCGAAGCTCACCCAGAATTATGGCGGATTCGGCGCGGACACCGCATGCTACTGGCTTTCCAGCAGAGGGTAGATGCAGTTACTATGTGGAAAAGAAGAAGCGATTCTGTAGAATGGTGGTGGCCGCCGGGAAAAGGTTCTGTGGTGAACACGCTGGAGCCGCGGAGGTCTGGTATCGCCCTAACCTTCTGAGAGTCGACAATAAGTTTACCGGAGCGGTCGGTGCTGGAACCCGACCCCTCCCCTCTTTGACAGGTTTCTGCTTCTGTCCCCTGGATTCTCCAGCTTTTACTTTAATAAACGAAGTTCTGACCTACTTGTGGAGCGATGATGAGCCCTAGTGATGAGCATTGTTTTCTTTTACTAAGTGAAACGCGAGCTGTGACACGTTCATCTTGATCCTAACTCGGGAATGCTAGACTTTAGTTTTGCCCCAAACTGCTGCTCCTTAACTCCGTCCACCCTCCAACTTCCTGATGGGAAGTAGTAGTTTAGAAAAAGTAGCGATTGAAGTTCCCAGAGTTCACTGGTTGTGTTCTTATTGTTGTATCATGAACGATAACCACTTCTTGTAAATGCTCTAAGAGAAACTTCTAAAATTTTTATTTAGGCTTACAATCTCTAGACAGCAACTTACAACTACTTGGCTGGAATGGGGAGGGAATAATTTAAAAATATATAAAAATTGACCTTTTAAAGCTGAAAGTAGAAAGTGTGCAATCTTGTTCGATAATATAATATTCATATAAATATACTATCAACCAATGTATATTTTCTTGTATGCATTATATAAGCATATATATGATATATAAGAATATATAATATATAAGTAATATATAAAATAAGAATATAATATGTAGTATATACTATATATGACATATGTAAGTATATAATATAGAGCATATACTATATATGACATATAAAGTATAAGTATATAATATATATAATAGGAAAATAAAAATAAGAACAAGAGGAGCTGAATCCTGATAGAAAAAGAACATATTCAATAGGATTAGAAAGAACAAACCAAATAGACTAGCATCTGGCTTCATGCCTTCTAAAAGTCCAGTATTATTTGCATTATATTTTTTTTAATATTTTTTTTAAAGATGGATACAATATCTTTGTTTTATTTATTTATTTTTTATGTGGTGCTGAGGATCAACCCAGTACCTCACAAGTGCCGGCCAAGCACTCTACTACTGAGGTATAACCCCAGCCCCTGCCATTATTTTATTTTTGACATTTTATCCTTCTAGTCAAAAATACAGTGCAGATGAGTCCGTTTGTGTAAGACTACATTTCATAGCCACAGCCTACTTCCTGTTTTGGGTTGGTAACATTTACCTAAAGGGAAGCATACTGAAACAAGAACTTTCTTGTTTTGGAATATGGGAAATGTGACTTATTGTGGAAACTACTTGTGAAGTCCTCCTGTAATTTTATTGGCTGATTTTAGGGGGCCGGCAAACACCCTTGGTTGAAGAATGAAATTTATCAGAGCACAAAGATTTTGTTCCCACTCTGTATCCAGACATCTGTAAAGTAATGAAGATGGTAATAGTATTAGAATGTGGCTAAATCTACAAGGTGATTGCTATTCTTAGAAAGGAACTACATGTAGTTATTAGTTCCTTGGAGAAAGACTGCAAAATACCAGGGGAAACACTTTCCAAACACTGGGTTTTGAATTGTTAACCATTCTCCTGAATCTGTAGTTCATGATGTAATTGGAATATTATGTTTTCCTCTTCATCTTTTTTTAAAAGTGACATTGATGACATTACTTAAACCCATTTTTAGCCAGTGATTCTCAACTGGGGATGATTTTGTTCCCCAGAAGACACTTGGCAATGACAGAAAACATTTTGGTTGTCACAACTGGGAAGTATAACTGGCATCTAATGGGTAGAGTCCAGAGACACTGCTAAACCTACAAATCACTAGAAAGCCCCCTTCCAAAAAACAAATTATCCAAGCCAAAATGTCAATAGTGCTGAGGTTCGAGAAACCCCGTTTCTAAATCCAAACAACAAGTTTTAAAAGGTGCTTTTATTCTTCACTCTATGATTGGACTTTGGAAGTTAGAATAGAGGCTTTTCCTACATGGAAGTTAAGTTTTGTTGTTTCTTTTGTTTTTTTGACAGGGATCTTAATTAACCAGGCTGGTCTCAAACTGGTCTTAATGATTTTCCCACCTTACCCTTCCAAGTTGTGGGGACTGTAGACAAGCCCATGGAGGAAATTAAGTTTTAAGTTAACAAATAAGGAATAAAAGTATTTTCAAAAATTTTTCCCATAAAGTTCAGTGTGCATAGTTTTCATGAACATGCTAAGAGGCACATCAGAACTAAAATAAATTGAGAAAAAAAGTCCACAAGAATGAACACTAGCCAGGCTGAAGCAGGAGGATCCCAAATTCAAGACCCATCTGGGCAACTTAGTGACACTCAAAATTTAAATCTAACTGGGAATGTAGCTCAGTGTTAAGGCCTAATATATTCAAGTCCTTGAGCAGAATCCTCAGTACCACACACACAAAAAAAGAGTAAGCCCTTGGTCAGCGTTTATTCTATGGCTAGCACTATGCTAAGCAGCTTTATCCCTTTTGTTAAAATACAAAAAACTAATAGCTCACTAATTTTCACCAACCTTAGTAGGTAAGATATTATTGTTTTGTATGAGGAAATAAGCCTACTTAGGTTATGTAGCTGGTAGCTGATAGAACTGGAAATATATCTCAGTAGTCCTGAACTGGTCTGTGGTTTAACTACTGTTTATGCTGTTCATACAGATTCATATGGAATGTGGAGTAGAATTGCCAAGATTATTAATTTTCCATTTTTCACAGTGCATATAGTTAAATCTGTGTAACTTAAAGTGAAAGGATATAACTGCTATACTGAAAAGTTGAAGTCAGTAGAATATGGCACATACCTAATTGTTAAAATACTGTGTTTCATTGTTTCTAAAATAATTATTTTCAGATTTTTACAACTTAGAGATCAAAACGGTTCTTAAAATCAGTGATATGTCATAATTTAAATGGGTAGTATTTTCCACAGGAATGATAAATGAGATAATACATATGTTAATTAGTTCAATTTACCCATTCCGCAAGGTAAACATATTTCAGTGCATCATGTTGTATATGATAAACATAAAATTTTTGTCAGTTTTTAGTTAAATGGTTAACATTTTTTTCTTTCTTGGTGGTACATAAAATAATAGTGCATATTATAGTAGATGTTATCTTGGATTCAAATTTCTGTGCATATATAGGCCTTTATTATAACCTATTTGAAGCCATAGACACTTGTTTGTCCAAAGCAGTTTTTATTCATATATAGATGTTAGCTACATTGGATATTTTGTTTTTGTTAAACCCTATGACCTGATTTTGCCAATTTTTCGTTATGTCCTTTTAAACTTTTCTTACCTTTTTTTTGACAGTGCAGATACACAAAAGTTATATCTAGTATCTATAAGTAGTAAAACTGATATTTTACTTAACTAAATATATCCCTTTTAACACATTAGGAAGAAAATGCTCGGAAAAGAATCCTGTGTCCTTTAGATCCAAAACAGTAAGTATGGATCAAATAAGGGGTTTTCTCTGGTAGAAACAATAATTGTCAGAAGTCTCATTTTATATTTTCTTTTCAAATTTAGCACAGTATATGAAGATCAACTAGCAAAACATTTGAAAAAATGTAATTCAAGGGAGAAGCCAAAACCTGTAAGTGTTTGCTCAGTAAAACTGAATGGTAAAATGTGTACTATGTTATATACAGTACTTAATATATTACTAATGTGAATATTTAACAAGACTGTTGCCTTGGTCAGTGTCTTTTAAGTTTATATGTATAACATATGAGATTATAAATTCATTCATGGTCTTAATTCAGAGAACAGAATTTTATGGAACCTGAATGTTGTTCAGAGAATAAGTTCACTATTTAAAAACATTTACTTAGTGCCTACTAAAATTATTTCAGTAAAATATTATCTCAGTCTTCAAGGAGCTTGAGACTGGAAAGTAAACTTGTAAATAAAGAATATTGTTCAGTAAGGTCAAATGAAAGGAGCAAGCATAGTATGATGAGAACACATCCTGGCATCAAAATTAAGAACAAATATAAAGGGTTGAGAAAGGTTTCTCAGAGGGAGTAATAGTGGAATTGAGTCTTGATGTGGAAAAGAAAAGGAAGAAGGGTCCTTTTCAGCACAAAGGACAACATGTGCAAAGGCATGGAGCTGAGAAATCACATGATACTTTCAAGAAACTGGAACTTTATTCTGAAAGATATGGAAAACCACTGAAAGATTTTAAGCTTGGGAATGGCATGGCCAAATTTTCCTGTTAAAAAACCTTCTTGGCACTGGGGTTATAGCTCAGTGACAGCACTTGCTTAGCATGTGTGAGGCACTGGGTTCGATTCTCAGCACCACATATAAATAAAATAAAGGTCCACTGACAATTAAAAGAATTTAAAAAACAAAAAATAAAACTTTCTTTAATAGTAATGTGGTAAGACAGCTTGGACTCAGTAGGACTAATTAGAAAGCTATTGTTGACATCCAATTGGGATGTGGTAAGAGACTGATAATTAAAGAATATGGGAAGGGTATAATAGTTATTTAGGTAGCAGAATCAATAAAACTTGGTGTCGGTAAATTCGAGTTGGGTATATGACTGAAATTCAGTAGAGAGCTTGGACAAATAATCAAAAATTGGAAGTCAAATACATACAGGTTATAGGTAAAACTTTGGATTTTTAAGGTACCCAAGGATAAGTGATTTAGGAAAAAGAAAGGGATTTATTTTTCAATAGATATTAAGTGAGCACATATGCCAAATATTGTACCAAGCACCTTGCCTAGAAGAACATAACAATGTAGTGAGGGACATAGAAAATGCAATATTATGTGCTAAACGTGATTAAGTACAGGATGCTAAGGGAGAATAAAGAAGGAGGGCCTAACCCTTTTTTGGAGAATATAGGGCATGAGAGAAATGGGGGAATGAATCATGGAGACATCTCTGAAGGAAGTATCATAAAAGATGAGAGCTAAATGTCAAGGGAGAATCAGCCCTCTGAGGAGGAAAATATATGCAAAGGCTGTGAGAATAAATTCCTTTCTCAGGGACTGAAAATCTCACATAACTAGAATATAAAATAAAAGGAGAGCAAAATAAAAGATGAGACCTGAGAGTAGCCAGGAGTAAATCATGAGATCAAGGACAGAACTCTAGGCAACATTGACATTGAAGGGTGAGCTGCTAAAAAGAACCATAGAAAAAAATTGAGACTGGTGGCTGGAAAGGGAGGAAAAAGAAAAACTGGAAGAGCATGATGTATCAGGAGCCCCAGAAAGACAAACCTCAAAAAGAAAAGAGTGATCAAGAGTTTCTTTTTTTAAAATTTATTCTTAATTTTTAGGTGGACACACAATATCTTTATTTTACATTTATGTGGTGCTGAGGATTGAACCCAATGCCTTGTGCATGCTAGGCGAGCACTCTACCACTGAGCTACAACCCTAGCCTGTGATCAGGAGTTTTTATCATCACAGAGGAATCAAATAAGGATGGAGAAGAAAACATTAGATTGACAATAAAGTGATTGTTAATGATCAGCAAAATTCGTATTAAATAGTGTGGGGAGAGAAAAAATCAGACTAGATATGTGAATAAAAGACAGATAAAGCAGTAAAAACCACAAGCAACAAACTTGGCTTTGAGTGGAACTTGAAAGTCAGAATGGCTCTTAAAATGGGGGAAATTTTATTTATTTATAAGCTCAGAGTGAAGAGCCAGTAGAAAGGAAGAAATAGAAACCAGAAGAGAGCATAATTAATGGTAGAATGTTTCTCAGAAAGCATTGAGGGATAGAAGACAAAATAGAAGTAGAAGGCATCAATAGGGGGAAGAATAATGCTTCCAGTGAAATAGATAGGAAGTAGTAGATGAATATTATTAGTTCAGGCAAATTTAACCAAAAAAGGAATATTAATTGAGAAAGTTCTTTTTGATAGCTGCACTTTTGCTAATCTCTACAATTAAGAGACAAGGTGATTAAAGGGTATGATGCTTATGAAGAATAATTGCTGGGTGTCTTTGGGAATCAGACTGAGTGTAGAGATAATGAATTTGAACTGGCACCTATACAAATGCTTAGGTGGTTTTACTTCAGCAGTATTCAGCAGACCATATTTTGGGATTAAAAGTCACATTAACTTATGATCACACTTATTTATAACTAAGGAGTACATAATACCATAATAACAATTTATCACTCAACAAGGGCTAAAAATTCAGTTCTCTGTTCAGTAACACAATAGGGAAAAAAGTAGCTATATGAGATGACAAGTATGAATTTGCTTCAATATAGTAAGCACTTTACTCTCTGTATGTATTTCAAAACATCATGTTATATACAAAACTCATATACAGAATAAAATTTATTTTTAAAAAGAATAGAATAGAAAAATATATTCACAAAAGTGGAATGTTGAATACATAGTAATGATTTGACAGTCAACCATCAAGACCATCAGCAAACTATAGGTATACATATGTATGTATGTATGTATATATATATACATATATATATGTGTGTGTGTATATATATATGTATATGTGTGTGTGTGTGTGTGTGTGTGTGTATATGGTATGGGGATGTAATTCAGTAGTAGAGTGCCCCTGGAGTCAACCCCTAGTACCACAAAAGAAAAGAAAAAGTCAATAAAGGTATTTAAAAGTGAGATAATATGATTAGGAACAAAAGAATCACTGTGCTTTTTACTAGCATATTACAGAATTGTGGTCAGTTGAAGATTTTAGAAGTTATATGGTTCATAGCAATGACAGTCTAGAGGTCCTTGGAAGTACTTTATTGACATGTACTTTTTGCTTGACTTTGTGAAACTTCATCAGTTTGTAAATATTTTGCATAGTAAATGAAAGTAGGTTGATGGTAAATTTCTCCAACATAAATAATTTTACCTGAATTTGGAGTTCTATTGGACAATATTTATCTAAATATTTACCTAAAAAGTTAAAGCAGAACCGTTCCATTGGGTGACTTTAAAGAATCATTTTGGCTGGATTTTGAAATATAAAATACAATTTGTTTTCAAAATCCTAGTAGATGTCAGACAATGACCTACAGATGAATAGTTGACAACCTCAGGAGATTCAGACAATGATTTAAGAGACTGGTATTTCTCACTGGGCCCTTTGGTAATTTTGATGAGACAGTCATAGCATGTGCATTTCAAAGTATTCCTGTACTTCCCAAAGTACCCATCGTAGCTCCTGAGCAGCAAATGGCAAGTACTGAGAAGGTTCTGAAATTTCATTATATTTCATCATATTTTCAAACTAACTAACAAACTAACCACAGATTTGTGGATGCTGGTAGAAGATAAGTGTTTCCTGGATCAGAGACCAAGTACTTTTTTTTTTTTTTTTTTTGATGCTGGAGTGCATGCTAACCATGTACCCTACCACTGATTTTTACACACATTATTCATTCCTCACAGGAAGCAACAGGAGCTTGTTATTTACATGAATTCTTCTTGTTTCCCAAAGCCTATGGACTCACCACAGAGGGGCCTAGATGAATTCTGCAAATAAAGTGGACTTGGATCATAATTGAAGAACTCCAAATTCAGGAACTATAAATCCTTTTAAACTGGGCAATAAGCAAAGCTGCCTAAACTGTGTCTCATAAGTAGACATTTTTCTGATTTATACTGTATAATAATTAAGCCTACTATGTGACCTAGAAGACACCATTTCTATTTTCCAAGGATATTTGGTATAAAGCATCTTTGAAAAGATAGTCTGAAATAAATTTAGTCAGTGACTGCTTGGAAGACTTATAGAAGATTGAAAGACCCATAGGAAAATTATCTTCTGATAGCACTTGTTCTCAGTCATTTTGACAACAAAATATCCTCATACATTGCCAAATGCCTCCCAGTAGAGAACTACTAGGCTAGATGCTATAAGCTTAGAAGAAAATATTTTAACATTAAGGTACTATAGAAGAAAAATGATGACCATCCACCTCCCCCTTATCTTTTAGCCACTTTAGTAAAAAGAGAAAATAAGGTTTTACTTGGAAATTTCTTCCTTGCCTAATGCCAGGTTTCCATTAAAGCAAGCAAATGCAATGTGTGTTCTGTGAAAAGTTTGAGAGAATGTATGAATTTATTTAAAATGGAATACTTTGGGATGGGTTTCATGCATACCATGGCAAGGAAAGGGAAGAACACAATGGGATGATGAGATGGGGGGAAAAAATACCAAGCAATCTTTATCTGGTACACTATAATATGAAACTTGGAAACTAGGTAGATTCATATCACTGTTTTGCTTGACTTTGTGAAACTTCATCAGTTTGTAAACATTTTGCATAGTAAATGAAAGTAGGTTGGTGGTAAATTTCTCCAACATAAATAATTTTCACATATGAAAGTCTAATCCACAATACAATTTACCTAGAACATTCATTGCAACCATTTTAAAAAATTTAGGAGTATATCAAATTATAATAGGTATAGCTAATTTTCTATTATAGTTTTGTCAATCATCCAACAAACCTTTGTACATGCAGTTTTCACCCATTCCACTCAATTACAGGTTTTCATTTTTAAACATATAAGAAAAGCAAGCAGCACATACTCAGGACGTTAGCCTTCTGCCATCTGTGTAACAGAAGTCTACTACTATGTATAATGAATTGTCTCTGGGAGTTGTTTTCACTTTTAAAGAAAGGATTTGTAGAAACACTATTATTTCATTCATGTAGATCGACACTGTCCAATATGACAGCCACTGTCCATATAAAACTGTTTGAATTTGAATTGAATGAAATTGAAAGTCCAATTTCTCAGTTACACTAGCCATATTTCACTGCTGGTTGCTGCCATGTTGGTTAAGGCAAATATACAGCCTTTCCATCATTGCAGAGAATACTATTGGACAATATTTATCTAAATATTTACCTAGAATTCATATTTCTACAGATGGAATAAGTAGCATAGTGTCACAGTACACTTCTACTTTCAATTTTTAATTAGTATTTTATTTTTTTTCATAATCATCCTTATTTTTGTATTATAATTCTTAATACACCATTATATCATAATTTATCATATCTCTGATTATATATAAGGTATGTTGACACCAAATTCACATCTTCATACATGTATTTTGTATAGTAATGAGGGTCTCCTTTCACCATCCATGCTATTCCCCTTCTCCCTCCCTTTCCCTCCCACCCCTATTCCCTATCTAGAGGTAATCTTCCTTCCTTGCTCTCCCTCCCAACCCCATTTTGAGTCACCCCCTTTATATAAGAGAAGACATTCTGCATTTGTTTTTTGGGGATTGGCTAACTTCACTTAGCATAATCTTCTCTAATGCCATCCATTTACCTGCAAATGCCATGATCTTATTCTTTTTTATTGCTGAGTAATATTCCATTGTGTATAAATGCCACATTTTTTTTTATCCATTCATCCACTGAAGGACATCTAGGTTGGCTCCACAGTTTAGCTACTGTGAATTGTGCTGCTATAAACATTGAAGTGGCTGTGTCCCTGTAATATGCTGTTTTTAGGTCCTTTGGGTATAGTCCGAGAAGAGGAATAGCTGGGTCAAATGGTGGTTCCATTCCCAGTTTTCCAAGGAATCTCCATATTGCTTTCCAAATTGGCTGCACCAATTTGCAGTCCCACCAGCAGTGTATGAGTGACCTTTTTCCCCCTCATCCTCACCAGCATTTGTTGTGGTTCGTCTTCATAATGGTTGCCACTCTTACTGGAGTGTGATGATATCTTGGAGAAGTTTTAATTTGCATTTCTCTGATTGCTAGAGATGATGAGCACTTTTTCGTATATTTGTTAATCGATTGTATATCCTCTTCTGAGAAGTGTCTGTTCAGGTCCTTGGTCCATTTATTGATCAGATTATTTGTTTTGTTTTGTTTTTTTTTTTTTTTTGGTGCTTGTCTTATTAAGCTCGTTATATACCCTAGAGATTAGAGCTCTATCTGATGTGTGAGGGGTAAAATTTTTTTCCTAGGATGTAGGCACCACATACAAACAAAGATGTTGTGTCCCCCAAGAACTAAAAAATTAATATTAAAAAATTCTCTCTCTCTCTCTCTCTCTCTCTCTCTCTCTCTCTCTCTCTCTCTAAAAAAAAAAAAAAAAAAAAAAAAAAAAGTTGGGGCCTAGCCCCACATAATGGAGTTTAGGGCCTACAGAACAATAGTAACAAAAACAGCATGGTACTGGCACCAAAACAGGCTAGTAGACCAATGGTACAGAATAGAGGACACAGAGACTAACCCACAAATATACATGATAAAGGTGCCAAAAGCATGCACTGGAAAAAAGATAGCATCTTCAACAAATGGTGCTGGGAAAACTGGAAATCCATATGCAACAAAATGAAATTGAATCCCTGTCTCTCGCCATGCACAAAAGTTAACTCAAAATGGATCAAGGATCTAGGGATTAAACCAGAGACTGCGTCTAATAGAAGAAAAAGTAGACCCTAATTAGTATTTTAAAGTAGGAAAAAGTCAGACTTACACCATTATAATATCGTTATTTCATTTTGGTCATGCTGCCTGTCTGAAGAAAGTATGTACTCGTTTTTGCCATTACACCATAAAGCAAAATTGGCATAGTCCTTAGTTTATGCTGTAACCAGGTAAAAAATTAAAATTATTAATGAATTTTTAGACTATAAGTTATTCCAATTAATTACCTCTCTAGAATATATGATCGATGAACACAGTTTTTTCTCTTCTCTTATCTACTATGGTGAATCCTTAAAATCTAAAGCAAACCAGGCACCAGAGTAGGTACTCACAAATTATTTAATGACTGAATGGGAGGAAGGGAGGATGGCAGAAACAGAGTTTGGGATAAAGGGGAGTTGCAGTTTTTCAGCTTAATTTTTGTGAACTTCATATTAATTTTTTACGGTTTTGTTTTTTTCAAGGATTTCTTTATTCAGGATATTAATGCAGGCTTGAAAGATGAAACAGAAATACCTGAACAATTAGTAAGTACATAATATTCAATATTAAAAGGTATTTGTAACCTATCTCCATATTGTATAGAAGCCATGTTTCAATTTTTATTTGGTATAAATCTGTTGTTTTCAATTTAGAATGCATTTTCTTATTGAGTCAGTGTTATTAGTGATGGTTAGTTCCCAGACTAGCCTGTGCTCCATAATAAGCTACAGTATGGCTTGAGTCTCCTTTGATTCTTCTGAGCTTAAGAACTTCTTGACCCTAAGGAGGTTAGGGAAATTAAAGCAACAGAGTAGAGACAGAGGAAACATAGGAGTTGAGCAATTCTGGTGGCAGCTTAAGGAAGGGGTTTTATCAGAAAGAAGAGCCTGGGTTGGCCATGGAATTTGCCCAACTATTAATCCTCTGTCATGGTACTTTAAAGCAATTTTTTGCTAAATTATTTATTTTATTTTTGTTTACAGGTTCCAATTTCTTCTCTACCTGAAGACCAGTTGGAAAACTTAATTAAGAAACTGAGAAAAGCAAGTGAAGGTAAGTCTGCCTGAAGTTGTAAGTTAAATTATTTTAGAGTAATTAAAGGGGTATATGAGTTGATTCTGATTTACAAAATGTTACCACCCTTGTTCTGAGTCCTGTAGTTTCATATTTGGTTGGTTAAGCTATTGTATTTACATTTGGCACAGGTTTGAATTCTACACTTAAAGATCACATTATGTCCCATCCAGCATTATATGATGCCCTTAATGACCCTAAAAATGGTGATTCCGCAACCAAGCACCTGAAACAGCAGGTTTGTTTAGACCACAATAATTCTACCTTTCTTCATGTGTTTAAAACTAATCTTCTTTTCTTTCTCAATATAGTTACTAATGAGATTTTGTTTATCTTTTAGGATACAAAATTTTCCAATTTCAAAAATATGTATAAACATAAAAAATTGGCACAGAAATAGTTCTCAGTAGATTATTACATATTAAAAAATGAGAAAAAACTTAAAGCCAAACAAATTATTAGTGCAAACATACTACCTTATACAGAGATTGACTTGCTGTTTTCCCATTTGAGCTAACTATGTTTGCTCTAGTTTATAAAATAATCTTGTGAAGTTTGCAGGCTTCTATTTTAGGTAACATTGAAAAATTAAAGTTACTTGGTCCAAGAAGATGCTTTGTTGAGTTTGGAGCAGGAAAGGGAAAATTATCTCATTGGGTTGATATTGCCTTAAAAGATGCTGAAAAAGTTCACTTCATCCTGGTAGAAAAAGTGACCACAAGATTCAAAGTAAGTGAAATCATTGTAGTATATTAGTAACCTTTTTTTTTTTTTTTTTTCCGTTTTTCAGCTTCAGAAAAAAATGATGGTCAGAAGGATTCTCTTAAAACAAACTTCCTTTATTATATATTTATTTATAGCTCTTTATCAATTCTAATTATATTGGTAACTTAACTGGAAGGTGAATTTTTTAAATCTAAGTTTGGATAATTCCATGTTCTGAGTTCTTAAAAATCATTTGCAGAGACAGGAAAATATGTAGAAAGAGCCAGGCTCAAGCTAGAAGTTACAAGTCTTACTCTACTCTTCCTCCTGCCTTTCGCTCAATACTTGCTGACTACTCATTTATAAATATTTATTGAGCATACTCAATGTGGTAGGCCTTTGGTACATTTAAGTTTAGTAAGACAAAACCCCTGTGCTCTATTATTTATATTTAGAAAGGAGAGAGAGGCAAATAAATAAATAATTGTCATAAAGTATTAAAATATAGTAAATGCAGAAAAGTGAAAAAAATCTGCACATAGTGTAGATTCAAAAGATGGAGTGACAAGTTTTATTTCAGAGAAGGGATGGAGAATAATTATACAGAAAAGGTGATGCTTGAGCTAAATCTTAAAAGATGAATTAATGTTTGCTAGCTGAGAGTTTGAGAAGCATTCTAGGAAGCAAAACAGCATAACCAAATGCCTGAACGATAGGGAAACATGGAAACTCTGCTATGTGATAGGAGGGCATCATGTGAAGTTCAGCAATGATGAAACTGGAAAGAGAGTTATCTAGGGAAGACCTCATGTTGAATACTGAGAAAAAAAATTGACTTTATTCTACTATGTGCTCAAAAACAGTTGAAAAGATTTGGTTCTTGCTTTTAAGAAGCTTACATCTAGTGGGGCAGATACACAAGTATCTTGTTTCCATATGCTAAGTATGTTGTGATAATAATAAATACCGGATATTATGGGAGCATAAAGATAAGAGAATAACCTCAGTTTAGTGTGGGTTGTCATGGAAGATTTCACAGAGAAAGTGACAGTTGAGAGATTGGAAGAATTCATAAGCATTGGTGAAGCAAAAAAAAAAAAAAACTTTTTAAAAAATTTAGCTTAGCGGGTTGGGGATATGGCTCAAGCGGTAGTGCGCTCGCCTGGCATGCATGTGACCAGGTTTCATCCTCAGCACCACATACAAACAAAGATGTTGTGTGCGCTGAAAACTAAAAAATAAACAAATATTAAAATTCTCTCTCTCTCTCTTTAAAAAAAAATTAGCTTAGCATAAGTGAAACTAATTATAAGAGTCTGAGACTTGAATTAGGAAAATTGATAATAAGATTATTTTAAAACAATAATCCAATGAAGAATTGGGCCAGAAAGCTAAGGCAGTTGCAGTAGGATATAGGAGAGGGGAAGAATATGAAAAATGTTAAAAGTGTTGGAAGCCACAAGACTTAGTTATTTAATGTGAAAATATAATAATAATAAAATAATCAGTGATTTATTATTCATTGACAATGAGAGAGGAGTAATTTGGGATAATGTTTTTATGGCTTAAGTAAGTGGTGCTCTTCCTGAGATAAAGGAATATAGGAGGAGGCAGAGGAAGTATAAGTTTGGAGGAAAAAGTAATGAATTCAATTCTGAATGTGTATAGTTTTCTGTTGAAGTAGAATTTTCTAGTTGAGGATTGGATATGCATCTGAGGGGCTGAGGGTGTAGCTCAGCGGTAAAGCTCTAGCCTAACATTTGTGAAGTCTTGGGTTTGATCACTAGCACCACAAAAAAACAAAACTTTACTGGGGATGTATCTCGGTGGTAGAAAGCTCGCCTAACATGTACAACAACCTACCAACCCTACCAAAAAAAATTTTTTTGAAGTGGACATGTGTCTTGATACTCATCAGAGAGGTCTGGGCCACAATGTAGAACTGTATGTTGTAGGCATTTACAAAGATAGACTAAAATGGATGTAATCTTTCAGAGAAAGTAAGAAAAGAAGCAAAATGAAAATAGATTGCCACCAGTAACAAAGATAAAAGAGCTGGCAAATAATCTTAGCTTACTTAATATCTATGAACCCTAGTTCTTTGTGAGTGAATTGAGAATTATTAAAGAAAATAATGTGTATATAATAATTGGTAAAATTTTCAAATCTTATAAAAATGTGATACTACTTTAGAGTTTTCATCAAAAATACACAATCTTAAAATTTTTAATTCATTCCGTTTTTTCAATAATAAGAAAAACAAGATGGAAACATTTACTCTGAATTTTGAAAACAAATCTTTTCATTTTCATAAAACTGCTTTTTTAGCACAAAGAGTCATTGTTACAATACTGTTCTGTTTGTGCAGGTAGATGGTAAACACAGAAAGAAAAATTCAGTGTTTGAAAGACTTCAAATTGATATTCAACATTTGTGCTTGAGTAAGTTGCCTAACTTTCCATTGCTCTATCATAAATCAGAGATGTTTCAAACTTTAAGGATTGCTTAGAAATTCAATCATTAGAACACTGCTTCAGGAAAAACAAAGGAAAATTAGTTCAATATTAATAGAGAATATTATATTTAACACTCAAGTAAACGTAAATTGAATTAGGATTGAAAACAATATTTTCAGTATTAACTAAAAATGAAGTGTTATATTCAGAAAAAGTTAAAAAAATTTTTTTTTTTTTTTTGGACCTGGGGATTCAATATTTTATTTTGAGACAGGGTCTTGCTAAGTTGCTTAAGGCCTCACTAAGTTGCTAAGGCTGGCCTCAAACTTGGCCTCCTGCCTCAGCCTCTCAAGTCACTGGGATTATAGGCAAGCACTATCATGCCAAGGCAAGAGTTTAAAATTTGAAAATGCATCCTTATTTGCTTCTTTGTCCTGTTTAAATTAATCTTGAATGTGTTCATATCCTAAACTAGCCTTCTGCCTGTAATTAACATGATTTACCAAAACCATTAAAGAAAATGAAATAGTTCCTCTGCCTAGCTAATAATGTATAAAATATTCTGTCTAGATTTTTAAATATATTACTTTTCTAATGTTGATAAACAGCTTCTCAGGTTATATGTTGAATTCTATAAAGTGAGAATTTTTTTGTTTGAGTCTCTAGGTTTAGCCCTAAAATTCAGGCATTTTAATTAATTCTAATTTTATCTCTTAAAAAAAAAAAAACACATATACTCTGGCTGGGATTGTGGCTCAGTGGCAGAGCACTTGCCTTTCACATATATATGAGGCACTGGGTTCGATACTCAGCAGCACATAAAAATGAATTAAAAAAGAAAACTCCACATATACTTATCTCATAAGAGAACTTATTTAATGCTTTCTTTCATTTCAGACAAGATTCCTGTACTGAGAGAAGGGAAACTACCTGTGGTAGGAATTGGAAAGCATCTGTGTGGTGTGGCAACAGGTAGGTAAACACACTGATAATATCTAAATTAATACATTAAATCTTAATTTAAATTGCCTAGTGGTTTCTTTTGAGTTGTTAAGATTTCTTATACTTGCAGCTTATCAGTCTTAAAGGGGAATGAAGGGAAGGGAATGGAGAAAGGAATAGGAAAGACAGGAGAATAATTCTGACATAACTTCCCTATGTGTATATATGAGTCCACCATAGTGAATATCTACATCATAGACAACCACAAGACTGGGATCCTAATTAGAATAAGATGTACTCTGTGTATAAATAAGTCAAATTATACTCTACTGTCATGTTTAACTACAAAGAACAAAAATATATAAAAAAAATTTTAAACTTATTCTAGTTACAAAAAAAACAGTCTTCATAAGCAACACTGGCCCTATGTTGTATCAAATGCAGGGCTTTCCTAGATATCTGCTCATTTTGGCCATTTTGCAGGATGAATCAAGAGTGTTATGTATAAATAATATGTCATATGGAACCTTAAAATTCTTTGGGTTATATTACAACTAAACAGGGAAACAAATTGTTGTGGAAACTGTAGTATTTCACCCCAGAAGGTACTTAGAGAAACTTTTTTAGAGGAACTTATAAGATCACTGTGTGTCAGGATTCTGAGGAAAAATTTTTAAAATTTCATACCAGAAAAATCTAAGATGTCTTAGCACTTCTGTTCATCAGATCTAGCATTGTAGAATGGAAACAGCATACATTGGGACTCGGATAGTTTCATTGTCAGTTCTGCTGTGTAATTTTGGCAAGTTATTTAACCTTCCTGAGCTTTGGTTACCTCATTGGTAAAATAGGGGTAATAATACCATTTACCAGTTTCCACATAAAATTCTGGCATATATTAATGCTCACTATGTTAGCTATCATTATATCTTCCTGGATCCTGCTAGTTTCATCATCTATTCATTTGGGGAACTTGGAGCCTTCATAAGACATTATTCAAATTGGCTGAATATGAGTACTGTATATTGTGTTGTTCTTCAAAGTTTTTAGATGACTTCCATATATCTTAATTAACCCTTAAATAAAAGCCTTTTGAAGTAAACCAGTTGCATCCAATTTCATCCTAGGGAAGGGGGAAGGTATACACCTTTGACTCTTCCCATCTAATCCATATTTCTCAAAAGTATAACCTACAGTGGCCAGTTCTCATATTCCATGCATTTTCTCCACTTTGGTTCACTCTGTTTGAATTCCCCTTTCATCTCTTGCAGTTAATTATCCTTTTTGAATTTCTATTTCATTGTCTTTTCTGACACTTCTTTCCCAGTTCTTTCCTTTCATCAGTGCATTTCTTCTGTTTCTTTCATGGTTTCCTTCCACAGGGTTCTTTAAATATTAATATTTAGGTCCATCTGCTACATTCCTAGTGTATCCTTCCCCTTTTTAAACTCTTCAGCAGTTCTTTGCTACTCTGTTTCTAGCTTTACTGTTCACCAACATCAAGCTTGTATATTTTTCCATATACTATTCTGTTCCTACCATTTCTGGAATTCCACTGTCACCCAAACAAAAAGACTGGTCAATATCTATTCATCCTGCAGCTCAGTTATCACCTCTTTTTTTTTTTTGGGGGGGGGGGTCTCCTTAAATAAGATCTGCCTCCTTAGTATTATCACAATACCCTCTTTTGTTTGTTTGTTTTTGGTTTTTTGGAGAGGCTACCAGGGATTGAACTCAGGGGTACTCAAACACTGAGCCACATCCTTAGCCCTATTTTGTATTATTTAGAGATAGAGTCTCAGTGAGTTGCCTAGCACTTCACCATTGCTGAGACTGGCTTTGAACTCGTGATCCTCCTGCCTCAGCCTTCCGAGCTGCTTGGATTACAGGCATGTGCTACTGAGCCCTGCCTCTGTGGTATCTTTACCTGATTATATTTCACTTATGTCTGTTTATTTAATTCTGCCAGAATCCTATGAATTTTCTGAAAATAAGGCATATGCTAATACAATGCTCAATATATAACAGAAACTTAGTGAATTTGAATGAATGAATAATCTTGGCCACTAATTTGCTGTGTTTCTTTGTCCTTTTTTGGGTATACAGCTTTATCCCTTTAGATCTCTATAAAAAAAGAGGTTGAGCTAGACTGATAAAGATCCTTTTAATTCTGAAATTATTTAATTCTTTTAATAATTTTTCTGATTATTCTCATTTCTGAAAATCATTTACTTAAGTTAAATATAAATAAAATAGTGACTGAATATATTTTGTTAGAAAATAATAGTTTATGGAGCCAGGCACAATGGCACAACTATTCAGGAGACTAAAGCAGGCGCATTACTTGAGCTAAGCAACAGCAAAATCCCTGCCTCAAAAATAAAAAGAGAGAAAGAAAGAAAATTGTATTAGCATTTTAGTAGCATAGTATATGCCTTAGTCTCAAAAAATTCATAGCATCTGCAAGAATTAGATGTATAAACAGACAAGTAAAATATAATAAGGTAAAGATATGCAGAGGGAATTGTGATAAAACTGTTTAAGAAATAATAGATTACAGAGTATTAACATTATTTTGTGAAGATTGGTGTTTGTATTAAAACTGTTGTGCCCTTATACCATAAATAAATAAATAAATAAATAAAATAATAGATTGACTATCACCTTATCCAAATAATAGGTTTCCAATAATGTTTGTTGACTTAAATTCATATATTGAGCTAAATTTACTAGCAAATAGCAGATCATTTAATATTGTGACATCTTAGGGCAATAAAATTTTTAAATATACATTTGTTTTTAATTGAGCAGACACAATATAACAATCTAATAAGAAAATATGGGTTTTACAGTATATAATTATGGTCTTTCCAATATTGTCAACAGTATAGTAGTTCTCAGTGGAAAATATCCATACTCATCAAAAATCTTTGGGTTTTTTTGTTTGTTTTTTAGTTTTCAAATGTACTAAAATGTTTTCATTTTAATATAGCATACATAATCCTCTAAGTTTGGGTATATTGCATCCTCAATGTTTTACACATGAAAGGCATTCAGAAAATATTTGCAGAATGAATGCATAAACACAGTAAGACTACTCAGAGAGGCCTACTTTCCATGTTCTGATCCCCTGTTCTCTACTCTTCAATTCATTGCTATTTGCTGTGATTATCTTCTAACTCAAAATTAGCATCATTATGTTAAGCAAAATTGCCTTTGTTCTTTACTTCTTACTTTGAGTTTCTTAAGCTCAAGTTTCTTAATCTGGAATGCAAGTATAGGTAAATAGATGTTTCTATACAAATCATTTCCTCAGCCAGGGTAGGGGAAATGGGAGACAATTCAAATAGTTAGACAAAAGGTTTTTTTTAATTGTAGACCTTAAATTTGGATAGTTTTATTGGGAAATAGATTTTATGCAAAATTAGTCACTAGAAAAAATAAGAAGATAGAAAAAAGCAGATTTGAACAAAGTTGATACTTTATGATAGGATTATTACATATATAAAGCTAAGTAGATTTTTGTTGTTGGGTTTTTAAAAACCATACTGTTTAAGAAATATAAAAAAATATTTATTTTAAAGATGATGGTTTGGGGGGGGCGACATAATTGTGTTTGCAGATCTTGCATTACGATGTTTGGTTGAAACCTATGCTGCCAGTTTTGAGGAAAGGAATGAAGAACCTTTAGCCAAACGCATAAAGAATGATAAAACAGAAAAAGAAATTAACACTTTGGCCAAGGAAGGAAATGAAAAAAATGTCCCAGAGAAGTGGACCCCTGTGGCTGGCATTGTTATTGCACTCTGTTGTCACCACAGGTGTGATTGGAGACATTATGTGGGCAAAGAATATTTCAGGGCCCTAGGCCTTGGAGCAGTAGAATTCCACTATTTCCAGCGAATGAGTAGTTGGGCGACTTGTGGGATGCAGAAAACATCTTTCAAAGCCTCAAATATTACCACAAAGAGAAACGATAATCAAAACAATGATAGCGAAGAGCATGATGAAGGAGGATACAGAGTCACAGATGACAGCTCTGAGAGTTTGCCTGGGTAAGTGACTACTTTGTAATGCTGAACACTAAAGGGGAAATATTTTATTATTGCTATACGGTTGTCCCCCACTTATCCATGGGGCATACATTCTAAGACCCCCAGTGGATGCCTGAAACCACAGATAGGATACAAGCTCTGTATCTGATGACAGAAATGGCTACTAAACACCTATCTGATGGTCAGGTAATATATACAGTGTGGATTTGCTGGACAAAGGGATCATCATATCCCAGGTGGGAAGGAGTGGGAGGGCAAAAGATTTCATCATGTTATTCAGAACATCACTTCTTTAAAACTTATAAATTATTGAAAGGAATTTTCCATTTAATATTTTCAGATCACAATTAACAGAAACTACAGAAAATGAAACTGTGGATAAGTGGGGACTACTTTCTTCTTAGATGACTATTACCAACAGTTTATTCCTAAGAACATACAGTGTAATTTTAGAGTAACTTAAAATACATGCATTTTTATTAAGGTTATAAGGTAAATGTGCCTTGGAAGATGGAATATAGTACTCAGTATAATGTGGGCTATTTAACAGTTTTTCAATAATTACAAGTGACTAAAAGTTTTTTAAAAGTTTACAAAGTGTTAATTTTGTGTGTTCCATTTAGGCTTCTTACTGTTGAAGAAAAGAAGAAAATAGGGCATCTTTGTAAATTGCTGATTGACCAAGGTCGAATCCAGTATTTACAGCAGAAGGGATTCAATCCTGCTTTACAATACTATACAGACCCTTTGGTATCTTTGGAAAATGTATTGTTAACTGCTTTACCAATTCATGCTTCGCCAGAAACAACTGCTTAATAGGAAAGAAATTTGAACATCATCTGTCTTCCACCAAAAAAATTTTTTAATTATATTTTTATATTCACAAAAATATAATTTAAATAGCAGATAATGTGAACTTTAAAACTACTGTGGCCTCATTAAACTTTGGCAATAATTGTTTTTTACTTCAGAGGTCCAAATAATTCATCAAATTCCCAAAGTAATCCTCTTCGGCAGGGCATTTTGAATTACATTATTCATCAGTATTTATAGAAGTTGGTGAAGTAATCAAACAATTGACTTCATCATCTGAAACACACATAGTACATCAACATATTAATTAACATGTTAAATTTCTATTTCTATTTGCATTTATTTGGGAAATATATTTTTCCTTTGATTATATTTAATATTTTTTGTGTCTCAAGTTCAAAACATAATGACCAATTGTCAATCTGTAACAAGGGCCAACCTGAGAATTTGGCAATGTGAGGACTTTTTTTCTATGCAGATCTGGAGATGATAATCAACTGTACTTTTTCTCAAATGCAAACAGATTCAGAGATGTTCACAGTCAGTAAATACAATCACTTTCAGACTACCAGAGCCATACCTATATTTATATACTATTAGAATTTGTCCAGGACAAACACCAAAACTGAAGAAATATTATTAAGTAAAAAAAAGTTTCACTTCATTTTTGTGCTGTTGGATAATTATAACTAGATTATCTAGTTATACACGCATAAACCAAAAATTAAATTTGAAATTTGCAAATAATTTATCAAGTTAACTTGGTAGCTTATATCTTTTACCAGGAGTTTTTTTTACATATGTAAGTTCAAACATTAAGTATGATCTCTGTTTTTTGGAGAAAATAATTTGAACTAAAACAGAAATCAGATGATGAAACCAAAACCTTCTCACACTTAGGCCTTATTTAACTGATAAGTGGTTTTTATGCAGAAGCAAATATTAAACCAAACATATAGTAGGAATGTTACTCTCACATTTTATCCTTGATTTGTTTATGCATTTATTTGTAAACATTTTCTTAATTGTTGATCATATGCCAAGACAAAGATCCAGAATTATTAATTTTAGATATTATGAGATTCTGAAATAGCTATATGTATCCTGTAGAATTGTAAATAATTGAAAAATTGTAGCCCATTTTTCATTCCAACCTTTCTACTTATGTCTTGTCAAATCCCAATCCTACCACCTCTTACTGTGTGACCTTGGGTAAGCTACTTAATCTCTTTGTGCCTCAGTTTTCTCCTCTTAATGGGGATGGCAGTAATAATAATAATAATAAAACCTACCTCACAAGGTTGTTGTGTGCATCAAGTAAGCCAACACAAATAAAATGCTTAGAATGGTTCCAAGCACAAACTTAAGTACTCAAATATTAATTACTAGTAGTAGTAATCATGGATCTATTTTTAACAACATTAATAGGAGGGCTTTTATTTTATCTCCTCTTTGTTTAAATTGTTACTTTTTTTTTTTTTCTCTCTTCTTGTATGTTTTAGGCCAAATCTTATTAAAGTAAGATAGTGTGATAATTTTTTTAGTTACTCATTTCCCCAGTCAAAAGAACAAGATATACATCCTTCAATAGTTAACCTCATTTTATTATTAGAAATATTCATTTGTATCATAAGGTTTATTTTGTATCATTAAACAATTTATGCCCACAAATAAAAGATATTCAACAACTAATATAATCTGTTATGTTTCATATGTTTCATAAGACATACATACATATCCAAAAATTATCATACTGATGCAGTTCAGTTTCCTACTTGTCTTTAATTTATCCTTTCTACTTTCTAAAACTAGACCCCACAGTATTAGAACTTTTTTGTTTTCCTCCCAACCTGTATCCATGCTATTGCTTCTGTGGCCTTGCTTCAGGAGACCTAAACATTAACCCTCCACTCCCACCCCTCTGGTACTGGGGATTGGACCCAGGGGTGCTCTACCACTGAGCCCTTTTTATTTTTTTTATTTTGAGACAGGGGCTCACTAAATTGCTGAGTCTGGCTTTAAACTTAAGATCCTTCTGCCTCAGCTTCCCCAGTCACTGGATTACAGGAAGAATACCACCATGCCCTGTTTCTAATGACTACTTCAACATTCCATTGAGTTGAACTAAAATCTATTGAGTTAAAAAGTCTTCAAACTTCACATTTTAGTATATTATAAAGCCATGATTTATTTATTTCTTTTTTTCCTCCCCGAGTACTGGGGATTGGACCCAGGGCTTCAGGTATGCTAGGCATCTATTCTTACACTGAACCATATTCACAGCTCTTTTTAAATTTTAAATAGCGGTATGCACAAAACAACAGTGCCTTGCTAAATTGCCTAGGCTGGTATTAAACTTGGAACCCTGCCTCAGCCTCCTGAGGAGCTGGGATTATGCAACTGGGCCCGGCATGATTTCTATTACTATGCTATCATTTCATTGCTTTTTATGGGAATTGAATCCAGGGGTGCTTTACCACTGATCTCCATCCCTGTCCCTTTTTATTTTTTTATTTTGAAACAGGGTCTTAATAAATTACTGAGACTGGCCTTGAATTTAATTGTCCTGCTTCAGCCTCCAGAGTTACTGGGATTTCAGTTGTATGCCACCACACCTGATTCATTGCTTTTATTAACAGAGAATTCAGCTCTTTGCCCTATTCCCCTAATCTTGACTTAATATAAAGGCTTTCATAATTTTAAAAAAGTTTCATTCTAAATTATAAGAGACCTAATCAATTGAAATCTGTATATCAAAACCTCACATTCATTCTGTCAAAATTTGTTCTCTTTTAATATTTTTCACTAGAAGTAAAATAGTATTTTGCTATTTGTGGATTCTAGAAAAAGAAATACAGATGTTCAAAATGACAGATATGGCAAGCTGGTAGAAAAAGGTAGTAAAGTCCTAGGAATAGTGTCTTCATTCACTTGTTTGTGCTTCAGGTACTTGGCCAAAGAATTTATTTCCTGACTCCATTTGAAATATTTTGAATTTTTTTGGGGGGTGGGGTACCAGGGATTGAACTCAGAGGCACTCAACCGCTGAGCCCCATCCCCAGTCCTATTTTGTATTTAGAGACAGGGTCTCACTGAGTTGCTTAGCACTCGCTTTTGCTGAGACTGGCATTGAACTTGTGATCCTTCTGTCTCAGCTTCCTGAGCCACTGGGATTACATGTGTGCGCCACCATGCCCAGCTTTTTGAATCTTTTTACAACTTTTCTCCTAATCCTTATCAGAATTATAAACAGAGTGGAATCTTACTTTCTTTTCCTCTTACGATATTGGCCAAAAGACCAGAATTTGGTAGAAAAGGCAAGATGGAATGAGAAATCCATCAAAGAACTCAGAAAGTTAGGAGCAAATTATATACACATTTCCTTACCAAAAAGAATACTTGATCTATGTTATATACAAATCTCCTACCTGCTTTTCTCCGTGATTCCTGTATGTATGTGTGCATAAACTGAAGGCCAAATAATTCCCGTTCCTCCTCTTCATCTACGCTTTCACTGGGAGGAAGTGTTACTTCCAGTTTCAGTGGGTTGTCTCTGAAGTTGACAAACCTAGCAGTTCACCAAAAAAACAGTATTTTTATAGGTGCCATGGAAGTGTACATTTATTTTCCTGGAGAAAGATCAAATGACAATATACTAAATTACTCTTTTTTTTTAACTGGTTTCAATAACTGAACATCTGGGTGAGATGTGATATATCCCAAGAATCTTTTAAGTTTCTTTCCTAGAAGAAAAAAATATTAGCTTTGAACAACTTATTTTCTAAGCTTAGTAAAAGAAGTATTATTTCATAGCATATATTTAATGTGATACAGTTTAACTTTAAAGAGCACTTCTAATGCATCTTAAATAAATAATGCTATGAATTTAGTTTCTGCCTATTTTATAGATCTGTTTTATACAGATCTATAAAATAGATCTGTCCATCCCTGTCCCTTTTTATTTTTTTATTTATAGATCTGTTTTATACAGATCTATAAATGTGTTTTTGCCATCTAGCACAAGGCCTTTAGTTGCTGAATAAGTGAATGAAGAATGATTTGTACCAGTTTTTGGATTTAATGTCTATTATTTTGTCAGAAAATTAAATTTTGAAAAAAAACATGATGGAGTTCTGATAAAACTAATAAAAATTATATCTGTTTTCATGGAGTCCTGATAATAACTAATAAAAATTATATCTGTTTTTTATTGGTAAGAGTTTTCTGTCCATTTGTAATTAAGAGGAAAATAATCACTATTTTATTGGTGAAAACTTTTAGTTTTTATGTTGCTGATGAGAATTGCTAGCAGTATGAAGATAATTTTTGGGAAAATGCCACCAACATAAGACATTTCTTAAAAATGATCAATCTCAGTACTTAGTTTCAAGTATCTTTCTTGAATAATTTATTCCAGTATTATATGAATCCAAAGCATCAAATTATAGAATTTTAACATTGACAAAGATTTTTTAAAATATATCCATTCTTACAAGTAAGGATCCAATTATATTAATATAAACAACGTATGTTACTTGTTCTGTGGCCAGAAATGAACATGTCATTTTGTATCTTACAATTTTTACCTCAGATTTTCCATTTCTCCCATGCATAGTGGAATATCTTGCAGTTTATTGTTGCTGAGAACAATGGTGCCCAGGTTTTTCATATTGCTGATTGTTTCTGGCAAGCATGTTATTTGATTCCGTTGTAGCCATAATGTATGCAGACTTTTCATTCTGAAGAAATAAAAGAGATTTCTGTGATTAGTCACACATAATATGAAATACTAGGTTCTTATTACTTTAAAAATCAAATGTCCTCTTTTGTAATATGTCTTTTTTTGTTGTTTTATTTTATTTAATTAATTAATTAATTAATTTGTTTATATGTGGTACTGAGGATCGAACCCAGTGCCTCACACATACTAGGCAAGTGTGCTACCACTGAGCCACAATCCCAGCCCTGTAATATATCTTTTTTTTGGGGGGAAGGCAGTACCAAGGATTGAACTCGGGGACACTTGGCCACATCCTCAACCCCATTTTGTATTTTATTTAGAGACAGGGTCTCACTGAGTTGCTTAGTGCCTTGCTGTTGCTGAGGCTGGCTTTGAATTCCCAATCCTTTCTCAGCCTCCTGAGCTGCTGGGATTACAGGCATGCACCACCACACCTGGCTCCTATAATATGTCTTTTAACCAACACACTTTTCTTTTTCTTTTTCTTTTTTGTTTTGTTTTGTTTTTTAATGCTGGCGATTGAACCCAGGGGCCCTTTTACTACTAAACTATGTCCCAATTCCTTTTTATTTTGAGAAAGGGTCTTGCTAAGTTGCTAAGGCTGACCTTGAACTTGTGTTCTCCTGCCTCAGTCTCCATAGTCTCTGGTTATAGTCATGTGCCACCACACCCAGCTACTTAGATTAATGACTTTAGATTACCTGATTATTAGAGAAACTACATGTGGAATTAATCTCTACCGTATAGCTCTCATATCATATGGTAGTAAAAATGAAACAAAAATATTTTAGTTTTCTTCATTTTTCTTAGTTTCTACTGTTATTGGACTCTTAAGAGAAAAATCAGAAAATATTAACATGCTTCTTCAGAAGAAGGCATTAATGCATAATGGTTAACAGCATGGAATGGGCCAGCATGCCTGGGTTCCAATCCTAACAAATTAGATGATTATTAACTAACCTTAGGCTAGTTTGCTAACATCTCTGTGCTTGGTTTTCTCATTCTTTCGTAAATCACACAATACCTTGCATTCACTAAGCAATGTTGTTCTCACTATGGTATATTCTGTTAATGTCTTGAAGTCAGATAGCCAGATTTTCCATCCCAAATTCCTCACTTATTTAGAATCAATGAAATAATTCTGTTTAAAGACAGCATATTTCAAACTAAATGGATCTGTTCTGGTTGATTATATTTGGCATCTCCTTTGTCTTGTTAGTTCCTATTTTTCACAGATGGTTTTAAGGCATTTGTCAGTAGCATAAAAAGTTACTCATTTTACCTTTCTATGGCATCAGGAAGTTGTTCAAGTCTGTTGCTTCCCATGTCCAGCCACTCAAGAGCAGGCATGTTCAACACAGCAGGAGGGATTGTAGTAAATTGGTTCATACTCAAATCAAGGTGAGTAAGTTTTAACAGACTGCTGAGCTGAAGAGGAAAGCAAGGTTTTTCAAAATAAATGTCTACAATGTAAATTCCTAGAAGACTCACATTGGTAAAGGAGATACATCATATCAATGAACATTTGTATTGCACTTGGGCTTTAAAAAATTTAAGCACAGTAGGCCAGAACAAACTAAAAATAAAAATAAAGCTGAATAAACAAACTCCAGTGATATGAAAAACTCTCAAAGAAATTGTTCCTATTTGGGACTAGGGATATAATTCCACACAGTGGTAGAGTGTGTTCTGGGCATATACAAGGCTCTGGATTCAATCCCCAGGTCCAAATAAAGGAGAAAAGAAGAAAGAAATTGCATCTACTCAAAGAAAATTTATCTTCCACAATAATCTAGTTCCAGAGTTAACAGGGCCTGTGTGGTAAAAGTTTTTCCCCCCTGTGAGAGTAACTATTTTTTTTTTTTTAATTTTTTATTGTGGGTTGTTCAAAACATTACAAATTTCTTGACATATCATATTCCACACTTTGATTCAAGTGGGTTATGAACTCCCACCTTCACCCCATACACAGATTGCAGAATCACATCAGTTACACATCCATTGATTTACATATTGCCATGCTAGTGTCTGTTGTGCTCCGCTGCCTTTCCCATCCTCCACCCGCCCCCCTCCCCACCTCTCCCCTCCCCTCCCCTCCTCTCTCTCTACCCCCTCCACTGTATAACCCTGAGGGTCTCCTTCCATTACCATGCAATTTCCCTTCTATCTCCCTTTCCCTCCCACCTCTCATCCCTGTTTACTGTTAATCTTCTTCTCCTGCTCTTCGTCCCTACTCTGATCTTAGTTACTCTCCTTATATCAAAGAAGACATTTGGCATTTGTTTTTTAGGGATTGGCTAGCTTCACTTAGCATAATCTGCTCTAGTGCCATCCATTTCCCTGTAAATTCTATGATTTTGTCATTTTTTAATGCAGAGTAATACTCCATTGTGTATAAATGCCACATTTTTTTTATCCATTCGTCTATTGAAGGGCATCTAGGTTGGTTCCACAGTCTTGCTATTCTGAACTGTGCTGCTATGAACATCGATGTAGCAGTATCCGTGTAGCATGCTCTTTTTAGGTCTTTAGGGAATAGACCAAGAAGGGGAATAGCTGGGTCAAATGGTGGCTCCATTCCCAGCTTTCCAAGAAATCTCCATACTGCTTTCCAAATTGGCTGCACCAATCTGCAGTCCCACCAGCAATGTACAGGTGTACCCTTTTCCCCACATCCTCACCAGCACTTGTTGTTGTTTGACTTCATAATGGCTGCCAATCTAACTGGAGTGAGATGGTATCTTAGGGTGGTTTTGATTTGCATTTCTCTGACAGCTAGAGATGTTGAGCATTTTTTCATGTACTTGTTGATTGACTGTATGTCCTCCTCTGAGAAGTGTCTGTTCAGGTCCTTGGCCCATTTGTTGATTGGGTTGTTTGTTCTCTTATTGTCTAATTTTTTGAGTTCTTTGTATACTCTGGATATTAGGGCTCTATCTGAAGTGTGAGGAGTAAAGATTTGTTCCCAGGGTGTAGGCTCCCTATTTACCTCTCTTATTGTTTCTTTTGCTGAGAAAACTTTTTAGTTTGAGTAAGTCCCATTTGTTGATTCTAGTTATTAACTTTTGTGCTATGGGTGTCCTATTGAGGAATTTGGAGCCCGACCCCACCGACTGTAGATCGTAGCCAAATTTTTCTTCTATCAGACGGCGCGTCTCTGATTTGATATCAAGCTCCTTGATCCATTTTGAATTCACTTTTGTGCATGGCGAGAGAAAGGGATTCAGTTTCATTTTGTTGCATATGGATTTCCAGTTTTCCCAGCACCATTTGTTGAAGATGCTATCCTTCCTCCATTGCATGCTTTTAGCCCCTTTATCAAATATAAGATAGTTGTAGTTTTGTGGATTGGTTTCTGTGTCCTCTATTCTGTACCATTGGTCCACCCGCCTGTTTTGGTACCAGTACCATGCTGTTTTTGTTACTATTGCTCTGTAGTATAGTTTGAAGTCTGGTATCGCTATACCGCCTGATTCACACTTCCTGCTTAGCATTGTTTTTGCTATTCTGGGTCTTTTATTTTTCCATATGAATTTCATGATAGCTTTCTCTATTTCTACAAGAAATGCCGTTGGGATTTTGATTGGCATTGCATTAAACCTATAGAGAACTTTTGGTAATATCGCCATTTTGATGATGTTAGTTCTGCCTATCCATGAACAGGGTATATTTTTCCATCTTCTAAGATCTTCTTCTATTTCTCTCTTTAGGGTTCTGTAGTTTTCATTGTATAACTCTTTCACCTCTTTTGTTAGGTTGATTCCCAAGTATTTTATTTTTTTTGAAGATATTGTGAATGGAGTGGTTGTCCTCATTTCCATTTCAGATGATTTGTCGCTGATATACAGGAATGCCTTTGATTTATGCGTGTTGATTTTATATCCTGCCACTTTGCTGAATTCATTTATTAGCTCTAATAATTTCTTTGTAGAGCCTTTTGGGTCTGCTAGGTATAGAATCATATCATCTGCAAATAGTGATAATTTAAGTTCTTCTTTTCCTATTTTTATGCCTTTAATTTCTTTCGTCTGTCTAATTGCTCTGGCCAGTGTTTCGAGAACTATGTTGAACAGAAGTGGAGAGAGAGGGCATCCCTGTCTTGTTCCAGATTTTAGAGGGAATGCCTTCAATTTTTCTCCATTCAGAATGATGCTAGCCTGAGGCTTAGCATAGATTGCTTTTACAATATTGAGGTATGTTTCTGTTATCCCTAGTTTTTCTAGAGTTTTGAACATAAAGGGATGCTGCACTTTGTCGAATGCTTTTTCCGCATCTATCGAGATGATCATATGGTTCTTATTTTTAAGTCTATTGATGTGGTGAATAACATTTATTGATTTCCGTATATTGAACCAGCCTTGCATCCCAGGGATGAATCCTACTTGATCATGGTGCACAATTTTTTTGATGTGTTTTTGTATCCGATTCGCCAGAATTTTATTGAGGATTTTTGCATCTAGGTTCATTAGAGATATTGGTCTGAAGTTTTCTTTCTTTGAAGTGTCTTTGTCTGGTTTAGGTATCAGGGTGATGTTGGCCTCATAGAATGAATTTGGAAGTTCTCCCTCCTTTTCTATTTCCTGAAGTAGCTTGAAAAGTATTGGTATTAGTTCCTCTTTAAAGGTTTTGTAAAATTCTGCTGTATACCCATCCGGTCCTGGGCTTTTCTTAGTTGGTAGTCTTTCGATGGTTTCTTCTATTTCCTCGATTGATATTGGTCTGTTTTGGTTTTCTATATCCTCCTGACTCAATCTGGGCAGATCATATGACTTAAGAAATTTATCTATGCCTTCACTATCTTCTAATTTATTGGAGTATAAGGATTCAAAATAGTTTTTGATTATCTTCTGTATTTCTGAAGTGTCTGTTGTGATATTGCCTTTTTCATCTCGTATGCTAGTAATTTGAGTTCTCTCTCTTCTTCTCTTCGCTAGCATCGCTAAGGGTCTGTCGATTTTGTTTATTTTTTCAAAGAACCAACTTTTAGTTTTGTCAATTTTTTCAATTGTTTCTTTTCTTTCGATTTCATTAATTTCAGCTCTGATTTTAATTATTTTTTGCCTTCTACTTCTTTTGCTGTTATTTTGCTCTTCTTTTTCAAGGATTTTGAGATGAAGTATGAGATCATTTATTTGTTGTTTTTTTCTTCTTTTAAGGAATGAACTCCAAGCAATGAATTTTCCTCTTAGAACTGCTTTCAATGTGTCCCATAGATTCCAATATGTTGTGTCTGTGTTTTCATTTATCTCTAAGAATTTTTTAATTTCCTCCTTGAAGTCTTCTATAACCCATTGATCATTCAGTAACCTATTGTTCATTCTCCAAGTGATATATGCTTTTTCCTTCCTTCTTTTATCGTTGATTTTCAGTTTCATTCCATTATGATCAGATAAGATGCATGGTATTATCTCTACTCCTTTATATTGTCTAAGAGTTGCCCTGTGACATAATATATGATCTATTTTTGAGAAGGATCCATGTGCTGCTGAGAAAAAAGTGTAACTGCTTGATGTTGGGTGGTATACTCTATATATGTCAATTAGGTCTAGGTTATTAATAGTGTTATTGAGTTCTATAGTTTCCTTATTCAACTTTTGTTTGGAAGATCTGTCCAGTGGCGAGAGAGGTGTGTTGAAGTCTCCCATGATTATGGTATGGTGGTCTATTAGACTCTTGAACTTGAGAAGAGTTTGTTTGATGAACATAGCTGCACCATTGTTTGGGGCATAAATATTTATGATTGTTATGTCTTGTTGGTATATGGTTCCCTTAAGCAGTATGTAGTGTCCCTCTTTATCCCTTTTGATTAACTTTGGCTTGAAATCTATTTTATTTGATATGAGTATGGACACTCCTGCTTGTTTCCGAAGTCCATATGAGTGATATGATTTTTCCCAACCTTTCACCTTCAGCCTATGTATGTCTTTTCCTATCAAATGCGTCTCCTGTAGGCAGCATATTGTTGGGTCTTGTTTTGTGATCCATTCTACTAGCCTGTGTCTCTTAATTGGTGAGTTTAAGCCATTAACATTTAGGGTTATTATTGAGATATGGGTTGTTGTTCCAGCCATATTTGTTTATTTCTGTTACTAAACATGGTTTGTTTTCCTCTTTGATTATTTCCCCCCCCCTTTACTGTCCTACCTCCCACTGTTGGTTTTCATTGTTATTTTCCATTTCCTCTTCCTGTAATGCTTTGGCGAGGATGTTTTGAAGAGATGGTTTTCTAGCTGCGAATTCTTTAAACTTTTGTTTATCGTGGAAGGTTTTAATTTCATCTTCCATCCTGAAGCTTAATTTCGCTGGATACACAATTCTTGGTTGGAACACATTTTCTTTCAGTGTTTGAAATATGTTATTCCAGGATCTTCTAGCTTTCAGAGTCTGTGTTGAAAGATCAGCTGTTATCCTGATTGGCTTACCCCTAAATTTAATCTGCTTCCTTTCTCTTGTAGCTTTTAAAATTCTCTCCTTATTCTGTATGTTGGGCATCTTCATTATAATGTGTCTAGGTGTGGATCTCTTATGATTTTGCACATTAGGCATCCTGTAGGCTTCTAGAATTTGGGATTCTGTCTCATTCTTCAAGTCAGGGAAGTTTTCTCGTATTATTTCATTGAATAGACTGCTCATTCCTTTGGTTTGGAGCTCTGTACCTTCCTGTATCCCAATGACTCTTAAGTTTGGTCTCTTAATGTTATCCCATATTTCTTGGATGTTCTGCTTATGGTTTCTTAACAGTCTTGCTGAGCTGTCTATGTTCTTTTCCAGTTGAAATACTTTGTCTTCATTGTCTGATGTTCTATCTTCTAAGTGTTCTACTCTGCTGGTAGTATTCTCCATTGAGTTTTTAAGTTGGTTTATTGCTTCCTGCATTTCTAGGATTTCTGTTTGTTTGTTTTTTATAACCTCTATCTCCCTGTATAGTTGATCCTTTGCTTCCTGGATTTGTTTGCGTAATTCATTGTCGAAGTGATCTTTCATTGTCTGATTTTGCTGTTTAATGTCTTCCTTGATACTCCAGATCATCTGAAGCATGTATATCCTGAATTCTTTATCTGACATTCCATCTGCTGCAGCTGTTACCTCTTCTAAAGTTGCGTTGACCTGCATTGCTTGTGGTCCTTTCTTTCCTTGTCTTTTCATACTGCTTTCGTATCTTTCCTGCAGGCGCGGGCGGCGGCTCTGCTCTCTCCTTATTCCAATTGGGGTGTCGTGGCTACCACGCCGGCAGGTCACTGGGCCTGTTCTGGGAGCTGGTGGTGGCTCTGTTCTGCCCCTACTCCAATTGGGGTGACGAGTGTACCACGCTGGCAGGCCACCGGGCCTGATCCGCCGGTCGGTTGCAGGTTTGCCTACCCTGCAGGCGCGGGCGGCGGCTCTACTCTGCCCCTACTCCAAATGGGGTGATGTGTCTGTCGTACCGGCAGGCCACTGGGCCTGTCCCGCTGGTCGGTCGCAGATCTGCCCACCTTTCGGGCACCGGTGGAGGCTCTGCTCTGCCCCTACTCCAATTGGGGTGTCATGACTACCCCGCCTGCAGGACGCTGGGCCTGTTCCTGGCACGGGCGGCGACTCTGCTCTGCCCCTACTCCAATTAGGGTGGTGTGTGTACCATGCCGGCAGGCTCCTGGGCCTGATCCGCCGGTCTGTTGCAGGTCTGCCTACCTTGGAGGCGCGGGCGGCGGATCTGCCCTGCCCCTCCTACCACGCCTGCGGACCCCTGGGCCTAATCTGCAGGTTGGTCACAGGTCTGCTCACCCTGCGGGCACGGGTGGCAGTTCCGCTCCGCCCCCACTCCAATTGGGTCACGTGACCACCACACCGGCAGGGCCTGATCCGGGCGTGGGAGAAGGATCTGCTCTGCCCCTACTCCAGTTGGGGTGACGTGTGTACCACACTGGCAGGCCACTGGGCCTGACCCGCCAGGCTGTCACAGGTCTGTTTACCTTGCAAGCGCGAACGGCGGCTCTGCCCTGCCCCTCCTACCACGCCCATGTACCACTGGGTCGTGGGTCTGCCCACCTTGCGGGTGCAGGTGGCGGCTCCGCTCCGCCCCCTCTCCAATTGGGGTCACGCGGTCACCACTCTGGCGAGCCGCTGGGCCTGCTCCGGGCGCTGGTGGCGGCCCGGCTCCTCCCCTCTGGCTCGACGACAAATTGAGGAGACTCGGGTGTCTGTGCCTCACCCCCCCTACCAGGAGACCAACTGTTTATGTCGCCGCTGGTATTGATGAAGTTCTCTCCTCCGCCGCTTTCTGATGATATCAGATCTCTGCCATGTTGGTATCCTATGCGTATGGCAGCATTACGTTCCCCTTGCCAGGCAACCAAAGCAACGGGTGAGTCCTGACCGGCCCTCAGCAGGACCCGGACAGAGAAGCAGTTTCCGCGGGCTCCTAGCCCCGGGCCAGGGAAGTTCCGGGAGCCGGAACTCGGCCGCTCCGTGCTCAGTGTAAGCTCCTATAAGTGTAGGCTCCAAGAAGCAGTCCCCGCGGGCTCAGTTCCGGGAGCCGGAATTCGGCCGCTTAGTGCTTGGTGTATGCTCTGATAGGAGCAGGGTCCAAGAAGCAGCCTCTGCAGGCTCCGCAGCCCTGGGCCAGGGCGGTTCCGGGACGGTTCCAGGAGCCGGAACTCGGCGGCCCCGCACTCGGTGTTCGCTCCGATAAGATCAGGTTCTAAGAAGCACCCAGGCACTGAACCCTAGCAATCTGTCTGCAAGCCGCAGGCGAATTGCAGCCTGAAATTACCTGTTCTATGGCTGAATGAGCTGCGGTCAGTCGAAAACAGGGATGGTGACGTCAGCTTTCCAACATGGTGGCTGCTGGCCTCCTCTGTGGTCTGACCGGTGTGGAGAACCGAGATGGACCGCTTCCTTCCCCCGTCTCGAACCCAGAATTCAGCCCTGAGTACGGTGCTTGCACGGCTGGCAGAAACTGCAGCGCTGTATCCCTGCGTCGCTATCTCCTCGTTTCCCAGTGCGCGCTGCAGACTCTAGCCGGGGGCGGTTTGCTGAATAAGCAGTGTTACCCTCCGTGCGACAAACCTCTCGCGTTTCAGTCCCCGTAGCCGATCCTCGTGCGATGGAAATCCTTCCTCCAGGTTCCGGAGTACCCCACTATTGCTGGAAATTCCTAACAAGATATCCTATAGCCGTCCTGACTTGTCATACTCCCACACAGTGAAGCAGCATGCGGGGGCAATGCACTCCCCTCTCCGCCATCTTCCTTCCGAGAGTAACTATTTAGTATCATGTTTTCATTTCATTCAGTAGTTGAGAATTATATGGGGAAACTTAGTCTTCAAAACAACAGTTTTCTTTGTTGAAAGTTTGTGTCTAATGATTTATATATTTATATATTTATTTATGTCAAATATCAAATTGGATTACAGGCATGTGCCATGACACCGAGCCTACCACTGTACCCAGAGGCACTTAACTACTGAGCCCTTTTTTTTTTCCAATTTATCTTACAGTAGAATGCATTTTGACATATAGTACACAAATGGAGCACAACTTCTCATTCCTCTGGTTGTACATGGTTCAGAGTCACTCTACTAGTGTAATCATACATGTATATAGGGTAAAAATGCCCAGCTCCTTTTTTTAAAATAAATATTTATTTTTTAGTTGTAGTTGGACAAAGTACCTTTATTTATTTATTTTTATGTGGTGCTGAGGATTGAACCCAAGGCCTCGCATGTGCTAGGTGAGCACTCTACTGCTGAGCCACAACCCCGGCCCACGCTCAGCCCTTTTTAATATTTTATTTAAAGAAGGCGTCTCCCTGAGTTCCTTAGAACCTCACTAAATTGCTGAGGCTAGCTTTGAACTCACGCCTCCTGCCTCAGCCTCCTGAGGTCCTAGGATTACAGGCATACACCCCCAGCAACAAGTGACTAATTCTGACATCAACCAAACGATGTGAATGTCCATTTAGTTTGGGCTTCATTATGAATCAAATGTCTCAAACAGGTCATATAACTAGGAGTGATAGATCTATGAAGAGAACTCAAGATTTTATGGAATTAAAAACCACACAATTTCTTCCTCTTTTTACATTCTAGTGGAAGTTTCAATATGCAAGAATTTCATTGACTTTTACAAAAATATTATCCATTTGTGGGAAGTGGCTATGTTTTATTTTTTCTTGAGGCATGTTCATTTCTTCTGCAATATCTGTACCACAACAAAAAGTACACAAATACAATGTTTTGTAAATTGTACAAAAACCCAGGAGGTTCTGTCTAGTAGGTGATGATGTTTCTCCAGATTTAGAATTCAAGTCCCAAATAAACATTTTCAAAATCTGTCATCACATTTCATAAATTTCCAAATGGTTCAAATAGCATATAAAAAGATTGTTTTAACATTAGCATTTACATATTTATATGTAAACAGTGTGTAAATCATAGGACAGGGCTGGGATTGTGGCTCAGTGGTAGAGCGCTCGCCTAACATGTGCGAGGCCCTGGGTTTGATCTTCAGCACCACATAAAAATAAATAAAAGTAAAGGTATTGTGTCCAACTACAACTAAAAAGTATTAAAAAAAATAGGACAGATGAGTTCAATTGCTGATTTTTCAGTAGTAATAAAATGTTGACTTTAGATGATTGAAAAGATAATAAAGTAATGATAATATGACAATTCTAATTTTGCATATGTGAAAACTGAGATCTAAAGTGTAAAGTGTATCCAAGGACACAGAGTTACTTAAAGGCTACACTTTGGAATGGAACAATCCCAGCTCAATATTTTTATTCCTATATAACCAGTCTCCTAAAGGGAAGAAACTAAGATAAACTGGTTTATAGACATGCATAAATTCACACAGCTTGTTAGTGACAGCCAATTCTAGAAACAAAGTCACAAGGATTAGAAAAAAAGATTTACTGATCTTTCTGTGTGGGTAAAGAAATTTTCCATGTGATAATTTTCATCATATGGAAGGGCATATGTTTCATTAAATGCAACTATTATATTATGAAACATATATACTGTGTTTTACTTGCAAGAGAAGTTATTATTGGCTACATGTTCCACTCTTGATATGCTCTCAAGATAAATGGGAAAAGGGAATAGATTTTTAGTTTGGGCTTCATTATTTTTCTTAGCTATTATTTTATAAAATAATAGCTAAGACATTGGACATTTCCATGGCTGATTCTAAGAGCATTAATATATAGAAAGTAATGCAAATGTCTTTATATTTATATGATCAGTTTGGTTTAAGCAATGACATCATGCCAAATCAAAGTTTGAAGAGCCTAGGAAGCTAGCAAGAAATAGATTTCCTAGAATTCACGCCTTACACTTCAACTCTGTTGCAAAAAACAACTAGTAAAAAGTTTTTCTATCACCACATTTTCTGTGCTTTATAATAATCATTCATTCTAAAAAGCATTTATTAAGTAACCACAATAACCTAGGATTGCCCTCAATTCTAGGAATTTATTTTTTTAAATATTTATTTTTTAGTTACAGGTGGACACAATATTTTATTTTTATGTGATGCTAAGGATCGAACCCAGTGCCTCACACATGCTTAGCAAGCGCTCTACCTCTGAGCCACAGCCCCAACCCAATTCTAGGAATTTAAATAAATAAAACTCTTATTCTGGCCTTCAAGGAGATGACAGTCTAGTCAAAAAACAACCTCAGTACTGTCATACATGATTCCACCCTATGCTTTAAATATAAACCTTGTTGCTTGACCACTAGTGGCTTCTTTTTAAACTAATATATTTTTCCCCTCCCTTTTCTCCCTCTTTCTTCCCTAACCCTGAGGAAGCAAGAGTGACATTCTTCCTGTCCTAAGCCACTGCTATCAATCTTTCTGCTTCATTCCCGAAACAATAAAGAAATGCCAGTCCGGAACCTGGAAAAACAGCTTTCTCAAAGAATATAAGTTGAACAACTAATTATATCTATTCCTAATGATACTTAGGGGAAAAAAAGCCCTTGTATCCCCCTTTTTAGAGTCCTTTGTTCCCCTGGCAGTTAGAATCACAGTCTCTAAGATGTGTGTCCACTATATTTTATCATTTGCCAGCAAATCAATAAAACCTTTTTCTTTTTTCTCAAAAATCTTGTCCTTGTTATAGGAGTAGCTTCAGGGACAAGGACCAAGCTTTCAGTATCACTGTGACAATAACAGAAGTATAAGTTATGCTAAATAGATTTTTCTCTAATTAAAAACCTGCTTTATAATAATAGGAAATAATCTTCACTAAATATTTTTCTGAAATAAAATTTGTAGCATTTTCTTTTTAGTTTCACTTTTAACAATCACATAATTGAAAAGCAAAGTTCCAGTAGAGGGAAAATAACATCTTAGGCATTTTGAGTTTTCTGACCTCTTGAGGAAGATCACATATATCTCTGTTAACAGCCAGTTCTAGTTTCTCCAAGCTGGAACAATTACTTAATTCCTTGGGGACAGTCTTGATTTTGTTGTAGCTCAGAATCAGTTCCTGAAGTCTAGTGAGCAGTCCTACAAAAAAAAAAAAAAAAAAAACAGTACACAATAGAAAGAAGATGGACATAAAGTACTGTTTTCCTTACTGAGTAATTACAGCAGAAATTATTTGTGTATTGGCAAATTCTTATATTCTTCCCTGTTCCCAGTCTGTATCCTGCCTCTTCTTTAAACAATGGACAGGTATATCAGTGCCATGGGGGGAAAAAAAAAACTTATTTTCATTCTGTTTTATGTACATCCTGGGCTGGGGTGTAGCTCAGTGGTAAGGGGCTTGCCTAGCATGCACAAGGGCCTGGATTGTATCCCCAGCACTGCAAACAATAATGACAATAAAAACAAAGAAACTACATCCTAAACAATTTTCCATGTGAGAATTTTGCTCTCTATTTGACAAATCTGTTTTTCTTTATTGCTTCCAAACTGTCTGAGGAATAGCTAAACCAGTAATATTGTTTTCAAAATCTATAGAACAATATTTTTAAAGATATTTTGCTCACATTGAAATCTCATCTTGAATCACCTCAGTAAATCCAGTAGCTTGGATCCCCTAGAAGCTTCAATTTAGACTAAATGTTTAAAAATTTTCTTACAATTCAGATATATAAAGATATATTTATTCCATGTTATTAAAAACTCAATAAAACAAGCACATCTTCAAGAAGATAAAACAGCACAGGAATAAAAGTAATCTTTACCAATTCCTCGAGGTATTTCTGAAATTATGTTTCGAGATAAATCTAACACAATAAGGTTCTGGAATCTTCCAATGAATTCTGGAATTTTCAACAAACCAGTTCTATGAATTTGCCATTCCTGTAGCTGATTCAGCTTCAGTAAAGAAGAAGGGAGACTCTAAAGTAAAAGAAATAATGGAGACATATTACTTAAACTATTTTAGTATTATACCATCCTGAAGTGTGATTTTATTTAATTTGTGAAAACATTTAGAAATGTTTCTTTCTCTTAATGGGTTATATTTCCAAGTATTTTGTGTTACTGAGTTTTAAGATCTTTATGCTTTTTAATTTTTTAACTAAAAATTCCAACCTCAATTAAATGCAATAAACAGAAATAACACATTTTGGTCAGTTATGCACATACATTGAAGTCTATCCTAAAGATCATGTTATATCTGGCTTTCCTAGACTACATATGCTATTGAAAATGAGACTATCCAGAAAACATCTTCGTTCATAATTTAAACGTCCCTTTCACTTCTATTTTGAAGTATTTCATAAAAATTTTATAGAATTTTTTTAAGTGAGGAATTTTAAGAATTTGAACTATTCTGAGTTTTATGCCTTTTCTATTTCAGTGTAAAATAGAAAAGAAAACAAAGGAGCTAACCACATAGTTAAGTATACCTATATTGGGGCTGGGGCTGTTGCTCAGCAGTAGCACAATTGTCTGGCATGTGTGAATCACTGGGTTCAATCCTCAGCACCACATATAAGTGAATAAATAAAATGAAGTTCTCTCAACAACTAAGAAAATAGTAAAATATATATCATTTTTACAAGGGCTTCTAACCCTTCAGTAAGCATTTGTTTTCATGGAGATATATAACAATGACAATAAAAACAAACACTGAAGGGTTAGAAGCCCTTGAAAAAATTAAAGTATATCTAACATAATGAAGCCACTGTATATCTGTATGCACTACATTCAAGGGAGGGAAAAAAGCATATGAACTGGAAGATACACCTAACAGATAAATTGATATTCATTTCCACTTTGAGAAGTTTTAACTGAGCATTTTTTTTTTTTTGGAAAAGCTACATAATTTTCATTAGGTAGATAGTCATCCATTCATGGCAAATGAGAAACTGCTGATTAGTATTAGAAGAAGAAATATCACATGTGACTTAAATTTAGGCAAGATTAAAGCAAATTGAATTTTTGCAAAAAAAAAAAAATGTGATGTTTCCTTTCTATTGTTTATGTTGTCCAGATTCATTTGGTGTATTATTAATATTAGAATTGTGGGCTGGGGATATCGCTCAGTTGGTAGAGTGCTTGCTTAGCATGCACAAGGCCCTGGGTTCAATCTCAAGGTAGAAGGAGAAGGAGAAGGAGAAGAGTAGGGGGAAGAGAGAGAGGAGGGGGAGGAAAAGAAGGAGGAGGAGGAGGGGGAGGAATTTTCGATTATTCCTGTATTAATTACACAGTTTCAGATTCATTTTCAACTCTTCCACAAAATGCAAAAAGTAGAAAAATAAAATATTACTTCTATAAAGCTTACCTTCCATTCTTCTTTTTCTATCTTCAAAATGACCCTTCCATCTTCCCTGGTGACCTTTTCTTTGAGCTTAGTTAAACTTACTCTCTCTTCCCAGATCCGCACTAGCCTAGGAGATCAGGTAATCATTTTGACTTATAGATAATGACAAAGGTAGTGTTCATTTTCATATAAATAAAATAAAATAACTCATCAAAAACAACTTGGGAAGGTAGGTGCAGTAATCCTGTAATCCCAGCTACTCCAGAGACTGAGTCAGGAGGATCAGAAATTGGAGGACAGCCTGGGCAATTTAGCAAGACCCTGTCTCAAAAAATAATGGATGGGGATATAGCTTAGTGGTAAAGCACCTCTGGGTTCAATCCTTAATACCCAAATAAACCAAAATAAAAAACCATTGGTTCAATGGTATCTGGAAACAGGATGAGATTTTATTTAGCAAAAGTTATACATATGATTAGTACCACAAATGCCTTATTTTAACTGTGGCTGATCCTTTAGAAGTTGTCCTTTGTAGAGATACTTCCCCTCCACTTGCCTTGAATTCTAAATTCTAAAAAAAAAAAAAAAAAAAAAAAGCATCTAAATTATTATCTTTCTTTTTAGATTTTCAGAACCCAGAATATCTGGTGACCTTGGGATAACATTAGAATGTATAATACCCCATTCTTAAGTCCTGTGCATCAACTAACATAAAACATCAATTTTTACAAAATTTAACTTGCAGAAAAGTTATGTTTATCTAAATAATTATAGGAACTAGGGCTGGGGCTGGGGCTTAGTGGTAGAACGTTTGCCTAGCATGTGTGAGCCTCTGGGTTTGAATCTCAGCACCACATATAAATAAACAAACAAACAAATAAATAAAAGTCCATCAACAGCTAATAAAATAGATATTTTTAAAAAATTATAGGAACTAGCCTTAGGAAGCCAAGGCCAATTGCAGTGTTCTAGTTGGGGTTGGGGAGAAAGGAGACACTTGCCCTTGATGATCAAGACCCAGCCCAGCAAGTACCTACCCACTGCCCCCTGAACATCCTTTCCCTCTCTACAAAGGTCTTTTTGCATACATGAGTTCCCTAAGATGGTCTTTTATGAGGAGGATGGGGGCTGATAGCCCTCTCCATCTTCCATTTTGTTAGCTCTTGAATAAACCTGATTTCTTTCACCCCATCTCCTGATCTCTCAAGTATTGGCTTTTGAGTGGTGAGTAGATGAACTTAGGTCCAGTAGAACTATATTTTTGTTGTTGTTGTTTTGGTGTTAGAGATTGAGCCAAGAGTTTTTTTTTTGTTTTTTTTTTTTTTGTTTTTTTTTGCATTCTAAATGCATGCCCTACCTCTGAGATATACTTCCAGTGCTAAGTTTTTGATAAGGACCATAATTCTTCATAAATTTTATTTATAATAGTTTTATTGAGATATAATTCACATAGCACAAAATGCATCATTTAAAGTATACAGTTCAGTAGGTTTTAGTATATTCACAACATTATACAACCATCACCATTATCTAAATCCAAAATACTTTACCATTAAACAAAAAATTTCCTTATCCATACCCCTTCCCTATTCCCTCGGAATTACTAATAGCCTATTCTGCACATTTCATATAAATAGGATCATACAATGTGTGTCTTTGTGTTTGACATCTTTCACTTAGTATATTTTTATTCAAAGCTCATTCATGCTGTAACATGTATCAGTACTTCATTTCTTTTTATGGCAGAATGATTTCATCAGATGAGTTTATCATGTTTGTTCATTCAACAGTTGATTAGTATTTGGATAATTCTATTCTTTGGCTATTATGAATAATGTTACTACAAATGTATGTGTATAAGTTTTTGTGTGAACTATTAAAATTTTGGGGAGGTTATTAGGCTATTATTATTATATTGGGAAATGAATCCAGGGATGCTCTACCACTAAGCTACATCCCCAGTCCTTGTTATTTAATTGTTATATTGGGTCTTGCTAGGTTGCAGAGGCTGACTTTGAACTTGCAATTCTCCTGCCTCAGCTTCCTAATTAGCTAGAATTACAGTCATCATGCCCAGATATGAGGCCATTATTTTGGATTAAGCTCCAAAAAACCAGAATAAAAATCAAAATAAAGTCACACATGCTAAGGTTCCAATTCACAAAGCAGAAACTAAGTTGTTAATCTGACCATGCCAAGAAATCAGAAGAGAAAGTTATCAGCCAACTTTCCATTCAGTTTCCTAGAATGGCAATGAAGTTCTCTCTGCCTTCCTCCTTGTACAAAGAAGGTAACTTGAAATAATCCAATGTTAGCCAATTAATTTTCTATTGTTCTATCTTCCTTTTCCTGTCTTACAGAGAAAACAACTTAGAAACAAAGTTTGAAAGTAACTTTGTTTTTGCTTTTTTCAGTCCTTTTCTTTCTATAAAAGTAACTTCTTCTGTTCAGTCCCTCAGAACACAGAATTTCATGGAAATGTTGCCTAATTCTAGAATTAAAAAGAAAGCCAATTAAGATCTTTGAATTGTAATTTTTTCCTTTGACAGATTATCTTGGGTATATCTTTAGGAGCATAATTTCTGGGTCATATGGTAGCTTTATGTTTAGTCTTTTTAGGAACTGCCAAACTGAAACTAAATTCCAAATTGGCTATACCATTTTACACCCCCCACCATCTGTATATCAGAGTTCTAATCTCCCCACACCCTCACCAATACTTGTTATTGCCCACTTTTTATTATATCCATCTAGTGGTTGTAAATGGTATCACATTGTGGGTTTGATGTGCTTTTTCCTGCTGACTAATCCTTAGATACTTAATGTTTTGTTTGTCACCTTACTGGGGGTCAAACCCAGGCCTCACACATTCAAGGCAAGCACTATACCAAATAAAGTTTATCCATTGAGAACATATATAAGAATAATGTGCATATACTATGCTGACTATAAAGATAGTGAGCAAAAAGATGCAAAAATTTTTCTATTTGTATCCTAGAAATTGTTTTAATATTTACTTTTTAGTTACAGGTGGATACAATATCTTCATTTTATATTTATGAGTGCTGAGGACTGAACCCAGTGCCTCATGCATGCTAAGGGAGCACTCTACCCCTAGAAATTTTTTCACATATGAAAAAGCAAAGGAATCAAATTTAGAATCAAGTTTAGAATCAAATTTAGCCTATTAAAAAGTACATAATTTTTAAAAAGCAGTCATCAAAAAATAAGGTTTAATTAATTTGTATATTTATTTGCCAAAAATATCTTGACATCTGAGAATTTTTGAAGTTTTGTGTGTTAACTGATTTTCAGTGAGGGTTTTAAAGAATAGAAAACAAAACAAAAACCCTGCAAGTATAATGTTTGTTGTCTTTATATGTTTAGGTTTGCAAAATACTTCTAATAAAGTCTGTTTGTTCTAATCTCTCAGTTGCATGAAATTTCTAATTAGTTAACAAGTGCATTGTGATAGTGGGGTTCCCGTGGCCTTCTAATATGAATAGCTCATCTTCCTATGAGCTATTCAGAACTTAATGAAGGTTCTGAATAGCTCATAGGAAGATAGGTGTGGCAAGTTGAGACAAATTGCGTAATGCTAGCTATTCAATTACATCATTTTTATATTATTTACTATGAGGAAATGGGCTATTTCTGAAACATTAGCAGAGTATTTTCAAGACAACCAATTAGAAAAGTAGGTAAGATATCAAGGAGGCAGAGGAAATGAGAGCCATACTATTTAAAGATAGCCCCAATCAAGGAATTAGATGATCCTGCTGGAACTCACAGCCACTCAAGTAGGTGGGAATGAGTAGTACCTTCTACTGCCAGATGTTTTTTAAAATCCTAAAAGATTAATGCTGTACAAAACAAGCCTAACAATTAGACCAAGTGATACTAATCAAACCTTAATTAATGCTAAACAGAGTCCTATGAGGGCACAGTATAACTACTATTCTCACACACAGATATTATTTTTGTAACTCTTACATAGGCAGAATTTAATTGAGTCAGGTATTTAAGTATATTTTAAACATTCTGTAAATAAAAATCTCTATAAAATTCAACAATGAGGCACTTCATAAGTGATTTTTATAATGATGAGATTATGAATTTTCACTAATCCAAAATAATAAATATAGTAAGTACTTGTGTTGAAATTCCTTCTCTCGTTTCAGATCTTCATTGTGTTTCTTTATTCGTTTTTCCCACACTTCTTTTACAGCATTAACAGCCCCAGTACAAACCACATTTTCTGTCATGATTTCTCCACATTGTCATAGAATCATCAGCTTCATTAAGTTCTGAACTGCTGAATCACAGATGCCATCTCAGAAAGGACCTAATTGGATCATAAAAAAATAAAAAAGCAATGTGTTTCAAATGTTCATTGATGTGGGTATGGTGGCTCACATCTGTAATTCCAATTCCTCTGGAGACTGAGGCAGAAGGATTGCAAGTTTGAGACCAGCTTGGGAAACTAAGTGAGGCCGTGTCTGAAAATAAAATAAAAAGGGCTGGTGACGTGGTTTAGTGGTAGATAGCATGCATGAGACCCTGGGTTCAATCCCCAGTACTGGAAAAATAATGTAATAATCATAATACCTAATATTTACTGGACACTTTCTAGTTCCCAAAACTAGTATACTAGTCCATATTCCTTTTGTTTTTTAACAGGATCTTGCTGTGTTGCCCAAGCTGGCCTTAAAATTCTGGACTCAAGAAATCCTTCTGTCTCAGTCTTCTGAATGCTGGTACTATAGATGTGGGCCATTGAGCCCAGCTGCAAAGCAGATATTAACTTTTTAAAGATACCATTTTATATAGTGCAAAAAACCAAGTTCTCAAGAATAAACAGACTGGGTACAACCTCTACACAGTAAACTAAAAAATATAATGAAATTAAAGAAGACCTAAATAAGAGTTCTACATCATATTTATGATTCAATATTGTAAGAACATCAGATATTTCCAAATTGAGCTATAAACAGTCTCAAAAAACCCCATCTGGAAACGAAGAGGGCTACCTTGACTCTCATATTCTAATATTAATAACAATTCTAAACATACAAAATAGCCAAAATACTCATGACAAAGAAAACTAGAGTGGGAGGATTTATTCTATCAGGACCTCTTTTAAAGCTTTAGTAGTAGAGAGTGTTGTATTGGTTCAGTGCACTAACAGATCAATGTAATTCAATAAGAAACCCAAGAAACAGATCACATACATAAATGAGCATTGCAGAATACTGCCAGAATGATTTTTTTGGACAGTTTAAAATATATATATAACCAAATTTAATTCCAGATGTATTATAGCTCTATAAGTGATAGTGCAAGTCTCCCAAAACATAAAGGTTTGGGGAGAAAATATAAGATATATGTCCTTAAAGTAGGGAATACTTTTTTTTTCCAGGTGCTGGGATTGAACCTAAGGCCTCATACAAGCTAGGCAAGTGCTCTACATCCCACTCTAGGGAACACTTCCTAAAATGGAATACAAAGAATATCCTTAAAGGAACAGATTGATAGATCTGATAGATCGGACTATATTAATTATGAACTTTATTAAAAGATGTCACTTAGAAAATAAAAGGAATACCATGTAGTGGGGAAGATATTGGTGGCACATGTCACCACAAATGAGCTCTATCTACAATAGATAAAGAATTCCTAAAAATCAACTTAAAAAGACAACAGGGCTGGGGGCAGAACTCAGTGGTAGAGTGCATGTTTAACATGAATAAGGCTCTGGATTTGATCTCCAGCATCAAAAGGGGGAAAAAAGTCAACAATTTAACAGTTAATTCAAAAGATGAAATCTAAATGGCAGAAATTGCCCCCGCAAAAAAAAAAAAAACATGAAATTCTGTTCAACCTTGTGAAAGTGAATTAAAAACATAATAAAATACCAAAACACATCTATCAGAGTAATCAAATTTAAAAAGACTGGGGCTGGGGTTGTGGTTCAGCAGTAGAGCACTTGCCTAGCTCATGCAAGGCACTGGGTTTGATTCTCAGCACCACATAGAAATAAATAAATAAAATAAAAGTATTGTGTCCAAGTATAACTAAAAACTAAAACTAAAAACAAACAAACAAAAAACCTGGCTACACCAAATGCTAGTGGAAATTTGAGTCATGTAAATTCGTATACATTCTTAATCACTCTGGAGTAGAATATGCAATTTATAATCCAGCAGTTCCACTCACTGGCAGTCCCTACTGGGGAAGGGTATGTCACCACTAGGAAACATGAACAAGAATGTTCTAAGCAGTGTTTTTTCAAAATAGTAAAAATAAAGAGGAAAAAAGCATGCCTCCTAGAATTTTATATTTCCCTTAGTAGCCTCACTGAGTTGACAGATCCAGGGTGTATGGCTAACTCTGTAGTCAGACCATTGTGTTCCTGGTGGCTCTTTTCCCACACTGTCCTTGGTGACAGGTGCCATACCAAATTGTAATAAAGTGAAGAAAATCATGAGGCATTTTCAGCAACTGGAACTGTGACGTTAATATACATAAACTGAACCAGGGATGTCTAGATGCTGACAATGAGAATTAAAAGCTGTCAACACCACCAGTCCTCTAGAAAGGAATTAGAAGTGTTTTTTTTCTAAGCTATGAGGGGAAAGGGGGTCTCTTGCTGGATTTCAAGACTAAAAATGAAATTAAAACACGTCATTTTTAACTTGACTGTTTCCACTAGAGGCCTTTGATTTGAAAATTATAGTACATGTTTGTCAGCTATAGATATGTTAAAATGGAACAAATATGTTCTGTAAGATTTATAGGTATTCACGTTGAGGCTTCTAAAAAGAAGAGACATCATTTTAGAAATGAATATTAGTGTTCTAAAATCTGCTTGTAAAACTCTTGTCTCCTTTTACATTGATATTAAAACATTTTAAAGCCATCTTGGTCACACATGCTTGTAGTTCTGGCTTCCCAGGAGGCAGAGGTAGGAGGGTGGCTTGAGCCCAGGAGTTCAGGGCCAACCTGGACAATATAGTGAGACCCTGTCTCATAAAAAACTAAACAATCAAAATTTACAGTAAGAAAAAGGAATCAAGAAAGACACTAAAAACATCACATTATGGGGTATAAAGGAACTTAATCACCATCTCATAATAAAGCTCCATAGATAATGCCTGAAATAATAAGAAATAGCATGTATCTAACTTCAAAAAAGGAAATTTGCAAATAATCCCTGAAAATTAAATCCCAAAATGGTTACAATGTTTACTTCTAGGGAACAGGATGGTAATGGTGAGAAATGGGGTAAACAATGTTGCTTTTCACTGTTAATCTTTTCTAAATTATTGATTTTTTATGGGGAATTGAACCTAGGAGTGCTATATCACGGAGCTACATTGCCATCTCTTTTTATTTTTTTAAATTTTGAGACAGGGTCTCACTAACTTGCCCAAGCTAGCCTTCAACTTGCAATCCTCCTGCCTCAGCCTCCAGAGTTGTGGGCATTGCAGGCATGCACCATCATAACTGGTTCTAAATTACTGATATTTTTAAACTAAAATTATGCAGTGTGTGTGAGAGACACACACAGAAAGATAGAGAGAGAGAGAGAGAGAGAGAGAGAGAGAGAGAGAGAGAGAGAGAGAGAGAAGGACTGTATTGCAGAAGAAAAAAGCCAGGATTGCTATGTAATTAACAGTATTCAGAAAATTATTAGGAGAGTCCCCATTTCTAAGCAATATAAGGAACAGACTGCAAGAACATTTTGTCATCAAGAAATCTTTTTGGTGGGGCTGGGTTGTGGCTCAGCAGTAGAGGGCTTGCCTAGCACATGCCAGGTGCTGGGTTCGATCCTCAGCACCACATGAAAATAAATAAATAAAATAAAGGTATTGTGTCCAATTACAACTAAAAAAACTTAACAAGAAAGAAAGAAAGAAATCTTTTTAGTAATTCAGCTATCTGGTCATATCACCTATAATTTGTTGTCTCACATTTTAAAGTATTTGGTAAATACTTTAAATAATATCAAATATTAAAAATATTTTAAAATCCCAGCTATCTGCATGTATGTAGGAATTTTACTACACACATATCACTGTTTAGTCATTTGCTAATTCATTTCCTCTTTGGCTGTTAAATTTTGGTCATTTGATTTTCATCTAATGACCAATTTCCCTTAAAGGAAAACAAGTCATTGATAATGCTTGCATTTCTGCCTCTAACACAAAACAGTGGTCTCTACCTTGGTTATTCCTGGAACAGAACAGCATGGCAGTGAGATAAGGATGGCAATGACATGATGGAGGGTCGGCTTGTCAAAGTCAAAAGAAATACCATCCTAGAAGAGATGCTTCCAGCTTGTAGGGGAATCTATCTTCCAGAGGAGGACAATTGTATAAGTGATTATGGACCCAAAAAATACTTAAATTCAATCCCAAGCAGCAATTACAGACACAAAGTCATCATCAGCACTCTATTGAGATAGAATAAAGAATGGAGAAGAAATGTTTTTTGGAAAATGGAAAAATACTTACCATCATTGGTGGACACTGAAGCTGTCATGCCCAAAGTTAGTGATTATCATTGAAGAATAGATTATGGGGTGAATTTTTTCCGTGTGGTTCCAAATGACTAAAATCCACCGTCAGGCTGTAACTAAGTGAAGTGTAATGTCAGCCTAGTTCTAATTTTAGTTCATGGACAAAGCTGAGAATAGCAAGAATCACATGGGGCTTCTGTGCAGAGGATCAACTGATAATGTGAGTATGTTCAGGAAACTGCACAATGCTCTACTCCAACATTGTAAAACTACCAGGCACAACTATTTCTAAGCTCCTAAGAATAATTTCTATTGAAATCTCTCCACTTTTCATTAGCTACACATCTTAAGTATTTAATAGAACTTAATAAATCTGTTTCAAGAAGAGAAACTTGGAAATACACAGGTGTGTGGCATAACAAAAATCCTACCTACTAACAATAGCTCTGTAAATATTTTAATTAAAGATGCAGATGCTGTGCTTAAGAAAAAAGAAAAATCAATGTGTGGATGAGCCTGCATAACAGAGGACCCCCAAACTTCTGCTGGGTCAGGCTTTACTCATTTTAGGTTGGATGAGATGATGGGAATTCAACCCAGCATGCTAAGTATCCCCTCGACCTCTGAGCTCTAACTCCAACCCCTAGGTTTCAAATTCAATTACCTCTCAACTTTTATCTCTTAGTATTCATAGAGAAGACTTAATTCTAGTTTCTGAAAAATTATATATTTTTGATTTAATTATATATGCACATGGAACAAAATTCAAAAGATAATGAATCTTCCCCCAATATTTTTTCTTTCTGACATATAATTTGCTTTATACTTTCTTTCACTGGTCTTCCCACTTTACCCTCTTCTAGATTTCTTTTTCTTTTCTTTTTTTTTTTTAATTTGTTATAATTAGTTATACATGCTGGCAGATGCTGCAAATACTAGTAGGATAATAGGGATTATAAATGATAGAGAAAAGTGAAAGTTCATTCTTCCCTAGCCTCCCCCCATTTTGGATCAGCATCCACATATCAAAGAAGACATTTGGCCTTTGGTTTTGGGGACTGGCTTATTTCGCTTAACATGATGTTCTCCAGCTCCATCCATTTACCTGCAAATGCCCTAATTTCATTCCTCTGTGTGAAGGGCACCTAGGTAATAATACCCTGCATTCTGTCAGATCATAATGGAATGGACTAGAAATCAATGATAAAATAAAAAAATAGAAGCTACTCTAACACATAAAGATTACATAATACACTACTGAATGATGAATGGATAGCAGAAGAAATAGGGATGATATAAAAAAAATACTTAGTGGTAAATGAGAACCCTGATACAAAATATCAAAATCTCTGGAACACTATGAAGGCAGTGCTAAGAGGAAAGTTCATTGCATTGAGCTCATTCATTAAAAGAATAGAAAGTTAGTAAATAAATGACCTACCATCACATCTCAAAGCCCTAGAAAAAGAAAACAAATCAACACCAAAAGCAGTAAATTTGTTTTCTTTTCTTAACATAAGTATTGCTGTTGTACTGGTTCAGACCCATGGATTCTGCAGAAGCCCAAACCTCAGGGTCTTTAGAATGAAAATCTGGGCACCCACCAGATGGCAGACACACAATGACGGAGGAGAAGGAAGATAATTTGTGCAACATATTAAAGTGAGTTGCCCACTTTGTGTCAAGAATGAAGCCACTTGTGATGAGCTAGGCTACCTCCCCTCCACAGCAAAGTCATCTCATCCGTAAATTGGTCTTACTCTGAAAAGCAAACCTTAATAAGGCCTCATTAAGTCTCTTCCTATGATCACATGGCAGTAGCACCCATGCCCACCTTGTTTCTTGGCTGTACTCTGGGAGGGTAGAAATAGTAACTAACACTTACTGAGTAATTTACTATATTCAGGCAGTATCCAAACTCTGATATACACTAACTCATTTAATCCTCACAAAAGCCCATGAAAATCTCTTATTTTTATTTCTATTTTGCCAATGAGGGACTGAGGCACAAAAAGATGAGGTAATTTGTTCAAAGTGCACAGTGGGAACTGGGATATTCAAGTTTACATTTAGGCTGGGTGTGGTGGCGCATGCCTGTAATCCCAGCAGTTTTGGAGACTGAGGCAGCACGATCACAAGTTCAAAGTCAGCCTTACAATTAGTAAGGCCCTAAGCAACTCAGTGAGACCCCTGTCTCTAAGGGCTAGGGATATGGCTCAGTAGTCGAGTGCCCCTGAGTTCAATCCCCAGCACCCCCAAAAAGAAAAAAAGGATACTCAAGTGTACATTTACTGACAAGTACACAGAAATGTAAGCAAATAAGAATACAGTTAACTCAAGAGAAAACAAGAAGTATAAATTAGGAATATAATCATTCCCATTATCTGATTCAGTTATAAATTGAATAACAATGCTATTCTTTCCTCCCTTCCCCACAAATTTATCCTGTTACACTTTTAAAAAAATATTTTTTAGTTGTAGTTGGACACAAAACCTTTATTTTTATTTGTTTTTATTTTTATGTGGTGCTGAGGATTGAACCCAGTGCCTCGCACATGCTAGGCGAGTGCTCTACCACTGAGCCACACCTCAGCCCCTCTGTTACACTTTTAAAGATCAGAAATCTCAAATCAGTCCTTCCTGGGGTCAGAGGGCTAATTTCTTCTGATGGTTCTCAGGACAATATTTTTCCTTATCTTTTCCAGCATCTGCAGGCTGCCTACATTCTGGCTTGTGGCTCCTTCTTCCACCTCCCAATCACCTCTCTCTAAGCTCTGCTTCCATTATGACTCTCTTCTCTGATTCTAACTCTCCTGGTACCCTCTTTTTCTGTCCATTTTTAAACTTGTGGTAAAATATAGATAACATAAAATGAATCATCTCAACCTTTTTAATTGTACAGTTTATTGGTGTTAGAGACATCCATAATAGCCAGAATGATGGTACATATCTGTAATCCCAAAGATTTTGGAGGCTAAAGCAAGAGGATCAAGACTAGCCTGGACAACTTAGTGAGGCCCTGTCTCAAAATAAAAAATAAAAAGGAGTAGAGATGTGGGTTGGTGGTAGAGCACCCCTGGATTTAATCTCTAGTACCTCTCTCTCTCTCTCTCTCTCTCACACACACACACACACACACACACACACACAATTTCCATAATAATGTGCAACCATTCTGTTTATGTGGTGCATTGCATTTATAGATTTGCTTATGTTGAACCATGACTGCATCTCTGGGATACACTGGGTAATACCTAAACAATGGAATTCATTGCTTACAGTTTTGGATGCTGAGAAATCCAAGATCAAGGTGCTAGCGGATTTGGGGTGTGGTGAGGATCTATTCCTCACAGATGGTGCTTTCTTGCTATGTCCTCACAAGCCAGATAAGGAGAATAAGCACCCTCAAGCCTCTTTTGTAAGAGTTCAAGGGCAGAGCCCTCATGACCTGATCACCTCCCAGCCCCCTATACCCCATCCTTAATATCATTATCTTGGTGGTTAGGTTTCAACATATGAATTTGCCAGGGGAGGCAAAAACATTCAAACTATAGCAAGCTCTGCTTGCGTGTGAATATGTAGTGTTCCCAGCACCATTTGTCAAAAAGACTATCCTTTCCCCATTCAATGGTCTTGGCACATTGGCCAAAAATTAATTAGCCCATCTATGCAAGGGTTATTTCTGTGTTCTTTATTCTATTCCATTGGTCTATATGCCTTTCTGCCACTATCACACTGTTTTGGCCACAATTCTTTTCTGTGGAAATCTTCAGGTAAAGTTGGGTGGATGGGTATTTTTTAGTGCATTCACACACACGTGCATGTAAGGGAAACTCCTAAATAGCAGACTGTACCCTTTGCCAAATAGAGGCGTGACATATCTCCGTGTCTTGAGACTTACATTAGAAAATTATAGATACATAATAATTTGTATCACTTAGTCTGACAAACTAGGGAAACCATTCCTGAGGAGATGGTAGTCAATGCTGGTGTACACCAAACACCTTTCTCTGGAGCTGGAGCTTTCAGACTCCAAGCAGTTTTGTGACTTCTGTTGCATTTCTCCAGAGTTTCAATCTTTTAATAACTCAAATATCTAAGTTACTGCAACAACTAATAAAATAGTTTAAGTGCTAATTATTCTTTTCTCTTTTTCTATTATTAAATATATATTTGCTTTGTGTTAATAAAATTAATGTAACTGATGTGATTCTGCAATCTGTATATGGGGTAAAAATGGGAGTTCATAACCCACTTGAATCAAAGTGTGAAATATGATATATCAAGAACTATGTAATGTTTTGAACAACCAACAATAAAAAATTAAAAAAATAATAAAATTAATGTATTTAAGAATTCAAATGTACCTCTGACCTTTAGATTTTGTGTTGGTTGTCATTCCCCCAGCCCCCAACATGGTAAGTGTCACCAAGGCTGATCTCAAACTCATGGGCTCAATTGACCTTCCTGCCTTTGCCTCTCCTCAGTAGCTGGGTCTATAGGTGCACACCACTGCACCCAGACTGTTGTCATTTTGACACATACCCTGTCACCATCACCATCACCATCACCACTTACATAAACCAATCAAAGATGGAGACACAAAACACTATTATATGAAAACCATTTATTCCATAGCTTACTGGGAATTGACCAGAAATTAGAAGGTCATTGGAAGTGATTTTAAAATCTTCATTTAAGAAAAACATTCTGTAAGTATAAATAATCAATGTCAGCAAGCAAGCAAAATGCAAGTGAACAAAACATAATTTCTTTAATGAATGAAGTGGTTGCCATAGTTTTTCTCCTTATGTAAAGATAGTTCTTATATGAAGTATGGCATCTAAGCAATGATCATCAGAATATTATGCAAACTTCCCAGAGCAATTTAAACCTAAACTCAGATGGCTAGAATAAAACATATAGTCTTTTTTCAAAAGGAAAAAAACAATATCCCTTTCACACCCAGCAAATAATAACATAGAAATGATACTGGTTTCCAATATTTTGAATGAGATTTTTTTGTTGTTGTTGTTCAATCCCCATTGAACCCCGGGACATTTAGCCACTGAGCTTCATCTGCAACCCTTTTTGAGACAGGGTCTTGCTAATTTGCTGAGGCTGGCTTTAAACTCACAATCTTCCTGTTTCAGCTTCTGGATTCACTACCATTACAGACTGACTTGAATGAGGTTATTTTTGACTGCACAGCAAATTAAAAAGATACTCTCCTTCTGCTCTTATTTTTATGCACTAATTTCCATTACAGAAATAAAAACTATACTAATTTAAAACCTTTTTTGCAGATTATTCCATGTAAATTACATTATCCTTTGTTTCTAGAATATCGACCTAACTTTTGAGTATATTTTATATACATTTGAAAAGGTAACTGCAATAATATTTTACACATTTCCAAAAATACTATACAGAATCTTATTATCTAGTAAAGGTGGAAGCTGCAATGTTTTAAAGATTTAATAAATATTACAACCTGAAAGTAAGTATCTTACAGAAATAATTCCATTCAATTGAAATTGGAATTACTCCTTTTAGATTTTTTTTAGGATGGGGTCTCATTATGTTGCACAGATGTTCTTGAACTACTGGGCTCAAGCAATCCTCCTGCCTCAGCCTTCCCAATAATGGGGACTACAAGCTAGGCTCTTACCATCATTCTCACACAAAAAACTATTAGAGGAGCTAGAGCAGTAGAGGAAAATGGCAGTTTTTCAAAATGACACTGTAGCAGTTTGTGCAGCTCTGTCCAAGCAACATTTGAACCAACAGGGCCCTTCTAATGAGGTGCCAGCAACATAATGGACCAAGGCCAGGTTCTTGTGCAATTTGTGAAAGCTTTGATATGCAGAGTTATTAGTATGGCATTTCACCTCATGGAATCTGAGTATTTGATTATATAATTTTCAGACTGTGAGTCATTTCCATTTTATAGTACTCCCTTCAGTTTCCCTTAACTTCATTACAGCTGCCATCAATTTAGTCCAAAGTCTTTGTGACTCCATTTTGAACACCACCTGATTTTTTTCAACAATTCAAATTGCTCAGCTTTTACGACCAACTGCATGCACTACTGTAATTTCTGTACAGATTTCATCATCTTTGTCTTTTTTGGACTTTGCTTTTTACCACATTTTTAGAACTATGGTGAGTTTCTTGCAGCAACTTCAAGTTAAACAACTTTTCACAAATTTATCAAAGCCTGACTGCTCCTCTGGGGGTGTGGATGGATGGAGCCACTTTTGCTGCCTGCTGGATGGCCTCCTGCTCAGCCAAGTGTGAGTGTGAACCCCTTTCTTTGTCCCAGCTTTCCCCCATATCAAACCTAAATGCTTGATCTCCACCTGTCCTCATTTCTTTTCTCCTGTCTCTTATTAACACCCACAAACAGCTGTTCCCCATGCTTTGCATTTTAACATTCCTCATGGTACTTAGTAAAAGCCTGATATAGATGACCTCTTTATAACAGAGCTGCATTTATTCTTGTCGTGCTTTAGTTGTTTTTGTGGCTGTTTTCTGGACTATCTCCAAATTTTCCTGCTAGGTTTTAGCAAGCTAAGACCCAGAGCTTGATGTTTGCTCACAAAGGTCTGACTAGCACACGTATATAATTGTGGTTTAAGGCCCTTGCACTCAGTACTGGGACTGCCTCAGAATGGATTAATTTTAATTTCTGCATTATCCTAAACTTGCAAACATCCAGTGATCTATGCTTCTGTAACATAAAAGAGACTGTGGTTGTGGGTTTTTTTTTTTTTTTTAATGGACTATGAACCATATCTGGTTTGGTGTAAATAGTTCATATTTGACCCGACCTGTCTGAGGAGACATCACTGAACCAATTATTGACCTTGAGATGCTGACAAGGGGAATATGGAATGCCTGGAGCTCAGGGGAGAGAGGGTCCAGAAGAGAGAATTATTTAAGAGATACCCATGTGAGAGATGTGGCCAAAGCTTTTGCCAACAGTGTGATTACAGGTGAATAGTGGGGACAGTGAGGTAGGAATTAAAGTGTCCATTTCGGAGCAAGACTGGAAATTCATTTGTGTAGTGCAAAGTAGAGGTAACAATGTGAGAAGAGTGTTATTTTGAGCCTTCTTTTAGGCAATCGTGAAGAGAAGGAGAGAGGAAATAGGGAAGGAAAGAGGAAGCAGGGGGAAAGAGTAAGGGCACAAATATTGTGTCAAAGGAGAGCTAAAGGACTTTTGCGTAGGTTTTTACCCCATGGAATTGAGAGTGGAAGAAAAGCCTCAACGAAGGCACGTTTAAAAAAAAAAAAAAAAAAAAACCTAAAATGAAAAGCTCCAGGGAAGAGTTCATTGTGATGAGCGTTTAGGACAACAAAGAGGTGAGTGTCTGCCAAAACCCAAATCCTGTGCTTACCACTTAAAGGACTAAGGAAAATATTAAGACCTTCCTGACTCCTGTGCCTGCGGTGACCTCCACACATCCTTAATGGAACATTTAAAGAATGTTGGCTTGGCTCAGAACCACCCCCTGTGTCAAGGCTCTCACTCCCTTCTGGGATCTGCCGAGCCCTTGGTGCGTGTGATGAAGTGTCCTTGAGGGGATCACTAGGTCACCTTGAGCTTTCTTTGTTCTAACTTGCATTTCAGAAGCCCATGGGGAATAGGACTTAAGTCCTTGTCAGGATCCTGAAAAGCTGCCCTGTAACTCCCCAGATGTATGACTTCGGGTGTTGGTGTTTCCCCAATATACTGATGTATTTTCTTCTCTTTCTCTTTTGGCTTTCATATTACTACTAGAATAAATGCTATCTCATATAAAGAGAGTGTCTTTATGGTCTGTCCGGTACAGCCTGCTGAATTCAGTAGCTGCACACATATGTAATGCCTTAATGTTACACCTCTTTAGTTTTTGAGTGTTTGTAGGAAGGGGAAACCAGCATCTAAGAAGATAAGGCATAGACTACAAGAATTCAGGACCTGATCCTTTCCCCTTGAAAGCCTCAGAATGTTCCTTTAGTCATTGCCTGGAGTTTGAGGTACCCTCCTTGGCTTTGCTGCAGACCACCCTGAACACCTGGGGAGGCCACCACAAACAGTCACTGAACACAGCTTCGTTCCTGAGGGATGCATCCCATACTTGGAGAATTCCCAATGGCTGGCTCCTCTTTAGTTTGGTTTTGGTATAAGAACAGACTCAATAAGAGTGAAAATAAGGGTTTTAGTGGAATCCTGATTTGGGCAAACTAACATCATGTTGCTTCAATAAACTGATTCAGGGGGCTGGGGATGTGGCTCAAGCAGTAGCGCGCTCGCCTGGCATGCATGCGGCCCGGGTTCGAGCCTCAGCACCACATACAAACAAAGATGAGTCCACCGAGAATTAAAAAATAAATATTTAAAAAAACAAACAAAACTGATTCAGCAAATTCCTAACATCAACAACCCCTGCAGAATACATAGGCTTTAGGGAGACTTTCAAATTGCTACCCAAGCCCCACCAGTACACATAGAACTGTCTTCCTTTTGACCTAACAGTACCTATCCCTTCAACACATCATAAAATTATCAGTTCCCACTTTTGGAACATGAGATGAAGTGGCCTAATTTTTACACTTCTTCAGAGCATGTTAATCCAAGCACATCTAATGACTTAAATTCTGTGCCTTGTCTCATCTTTAAAACAGAGATAATCAATCACAGCACCTAACTAATAGGGTTGCTGAGGAGACCAAAGTAATTAATACATGTAAGGCACTAAGGATATCTGACACTATGGCATTATTACTAGGTGTTATTCAAGTTTTCCCTCCCAATTACTATGTGGAGAGCACTTAGGCTAAATGACTCAGTACAGCACTTTAATCCAAAGAGTTTTATGTGCATCCTCGAAGCATTATGCTCAGATGGCACAGTGTTCCCACACTGCTCCCTGAATGGTCTGGGGTCACATAGATGTCACCTATGTTGCTCCCCCAATGAAAAGCAAAACTTAAGCCATGACTTGAAGGGGGTGGGAGAGAAAAAAATAAAAAAAACAAGAACTTGAATGGCTTGGATTTGTGTGACCTAAGGATACAGCTTATCTTAATATTGGTGTGTGTTTGTGAAACAGATATGAAGCTGGGCTAGGGTGTTAAGGGAGGCACAATGATTGAACCTCAATAAGAAAAGATAGTATGTTGAGAAGGAGCAAAACCACTGTGTTAGTCTGCTTTGTTCTGCTGTAACAGAATACTTGAGACTGGGTAACTTATAAAGAACGGAGATTTATTTCTTACAGTTCTGGAGGCAGGGAAGTCCAGGATTGAGGAGTAACTTCTGGTGAGGGCTTTCTTTCTGTTTCAGCATGGTAGAAAGCATCACATGGTTAGAGAAAGCAAGAGATTGAAAGTGCAGCCTCAAGCGCTTTTATAATCAGCATTGATCCATCCATGCATGAGGGTGAACCCCTCATGGCCTGGACACCTCTCATTAGTCCTCACTTTCTAACACTTTGCATTGGGGATTATATTTCCAACACATGCTTTTCTGGGGGATACTTTCAAACTTCCTTCCCTGTTGTGCTTCATTTTCAAATGTCAGAGGAATACTCTGCATAATGAACAGAACCTTGATTTCCTTTTTGGCCATTCTTAGCAATGATTTTTGGTTTTTTTCCATTTACAAAACCCTGGTAACTGCTATTAGTCCCATATTAGTGAAGACATATTAGTGGAAGACAAGAATTTTATGGCTGCTTTGCTTTAATTTCAACCACTAAGAACACAGCAAGAGCTTAGTTCACCCCTGGCACACCCCAGGATGTGGACAGCCTTGTGGAATAGCACTGCTGCCAGAGCCAGGCTCCTGCCTCTGCCTTCCTCCAGGGGATCCTGCCATCCTGAAGGTCCTTACACACAACAGGGAATGAATCCTTTGTTGAATTCTCAGTGGATGAGACTATAGAGATGATAATGGCATTGGCATGGGATAGGACAAGATGATGAGAATTATCTTGAGCCAATGATGTTGAACCTTCAGGCGGATATGGTGCATATTTACTTCAGGCCTCCTTCTCCTTTATGCAAAGGGTAAGGCTTTACTGATCACGTTATTCTTCATTTAAAATTCAGCAAATGCCCATCAGTGGGGAACTGGTTAAATTATATGACACCTATCTTCTGATTGTCTTAGACAGATTCAGAAACTTCTATTAGATAGTTCTTAGTATCCTGTTCTTTTCCCTGTGTAGAAATATAATTATATTTTTATTTTTATGAATTTTAGTATCTGTTTTCTTCATTAGACTGTAAGTCCAATCAAGGCAGGGACCATGAGGGCAGGCACTGTGTGCCCAGAGCTTAGAACCATTCTTAGTATACAGTAGATGTTTGATATCTGAATGTATAATAAATACATCAATAGAATATTATACAATCATTTAAAATATGATAATGTGGAACTGTTTATTGACATATAGGAATCCAGAAAATAATGACAAGTTGAAAAAAAATTAAAATGATCAAATAGTACATATACTATGATCCAATTTTTATAAAAAGAATAAGCATATAGATACATCAAAATGTTAATAGTGGTAGGACTATGGATTATATCTTATTTTGTTTGTAACTTCCATATTATCTGAATTTTTAAAATAACAGTATTTATTTAATTTATTATTTTGATTTAAAAACTATTCCCATTTAGAAAAAAAATTCAAGTAGACATTAAAATGATCTTTTTCTGCCACAAAACTTCACATGAACAATGAATTTTGGCATACAGTATTCAATTAAACAATATCAGAAACAACTCAGATTTCTGAATTCAAATCCCAATGCTGGATTACATTCATCTTGATATTTCTGATTAAAGTGAACCTTTAACAAAATAATCATTATGAAGCCTTCCTTTCTGAATAAATTTCATTATTTTATTTTTATATTCATAATTACTCATCAGACTCTTCTCTCCTTTTATTCATGTTCCTACTCAGGACATGAAGGATGGAATAGACACTTTTTTCTCTTCTTAATCTTATTTGTAGCTAAAAATCAAGAAAATTAAAAGGCAGCAGGCTTTTGAATTTAAAAAAAAAAAATTAGCAGCTGCAACATTTAAAGTACTTTCCTCACATGAAGTAAGTTGTTGAAAGTGAAGTTTCTTCCCAACTAAATGCCAAAGTATATCCACTTTAAACAGGTACCTTTAACAGCCTTACTGATTATAAAACTATCATTAAGATTAGGCTATAATTTCCCCTTTTAAAAGCTGTTAATTTATATAAATAAGGCATTCATACATGATTCTCTCTACACAGAGCAAGAGTATATATATATATATATATATTATATACCTAAATATCTTAAAAGAAGTATAATTGCACTTATATATCGATAAGCATGATTATAGGGAAATGGAAAATGTTTTGGTATACAAATTCCTTTCCCCAATTAAGTATAAAGTTTCATTAAGAATTAGTTAAGAAAGAAAGGAAGGAAGAAGCAAATGCTGTGTGTATATGGCTACTTGCCTGTTAGTAACAATGCTTTTGTTTTCTTCTCAGTTTCAATCCACTGACACACAGACCTCAGCACCATATCAAGAAGTCCCACTCTGACCTATAAAATGTGACAGCCCCAGGAGACCTATTACACTATTACTCATTTTCATTAAACAGTTAACATAGTAGTGATAAATATTGTGCCTTAGAACCTTAATCATAAAATACAAATCATTTATAATACAAATTATGATGAAGAATGTGTGCTGGCACAACGAGGCTTTACATACTTTGGAAGCTCAGAAAGTTCAAGAATGTCTTATTCATCTTCATTTCAGATCTAGTAGCATAAAAGCTGGGTTTTCTAAGTAGGATTTCCACAAATTAGAGAAGCGTGACATTGTAGCACCATCAATAATTCTGTGATCAGCCGACCAGCTCACATTCATTATCTGTGCTTTATATACTTCTCCTTTCTGGTTAAATCGGGGAAGGGCCTAGAAATAAGGAAAACAAATAAATAGGTAAACTTTCATTGCTCAAAAGTCAAACTCTGCTGACAATGGTATAAAATCAGGCAAACCCTCTTCTCTATGATAGAGATGATGTAGACATCCCAAAATACTAACTCCTATTATTCCTATCTTTGGGAGGATGTGCCCTAAGCATTCCGTTTCTACAAGGTTATCTTATATCTCTATATAATTGCCACACCTACCATAGACTTCATCTCAATTTCAAATATTTATCAATATTTAACAAGCACCTATTATGTGCCAGGTACTCTATGGACCCTGGGAGAGCCCATAAAAGTTGAGGATTCCAAGCCCCCTCACTGAGGACAAGAAGGAAATGAGCCTTATGGATACCTGAGGAGATGGTGGGGAGCACAACCAGAGTGTTGTAGGAAAACCAAAGCTGGAAGATGACTACAGTGGAGGGCAGGGGTGAGGGTGGAACACGGGGTGGGGTGGGGGTATGTCATGAAAGGTAGTGTTTCTCAATCTATATTTGGTAAAGGATCTTTTCTTAAAATAAAATGTCTAATCCATGGTAGGCTATTTTTTAAAAAGCATACTAAAAGTAAACTATTAAAACAGAAATAGAGCCCGGCACAGTGATGCATGCCTGTAATCCCAGTGGCTTAGGAGGCTGAGGCAGGAGGATGCTGAGTTCAAAGCCAGCCTCAGCAAAAGCAAGATGCTAAACAACTCAGTGACATCCTGTCTCTAAATAAAATATAAAATAGGGCTGGGGATGTGGCTCAGTGTATCATTATCAGTATCAGTTCAATCCCTGATACCAAAAAAAAAAAAAAAGAAAGAAAGAAAGAAATAGAAATTACTAGCTCCAACTTCTTATTGGATTTATTATACAAAATCACTCTGTAAACTGCTTTAAAAGTTTCCAAGGTCTACCCTTTCCATCTGTACTTACTGCCTCATCTTAGACACAATAGTTGCAGCCCACCAGAGGTCAGAGGTCCTTGGTCACACTGAGTGGCATCCCTGTGGTTCTAGGTAGGCCATTGTGGCTACCCTGTTTTTGGCTGAGTGAGATGAGAAGCCACTGGAGGTGTCTGAGCGGAACTCTTACTCACAAATGGGGAAGATTTCAAGAGGAGTAGGATGGTGGTGAGGAAAGGAGCAGGAGCTTAGTTCTAGATCTGTTAAAACCTGAGATGCTTATTGACCTCCAAGCAGGATATGTGAGTTTGGATTTGAAAGCTGAGGTCCAGTCTGGAGATACAAATTTGAGAGACATAGGTGTGTAAATGGTATTACAGCCGTGAGACTGGATCAGATAAAGAAAAGGGCTAGAACTGAACTTGGGTACTCCAATGTTTAGATATTGGGGAAATGAGGGTGTACAACAAAGGAGACTCAGAGCTAATGGGCACCGAGACAGGAGGAAAACCAGTACAGCAAGATATTCTGCAACTCAATGGAATGGATCACTGTCTCAAATACAGTTAAAAGGTCAAGCAAGGGATTGTTGTACTCAGTGGTAGAGTGCTTGCCTAGCAGGTGTGAGGCACTGGGTTTGATCCTCAGCACCACAAGAAATAAATAAATAAGGATACTGTGTCCATCGACAACTAAAAATAATATTAAAAAAATAAAAGTCAAGAAAAGGAGAACAGTATTGAGTATCAAGGAGGTTTTGGTGTCTTAGACAATTTAGCAATAAGGAATTTAAAATTTATAGTTAAAAAAAAACAGGAAAGGAGAGATGAAATGGAGGGAGAGAGAAATTAAATACTATTTGTCCCTACTGAACAAAGACTACATTAAGTCACAATTAATATTTATATTCTAAGATCTATACTTCATATCTTGAAGAAACCATAGGTAAACCAATTCTTTAAAAATACACCTGGCTGATGCTGGGAGAACTGGAAATCCATATGCAACAAAATGAAAATAAACCCCTGTCTCTCACCATGCACAAAACTCAACTCAAAGTGGATCAAGGACATAGGAATTAGACCAGAGACCCTGAGAGTAATAGAGGAAAAAGTAGGCCCAAATCTTTACCACATCAGATTAGGCCCCAACTTCCTTAACAAGACTCTTAAAGTGCAAATATAATCAAATCAAATAAAAAACTAATAAATGGTATGGTTTCAAACTAAAAAGCTTCTTCTCAGCAAAAGAAACAAACAACGAGGTGAAGAGAGAGCCTACATTTTGGGGAGCAAATTTTTGCCACAGGCAGGTCAGATACAGCACTAATCTCCAGAATACATAAAGAACTCAGAACACTTAACACAAAAAAACCCAAACAACCCAATCAATAAATGGGCTTAGTTGCTGAACAGACACTTCTCAAAAGAAGATATACTTTTGATCAACAAATATATGAAAAAATGTTCAACATCTCTAGTAATTAGAGAAATGCAATCAAAACGACTCTAAAATTTCATCTCGCTCCAGTCAGAATGGCAATTATCAAGAATACAAGCAACAATAAGTGTGGTGAGGATGTGGGGGAAAGTGCATACTCATACACTGTTAGTGGGACTGCAAATTGGTGCAACCACTCTGGAAAGCACTATGGAGATTTCTTAGAAAACTTGGAATGGAACCACCATTTGACCCAGCTATCCCACTCCTTGCTCTATACCCAAAGGACTTAAAATCAGTATACTATAATAACACAGCCACATCAATGTTAATAGCAGCTCAGTTCACAATAGCTAAACTGTGGAACCAACCTAGATGCCCTTCAATAGATGAATGGATAAAAAAAAAAAAAACAACAAAACTGTGGTATATGTACACAATGGAATATTACTTAGCATTAAAAGAGAATAAAATTATTACATTTGAAGGTAAATGGATAGAAGAATATCATGCTAAACAAAGTAAGCCAATCCCAAAAAACCAAAGCCAAACTCTGAAAAGTGGACGATGATCCATAATGGGAGGGTGAGAAAAATGGAGGAACTTTAATTGGGCAGGAGGGAGGGGGAGGGAGTATGGGGGAAGGAAAGATGGTAGAATGAGATGGACATTATTACCCTAGGTACATGTATGACTGCACATATGATGTGATGCTACATTGTGTACAGCCAGAGAAATGAAAAGTTGTGCTGCAAATAATAAAAAATATGTATCTGCTGAGCAGATATTTGTACACTAATGTTCATGCAGTGTTATTCACAATTGACAAGAAAATGGAAATAATCCAAATATTCACTGGCAGACGAATGGAGAAGCAAAACATAATATATACATACAATAGATTATTATCAAGGCTTAAAAACAAGTGAAATTCTCATATATACTACAATATGGATGAACTTGGAAAATTATATGCTAAATGAAGTAAGCTATACACAAAAGGGTAACTATGCATGATTCTACTTACATGAAGTATAAGAGTAGTTAATGCAAAGAGTAGAATGGCAGGTGCGGGGGCTGGGAAGAGGCAGGGTGGGTACAGACTTTCACTTTTACAGAGAAAAAGATTTTGATTGACCTGAACCTAAACAATCTAGATCACCATTTATTGCCCATGGCAGCAGCCACCAGAATTGCAGGGCTACCTGCAATTAGGAAGAAACAACTGATTAAGCCAAACTTCACAAACTCACACCTACAAAGTAAGGGGAAAAACTTAGGAATGATAACTCTACTTTATGCTTACTTCCCTAATTTGCTTTAAATTGTTTTTAATTATGTAATACACATACCATAATTGATCCAAGGGCCCCAATGGCTACTTCAGGTGGCAATATCACTGGCTTGGTATAAGTGCCACCAATCTTTAAAAAAAGAAAGAGAGTAGGATTAAGAGTTTAAAGAACAAATGGCAAATATCATTTTATATTTTTAACTAAGCATACGAACAAAACTTTAAATGATGGTTCATGAATCTGAACATCATCACTCACTGATCCAATGTTGGAAAGAGTAAATGTTCCTCCGGTAAGGTCACTGGTGCTGAGCTGACCAGCAGAGCCCAATTTCTGGAGGCGGTTCAATTCAGTGGCAATCTCAAATACAGAGCGGATCTGAACATTTTTCACATTAGGGACAATCAACCCCTGTTCAGTGTCCATTGCTATCCCAATGTTATGTGAAGCCTAAGAAATAAAAAAATTATACAACAGTTTTTTAATAAATAAGTTAAAAGTAAAGGAAGGATAAAACTTCACCATTTTCTAAAATAACCATCAACAACTACTTTCTCCAAATTGACAATGACTTATAAGAAACAAATTTTTTTTTTTTTTTTTTTGGTACCAGGGGATTGAACCCAGGGGCACTTAACCACTGAGCACATCCCTAGACCTTTTAAATACTTTATTTAGAGACGAGGTCTCATTGAGTTGCTTACGGCCTCACTAAAATGCTGAGGATGACTTTGAATCTGTGATCCCCCTTCCTCAGCCTCCCAAGCTGCTGGGATTACAGGCATGTACCATGGTGCCCAGATACAAGAAATGATTTTAAGCAGGTATAGTGGCCCTTAACTCAGGAGGATCACAAGTTCAAGGCCAGCCTCAGCAACTTATGAGACCATCTTTCAAAATAAAAATAAAAATAAAAGGCATAATTTTGTTCGGCTTTCAAAGTCCCTGTATATCCTCTATATCTGGAGAGACTAGTAAAGATTAGCATTGGAGGTGGGTGCAGTGGCACACACCTGTAATCCCAGCAACTCAGGGGGCTGAGGTAATAGGAATACAAGTCTAAGGTTAATCTTGGCAACTTAGCAAGATCCTGTTTCAAAATAAAAATAAAAAGGGTTGGGGATATGAGCTGGGGATGTATCTCAGTGGTAGAGCACTTAACTCACATGTGTGAGGCACTGGGTTCGGTCCTCAGCACCACATAAAGATAAAAAAATTAAGCTATTGTGTCCATCTACAACTAAAAAATATTTTTAAAAAAAAGGTTGGGGATATGACTCAATGGTAGAGTGCCTCTGGGTTTAATCTCTAGTACTGCAAAAAGGAAAGAAAAAGACATGAAATAAAACAATTAAAAAAAATTTTTTTTTGAAAAATGATAATTGCTTTGTCAGTAGGAAAGTAGGGCATATGTTGTTAGTGGGAGTATAAACTGGTATAGATTTTCTGGAGAAGAGCTGACAATCTGTACCAACATTCATAAAAAATTGTGCTAAGAGATAAATACAGAAGAATATAGGAATGAATAGGGATGTTGAATACAGATGGCTTTTAAGTTTGAGAAACTGCAAATAATCAAAATATTTATCATAGGTTACTGATCAGTTGAATATCAAAGCTATATTTATTGACATATAATAATGCCCATAATATATTACATAAAAAAGGAAAAAAGAAGCAAGAAAATTTTCAAATATTTTTCTAAAGTATGTAAAAAATGAAATCCTGGAAGAACATATATCTCAACATAAACAGTAAGTTACTTTAAAGTCATGGAATTGAAGGTAAATATCATTATTTTGTCTAGATTTCTTGTCCTATTTATTTAAACAAAATTAAATACAATTGCCTATTTTAATCATATTGGAATATTTTAAATCTGATCCCCTAAAGAATCTAAGCTCACTGTGTGTGTGTGTGTGTGTGTGTGTGTATTGCAGTGGATCAAACCCAGGGCCTTGTGAATGCTAGGCAAGTGCTCTTCTACTGCTGAACTATATCCTAGTCCTCTAAGCTCATATCTGGTTCTGTATTTCTAATGAGAAATGTACATAAGGATTGACATCCCACAAAAAGCTCTATCTTAATAACTCCAAACAGAAGAGTTCACTTGAACTGAATTCAAATTTTATTAGTTTTTTCGTTTAAATTATTCTCACTCTTAAAATTCTAGGAATTCACCTTTGAGGGACTTGCTTCTTTTGGGAGGCAGTTTTATCCCATACCTTAATTCTATATAAAAAAAGATTGCCATTTGAGGTATGATGGAAGTCTCTCTAACCTACAAGCATCATCTTCTATTTATAACAGACACTTTCACATTGCATAGCCAACCTTGTATGTTATATTCTGGCAGTTTTCATCCACAGAAGAATTAAGAATAGGAAACTGCAGTAATCCCAAAGAAGCAGCCTGTTTAATAGAAAGAGAATGCAAAGTTAGCATTTGAACGCAGAAAGGATAAGGAATTTGAAGGAATAAGAGATATAAAAGAGGGAAGGAGAGAATCATCTATGCTGAGTTTAATATCAAGCCTAATGCACTGAGGCATGACACTTCCACTGTTACTCTCAATCAATATGAATCACTGAATCACCTCTGTGTCTTCCTCTTTGCCTTTTCCTTTAATTTCCCTCCCTCTTTTTCCCTTAATACCATTTCTCTACTGCGCATATTCAGATTTCCCCAACTGTACCCAAAATGTCCTCAATAGCTTTCTCCACCCATGCAGGATTTTAATAATCGAGGTTCACTTGTATTTGGTGGTCTTGACTTGTATTAAACTTAAAAGGCAGCAAAATCAAACTGTTTAAGATTATTCTTAAAAAGAATCCACTTCCCTCATCTAGATCTATTAAAAATCTTAGTTTATTTGCGTTGTTTTGTTAATTCTGTCTGGATATGGTCTGACAGGAAAATAAATAAATAAATAAAATACTTGAACTAGAGTTAAGGAAAGTTATGGAAATCTTTCATAGTAATTAGTTTAGATAGGATGGGTTAAGGAAGTAGATCAATGAAGGCCAAATACAATGAAAACATTTGTTACAAATTCCTGAATTTTTATGACTTGAAAGTTTTAGCAAGCATTTCATTTGTTAACTATAACTTTTATCTTCTTTATGTAGAAATATATAAGTAAGGCTAAAGTGTTACACATAAAAAGTACTGTGAGCCAGGCATGGTGGCGCACCCTGTAATCCTAGCAGCTTGGGAGGCTGAAGCAGAAAGACTGTGAGTTCAGAGCCAGCCTCAGCAACAGCGAGGCGCTAAGCAACTCAGTGAGACCCTGTCTCTAAATAAAATACAAAAAAAGGGGACTGAGGTTGTGGCTCAGCAGTAGAGCGCTTGCCTAGCACGTGGGAGGCGCTGGGTTTGATTCTCAGCACTGCATATAAATAAATAAAGTAAAGGTCCATTGACAACTAAAAAAAAAAAAAATTAAAAAAATAGGGCTGGGGATGTGGCTAAGTAGTTGAGTGCCCCTGAGTTCAATCCCCAGTACATGTTCACCACCTCCAAAAAAAAAAAAAAGTGTTTTTGAGCATAACCCAAATTTGTAAAAGAAAATACAAGACACATGCCCATGGATTAGGTAATTTTCCCTCTACATAAATATTTTGTAGTATTTTTTAAAATATTTTTTTTAGTTGTAAGTGGACACAATATCTTTATTTTTATTTACTTATTTTCATGTGGTGCTGAAAATCAAACCCAGGGCCTCCCGCGTGTGAGGCAAATGTTCTACCACTGAGCTACAACCCCAGCCCTTGTAGTATTTTTTAAACGTTCTAAAATCTATATGCTATTTTAAAACAAAGTTCACTAAATTTTATTTTCAAAATACCTATCAGATATTTCATTTAGACTGGAACAATAAAGAAAAATGGTAATAAAAGAGATCCAATATATTTAAGAACTGGTCTACTCTAGCTTCCAAATAGACATGCTATCACCAGGAGGCAGTGAGAAAAAGCCAGTCAAAACATGGTGGCACTCTCTTGCTATTCAAGGTTGCCTTCCCCCAACCCAACTCTTTTTCCCCTAAGGCCAGGGGAATTTCTTTGTCTCTCCTCTTCTTCAATTCCTATTCATTCCCCAATGAACTGCAATCATACTTGTACCTCGACAACACCTTCTTCCACCTATCTTGGTAGACGCCACTCACAACTTCCCAATGATTACTCCAATAGCATTGCTACCCTTGTCCTGTTTAACCTTTGTGAAGCACAAAACTGCCATCTACTTCCCTCCTTTCTCTGGGGCAAGACAGGCTGAATCAATGGTCCCACTCCTCCTGGCCTCCCGGCCCTTAATAGTGCCCTATTAAGCACTGAGCTTCAATATGTGACTTGTTTTGGTCAAAGATAAGAACAAATTTGAAGCAGCAGAGCTTGGGGAAAAAATGGTCTTGGGGGGAAAAAAAGTGGGCTTGCACATTTCTGCTTTCTCTGTCAACCCTTCCAGTGCTGAGACCATTTATAGGTGAGCATGCTGGGGAGAAGAGAGATGTGGGAGAGAAATGATTCATCCCTGTGGAGGCCATTCCATACCAGCCGGTCCCTTGCCCACCTATGAGCTGACTGCAGACATGAGAACACTGCTGAGGACAGCAGACTCACTCACTCTCCTACAGACTCAAGTGACTCAATAAACAGCTATTTTTTTTTTTTTTAATATTTGTTTAGTTGTAGACGAACACACAGTATCTTTATTTATTTTTAATGTGGTGCTAAGGATCGAACCTGGTGCCTCACACATGTAAGGCAAGGACTTTACCACTGAGCTACAGCCCAGCCCCTAAACAACTATTTTTAAACAATTAAATTTTAAGGTAGTTTGCTGTATAGCAACAGAAACCAGTTACTTGGCCTCTAAGCAACTCTTTCCTGGTCTATCTCCACTCACCATCAACTTTCTTTGCCAATTCAACTTCTACTCATCCCTGTGTAACCCTTCACCACCTTCTAATTCACACACAATTTGGGTGATGTCTTCCACCTAATTTCCACTGCCTCGTCTTGACAGCTGACTCCCTACAGCTTTCACAGAGTCCAGATGCTCTCCGTCACCTACAGACATCTACTACATCTCATTTCTATAGAGCATGCACTTACTTGTCAGCGTGGCTGCTCAAGGAGAATGGTTTCTGTCTCATGAGTCTCAGTGTCCAGCAAAGAGACAACCAAGTAAACACTGGCAATACACTGAGATATACACATTAGAAGGGGAAAGAAAAGTGTATTTAACTCAAACAGTGACAGCCACAGAAGCTTCTAGAAGAGTTTATATCTAAACAATTTGGTATTTAGGATGTGCAGGTATTTGGTCAAGAGAAGAGCGGCATTTAAGAAGGAATTATGTATTCCACCAAGTAGGCGTAGCTTACTATGACTATCAGAGGCAACGACCATGAGAGAGAAGACTGGAGACAAAGACAGCAGGGACTTACAGTATTTGAATGTCATATTAAGGAGTTTGAAAACTATCCTAAAGGCAAAGAAAGAGAACCACTAAAAAGAGTCAGGAACTAATAAAATAATCTGTTTTAAGGAAGATCAGTCTTGTGGAGCAAGAAGGTAGAAACATCAGTATGCACTTTCAAATAAATACACCAAAACCAGAAACTTAAGGATTTTTACTGGTTAGCTATGTTTCCTTGACAGGTTTCTCAATCTTTTGGAGGCCTAAATGTTTTTTTAAAAAGGAAAATGAGGTCAGTAATATTTACATGTCAGGGTTACTCTGAGGATTAAGAGATACTACACATGGCATGCTTACTACAGGGCCTACCACATGGTAGCTACTTCACACTGGTCATTAATGTGAGCTATACTATGAGTTGCTCAAGGTCAGCTGATGGTTTCACTGTATACTGGCCCCAGGATCTAGTGACACTAGAAATGATTCACAGGAGCCTCCACCTAAGTTTGTTGAAGAAATGAAAATAAATGCATGTCAGCAATATATAAAATCAATACAAAATCTCATTTTAGTTCAAAGCAGACTTTCCTGTGATCCTTTCAGAATTAAAAGCTTTGACTAACTGGCAGGACAACCCCAACCTCCAACACCATCCTCATGTTCAGAGAGATAAGCAGATAAGAATATAATACACAATTCCAATTTTATAAGTTCTAAGGCAAAAAATAATGTGCCTGCACATTTTTCTAACTATACGATATGGTGAGAAGTAATATTTTATTAAAATCAGTTTAGCACATCGCATTTCTGCAAAAAAAAAAAAAAAAAAAAAGGTCAATGTCCTACTCACAAACATGTCTGAAATCTCACCTTTAAGAAAAAGGGCATAAAGGAGAGTTTAATTCCACGAGATGCAGCAATAGGTTTTAATTCTTCTCGTAACTTAACCAGTTCAGTAACGTCAACCTCATCACAATAGCCAAAATGAGGTATCTTCAGGGCTGCAGACATGGTCTTAACCATTGCTTTTTGAAAGCCTGGAAAACATTCAATTATTTTACTTATAAACCTGACATAGTATCCATTCTTCAGAAATTAACTATATACCAATTGAAGTGTTTCTGGAAAAGCTATCATAAATTATATGCTGAATTTGAACTTTCCCTTTCGTAAGACTTAAAAACATTGTATTATAGACATGCATCTATTAAAGTAGCTTCCTCCTAAACAAATGTACTGTTGCTGTGTGTTACTGTTATGACTTTACCTTTTACGGGTTCCGTTATGTCTTTGCCTGTGAATACCGGAGGCCTTGATATTGGTATGGGAACAGTCCTGTCTTTTGGTTTTGGTGGCGGTGGTATAATTTCAGCTTTAGGTGAAGGAGGTAATATAGCTCCTGTCTGCTTTTCCAAATAATTGAGAATATCTTCTTTAAGTATTCTGCCATCTCTTCCTGAGCCAACAACTTCACTCAACTTGATCTAATAAAATAATACATTTTAATGTTAAAAATACAACTGCTCTCTCTCTGCTGAATAAATTAGTATAGGAAATAACATTTTCATCATCTTATATATGTCACACCTCCCCTACATAAGTAATCACTTGTTACTTTTGTAACACTGTTCATTTGCCCATGTAGTTTTGAGGTATTTATATATAACCCATAGCTATTCATGAAAAACTTATTTTCAACAGTCAAGTATTTTTAAATTTCATCCATAATTTTACTTTATTTACTTATTTAGGCACTAGGGGTTGAGCCCAGAGGTACTCTACCACTGAGCTACATTTCCAGGCCTCTTTACTTTTCTTTTTTACTTTTTAACTGTAAAACAGGGTCTCACTAAATTGCTCAGGCTGACCTCAAGCTTGCAATCCTCCTTTCTCAGCCTCCTGAGTCACTGGGACCACTGGCGTGCACCACCACACTCGGCTCTTTCCTAATTCTTTCTTGAGTTTTTCTATTCTTAGAGACTACATACATAAAAGGGAGAACTGAGAATTTAAATAAGAATACACACCATAACTAATTTAGACTAATATTTCTGATGTTGGTTACCAGTTAAACATATAATAGCTTAAATAATCATATAAAAGCTTTCTCAAATTATTTTTTTTGATGGTTGCTTTGGAAAAATTAGTACAAAACATTTAATTCTATTTCAATAAAACTAAACACAAGTTTGGATGATATCCTCACACAGTGTGTATTAATTTCTTAGAGTCATACTTCATTTTCTTTGTATTAGTGCATCTAGAGAAGATGACTTTTTTCATTTGTTCTAATTAGTTATACATGACAATAGAATGAATTTTGATACATCATACATAAATGGAGTATATATAACTTCTCACTGGTCTGATTGTACATGGTGTACAGTTACACAGATCATGTTATCATATGCATACAGGATAATAATGTCTGATTCATTCTACTATCATTCCTACCGAATGCTCCCTCCCTTCCCTTCTGTCTAGCCTGCAATACCTCTACTTAGAAGATGACTTTAAAAGAATAAAAAACTTATGAACTTTATAACAATAGTGGACTCTGAATTTCAACAAAAATTTTTAAGGAAATGCAAACAACTATAATGCCATTGATATTTACTTTTAAATTCAATTCATAATTATTCAAACTGCAAGAAAAGAAAAAAAGTGACTTAGGATAATAAACTCCAACATTTAATTTCTAGTAGTTATACAAATATTCTAGTCATTATATGTATCTTTAGGAGGTCATGTAGGAAAACCAAACCATGTATTTCTTCTACAGGTGATCTTTCTATACATCTAAGAAAAAAGCTGGTAAAATGTTTTATAACTTTTAAAACAATAAATCATTATTTCATCTGATGTCCTAAATAACCTAGTGTGTCATATTAAAATTTCTATTTTATCCCCCCCCCCCTTCAGATGTTTCTTTCTATTGAATTGACTATTACACTTCTAAAGTTCTGAAGTAGCCAACAGACCATAGAAAGACATTTCTTTAGGCTCCTGCTTGAAACCAACAGCTTCAACAAACTGCTGGCCTTGATTCAGGGCCAAAATTTTCTGTTTTCTATTATGCTAGATGGTCTTCATATTTGAGTACACTTAACGATTACATACAATTTCATCAAGGGTATATAACATAATTTACATAAGCATTTCCTTGATTTTGAACACACATGTACTTTCTAATGTTTGGCTATATAAACACAAGGAAGAAAATGTCCCAGATTATTTTCTTGGGATAATTCCCCAAAGGCAGAGTAACTAGCTGAATGAATATGAACATCTTAATGATTCTATTATACATTCCCAAAACAGCTTTTGTTTTTTCCCCACTGCAACTTAACTACTTTTCTCAAAAACAGACAAACAAGTCTGCACTGTGGGCCGCAGTGGAAAGAACTCAGGCTTTGGAACACCTATTTACTTCATCAACCTCCCTGACCTTTCTCATCAGCAAAATGGGGATAATCCAAACCACCCCTATAGGGTTGTTTAATTATTAGAGATAATGTGTATTTGGTATCTGACCTGTATGTGCTCAATAGTTGCAACAGTGATTGCTGAGGCAGTATCTGATGACTGAGAACACTGGTTTTGAAGTGAAATTGACTCACTGTTACACTCTGGCTCCTTGGTAGTATTAGCTATGTGAATTTAGACTAGTCACTTTACATCTACAAGTCTGAGAACAGCTCTTTATCTCACCGGGTTAAATGAGATAATATATGAATACTTATGGGCTTCATTATACTCTCCATTTGCTCACTAACTGTGCTATAGTTTGGATCTGGAATGTCCCCCAAAGGCCCATGTCTTAAAAGATGTGGTCCCCGGTTTTGGAAGATGGTGGAAACTTTGAAGTGGGGCTTAGTGGGAGGTCTTCCAATTGTTGGGGATGTGCCTAAGGGGGGACTGTGGAGCTTGGTTTCTTTCTTTCAATTCCCAGCCATGAGGTGAATGGATTTCCCCTACTGCACACCTACCATGACGTACTATGCTGCAACAGGCCCAAAAAACTGGGGCCAATTAGTCATGGCCTGGAAACTCTGAAACTGAGACCAAATAACCTTTCCACTTCTTAAGTTGATCATCTCAGGCAATACAGATTGGCAAAGGGAATACAAATGGTTTTCCTCCTTCCCTCAAAGCAGTACAATTCTGTGATTCTCCCAATCTTTCTTGGATCAGAGCCTATCCTTGCTACTACATCCCATTTTTCCTTTTCCCTTTCCCATCCTGCTTCTCTCATTCCCTTCATAGATTTTTATTCTTTTAATACATGAATCACAGACATCCAAATTCCTACTTCAAGTTGTATTTCTAGGTCACCTGACATAAGATACTGTTATGTATAAATGCTCTGTTATTAGGCTATAAGAAAGAATAAAAACACACTGCTCAATGTTAAGTAATAAATTCATAATCCCTTCTTACCTTTCTCAAGTGCTGTTTTGCCACTAAGACTTTTTTATTTTATTTTTTTAATATTTATTTTTTAGTTGTAGTTGGACACAATACATTTATTTATTTTTTTAATGTGGTGCTGAGGATCGAACCAGGGCCTTGCACGTGCTAGGCAAGCACTCTACCGCTGAGCCACAATCCCAGCCCCAACTAAGACTTTTTTTAATATATTTTATTTTAGCTATGGATGGACCTTTATTTTTTTATTCATTTATTTATATGTGGTGCTGAGAATTGAATCCAGTGTCTCACATATGTGAGGCAAGCACTCTACCACTGAGCCACAACCCCAGCCCCACTACCAGTTTTTTTTTAATATTCATTTTTTAGTTATAGTTGGACACAATACCTTTATTTCACTTATTTATTTTTTATGTGGTGCTGAGGATCGAACCCAGGGCCTCATGCGTGCAAGGCGAGCGCTGTACTGCTGAACCACAACCCCAGCCCCCTATCACTTTTTAATAACAGACATTTTCTTTTTTTTTTTTTTTTGGTATTAGGGACTTAACCCAGGGGCTCTTAACCACGGAGCCACACACACCTTTTTATATTTTATTTTGAGACAGGGTCTCACTAAGTTGCTTAGGTCCTCACTAAGTTGCTAAAGCTGGCCTTGAACACACAATCCTCCTGCCTTAGCCTCCCAAGCAGCTGAGATTACAGGTATTCACCACCACACCCTGCCATTTTCATCTTTTGTTAATCCTAACATAAGCCATTTCATCCTGCATAGTTGGCCACTTTTTCAGAGATACAAATGTATACATTTGTATACAGACTTAGATATTAAGAGAACTCACATTGTTTTCCATTGCCAGGCGGCGAACTGCAGGGGTTGCCAGTGTTTTCTGGCCTTTTATCTCCTGGTGTATGTGTTCATCATGGGACACAGCAGGAGTTTCAACAACATCTTCTTCTGAATCTGGAAACAAGAAAATTTTTTTACAAAGCTTAGTGGCCTCTAATATCTAAAACTCCAAGTCCATAGTCAAAATGCATAATAGTGGTTATAGCTGGGCTACTTTAGAGTGGGAAAACATGCAACTAAATCAATGGTAGGCATAGATTGGGAGGTAGGTACCAATACCTGGTATTATTTAAGTTATAATTACAGGAACTCCAATACTAACTTGGATGATACATATTTGCTGAAATAAGGGAAATGTATAAATATCCAAATGTATCATATAGCAGAGTTATTCTATATTTTTTCAAAACATCTAGTAATTCACTGCTATTCACCTTCCTGGAAAATATTTTGTGATAATATAATACTATAATACTGCCTTTTAGAATAACATGGGTATATATGAGAAGTAACTCATATTATTGCAATAGTCACGTAGTTGTTGGAGTAAAGCTCTAATTAATAAAATAGGGCCTTACTACACAGCACTTCAAATAATTTCCATAGTGTTTTTACACATATTTTATTCTTTGATTATCACAAAAATGCTAAGAAGATTAATCTCAGGGAAGAGATTGAGAGGTTTCTCAATAAACGGAAGATTTCTCAATTTTACCAATGTAGAAGAGACTAAGAATGGCATTGAAACTAATCTGAAATAATTTCATCACTTTGTTGGGTTGATGAAATTTTAGTGGTTCTAGCATTGCATTCTAATATTTAAATTTCATCTATTTTTTTTTTTTTGTACTTGGGATTGATCCTGGGATACTTTACCATTGAATATTACATCCCTTTTCCCTTAAAAAATTTTTTTTTAAATTTGAGTCAGGGTCTTGGGATAGAGTCTTGCTTGAAGGTTGCTGAAGGTCTTGCTAAATGGTTGAGGCTGGCCTCAAACTTATAATCACCCTGCCTCAGTTTCCCAAGTCACTGGGATTATAGGCATGTGCCACGATGTCCAGTAAATTGGGTTCATTTCTTTATCCTGGGCTGCCTCACATGAAATGATAAAACAAAATAGTAGGAGCAAATATTTTACAAATTACAAAATGATTCTGAAAAAGGTGATGATAATGATGATTATATAGGCTACACTATAACTTGGATATTGCTCCCAGACTTTTGAACTATACTACTAAAATATCTTTATCTTAGCACTTGCTGATGGAATGCTGACTTAGGAATCCCACCACAGAACTTATTACTCCCAAGGCTCTGATATCAAAGTGATTTTCAGCCAGGTATGGTGGTGCACACCTATAATCACAGCTACTTGGAAGACTGAGGCAGGAGGATTGCTTGAGACACAAGTTCTATACCAGCTTCAGCAACAAAGCAAGACCCCATCTCAAAAAAGGTGGGGGGAGGCTATTTCATAGATGATATAACTTTTGTTTTGTGACCTTCTGCAGGAAACCATCCGTGAAATACAAGAGGACCTTCTCTTGGCATGAAAGCCAGGAAGGGATAGGCCTGGCATCGGGAACTTCCCATGGCTCTTGGGGGATGACAGATCACCCAATGCATGTGACCTTCCCCTCTGCTCTGCTAGAAAGGTTCCTCATAGTAACGCTGAAGATGGACATAACCTGTTAGGAACTGAACAACCCACCTTTAACCTTTTTTGGAAAAAAACATTCTATAGAATCTCTTTGATGTCTCCGGATATAAATGAAGCAGGCACGGGCTCCATTTTGTCAGAAGGTGGATTGTCTGTCAGCTTGCCCCTCCTGTCCCCACTTTCTGTGTTCTGTGGGGTTTTTGCCGCTCTATTTTCAGCCAGGTGTGGTGGTGCACACCTATAATCACAGCTACTTAAAAGGCTGAGGCAGGAGGATTGCTTGAGACACAAATTCTACACCAGCTTTTCTTTCTCAGCCAGCCCATTCCACCAAGGGGAACCCCATTCCCACCACTGCTTGGGAGGTGGGTGGGAATCTTCTGAGGTAGGGAGTTAAATATCTGCCACCAGTGGGACTACCTATTGTTTCAGTTTTCCACTATAACATTATCTTAATGAATTACCTTTTGGAATAACATTCCCTGCTTATAAGTTCCACAGGTGCTGATGTTATGGAATGCTGAGCTCTTTACTTTCACTCTGGTTTTACTTCTTTTTTGTTCTCTCTCTTCTTAAGAAGTCTGGGTTTTAAAAGAATGCTTGTACATATGAGTGCTACTATTGTTTGGGTGTGCTTTGAGTCTCCCCCAAGAGTCAGTGTAATAGGAAGCTGGGTGTCTAGGGTGACAGTATTATGAGATACTGTAGAAACTTTAAGAGGTTTAAGAGGCTGTGGATGAAGCACAGTAGTAGAGCACCTACTTAGCATTTGTGAAGCCCTAGGTTTAAACCCAAGCACCATACACAAAAAAAGAGGAGGGCACTCCGGTCAGGGGCATGATCTTGGAGGGTAGTTCCTGTGCAACCTTTGAGTTCTCTCTGCTCATGGTTTGAAATATGCCAATTTGCTCCTAGACACACTCTGTTGTGATGGGCTGCCATCTGTGACTCTCACCAGAGGCTAAACCAATGGGGATGCCCAATCTTGGACTTTAATCCTATAAAACTTTAAGTAAACTTCCTTTACTTTAAAAACTGCCCATATCAGGTATTTTGTTATCGTAATGAAACACAAATACAAGCTATCCCATTATGTTAATCTTTGTATACTCCAATTTTTGTTCTTAGTGACTAGTGTTTAGGACTTGACTCTTTAATTCTTTTTTTTTTTCCTAAAGAGAGAGAGAGAGAGAGAGAGAGAGAGAATTTTAATATTTATTTTTTAGTTATCAGCTGGTACAACATCTTTGTTTGTATGTGGTGCTGAGAATCGAACCCAGGCTGCACGCATGCCAGGCGAGCGCGCTACCACTTGAGCCACATCCCCAGCCCCTTTAATTCTTGAGAGTTTTTCTGTTTTTTGAACACTAAGATTTTCAGAAGGCAGGCTTCCTAATAAATGAAATTTTACTATTCATGATATCAAAAGAAAATCATGCATCACTAAGAACCTTTTCTATTTTCTTAATTTTGTCTTTCAAACACCCAACCCAGATCCTGTAAGTTGGTAAAATTATAAGTTGTTCCAATGACAAAAAGACAGCAGTAATCAATTTGGTAAAAGAGATGAACACAGTTACAGTACCTTTTAAAGCTTCTGTTTCTATGTCCACTAATGGCTTCCCCACATAGGCAATATCATCTAGATTATAATAGAGTTTTTTAATGACTCCATCATAACGACTAGTAATAGTAACAGAAGCTTTATCACTTTGAACTTCACAGATGCTATCAAACTGAGACACTGTATCTCCTTCTTTAACATACCTAAAAGAAAAAGACATGAGATACTTTTACATGGACAATCCTAATTAGAGATCATCCTAACAATTAAATGCCATGCCACGCTGCATCAGTATCCATTTAGCCTAGCAGTTATTCCCAGACAGTGCACCAAGGAATGTTTCAGAGAAGATGATGCTAGCTTCCAGAGTCTCTTGGATATACCTCCAAGAAATATTAAAGTTTCTAATATTTAACCACTTATGTATCTATAACCCATAAATCCATAGTATAATTAAACTTCCAGATTTTCTACCTGACCCTTTTCTTGGGGAAAAAAAGTTTAAAAATGTATTTTTAAAGTGAAATTTTCTCTTTACTATGTTATAAGTTAAGCATTCTAATCTTAAAAATCTAAAACCTGAAACATTGTAAGAGTTGACATGTTGCTTAAAAATTTTCAAATTTTGGATCCTTTTGGATTTTGGACTTTCAGACCAAGGGTGTAAAGTCTATACAAGTATTCTAATATATAAAAAATTCAAAAATCTGAATTAATTTTGGTCTCAAGCATTTAAGATAATGGATACTAAACTTATGTTAGTCTTTTTAAAACTTTAAGGAATGCTTATTATTTCTAGAACTAAGTAAACAAATTGTCTTCAATTAGTTTTGTGAAATAACTAATTAGTCAATTATTTTTTAATTTTTAAATTTGTTTTAATTAGTTATACATGACAGTAGAATGCATTTATGCACTTTGATATATCATACATAAATGGGATATAATTTCTTATTTTTCTGGGTGTACATGTTGTAGAATCACATTGGTCATGCAGTCACATATATACATAAAGTAATAATGTCTGTTTCGTTCTATCCTTTGTATCTTCACATCCCCTCCCTCCCCTCCCTTCACTTCCCTCTACCTAATCTATGGTAACACTATTCTTTTCTAGTGCCCCGCCCCCCTTATTGTGAATTAGCATCCTCATATTACAGAAAACATTCAGTCTTTGGTTTTGAAGGGGATTGGCTTATTTCGCTTAGCATGATACTCTCAAACTCCATCCATTTACTGGCAAATGCCATAACTTCATTCTTCTTTAAAGCTGAATAATATTTGCTGCGCCCCTCCCCTGACTCAGGCAATGGCAAGGCCCTACTGAGGTGGATGGCACAAGGCGTCCATCCTCTGGAGGAGCGCAGTATGTTTCTGGGAATGGGCTGGTTTGTTTTTGTATTCCTTTAATAAGTATAGTTGCGATTTCTCATATGACCATTAAGTATGAAGGAAAAAACATGTGAGCCTGCCAAAATGAAAAGTATATATGGTCAACTTCACAAGTAAAGATTGGGATTCGGCACCTTCACTTTGGTGTCTGTGTTGCTTCTCCACCCCCCTTTCGCTGACTCCTCGCCATCCGTTCATCTCCTGAGACCCCCTGTTGGAGCTGGACTCCGACAAATATTCTATTGAAATATATATACCACATTTTCTTTATCCATTTATCTATTGAAGGACACCTAGGTTGGTTCCATATTTTAGCTATTGTGAATTGAGCTGCTATAAACATAGACATAGCTGCATTACTGTAGTATGCTGATTGTAAGTCCTTTAGGTAAAAACCCAGGAATGGGATAGCTAGGTCAAATGGCAATTAATTAATTTTTGAGACAGGAGGCTCACTATGGCTGGGCACAGTGTCGCATGCCTGTAATCCCAGTGGCTCAGGAAGCTGAGGCAGGAGGATGGCAAGTTCAAAGCCAGCCTCAGCAAAAGCTAGGAGCTAAGCAATTCAGTAAGCCCCTGTCTTCAAATAAAATATAAACTAGGCTAGGGATGTGGCTCAGTGGTTGACTGACACTGAGTTCAATTCCAGGTATCCGCACCAGAAAAAAAATGTCTTACTATGTTGCCCATGCTGGGCTACAACACATGATTCTCTAGCTCAACCATGCCTGGCTTAGTTTTTGCATTTCAGGTATGACTTTTCTCAGTTTTCCTTTCTACAATTATTTTAGCTTGTCCTTGTATACCAGTCTATTTTTCATTTTTCATATGCTTTACAATGTTCATTACATGTTCTTAGCAAGCAGAACAAGGAGAATGGGTCCAAGCCTGAAATGCTACATGTAAATTCTAATACTACTCTTGATGTGTCTGGCTTATTTCTGGCTACCATCAATTCTTCAAAATAATAATTAATCCATTCTTAATGCCTGCCTTTGTGTCTTAATCAGTTTTCAGTCCTTTGCTAAAACATCAATCATGACATAAACACTAATTTTAAAAGCACATATAGGGGCTGGGGTTGTAGCTTAGTGGTAAAGCACTTGCCTCATATGTGTGAGGCCTTAGGTTCAATCCTCAGCACCACATAAAAATAAACAAATAAAAATAAAAAGATATTGTGTTCATAAACAATTAACTATTATTATTTTCATTATTTTACTATTAAATAAATAAATAAACTGGGAAAAAACCACATACAGATAATTTTTATTTCCAGAATGGCAGAGTAACAACCTCCAAAAATCTGTTCCGCCAAGTAAACAACAAGTACACTGACAAAAATCTTTCATCTTTAAAAATTAACTTTTTAAAATTTTGGTAATTAAAAAAAAAAAAAAAAGCTGGGCTGGGGATGTGGCTCAAGCGGTAGCGCGCTCGCCTGGCATGCGTGCGGCCGAGGTTCGATCCTCAGCATCACATAAAAACAAAGATGTTGTGTCTGCCGAAAACTAAAAAATAAATATTAAAAAAAAAAAGCTTACAAAAGCTGAGAAATACTTATTTAAGAAAAATGACTGATTCTCATTAAAAATAGTGAGTTCTATGGCATTCGAACTTGCCCTATTCTTATCCTCATTTCCCTATATCATTGGTAGCCTTAAATATCAGCAACTTCACAGATGAGGTTTGGAACTCCATAAAAAATCATACCTCCAAAAAACTGTCACTATTTGACTTGTCTGGCAGCTAACTGAAAATGTTGCACTCACACAATTCCCTTTGCTGGGAAAAAAAAGTCTAACCTCAGAGTGTTTGCTGAAAACCATCAGCAAAGGTTGTTTAAAATCTCAGCTGGTTAAAGGAATGATAGAAACTGGGACCAAAGATTGGCCAGAGATCTCACAAGGAAGTCGACCTGGGGAACGAGATGTCCATAGGAGGCTTTGTAAAGCTCTGACATATTCAAAGGGATCTGGAGCCATGAAATGTGTAGGGCAGTGTTCATGATTAACAGAACAGAGAGAACACCTCAGGTTGACCCTGAGGCCCTGTGCAAGCAAGAAATAAAGGCTAAGAAAATGTTGTAAAATGCTAGAGGACTGAAGGCAAGTACAACCTGCATAAAGAACTCCTTGGCAAAGGGATGAAGACTTACTGCTTCTAGATACTTAAGCAAGTCACTTTCTAATGATCCACCAAGTTAACTGAGTACAGATTTCAGTGGCCACACACGAAAGGGAATACAGACTTTACAAAATCAGTCTAGGAAAGTCACTAAGCAGAGAGCAGTCTCCCAGCCCTGCCCCATCCCACCAAAGCAAAAGTCTGGGGAGGTGGGATCTGATTTCTAGATATGCCACAATACTGTATCTAAAATATCCAGTTTTCAATCAAAAAATTATAAGACATGCAAAGAAACAAAAAAGTATGGCCCTATACACAGGAAAACAAAAAATGTGGTTAATAGAAACCATCCTTGAGGAAGCACAAATGTTGGACTTACAAGGCAAGACTTTAAATCATCAATTAAAAGTTAAATCAATCATTAAAGAAATATTCAAAGAACTAAAAGAAATCATGTCTAAAAAATTAGAGGGAAGGATGAGAAAATGATTTCTCACCAAGTAGAGAATATCAATAATGTGATAGAAATATATACATGAAAAAACACACCAAATTCTGGAGTTGAAGATTACAATGAATAAAATGAAACTTCACCAGTAGGACTCAACAATAGATTCTTGTCAGCAGAAGAAAAAACTGGCTAATTTGAAGAAAGGTCAAATGAAAATTTCCATCTGAGGAATGAAAAGAAAAAAGAAGGAAGAAAAATGAACAGAACCTTAGAGACTTATGAGACACAATCATCAAGTATGTTAACATATACATTGGCATTTCAGGAGAAAAGAGACAAAGGGGCAAAATAAACATTTATAGAAATAGCAGCCAAAAATATCCCAGATTTGAAGAAAAACTTTAATGTACACATGTAAAAAGCTTAACAAACTCCAAGAAGAATAAGTTCAAGGACAGCTACACCTAGATACATCATAATCAAACTACTAAAACAGAGTATGTTGAAAACAACATAAGAAAAACCACATACATGTATAAGAAATTATTCAATTCAAGAAAGCTCTTAATATTTCTTTAAGAATTTCTTAAAAACAAATCAAATTATTTCTCATTTAAAGAACTATTACATTTTCATTAGGAATTAAATGACTTCCTGTTCCAAGAGCCTTGTACCCTATACTAAACATATGAATCTAAAGAAATAATAAGAGACAGAAATTTAGAAATTAAAAAAAAATTAAAAAATCTAGAAAGAGTAGTCCTGGTTCTGAAAATAAAGTATCAAAATGTAAATGGAGAGGGGCCTTTTCAAGATGGTGGAATAGAGGAAGTTGCTTTCCTGGCTGCTCCATGGAGTGAAACCAAGAAAGCACAGAGGCAGCTTTCTTAGCAAGGTAGGTGAACAAAAAAAGTATAGGGGGGGACTTTACTGGAATTTAAAATTGGAGATTCAAAGCAGAATGAGGACTCAGGAGGTTGGATATGATAAGATAGGGAAGAAATCCCCAGTGGCACAGCCACTGCCACAGCCTGGCTAGAAGCACGAGCCAGAGAGGTCCTCCGTGAGCATGTTGTAAGACGGACGAGGCTGGGGCTGGACAGAGGCTGGATACGGAAGAATCAGCAGAAGCAGGTTGATTGGCTGCAGCCAGGTTCAGAGGGGAAAACTTTCGCTACAATTAATCAATCCCCCTGAATGCGGAGTTCAGAAAGTTTTAGAACTTTATACCCAGTGTGTAGCAGGAGGGGCTAAGAGGTTCACAATCTACAGAAGTCCATAAAACAGTGGTTTTTTTCCTACTCTTCTCGGCTCTCAACTCAGGCCAGGTTTTACAAAAATAACCCCCAAGGATGCTCTCTGTAAAAATCAGTGCCTGGGAAAGAGTTTTTCAAGGACCTAACTTTGAAATGCAAACACCTCTGAGAAAGCCTTGGGTTAAACTTTCTTGTCACACTGTTGCCTATAGGAATTCAGACTACATGATTACCTCTCTCTCTCTCTCTCTCTCTGGCAATTCAGAGGGTGGAGAATCAGGCTCCAGATGACCCCACTGAAAACTGCTGAAGAGAGAAACTGAGAATATTTTGAACTTCAACGGAAAGAATTCTTTGACTTTTTATCATGATCTTTTTCTCTGTTTAATTGTGACCTTAATGGTACATGGATTCTTATATGTATTCATATTTGTCTTTTTTTCTCATTTCTAGCATTTTTGAAGCCAGTTATTTTTCATGGATTAGTTTTTTTGTGAACTAGGATGTTTGATTAGTATTTTAGTTTTGTATTATTTTACTTTTATTTTTAATTTTTTAAAAATTTTTACTTTTATATATATATAATTCTTTCTCCTACCTGTTCCCCTTGATTCTCTTTTTTTCTGTTAACAGTCAATCTCTATTGTTTTCTCTTTGTCTTTTAATTTTTTTACTTCTTGTCTTCTCCTCCCTCAGAATCATCACATTCTATATCACTTCTGTTCTCTCCCTAGCCACCATTTGAAATTATAAACCCTTTTGCAAACTTGCTATTTTCATTGTTGGCAATAACTGATCATATCAGTTCCAAACAGAAATCACAATAAATATTGTGATAATTAACATTGTAGACATCACAGTAGGAACTATTTGGTTTAATACTGTATATTGCTTGCATTGGTTGTTGTGATTATTTGTCTCCCCCTAAACAGTGAGGTACTGAAAACCTTCAGGGACACAATAAGTACATAGGGTAGAAACTACTGACTCAGATTCATTCTGTTAGATGGGTGGACACACAAACAACATGAAAAAGCAAGGGGACAGATTGCCCCAAACAAATCAAGATACTCCAATACAAAATCCACTGACACCACTGTGTGGAAGAAATGTCAGAGAAGGAGTTTAGAATGTACATAGTTAAACTGATCTGTGAAGTAAAGGACAGTTTAAGAAATGAAATCAGAGAGAAAACATAGGAAGTGAAAGATCACTTCAACAAAGAGGCATATTCTAGGGGTGGGGAGTGGGGAACAAGCAGAAATCCTTGAAATGAAGTAAACAATAAACCAAATTAAAAATTAAATAGAGCCAGGCACGGTGGCACACACCTGTAATCCCAGCAGCCTGGGAGGCTGAGCCAGGAGAATCAAGTTCTCCAGCTGAGGCAGGAGGATCGTGAGTTCAAAGCCAGCCTCAGCAAAGGAGAGGCACTAAGCAACTCAGTGAGACCTTGTCTCTAAATAAAATACAAAATAGGGTTGGGGATGTAGTTCAGTGGTTGATTTTCCCTGAGTTCAATCTCTGGTACCAAAAAAAAAAAAAAAAAAAAAAAAAAAAAATTCAATAGAAAGAATCACCAACAGACTAGATCACTTGGAAGATATAACCTCAGGCAATGAAGACAAAATACATAATTTTGAAAATAGAGTTGATCATGGAGAGAAGATGTTAAGAAACCATAAACAGAACTTCCAAGAACTATGGGATAACATGAAAAGATCAAATTCAATACTTATTGGGATAGATGAAGGTTTAGAGATACAAACCAAAGGAATGCACAGTCTTTAATGAAATAATATCAGAAAATTTTCCAAACTTAAAAAAATGAAATGGAAAAATAAATATAAGAGGCTTACAGGACCACAAATGTACAAAATTACAACAGACCCATACCAAGGCACATTATAATGGAAATGCCTTACATACAAAATAAGGACAGAATTTTAAAGGCTGCAAGAGAAATATATCAGATTACATATAGAGGGAAAACAGTTCAGACCTCAGCTACTTTCTCAACCTAGACCCTCAATGCTAGGAGGTCCTGGAATAACATTACCAAGCTCTGAAAGAAAATAGATGCCAACCAAGAATCCAATACTCAGAAAAGTTAAGCTTTACATTTGAAGATGAAATAGAAACCTTCCCCTGTAATCCCAGCAGCTTGGGAAGCTGAGGCGGGAGGGTTGCAAGATCAAAGCCAGCCTCAGCAAAAGTAGGCACTAAGCAGCTCAGTGAGACCCTGTCTCTAAGTCAAACACATAACAGGGCTGAGGATGTGGCTCAGTGGTTGAGTGCCCCTGAGTTCAATTCCTGGTACCCACCTCCCAAACCTTCCTGTATATAATCCTTTGCAGATTTGAAAGGATATAATTTTAACCATTGCATCCTTTGTTCCTTTCAATGACTGCTATGAGTAGGCACAGCCAGTACTGTTACTCTCATTTTATGGTCAGACAGGGACTCAGAACAAGTGAGTCACAGGTAAGAAGCTAAGGGGTTTCAAAGTCAGGCTTTTTTCATTTCGAGTTTGTTGCTCATCTCACAATCTCATGATACCACTAAAGACATAACAATAAGAATTGTTTCTATTATTATAATTCTGTTCTAAGTCACAAAGCAACAATGCTAAGAAGTACAGGAAAAGAAGTTCAGGTGGCTGAATCAGATCCTTAAAAAGTCTCTTTAACAGTGTAAAACTATGGTGTGGGAAAAATCTATTTACTCATCCTGCTATTTCTAAAAACCTTTAAAAGATTTAGTTCAGTACCCAGAGGTGGTATGATTTTTTTTGAGTTTTTGTTTTGTTTTGGTGCTAGGCCTTATGCATGCTAAGCACATGTTCTATCACTGAGCTACCCCCACCTGCCTACCACCCTACTCCTAACATTCCTGGTTGTAACTTTTCCAGAGGGTCAAAAAAGAAAAAGAATAGAGGGTGATTAAGATAGTCAACAATTTTTTACTATTTTGTTTGTTTTTTTAGTTGTTGATGGATCTTTATTTTTTATTTATTTATATGCCATGCTGCAAATCAAACCTGGTGCCTCATATGCTAGGCAAGCACTCTACCATTGAGCCACAACGCCAGCCCCCAGTTTTTTTTTTTTTTTACCCTTTTTTAAAGGGATTTTTCTTTAAATAAGACTTTTAGCAAAATATTTTAATCTTTTCTAAACATATAGAGAAATTGTGTTAGGTAATGTTGAGTATTCATACTACAGTCATTTTCAGAATGGTTAAGAAAACTTCAACTACAAGATGATGTTTTAAAAGAGTTTAGATGGAAATTATAAGTTCATACATATAAATACTTTTATTTATTCACTTAACTTGGGTGTACTGCAGATTGAAACTAGGAGTACTCTACCACTGAGCTGTATCTCCAAACCTTTTCATTTTTTATTTTGAGACAGGTTTTCAGTAAGTTGCACAGGCTACCTTGAACTTGTGATCCTCCTGCCTCAGCCTCCCAGGTAGCTGGAATTACAAGTATTTGTCACCATGCTTGGCCACATTAAATGCTTTTAAAAACATATGGGGGGCTGAGGTTGTAGCTCAGTAGCAGAGTGCTTGCCTTGCCCATGTGAGGCACTGGGTTGCATCCTTAGCACCACATAAAAATAAAATAAACAAAATAAAAATATTATGTCCATCTGTAGCTAAAAAAAAATTTAAAAACAAACAAACAAACAAACAAATATATGGTCCTGGGCTGGGGTTGTAGCTCAGTGGTAGAACCCTTGCCTAGAACATGTGAGGCACTGGGTTCGATCCTCATCATCACATTAAGATAAATAAACAAAATAAAGATATTGTGTCCATGTATAACTAAAAAACAAATAAACCTACAGTCCTAGACTGGGGATGTAGCTCAGTGGTAGAGTGCTTCCTACAATGAGGGAGTCCCTGGATTCAATCTCCAGCATTGCCAAAAAAAAAAAAAAAATCCAAAAGAAGACCATGTGGTCTTATATTAATTTAGAAGTTAATTCCTCTTAGTTGGGCACAGTGGCACACACCTATAATCCTAGTGACTCAGGAGGCTGAGGCAAGAGGATTGCAAGTTCAAAGCCAGTCTTAGTAATTTATCGAGCCCCTAAGCAACTTAGCAAGATAGTAATCTCCTTATTCAAAAGAAAAAAAAAAAAAGAAAGAAAGAAAAAGTCTGGAGATGTGCCAAAGTGCCCAGTGCCCTCCCTCAAAAAGGTAAATTCCTCTTTCTTAACTACAGTAAGAGAAGGACAGCGAAAGGAGTTTTTAAAAGGCAGGGAATACCTTCCACACACACATACAAAATGAAGGAATAATTGCTCGGTGTGGTGGTGCACACCTGTAATCCCAGCAACTCAGTAGTCTGAGATAGGAAACTAACTGCCAAATTCAAAGCCAGCCTCATCAACTTGGTGAGACCCTGTCTCAAAACACAAAATAAAAAGGCCTGGGGATGTTGCTCAGTGGTTAAGTGCCCCTCTTCCAATCCCTGGAAACTCCCCACCCTGCCCCAAAGTGGAAATAATCATTAATTAATCACAACAAATAAAACGTCTTGATGTATGATAAATTCTGTCACCAGTATATTGTCAACACAAAGTAACTCTACTTTATTAATTTTTTTAAAAAATTTTCCTAGTTATACATGAACATAGTATCTTTTTTTTAAATATTTTATTGTTGGCTGTTCAAAACATTACATAGTTCTTGATATATCATATTTCACACTTTGATTCAAGTGGGTTATGAGCTCCCATTTTTACCCCATATACAGATTGCAGAATCACATCAGTTACACATCCATTGATTTACATATTGCCATACTAGTGTCTGTTGTGTTCTGCTGCCTTTCCTATCCTCTACTATCCCCCCTCCCCTCCCCTCCCCTCCCCTCTTCTCTCTCTGCCCCCTCTACTGACATTCATTTGTCCCCCTTGTATTATTTTTCCCTTTCCCCTCACTTCCTCTTGTATGTACTTTTGTATAACTCTGAGGGTCTCCTTCCATTTCCATGCAATTTCCCTTCTCTCTCCCTTTCCCTCCCACCTCTCATCCCTGTTTAATGTTAATCTTCTTCTCATGCTCTTCGACCCTACTCTGTTCTTAGTTACTCTCCTTATATCAAAGAAGACATTTGGCATTTGTTTTTTAGGGATTGGCTAGCTTCACTTAGCATAATCTGCTCTAATGCCATCCATTTCCCTGTAAATTCTATGATTTTGTCATTTTTTAATGCAGAGTAATACTCCATTGTGTATAAATGCCACATTTTTTTAATCCATTCATCTATTGAAGGGCATCTAGGTTGGTTCCACAGTCTTGCTATTGTGAATTGTGCTGCTATGAACATCAATGTAGCAGTGTCCCTGTAGCATGCTCTTTTTAGGTCTTTAGGGAATAGACCGAGAAGGGGAATAGCTGGGTCAAATGGTGGCTCCATTCCCAGCTTTCCAAAAAATCTCCATACTGCTTTCCAAATTGGCTGCACCAATTTGCAGTCCCACCAGCAATGTACAAGTGTACCCTTTTCCCCACATCCTCGCCAGCACTTGTTGTTGTTTGACTTCATAATGGCTGCCAATCTAACTGGAGTGAGATGGTATCTTAGGGTGGTTTTGATTTGCATTTCTCTGACTGCTAGAGATGGTGAGCATTTTTTCATGTACTTGTTGATTGATTGTATGTCCTCCTCTGAGAAGTGTCTGTTCAGGTCCTTGGCCCATTTGTTGATTGGGTTGTTTGTTCTCTTATTGTCTAATTTTTTGAGTTCTTTGTATACTCTGGATATTAGGGCTCTATCTGAAGTGTGAGGAGTAAAGATTTGTTCCCAGGATGTAGGCTGAACATAGTATCTTTATTTTGTTTATTCATTTTTATGTGGTGCTGAGGATTGAACCCAGTGCCTCACATGTGCAAGGCAAGCATTTTGTCACTGAGTCACAATCCCAGCCCATCTACCTTATTAATTTTTTAAAAAGGCATTATAGGTTATATAAAGAAGTTTCTCAGTTTAAACTGATTCCTACTTATTTGTTCTCAAATGAGTTTTACCATTTACTTAGATGTTCTTTCAGATTAACTTACCATTCTTTAACAGTTACTTCTCTAATCCCTTCTCCAATGTCTGAAAGTTTGAACTGAACAACTTGTCCATGTAGAGCTTTAAAGAAAAAAGAAATATTCTCATTAAATGTGTACTTATTACCCATAAATGCTTTTACATCTAAAATTAGAAAATATCCTCAGAGGCAGAAACTATTCCATCTTACAGACAGAAAAACATCATTTTATAATTTTTAAAAGCATGAATCATTATTCACAATCATTAAGATTAATCTAAGCTACCCATAACACAGAATCCTGACGCTGCCACAGAACCCAAATTTTTCCAAATTTCAAAATAATGTTCTTTTACAGGGCTATAGGAAGTCCTACTAACAAATCAGTGAGTTTTTAAAAATTTGTTTTGTTTTGTTTTGTAATAGGGAATAAAATCAGGAGTGTTTAACCACTATATTCCCAATCTTTTTTATTTAAGACAGGATCTTGCTAAGTTATTTAGGACTTCACTAATTTGCTGAGGCTGGCTATGAAATTGCAATCCTCCTACCTCAGCCTATAATCATTGACATTACAGACATGCACTACCAGGCCTAGCCAAATTAGTAAGATTATGAAACAATAGTAATGAATAGACAATGGGAACAGATACAAAGAGGGACTCAGCTGTATCTCCTTGTTTTATGTTATGCAGCTACAATAACCACTAGTGGCCTACTCTCAGATCTCTTTTGACTTCATGTAACTATGCTCAGTCTTTATGGCTAAAAATCAGGCACTTCATGGAAAATTCTTACATTTTCAAATCCTGCTGCACCACCTTATTCCCTAAGACTTCTCTTTCCTCTTGTCATTTTCTATCCCCTTCTTAATACCCACCCCTGCCCTGCCCCCCACACACCTTTTTTAACACTGTGGATTGAATCCAAGGACACTTAACCACTGAGCCACACCACCAGCCCTTTTTTTATTTTGAGACAGAGTTTTACTACTTGCTTAGTGCCTCACTAAGTTGCTGAGGCTGCTTTGAACTTGCAATCCTCATGTCTCAGCCTCCTGGGCTGCTGGGATTATAGGTGTGTACTACCATGCCTGGCCTTAAAATACACTTTTGATGTGGAGGTATCTCTTGTTTCCTTTCTAATTTAGGGCCCTCTCACAGTCTGCTGCTTCTTTTAAAAAGGTACAGGCATTAAGTATCAAAAACTTTAAAAATAAATCCACATCTTTCAATTATCAATAAATAATTCCATATTTAGGACTTTTTCCCCCAAGAAACTAATTAGAAAGGTATACAAAGATTTGAACAGGGGCTGGGGATGTGGCTCAAGCAGTAGCGCGCTCGCCTGGCAAGCATGCGACCCGGGTTCGATCCTCAGCACCACATACAAACAAAGATGTTGTGTCTGCCAAAAACTAAAAAATAAATATTAAAAATTCTCTCTCTCCCTCTCTCTCTCTCTCTCTCTCTCTCTCTCTTTAAAAAAAAAAAGAGTTGAACAGAAGAATAGTTACTATAGAGTTAAAATGAAGAACGGGAAGTCAGTCTTTCAAAAAAATGAAGAGTAAATACACTATGGCACTTCTTATAAAGCAATATATATATAAGGAACAGCAAGAGCATAGAAATATGATACTGCATGGCATGGTTAGGAAATAACAAACAGTCCTATATAGCTAAAGATGGAGTACGTGGCAAGAAATTTGCCCAGACACAGAAACGCTTTATGTGCCCTGCTAAGGGGTTGTAATAAAACTTTATCTTAAAGGTCATTAGGAGTCAGTAGTAATTCATACAGTCATAACTTCTTTGTAATTGCTCATGTTAAGAGGTAGAGTCTTTTTTGCCACTTCTTAAATCTATGTTGGCCTCTGACTTATTTTGACTAATGTAGTGTAGCAGAAATGAAATCATGCAATTTCAGGAGACTAGATCTCATGGGTCCTCACAGTTTCTGCCTTCTCCCTTTTGGAATTATGTCCTAAGGTCCCTGTGCAAGGAAGCTGATGTAGATCACTGGAGACTTTGTGGAGGAGAAATGAGGTGCCCAATAGCCAGGCACATGAGTGTGACCCTCCTGGATCTCCCCTCTAGGACTGCTGATCCTCTAGATAAATACAGTCACATTAGTGAAACCAGCAGAGGAACCAACTCAAAGAATCCTGAGGAATAATCAATCACTGTTGCTCTAAGCCACTAAGTTGCAGGGTGGTTTGTTATTCAATAATAATTGACTGATACAGAGTCCCATTTATAATATCAGATGTGTGACTTTATGTCTATAATTTTAGACCAAACACCTCTGGCAAGAGCATGGTGGGTAGGGTTGGGAGAAAATAGCAGAGGCAAAATAAGGCAGAGAAAGCAGGAGCTTATATATTTTTCAAAGCTGTCTAAAACGGAATAATTTAAGAAACAGGAAAGATGTCAAATTGGTAAGTTTGATGGGCATGGTGGCACATGCCTGTAATTCCAGAAACCCAGGAGGCTGATGCAGGAGGACTGCAAGTTTGAGGCCAGCCTCAGCAAATCAGCAAGATTCTGTCTCAAAAAATAAAAAGGGCTGGGGCTGGGGTAGTGGCTCAGTGGTAGAGTGTTCGCCTAGCATGTTCGAGGCCCTTGGTTCGATCCTCAGCACCACATAAAAACAATGAATAAATAAAAATAAAGATATTTGTCCAACTACAACCATATATATATTATATATATATATGTATATACACACACACACACACACACACACAAAGGGGGGGCTGGAGATGTAGTTCAGTGGTAGAGCATGCCTGGATACAGTCAAGTACCAGAAAAGTCAAAATAAAATTGGTATGCTTGGGTGAGATTTGATGCAAAACAAGGAGTCGGGGTGATTCTAGGTTTCCAACTTAACTACTTATTGAGTTAGGAATGCAGGAATAATAAGAAATTTGTAGAAGACTGAATTTGGGGAATTTGAGTTATATATGGGATCCTGGAATGGAGATCTTCAGCCAGCAAATTGGTGATATGTCTGAGCTACAGATACAGATTCTAAAATGTTCAATGAGTACAGGTGAGAGTTAAAGGCATGAGCATAGATGGGGTGTAAGAAGGATGGGTTTTCGTGAAAAACTGAAATTTAAGAGTGAAGCAGAGGAAGAGGACCTGTAAAAGAGAATATGCAGCTGGGTGTGGTGGCACACACCTGTAGCCTTGCCACTTGAGAAGTCAAAGCAGAAGCATAAGTTGAGACCAAGAGTTTGAGATCAGCTACTCAATATAACAAGACCCATCTCAAAAGGAAAAAAGAGAGAGTATGAGTATCAAGAGAAATAGGTACCAAATTCTTTACATTTTTAAATGTATTTAATCCATCCAAGTATAAGAATCTTTGTTTAGTTTACTGATATGTCCACCTAGAGCAGCCTTGGCACACAGCAGGTGATTAGCAATACCTGTTGTTGAATAAATGAATTCCCACAACAATACTATGAATTAAATACTTGGATCACTCCCATTTTCCAGATGATGACATTGAGAAAAATTACATAACTTGTTATAAGTTACACAGTTAGTAAATGATAAATCAGGAGACATAGCCTGGAATTGGTGGATTGAGGAATGCAAAGCTCAAGATAAGTGTTTAGAGGCTGGAGTAGGAAGCTGGAGTTTCTGCTTGAATGACCTCTGCTTTGTCTGGAAGTAATGAAAAAAGATCAACTTAAAACAACAGAAATCTTGGCTGGGTGAGTAGCTCATTAGTAGAGTGTTTGCCTAGTATGTGTAAATTTCTGGGTTCAACCTCTAGCACTATTAAAAAAAATATATGTATACATATTTTAACAAAAAAAGTGGTGGAGGTAAGGTTTACATGCTGTGTATGTCTTACATGTCTTATATGTCATGGTGTAAGATGACATATAAAAAGCATGGAAGAGTGGGGTCTGCCTGGAATTCTCCTATTTTTAAATTTTTTTAGTTGTCAGTGGATCTTTATTTATTTACATGCGGTGCTGAGACTCGAATCCTGTGCTTCACACATGTCAGGCAAGTGCTCTACCACTGAGCTCTGACCCCAGTCTGAATTCCCCTATTTTTCACTACACTAAGGCTCAATTTATCTATCAAAAGTTTAATTATATAATAAAAAGTCAGGGGTTCTTTGTCAGGGTTATCAATAGAACATCAAAAAAGTTCTTGTGCCCTTGCCAAATCTAATATTTAAGTCCTCAATGTCTTTACAGAAGGTAGAAAAAGTTGGGGAAAAGGAATGTAAATGCCAAAAGCTAGGGAACTTTCTACTTAGGAGTATGTCATGCAGATTTCACCACACCATGACATAACATAGCACAACAGATCAAGTATTTGTCCAAAAAACAATATTACAGTGTGCATAAAAGACACACGGACTGGGGATATAGCTCAGTTGATAGAGTGCTTGCCTCGCATGCACAAGGACCTGGGGTTCAATTCCCGAGACACACACACACACACACTCACAGATATTAAGATGCCTCTATTAGAAGATAGCTTGATTGAGAAGGTCAATCAATGTCAGTGCTAACTACTGCACTTAGATGAGTCAGATGATAAAGTCTCAATAGTCCCAACCAACCAATTCCCAAATTAGGAAGACGCAGTGAAAAACCAGCCTCTATCTCAGAGCAAAGCCTGTCCAAGGAAGGGACATACCTTAGTCCTTGGAAAGACCCACAGAGCACTCCTAAGCACATTCCCACCCTGCTGAGTTGTTTATCTATAAATAACAGGAGAGATCTGCTGCGCCAGGTGTCCCTGACTCAGTCAGGCTAGGTGGGGATCCATAGCAGACCCCTAGCAGCCACCAATCAGCATGAGACAGGGAAATACCTGGGATGCCAGTGGTTTATGGTGGTTGATAACAAGTTGGGAAACCATGTAGTTCAGCACGTACACCCCTCTTGGCTCAAACTAATCAGTTCAAATGAATACCCCTTTTGTACTGACCAATCACCCCTACCCAACTTGTTCCCGCCAGTGAATGTGCTAATCATGTTTTAGAGTTGTTATTTGATTTTCCCGCGGTGTGTGATGATTTGCTAAGGGATGCTATGATGTATGTGAAGTCCCTGCCTTCTCCAAAGAATGTATAAAACTGCTGCAAACCCTGGGCTCGGGGCCTCTCAGCGTCACCAGTTGCTGTGTGTGCGTGCGGAGGACCAAGCTAGCTCGCAATAAACACCTCTTTGCTGCTTGCATCGATCTTGGATCTCTGGTGGTCTTTGGGGGTCCCGAATTTGAGCATAACAACAGCGCATAAAGGAAAGAATGGGGGTGAGGAGAGAAAAAAGAAAATGAAAAGATGTGGGGACAGCCAAGCTAGAAATATGGTCTTAATTCTTTTTTACTATGGTAAATCTTCAATTACTAAAAAAAAGAAAAGTTAAAAGAAAAAAATACTGGTGAGGTATTTAGCATTATTTTGTATATTAGCTACATTGAGATCATACTTACCAGCAGTTGTTTTCAGCAATTGATGTGGATGACTATACTTGAATGAAGGATAACCGAAGAAACACACACATTTTGGCTTCAAAACATGAACATTACTACATGTTTGAAAATAGCGAACACAAATCTACAAATGAGAAAACAACAAAAAAGTGTTTATTAATTATCTTAATGCCTTATCTCTTAAAGTATATACTGAATTTCAATTCTATTTAAAAAAGCAGAACCATCATTATGATTTACATCTAGACAGAAACCAGAAAATTAGCAACAGGGACAATAAAGTTTATGAAAAGTGGTTACTTTCTTTCTTTTATTTTTGGTACTGGGGATTAAATTTAGGGGCACTACTTAACCACTAAGCCATATTCCCCAGCTCTTTTTTGTATTTTATTTAGAGACAGGGTCTCACTGAGTTGCCCTCTCGCTAAATTGCTGAAGCTGGCTTTGAACTCTCGATCCTTCTGCCTCAGCCTTCTAAGCTATTGAGATTACAGCCAAGTACCACCATGCCTGGCAAGAGTGCTTATTTTCTTAAGTACTTTTGTCCAAGAAATCAAAAGTACTCAAAACTCTAGTATAAAGAGAGCATTTTGTTATCCTTTTGTTTAGTAATATTATATCCTCAGAATTAGATTTGTTCATATATTTCTGATTTTCCCCAAATTCCTTAAAGAAATGTTAACAATATATTCTAAAAAAAAAAAAAACAAAAAAAAAAAAACCCTAATATATTCTATATAAACATATCAGAGGGAAAAGGAGGGAGAAGTGGAGTTGCACGGAAGATGGAAGGAGACCCTCATCGTTACACAGAATACGTGTATGATGTTGTGAGGAGAAAAACAAAAAAAAAAAGTGTGTCACATTAGACTGGACAGAGAGAAGTGATGGGAGGGGAGTAGAGTGGAAGGGGGGATACGAAGGGCAGCAGAATAGAATAGACATTATGATTGCTGTATGTATATAGGTGACTCTATGACCAATGTGATTCTGCAATATGTACAATCAGAAAAATGAGAAATTATACCCCGATTCAAATGTATGAATTGCCAAGATCATTGTAATGTCATGTGTAGCTAATTAAAAAAAGAAAAAAAAGAAAAAGAAAAAAGAAACACATCAGCTTGTAGGCATGCTTAAGTTATCATGTAAGCAAGGGCAGCCTGAGAAAGCAGGATGCAGACCGTCTCCCATTTTGTTCCTGAGCCCTAATATAAAGTTGTGTTTCTAATAAATCTCCTTAAAGTTTCTTCTCCCAGAAATAGTGTTCTACAACCCACCCTACCTAAGGAACCAGTACTGTGACCAAGAGGCAAACTTTACTTCATTATGATACCAAAATCTCCACTCAGAAAAAAAGCTGAAGTCCTATTTCCATGGGAAATATGAAAAGGCCTATTGCCAAGCATGGTGGCTGCTGAGTTTTAACCTATAGATTTTAATTATTTTAGTTAGGCTTTATCTTTCCTTAACATTAACAGAAAAAAATGTAGATATAATAAAGACTGGTGGATTTTGGATGAGCTTTTTAAAGTAGAGATGCATGATTTAAAATTATACTTGTTTAAGGAATGATTTAAAATTATACTTGTTTTTCTTTGCTTTCAGAAATCAGTAACAACTTGGAAATCAAAGTAAAAAATCGTTTATGAATTTAAATGAATTTTTTCTTTAATTAAACCTAATTTTTTATTTTATAGTATTTTTCATAAAAATAAATAAGATTCTTAATTATAAATATGAAAGCATCATCAATATATAATGTTTACTTTAACATAACTTTAAATTTGTGTGTGTGTATGTTAGCACAGATTTAACCCAGGGGTGCTCAACCACTGGGCTACATCCACGGTCTTTTTATTTCTTATTTTGAGATAGGGTCTCACTAAGTTGCTTGGGGCCTTGCTAAGTTGCTGAGGTTGGTCTTGAGCTTTCGATCCTCCTGCCTCAGCTTCCCAAGTTGCTGGAATTACCTCCCAGCCCCCATAAAGGCATGTATGCTCTCTCTCTCTTTTTTTTTTTTTTTTTTTGGTACTGGGGAATGAACTCAAGGACAGTTTATCACCCACTACTTCACCAATCCTTTCTATTTTTATTTTGAGTCTGGGTTTCATTAAGTTGATGAGGCTGGCCTTGAATCTGTCTTAAGTTTTTATAATAAGAAGTTATAGGGGCTGGGGATGTGGCTCAAGCGGTAGCGCGCTCGCCTGGCATGTGTGCGTCGTCCCGGGTTCGATCCTCAGCACCACATACAAACAAAGATGTTGTGTCTGCCGAAAACTAAAAAATAAATATTAAAAAATTCTCTCTCTCTCTTAAAAAAAAATAAGTTATAGGCAATCAAGTGTTGTTTATTTATAAATATGTAGATTTTTTTTCCTTTCCAGATTAGTTAATGTGGGAAGGCTTCTTGAAGGAAGATTTAAATTGGGCGTGGCATAATATGTATAGATAATAAAACAGCAGAAAGGCAATTTTATGGCAGAGGCAACAGCATAAACAGCAGCAATTTGCCTAGCATGTCTGCTGGGGCAGCGAGTAGCTTGATCAAATTCATAAAAAGAAAGCAGAGGATAGCTCAAGGACCAAAATGTTGGTTACTGTAAATGTCGGGATAAAAGTTTGAACTTATGTATCATGGGCTACTCAAGAAAAAGGATTAGGAAATTAATGTAGGAATAGTTTATTAAATAGCTCACAACAGGTAAAGCCTGGAGAGAATGGTTCAAGAAACTATCATAGTATCTGAGACATGAAACAAGACTCCTGACTGAAGTGATTAATAATGGGGGAAAAACATGCAATAGAAGTGCACAGACATTATGTGATTAATAGCTACTAAATGAATATGAAAAGAAGTCTAAGGCTAGGGTTGTAGCTCTGAGGTAGAGCACTTTCTAGCATGCAAAAGACCCTGGGTTCCATCCCGAGCACCATAAAAATACCAAAAATATTTGTGAAGTTGCTGGATAGATGGACTAAAAGGCACAGAAAAGAGGGAAAAAAATATTTTTCAAGCTAGAGAAGACATTTCCCCCCACTAGAATAGACGAGTACATTAAGCATAAGGCTTTAAATGTCCAATTTAGAAAGGCATGCCTTGAAAGTCAATGAACAACTGAGATTCAAGAAATTTGGAGGGAGGTGACAACTAGGTGCAACATGTTATCCCGAACCAGATTTGTTTAAATTTAATATAAAGCTCATAACGCACACAATAGGCAAAATTGAGGCTAGCAGTGCTACATCAACATCAATTTCTTGATGATTATGCTGAGGTGACATTGGAAATGTACATTAAATAATTTCAAAGCAAAAGAGTAATAAATTATTGGTAGATAGAGGGGGAAAGGAGAAACAAGACAAGAGAGGAAGAAAACAATCCATCAGCAGCGAGGGACCAAGGCAGAGGGTTTATGAATGTTCCTGGTTCTATTCTTGAGACTTTTCTGAAACTCTGTGAAATGAGGAGTTAAACATACTTGGTGGAAAAGAGACTGAACAAGGCTGATTGTGGTTGAAGCTGAGAGATGAACTTACTGAAATCACTGCATTATCCTTTTCACTTTGGCACGTGTTTAAAATGTTTCGTAATAATATGTTTTTAAAACAAAAACAATACAGTATTCCCTATCCTGAAAAAAATAAAAGGGCATGCTTATACAGCTTACCAGTTTTATATATTTTATATTTAAGGCAATTCTTTTTTTATTATTTTATATGCTTTTATTAGTGCATTCTATTTTTAAAAAATAGTTGGGTTCATTTTAACATCAGCACACATGCATGGAAATTAGTTTGTTCCATTTCAGTCTCCAGTGAAGGCAATTCTTAATTCACCTATCGACAATGCTTCAGTACATCTAACTCTCTAGAGACTATTCGTCCCAACTTGCCTGAGGCAATCCAGTTTATACCTATTAACTCAAGGTAATTATTAATAATTCCACACCTACAACTAAAATACAAAAACAGAGGGAGATGAAAAGGTTTAGCAGATTAGCATAGTAAGGAAATAAATAATACCTCAATAGGCAACTGTTGAACATACCCAAAGTAAGACACTGTGTTGGACTATGCAACTCAAAACTAAGTAGGGCACAGTAAGTAGTCCCTACATTCAAGTTACTTTTTCTGTTCCACAGGAAGCAGACATCATAGAAAAATCCAATATAACATGGCTAAGGTAATTAAGAGTCAAAGGCATGATGTCCTGGGGAAATGTGAAACATGACATGATAAGACCACCTTCATCTGGATAATTTATTTGGGTGATAAGGGCTCTTGTTGCTTACAACTTTTTATAAAACATTAAAAGCAATAACTGTTCTTTACTGAGTCCTTCAACAAATATTGATTTATGAATATTTACAATGGGCTAGGCACTTGGAAATAATTATTTCCCTTAGGAAATGTAGAGTGAAAGATAAAGACAAACAGGTACTAACACAGTACTACAATGGAGGAAATAGAGTATGTTAAAGGAACCCAAAGGAAGGGAGCCCAGCTGGAGAAAGTAATCTTGAAGCAAGACCGGAGGGATGAGAAGGAGTAACTCAGTAGATGAAGCGTGTTGCAGATAAGGCCGTGGGGATTAAGGCAAAAGTCTTTGTAAAATCAGAGGGAATACATGTACAAAGGTATGAAACAGAGGTGTGTTAATTGGTTAACTCAAGTAGTTTAATAGCATTCTTAGTGTGCACGAAGGTGGGGGAAGTGTCAGAGTTTGGCTTTTTTTTTTTTTTTGGTACTGGAGACTAAATCTGGAGGTGCTTTACCATTGAGTCAGATCCCCAGCTCTTTTCATTTTTCATTTTGAGATAGAGTTTCACTAAGTTGCTGAGGCTGGTCTCCAACTTTAGTCCCTCCTGCCTCAGCCTCCAGAGATTACAAGTGTGTGCCACTGCACCTGGCAAGGGAATGGGTAGATTTTTATTTATTTTTGGTATGGGGATTGAACTCGGGGGCACTCAACCACTGAGCCACATCCCCAGCCCTATTTTGTATTTTATTTAGAGACAGGGTCTCACTGAGTTGCCTAGCGCCTCACCATTGCTGAGGCTGGCTTTGAACTCACGATCCTCCTGCCTCAGCCTTCCGAACTGCTGGGATTACAGGCATGTGCCACCATGCCTGGCAGGATGGGTAGATTTTTAATAAGGAATGAAGCCTTAGCAATTAAAAAGATCCAAATCATACATTTATTCAGTTATCTGAATTTTGGACATTTTGTTGAGGACAGTCTTAAATAAGAAAATAACATTACCAAATATGTGCCTTACTTGATAAGATCACCCTGGCTACAACTATGGAGAACAGATTGGAAAGGCACAGATCAGAGGCAAAAATGTCCAGTTAGTTAGAACCAGGACACCTGCAGTACAGGTGGGGCAGAGAATAGTGACCAGATTTCTTCAGTGAGAGTTACAGGCTAGAATGATGAGAAACAGGTTTGAGGATTTTGTTCTACAGCCTCAAGTTTGATGTGTCTAAGATATTATGGCACACATGAGATGACTAAAAGCTAGCTTTTCCACTGTTGTGCTAATATGGCCATGTAACATGGTTCTAGTCAGTTGACCTGGTACCAATTCTTCCTCTTTCCTGTCTTGAATTCTGAGTAAGAAGTTGTATGCTGGGTGCAGTGGTGTACACCGGTAATTCCAGCTACTGGGGAGGCTAAGGCAAGAGGATTGCAAGTTAGAGGCCAGCCTGTCTCAAAATAAAAATTAGGAAAGGGCTTAGAAGTATCTCAGTGGTAGAATGTCCCTGGATTCAATCCCCAGTACTGGGGTGAGTAGGGAGCAGGGGCAGGGGGCAGGATTGTAGTAGCTCTCTTGTGACCCTGAAGGAAAAGTCAAATGAACTGCTGAACTCTGATGATGGTGGACCACTTTATCAGTGTCAGCTGACCTCTAATTTTAGGATGCTCTATATACTCAGATACTTAATTTCCTGCTTGTTTGTTGGGTTTTTATTATCTGCACTTGACAAACACCTCATATACATGCAAATGAAAATTTCTTGGACAATGATGTGGGTCTTGAGTAGACATGACGGGAAGATTGAAGAACTTTAGGAATCACCAACATAGATGGTAACTAAATCCAAAGTGGATGAGTTAACTAGGAAGTGAGAAAAGTGCAGAGGGCCAAACTTAAAGCCCTTAGAAACACCAAAAGTCAGCAAGGCATGGTGGTACATGCCTGTAATCCCAGGAACTTGAGAGGCTGATGCAGGAGGACTGCAAATTCAAGGACTGCCCTAGCAACTGAGTGAGACCCTGTCTCAAAATTAAACATAAACAAGGCTAGGGAATGTAGCTCAATCAGTAAAGCACCTCTAGTTTCAATCCCCATTATAAAAAAAGGAAACAAAACATCAAGAGTCCTAATCACTTGATGACAGGTACATGTTCTGAGAAATGCCTGATTAGGTGATCTCTTCTGTGGGATCATCTTCAAGTATTCTTATACAAACCAAATGGCTTACCAGTAAATAGCCTATATCTCTTATGCTACAAATTTGTAAAGTATGTGACTGTACTAAATATTGCAGGCAACTGTAACACAAAGGTATTTGTGTTTCTCAATGCATCAGTGAACACAGAGAAAGTATAGTAAAAACACAAGCCAATAGGAAATTTCCAGCTTATATATATATATATATATATATATATATATGCTGATATATATATTTATTTTACTTTTTAAGTTAGATTTTTTTTTAAATTATTGAGTTGTGACAGTTCTTTATACATTCCATGCATATGGGATAAGGTCTTATCAGGTAAATGATTTGTATGTGTGTGTGTGTATGTATGTGTATATATATATATATATATATATATATATATATATATATATTTTCCCATTTTGTAGTCTTTTTAAAAAACATTTATTTTTTAGTTATAGGTGGACACAATACCTTTATTTTATTTTTATGTGGTGCTGAGGCTCGAATTTAGTGCCTCACACATGCTAGGCGAGTGCCACAACCCCATGCCTATGGGTTGTCTTTTTTAATGATGTCTTTTGAAGTGCAAAGGTTTAAATTTTGATAAATCCAACTGATCTACTTTTTCTCCTGATGCTTATGCTTATGGTATCATATCTAAGATATATCCCCCACATCTATAGTCATGATTATTAACCTCTACATTTTCTTCTAAGAGTCTTATAGTATTAGCTCTTACATTTAGGCCTTTTTTTTTTTTTTTTTTTTTTTGGTACCAGGAATTGAACTCAGAGGTGCTCAACCACTGAGACTCATCTTCAGTCCTTTTTAATTTTTATTTTGAGGCAGGGTCTTGGTAAATTGCATAGGGCCTTGCTAAATTCCTGAGGCTGGCTATGAACTCATCATCCTCCTGCCTCAGCCACCCAAGTTACTGGGATTATAGGAGGGAGCCACCACACTCAGCTCCTTGATTCATTTTGACTTAATTTTTACAACGTGGTATGAGGTAAGTGTTCAACCTCATTCATTTGCATATGGTTATCTAGTGATCCTAAACACCATTGCCTGATTTCACCCCTTCTTGGTTTTATTTTTTTTTTCCACATTTTTTTAATTGGTGCATTATAGTTGTACATAATGGTGGGATTTGTGGTTACACATTTGTACGTGCACTCCATTGTCATATATATGGACTGCAAAATGTCATTATGTAGCACATAATTGTATTTAAAAGCTGGGTGGGGGAAAGAGATTGGAACAAAATGGCCAATGATGTAGGAGGAATACTGGGAAACGGGTCACAGAAGCCACAAATGGAAAGCTCTCAAAAGAAGGGCTGCCACCACCTACTAGGTGCTGCTAAGAGCATTCTTCTCCTGGTTATCTTCTACTTATGTTGTGTTATTCAGTATTTGGTAGGGACTCCTCTCTGACGCCCAAGTGCTCTAAAAATATCCACTCCTGTGTGTCCCTGTAGCTTCTTGCATTTGCCATCACCGCCTTCCTTATAACAATTTGTAATTGCTTAGGTTCTACATCTGTCTCCCTCTCTGTTCTTCACCACAAAGTTGCAATCTCTGGGAGGAAAGGATGTTGCCTGACTTATTTGCATCCCCAGTGTTGAGAAGAGTACCTGGTTCACAGCAGACTCTTAAATTCGATTTTGTAAGATCATGAGTCGATCGCTGCAGGAAACAGGAGCTCAAAAAGAAAACAGTTGTGCAAATAGGGTAAAACAGTATCATTACTAGGATGTGTCAGTGCCTGCTGTTAAAGGTCTGCTAAAGAGAGTCTTTAGCAGGAGAGGTGGTGGTACAAAGGAGCGAAGAGAGTGAATTTCAAGACTTTCAGTTCCCGAAGGGTAAGGACTCTGTGGTGATGCTCTTTGCTTAACCGGTAAATTTCCCGAGGTCGGGGATCTTACTACGGTGTCTGGCACTCCATGGGTGCTCAATAAACTAATGAAAAAAAAAAAATCTCTGCATCCCTAGCGCCTATCTTAATGCCTAGCACCTAGAAAGTGCTTAAGGAAAGGGCAGCAGATGAAAGGGTAGCTGGGTTTCAGTAGACAAAGTAGGAGGACGACCGAATCGCAGTAGAAGCTCGTTCACGTAAAGGGAGGTAGTGGGTTTCCAGACCTGTCGCCTCGCCACCTTTTCTGCCCTCCCCTGGCATGCGTCCCTCCACCTGTCCACCACGCGTGCCCGGTCCGCGTGGCTATCGCAGGAGAATGTAACACGCCAGCCCCGGATGCCTCGGAACGAGTCACTCCTTCCCGGCCTCAGGTCCACCCCCACCTGCTTACCAGCCGCCCAGCACCGCGGCTCCAGTTCCTCAGTACTCGCACTGCAGCCATCTTAGTCCGGAAATGCCCCCAGCACCGCCTGGGATAGACGCCTCGGCCGGCGACCTATCCCGAGGTGGGAGACGCGCCTTCCCTGAGCAGCCAATCCCGAGCGGAGGAGCCAGCCGGTCGCCCCGCAGCCAACCCGAGAGAGGGGTGGGGCCGAGCCGGACCCGGCTGGGTGCCTAGAGCCTGCCCCCGGGAACTAGGGAGGAGGGCGGTGCAAATTTAATTCCGGAAGCAGAGTCTGGCAAGGTACTGTGTGTAAGTACAAGTGCACCAGTTCGTACTGTCATGGGGGAAACGGTGGTGAGGGCACACGAAGAAGGGCAGTCACAAGGGGAAAGTCAAAGACCCGAGGGATGAGCAGGAAAGTACGATTCTTAGTGGTGAATTTAACTCTCATGATTACAGAAAAAGGGAACATTTCTATACTTAGTAGCAAGACTCTGTACCACGACTTTCTTCACAAGTCCCTACTGGAACACTTTCCAATGCCTTGTTGCTGCTGTTGTTAATTTTTGAGACGGTCTTGCTAAATTGAGGAGACTGACCTCAAACTTGCTATTTTCCTGCCCCAGCCTCCCAAGTCAAGTTGCTGGGATTACAGGCCTGCACCACTGCTCCTGGGACTGACTAGTGATTCCTACTTTCATTGAGTGTTCTTGATTACTGAAATTCTGAAACTGGCTTCTCAGGGTCTTTTGTTTCCTCATAAAAGATGAGCAAGTTTACTCAACCTCTAAAATAAACATGTCATCGTCATTATCGTTCCTTCTTACAAAATGTTGTTAGATACAACAGCCCAGCATAGGCAGTGTATGTCACCCACATATAATCTTGACTTATTTGCCTCTTGAAAAAATGCCAAATTCAGGTCAAGTGGAAATGGTAAAGAAAAGATAAGAGTTTTCTTCAATAAGCATCACCCTCAGATTTACTAGGAAAACAACTTCTAAAAATGTCCAGGATGACATTTGTACTTGCCTCTTACATGAAAATTAAAATCCACACAAATGTCTAAGGAACTATAGAGGAAAAATGCAAATCAAAGACAACATTGTAAATCCTCAACACTGAAGGTTAGTGGTAATAGTACAAAATTCTAGGCATTTCACAATATTTAATATTAATTTTAATATTTTTTAATATAACCCTGTTTAATATTACCCTGAGGGTAATATTAATATTACACTGGGGGTGGGGGTCATTGCCTTTCAGTGTATTTTACACACACATACAGCTACTGTAACAAGAAATATAAATAATTACCTTTCTCAGAAAATCTTTGATAGTCAAAAAACTTATATTTTTTTAAAACTTTCCCATTTGCATTTTTTGGGGATACTGGGAATTGAACCCCGGGTGCTCTATCACTGAGCTATATCCCAATTCTTTCTATTTTAAGAAAAATTTGCTGATACTGGCCTCCAACTTGTGATCCTCCTGCCTCAGCCTCCATAGATTACATGCATGCACTACCAAACTCAGACCATCGAAAATTTTATAGGCATTTTTAATATATTTAATAATCCCACATATATGAGTTTGCATAAAAAGTAGAAGTTATACCTTTGAAGTAAATGATTTTTCTTCCCAGGGTCACTAGACAATGTTCTTCCTCTTAACTTTCCCTTTAACTGTTCCTTCTCAGAAAATAACTAATTTACTTCTTCCTTTTATCATCTTTTACCTCCATGGACTACTGCTTTCATAGTATATGTGTTCTTATCTTTCCAGCATCAAGAGATATTCTACCTATTGACTAGTTAATCCTGTCACTTGAGTTCAAAAGAATTTAAGACCCCATTCTTATTTTGGGTTAAAACAAAGTCAATTATGACCCACCAATTCCATTCCTACATATCTAACTAAGAGAAATTAAAATGTGTCCACAGACTTGTAAAAAAATCATAATAACATAATAGCCAAAAACTAGAAATGACACAAATGTCCATCAGTAGGAGACTGAATAAACAAAATGTGGTATGCCATATAAAGGAATATTATTAATCCTTAATGACTGAAGTATGGATATATGCTGTAACATGGCTGAACCACAAAAATATTACCCTAAGTAAAAGAATCCAGACACTAAAGTCACATATGTATTATATGATTCTAATTAAAATGAAATGTTCAGTAGCTCAGTGATAGAGTGCTTGCCTAGCACAGGTGAGGCACTGTGTTCGATCCTTGGCACCACATAAAAAATAAAGGTTAAATTCTTAAAAAAAAAAAAAAGAATTGCCAAGCTGTCTTCCAAAGTGGCTCCATATTTCCACAAGCAATTAATTAAAATGAAACATTCAAAGAAGATTAATTTACAGAGACAGAACACAGATCAGTTTTATTATATTAACTAATCTTATTGTATTAGATAATTGGTTCACCTGGGGATGGGAATGGGAATGAGTAGTGACTACAAAGAGGCAAGAGAGTTTTGGGGTTTTTTTATTTGATTTTGGTTTTGGTGGGGGAAATTTCCTATTATGAGATTGTGGCAACAGTTGCATAACTATAAATCTACTAAAAATTAATTGCACACTTAAACAGATGAATTTTAGTATATTAAGCATATCTTAATAAAGCTATCATGTTTGATTAGATGCAAACAAAAGAATACTATAATGTATAGATAAGTCACATGTAATAATATAACAGAAATCCTTCAACCCACTATTCAGTTTAAGAAATAGAACCTTTCTCATGCAGGTGAAGATCACTGTTTGGATTCTTTCCTGACTCCTCTCTCCCTATCCTCCTAACCCTTTTCCTGAACTGTGCTTATCATCCCATTGTTCTCTTTAGAATTTACCACATACACATACATGGATCCCTAATAATGTATTGTTTACTGTCGCTTGTTTTCAAGTCTCATAAATATGGAATCAGACTGCATGTACTTTTCTACAACCAGTTTTGATGACAATACCATATTTATCCACTTTCCAATCAGTGCAAATTTCTGTTGTTCCCCATTTTTCTCCTACATATCCGTGTTTCTATGAACATTATTATTTATCCCATGCATGTTCAAGAGTTTCTCTAGGACAGTGCACCTCAGACTTCAATGAACATTTGTATCAATTGAAGACCTTGTTAAAGTACACATTCTAATTCAATAGAATATTTTGATTAGGGCCTGAGAGTCTGCATCTCTAATAAGCTTCAGGTATACAAATGCTCTTGGTTAATCAACAACACTTTGATTATTAAGACCAAAATCTTGGGGCTGGGGATGTGGCTCAAGTGGTAGTGCGCTCGCCAGGCATGCGTGCGGCCCAGGTTAGATCCTCAGCACCACATACAAAGATGTTGTGTCTGCCGAAAACTAAAAAAAAATAAATATTAAAAAAAGACCAAAATCTAAAACAAAGTTATGCTTATCTTCAACTTTACCCTAGATAACACTAGGTTGTTTTGCAAGGCGATTATATGAAACATGTCTAGTAGCTGTGTAAGGGAGAATCCATTGTTCCTCCTTTGGTATTGTCAGATCTAGATTTAAACATTTCCCCCAGTTTAGTAATTACAAGATGATATAATGGTATTAATTTGAATTTCTCTAATTAATAATAAGGCTGAGAATGTTTTAATGTTTATTAACAATTTTTAAAATGCCTATTCATAATTTTAGCCCATTTTCCTTGTATTGTGTATGCATTTTTTCTTCTTGTTTTCTTGTTGATTTTTCTTCTTCATTCAGGTAGGAGCACTATAAATTGTGCTGCAACTGCTGTAAAACTGAGACTTCATGCTATTTTTTGATTTGAGGTTTTCCAGCACTTATGCACAATAAACTTAAAATTCTAACTTGATCTGATTTTATTTTTGACAACATTGTAGGCATTCTGATCTTAATGATTTTGAAAGGAAGGTGCCTAATGTTTACTGTTAAAGCCCTCCCTGGATTCAATCCCCAACACCAAACCAAATAAACAAAATTTTCTATTAACATTTCTTATTTTATCCATAATGATTTAGATGTTTATAAATCTCCAAACATATGTGTCTTTTGGTTGTTGTTTTAATTCTTATTTATATATTTTTATTATTTATTTATTTGTGTAGTGCTGGGGATCATACCCAGGGCTTCACACAACTAGACAAGTGCTCTACCACCCAGTATACCCCAGGCTTTCAATTGTCTTTTTAAAAATTGATTTCTAATGTAATTGCCATTTTTGTATGGAATATGAGTGTAAACCTAATTTCTTTGGATTTGTTGAAATCTTTATGGCTTCATCTTCTTTTATATGTGTCATGAGGGCTTTTTTTTTGTACTGAGAATTGACTCAGGAGCACTTAACCACTGAGCCACATCCCCAGCCCTTTTTTACATTTTAGAGACAGGGTCTCAGTGAGTTGCTGAAGCTGGCTTTGAAATCACCATTCTCCTGCCTCAGCCTCCTAAACCGCTAGGGATTACAGGTATTTTAGTCAGCATTTTTGATGCTGTAACCAAAAGACCCGGCAAGAACAATTGTAGAGGAAGAAAAATTTATTTGAGGGCTCACATTTTCAGAGTTCTCAGTGCACAGATAGCCAGCTCCATTCCTCAGGGTACAAGTTGAAGCTGAACATCATGGCAGAAGAATGTAGCAGAGGGAAGCAGCTCACGTGATGATCAGAAAGAAGAGAGAGAGAGAGGGTGTGGGGCAGGGAGAGGGAGAGAGATCTCCACTTGCCAGATACAAATTTAAACCCTAAAGCCATCCCCAGTGCCCAACCTCCTTTAGCCACACCCCACCTTCCTTCAGTTACCACTCAATTAATCTTATCAGGTGATTAATTCACTGATTGGGTTAAGGCTTTCATAAAGTAATCATTTTTTCTCTGAACCTCCTAGCATTTTCACACGTGAGCTTTGGGGGGACACCTCACATTCAAACTATAACAACAGGCATGAGCCACTGTGCCTGGCTGTGTGTCCTGAATTCTTAAGAAAATCATGTAGTTTATATTTGATTGAAGTTTTATATATATATATATAAATATTATATATGTGTGTGTGTGTGTAGAATCATTTCTTTCCTAAATTCCCATTTGCTTAATCTACCAATAATTGAGATACAATTGCAAAACATGTTAGTAGATTTACCAGTTTTTCTTGTGCTATATCACTGGGATTACAGGTGTGTACTGGCTAATGATTACTTAGGTTTACCTACATAATTACAGTTTCTTAGCTCATCATTTTTTCTTATAAATCAGACTTCCCTTTTGAAATAATTTCCATTCTGAAGTGCAAATATCCTTTAAAAATTCCTTTAGACAGTCTATGTAGATGTTAAATTCAATTTCTAGGTATCTAGAAATTATCTTATTTCTATACTTTGCCCCCATTTTTGAGAGATAATTTTGCTAGGTACCAATTCCAGGTTGAAAATGACTGTCATGATTCTGAAGATATGAATCCACTGTCCTTTGACAGTGTTCTGTTGAGAAATCTGGTATCAGCTTAACTGTCCTTTTCCTGTAGATAATTTAAAAGATACAGAATTTAATGCAACTTTGCCACTTATCTGTTACATCATCTTATAACGACAAAACACTAACTTTACAGTTTTGTTGTAAACGTGAATATAGCGCTATACACATGATTATTATTATCTACTCTCGACTGGCGTATTAGTCAACTTGATGTCACTGTGATGAAATACCTGAGAAAAACAACATGAAGAAGGAAAGATTTATTTTGGATCCCAGTTTCATACGTTTTATTTCATACTTGCTGGGCCACATGGCTGTGGGCTCATGATGAGGCAGAACATCATGGTGGGTAGAGTGTGACAGGCAAAGCTGCTCATCTCATGGTGGCTAGGAAGGAGCAAGAGAGAAAGGAAGGATCTAGGGACAAAATAAACTCTTCAGTCATGTCCCCAGTTATCTACAAAATCACCAGCTGGGGACCAAGTCTTTAGCACATGGCCTTTCGGGTACATTTCATATCCAAACCGTAATACCTGGGTAGTTTCTATGTCATATACCATCTTTTGTTTACTTCCCTCTACACTGAAAGTAACTGTAATGGGGCAAATGGGTCAGATCCAGGAGTGAGAATTAGAAATTAAAAGGACAAGCCAGAGCCATGCATGGGGGCACATACCTGTAATCCAGTTACTTGGGAAACTGAGGCAGTAGCATTGCAAGCTTAAGTCTGGGTGACTTCGTGAGACCCTGTCTCAAAATTTAAAGAAAGGACTGGGGATGCAGCTCAGTGGTAGAGCATTTGCTTAGCATGCACGAGTCCCTGGGTTCAACCCTCAATACTGTAAACAAGCCAGGGCGCAAAGTACAGCTCAGTAGCAGAGGGTATGCCTAGGATTTGCAAAATCCTCTTGATTTGATCTCCACACTGCAATCAGTCAATAAAACAATCAAAGCAAGGGCAAACCTTCTTCTGAGGAGGTTGAGTTTCTCTTATAGGAATCTAAGATGTCAGATAGTACTAGATATGGTAGTGCATGCCCTTAATTCTAGTAACTAGGGAGGCTGAGGCAGGAGGATTGTGACTACAAGGCCAGCCTAAGAAATTTATTGAGAATCTGTCTCAAAAAGGGGAGGAGGGCTGGGGATGTAGCTCAGGGGGTTCATAATCCAGTGTGTGTGTGTGTGTGTGTGTATGTATATATACATATATATATATATTATATTATAGTTACAAGCATAGCTTTTTTATTGTATCCCTGCTGCCACTGCCTTACTTCAACTTTTCATTCTCTCTTGCCTTAGGCAAGAGAGAAGGCATTTCTGCTTTCAGGTCCTTAGGCCCCTAATTAATCCTCCGAATACTATCAAACCTATCATTCTAAATGCAGATATTATTACTTTCCCTGATTACTATTTTAACATAGACTTGATTAACACAGGATGCTATAAAACAGTAAGAACTTTATCAAACTGTGAAAGAATGGGATGAACAGTGCAATGCTCAATGAACACTGGCTGTTATTGTTATAGTTTATCATATTGTAGTTACTGTCTCCATGTACATTGATGATGATGATGATGTTGAATCCAAGACCTCATAGGCAAGTGCTCTACCATTGAGATGCATCCTCAGCCCTTAATTATTATTTTTATAGATGGCATTGTAATTGATTACTTCTCAGTCTGTCCATTATATCTCCAATAGCTTTGGGGGCATTAACTGTTCTACCTCTTCTTTGCACACCTACAGGCTTACATATTATTGGGTCCTAAATTAATGTGGGAATTGAGCTACAGCAGAACCAAGAATTCTGCTGGCTGTTGTTTCTGCTGTAGCCTACGTTGTATTATGTTTCACTGCACTGTTCATTGAAGGCAAGAGCTTTCACCTACTCTCAGACAAGGTGGCATAGCTTTGACCTTCAGAGTGTTACATTAGTGGTTCTACCCCTTTCTCCCCACAAATACATAGTGTCTCATGGGGAGCGGGGGAGAAGATAGTACTGTACACACACCCCACAAGAAATGAGAAGCTCATTGGTTTCAATTAGTGCGCCAGGGCACACAAACTTAGAGAGGTTGCAGAGAAGGCAAATCCGTCCAGAGAGAAGGTGATTAGTACAGTGTAGGGTTCTGATTTTTCTTAATCTTCAGCTCTAAGAATCTGCAGCACTGGGTATGCCAAGATCCTCAACAGATTAACACATATTTATCAAGAAAATAGATGAAGCACAAGCCTGCGGAACAACTGGAGGATTTGGTTAAGAGTGGGAAAGGAGATTTTCCACAACCTTCAGGTTTTACTGTTTAGGACACAAGTCTTCCCAAGTCCACACTTAACTACAGCACTCTTAGGTACCCGGCAGCGGCCCACCACCTCCCGGACAGCTAAGGGTCCTGGCGGGGAAGGAATATTCCCGGAGCCGCCTCCCGAAGCGTCGAGGCGCTACGCATGCGCAGAGGCCAGACCGGGCCAACCCCGGATTCATTCCGGCGGATCGGGTTTCCTGGGAGGCTCCGCTTCTTCCGCTTTCGCGGAGAACTCCGCAACCCCGGGCGTGGATCGAAGTTTCGGAGCTGCGGGGCGTTTATTCTTTCTGCTGCAAAGGCGTTGTCGCAGCGGGCCAGGCCCCAGCGCGCCCCCCATGGCGGGGCAGCGGGTGGAGGTCGACGGCGGGATCTTGGAAGGGGTGAGTGTGCAGCCGGAGGCCGAGCGGCTGGGCTCTGGTTGGGGACCGGGACTTTCGCGGTTGACGTTCTTACGCCTTCTCTTCGCCCCCCATCGTTCCAGGGCGGCCAGATCCTCAGGGTCTCCACCGCCCTCAGCTGTGTCCTGGGCCTCCCCTTGCGGGTGCAGAAGATCCGGGCGGGCCGCAGCACGCCAGGCCTGAGGTAATCGCGGCGGCTGGGAGCTGGAGGGTGGAGTCGGGGGTCGCGGAGCCGGCTGCGAGCGCGCGCGTCGCCGACCTGGTGGTCCGGAGTGTAGCCCGGGAGGTCGCGGTCGGTCGGCCTTGGGTCCTGGGAGCGGGTTCTGAGGGGTGGCCCTTGGACCTCTCTGTCGAGACAGTGGCCAGATTGTGCGGTCGTTTATAGCCAAAATAAGGAGTCTCAAAGAAACCCTTAAAGTGATGCCTACTAGGAGGTAGTCTAAGTGCATAAAAACCAAAGAGATAGCTCCGACGCCGAGGATGGGGCACTTATTGTGGTTAGATCTTGCTGTTTCCTTGCCGTTGCAGTTTTATAAATATCATAAAATGTGGGGATATAGGCAGTCTGAATGCACACGTTTTGATGCAGTATTATGACCTGAAGGCCTCAACATTTATCTGGACTGGAAATGATTCGAGATTTATGTGATGGGCAGCTGGAGGGGGCAGCAATTGGTTCAACTGAAGTAACCTTTACACCAGAGAAGATCAAAGGTGGAATCCACACAGCAGATACCAAGACAGCAGGGTATGTATACCTTGAGATCTGTTTAGGTATGGGTTTTGCATTCAGATCTAGGTTCTCCCACTTACTATGCAAGTTGCTTAACCTCTTTGAACTTCAGTTTTCTCACTTTTTTTTTTGTTGAGATTTTTCATCTGGTTAATTATTTTTCTTTTTTAAAAATTTTTTATTTTAATTTGTTATATATGACAGCAAACTGCATTACAATTCATATTACACATATAGAGCACAATTTTTCATATCTCTGGTTGTATACAAAGTATATTCATACCATTCGTGTCTTCATACAGGTACTTAGGGTAATGATGTCCATCTCATTCTACCATCTTTTTGCCTCCTTGCCCCCTCCCTTCCCCTTCCTCCCCTTTGCCCTATCTAGAGTTCCTGTAATCTTCCCATGTTCCCCCTCCCAACCCCAGCCTCCTCAGTTTTCTTACTTCTAAAGTGTAAATAAAATACCTTTGAGGTTAAAGACAATGAATGTAAAATTTGGGCACCTAATTGAAATGTTATCTTGTATGTAGTATGATATAGCATTTTTATTATTATTATTATTTAGAAGTTGAGTGTCACAAATTGACTTGAGTTTTCACTTTCAGTATTTGTATTATAGCTCAAGTTCTTTTCTTACAGTTAATTATAAACCATAGTCTACTACTTTCTTTTTCTTTTTTTTAAATTTATTTTTTAGGTGTAGATGGGCACAACACAATGCCTTTATTTTTATGTGGTGCTGAGGATCGAACCAGGATCCTGCCCGTGCTAGGCGAGCGCTCTACCGCTGAGCCACAATCCCAGCCCCATAGTCTACTACTTTCAATGTGCATATTTTTATTGCTTTGTGTGTGTTGGGGGGGGGGGGGTTGCTGGTCCAACTCATGGCCTTGTGCACACTTAGCTCTACCACTAAGCTATCTACCCCAGCCCTCTGTTGTCTTCTAAGATATACTTATGCCACTCTACTTAGAAATTTTTGGATATAATCCTGATTTTTTCCCCCACTGGGAAATGAATATTTAACAATTAAATTGATCTAAGTGCTTCTCCTTTTATTGACAAAATGTGGATAGTAGTTAATTCCTCCCCCCACCCCCCCACTTAGTGATAGGGATTGAACCCAGGAATGCTCTGGGTTAGCACTCTAAGCTACTCTAGTCCTTTTGGTTTTAGTTTTGATACAGGGTTTTCTTAAGTTGTCCAGGCTGACCTTGAACTTGTGATCCTCCTGCTTCAGCCTTCTGAGTTGCTGGTGTGCTGCTGCACCTGGCTAGCAGTTAATTTTCATGTTACTTCTCTAATCTATTTGACTGGTCGCTTTTTTTGTGTGTGTATGTGGTGCTAAGGATTGGACCTATTGCCTCATGCATAGGCAAGTGCTCTACCACTGAGCTCCATCCCTAACCCTTTTTATCTATTAGAAGACAATAAAGCATTAGGGAGCATATCACTAAACTGTCCGGGTTTACTCAACTTCAAATCCTCCTGCCTCAGCCTCCTGAGTAGCTGGAATTACAGGCATGTGCCACCATGCCTGACTTTAGCCTTGATTGTGATTATAGGACCATGTGTTTTCTCAAGTGTCTACTTTATCTACTATTCCTTACTCTTCTCAAATTAAGGTTTTCTTTAGTGTTTTTAGAATCTGATTTTATTGGTGAGAAATTAAATATTTGTTGGATCACTCAGAGAGGATCAATGAGTTGAATAGGTATAAAACTATGATTAGTAGTTAACTAAACATTTCCAAGCCCTTTTCTTCCAATTCTAAACACTTTAGCAGTCAATAAATATTTATTAATCAGTCAAACTTATTACCAGTGATAGAGACTTTCTAGTTCAGTATGTATGGGCCTTTGTTATAAGAAAGTAAAGATCTTTCTTTTGGTATGTAAAAGCTATATTGGATTGCATTTCAAACTATGATCTACTTATGAGTATTATTACTTTCTCTGTAGAAAAGGGCGATAACAGCTCATTTTGAAAATCTGACCAAATTTTTTATTTTATAAATACTTCATGTTCTATGTTCATTTATTGTGATTTCTCACATTATTTGACTATATGGACAGAACTTTTCCATGTGTAATACTCAGCTTTTAGTCTTTGTAAAATATTTTTCTTTGATCTCAAACTCTATGATGAGAGAAATTACATCGATCCCCCCCCCCCATTTTCCAACTTTATTGAAATGTAGTTTATAAATAAAATTATGAAGAAGGTATATATCATGATATTTTGATATATATTTATGTTGGTAAATAATTACCAGTCAAGTTAAATAACATTTTCATCACCTTTCGTACTTACCTTTCATATGTGTGTATGTGGTAAGAATACTTAAAATCTGCTGTCTTACAAAATTTCAAGTAAGGCATTACATCTTAACTTAATATTTTGAACAGTGCCTTTTGCATGATAACTCAGAAACAGTTGAATATTTCTAGGTCTTGACTATTTTGAATGCATTTTCATAAATTGCTATTTTCAAGAATCCTTTTATTTAAAAAAATTGAAGATGGTTTTATTATTTTATTTATTTTTTTTGTAAAGAAAAGGGTCAGAACTTAGCCAAGATCACCCATCTAATGTAGTGATGTGTTTTAGTCTTGAATTCAGAGGTTTGCTTATCTTTTTTTTTCTTTTAAAATCATGCTATATAGGAAACTAGGACCTCATTCATGCTAGGCAGGCACTGAATCAAGGTACATCCCAGCCTCGTTTGTTTATCATTAGAAGCAATTCTTTGTACTGTGAAATACTTTCTTTAAGATTCAGGATTTTATAATTCAGAAACAAATCTCTTTTAACTTTACATTTAGCTTTGCTTCAACTAAGTAATGTAATAAATTATAATTCAGTTTTTTTTGAAACTTTGAAAAGATAGTGCAGTTAAGCCTGTTTTGCCTTCTCCTTAGGAGTGTGTGCCTCTTGATGCAGGTTTCAATGCCATGTGTTCTGTTTGCTGCTTCTCCATCAGAACTTCATTTGAAAGGTGGAACTAATGCTGAAATGGCACCACAAATCGACTACACAGTGATGGTAAGGGTTCTTGTTGTTAATGACATACTGAGATGATCTCATATATACTTCTGAATATCTATTCTCTATTTAAATATATTCTGAATATTTTGTGTATGTTGTTATTTATTCATGATGTCTAGTTCTGCTGTAGGAGAGAGTGGGAAATTATTTATTTTAGACTTTGTATTGTATTTTAGAATAGTATTTATAGTGAATTTTTAATAAACCAAATGTGATTATTATATAAATTATGTCAGTTATCAGGTAAATCCACTACTTTATAAATATAGGAATTATGATTTAGAAGAAAACTCAAAAAATTTTTAAATGATAATATTTAATGCTGGCGTGCTTATACAACTCATGGGAAAGAAGAGTGGTACCGGTTGAGCATCCCTAATCAGAAAATTTAAAATATAGAATGCTCCAAACTCTAAAACTTTTTGAACACCAACCTGGTGCCACAAGTGAAAAATTCTCCACTTGACTGCATGTGGTAGATTGCAGTCAAAACAAAAGATAGACTAAAAATGTTGTATAAAATTACTTTTGGGTTATGTATATAAGGTGTCTATGAAACAAATAAATTTTGTGTTTAGATTTGGGTCTCATCCCCAAGATATCTTATTATGTTCATGTACATGTAAAATTGAAAACAGTCTGAAACTCAAAACTCTTCTGATTGTGAGCATTTTGGAAAAGGGATATTCCAAGTTTATTGTGGCATAATTCCTTACAACTAAATTCACCCTTTTTAATGTGCAGTTTGATGATTTTGGATAACAAACATTTATCTGTAAACCAACCACCACAATAAAGATATATAATACTTCCATTACTCTAAAAATTCCCTTATCCCTGTATCAGGCAGTCCTGTCCCACAGTCCTTTGGCAACCACTTTTCTGTTTTCAGTCATAGTTTTGCCTTTTTTTTTTTTTTTTAAGAATTTCATGTACAGGAATAATACTGTTATGTAGCCTTTGAGTCTAGTTTTTCATTCGCCTTAGTAAACTTTAGATTCACAGTGTTACTTGTATTAGCAATAAAAACTAAATAATAAGTATATGAATATGCCAGCTTGTTTATTTATCTGTTGAAGGGCATTTGAGTTGTGTCCAGTTTGGGGCAATTATTATTTTATTTTTTCTGCCGCACTGGAGATTAAACCCAGGGGTTCTGTACCACTGAGCTATACCCCCAGCCCTTTTTATTTTTTTGAGACCTGTTTCACTAAATTACCCAGGCTGACCTTGAACTTTGAATTCTCCTGCCTCAGTCTCTCGAAGCACTGGTTTTACGGGTGTGTACCACTGTACCTGGCAGTTTTGGGCATTTATGAATGAAGTTGCTGCCAACATTTATGTTTAAGTTTGGCTTAAACATAAATTTCCAGTTCTCTTGTATACTTAGAAGTAGGATTTCTGGGTTATTATAGTAAGTACATGTATAAATTTATGAGAAACTGCCAAAACTTGTGGCATCCAAAATAGTTACACTATTTTGTTCAGCTTTTTCAATAGTCCATTATGAGAGTTCCAGCTGTTCACCATCCTACCTAGCACTTGACATTCTTAGGTTTTTATTTTTAAAAACTTTCTGCTTCTCTTTTTTATGGTAGTGGGAATTGAACCCAAGGCCTCACATATGCTAGGCAAGCACTATACCACTGAGCTATACTCCTAGGCCTGCCCTTTTTTTTTTTTTTTTTAACCAAAGTTTAGTAACATCTATACCTCCTGCATACTATGGAGAAAACCTAGAAAAATGAGTAAATCTCTAGAGTAGATCTTACAAGTTGCCTTAGACTTCAGGATTAAATATTGTCTTTCTCTGAAACATTGCCAACCTAATGGATAGTATAATATATTTAAAGTCAGTGTTATAGATCATATAATGAAAATTAGTTTCTCCTTAGTTAGTAATTCCACTTCAAGCAAATTATCCTAATAAAATAGTACAAAATGTAGCAAAAGGTGAGTGTTAAAGGATTTGAGTAGAGAATTAATATATATCATTACATAATCATGAAAAGGTAGGAAATGGTTAAATAAGTAATGCTCAAATGCCATGCATTTCTTTAAGTTTTATTTCGCAAGAATTTTTATTGTGTCAGAAAAATGCTTACACTTATAATGTTAAATGGAAGAAATAAGAATAAAACATTTTATTTGCAGTGAGATTTCAGCTTTATAAAAGAATTGAGAGGGCAGAATAAAGTGTTGTTCACCAGTGCCCCTACTGTTTTTTTTACAGTGTACAGTGTACTGAGAAGGGTCAGTAATGGTTTCTGGAGTAGAATAAACATTGGGTTCAAGTATTCTGAGTTCTGAATTTTTTTTCTCATTAGACTTGCACGGCCCTGATTTATTAAATGTTAAACTTAAATTTAGTGAATACAAGATTTTTTTTTTTCCACTTGAAAAATGGAACTAGTCTATATATTTTGATACTACAGTTTACTTATAACACTCAATTACTAATTCAGTACATGCCGTAGTCCGGCTGCAGCAAAATAACCGGGGGGTGACGAACAACTTGTGTAGATTGATACAGCAGGAGAGGGAGCCATTTATTGTAGGACCGGAGGGATATTTATACATTCCACACAGCTTATCTTAATTAGCATAAACTAGATATAGCAGCCAACCAATAAGAAATCTCCACACTTAATGGCTTGCTGGCATTACTTCACAAACCACGCCCTCTGGCAAAATGCCAGGCGCCATCCAGACTTGTTTACACACTCTAACATTTGCCAGGCGCCATCCTGACTTGTTTACAGACTCTAACAAGTACAGAGCACTTTTCATTTAATAATTATACTTGTTGAATCAGTGAATATTGGTGGTTGCAATAACAATTGATTTTTTTCAGGTCTTCAAGCCAATTGTTGAAAAATTTGGTTTTAATTTTAATTGTGACATCAAAATGAGGTAAGTTACTTATTTCTTTGCCTTTTCCATCTATTATTATGCTAAATTAGCATAATGGAAAATTTAGACCTTGGAGAACTGTCATTCTAATACACTTAATATATTACCCTTAAAACATTTCTTGTCAAATAATTGTACTTTACAGCTTAAGAACGGTAAGCTGCAAGGGTGTGGAGCCTTGAAAGCAACTACATGTGATATTTACTTGTTTCTTGGGAGAAATATTTTCAAGGGAATTTCCACATGAAAGCATCTTCATGTCTAATGTCATCCATGCACAGATTAAATGGTCAAGTTATGCAGACACTTGAGCCAGGCACTGTAGGATCATAAAAAGATTTTCTTCAGTAGTGTGATCAGAATTATTTTTTTAAGAAGCACATTGGGCATTTGGGTTTTTTCTTGTTTTAAATCAGTTTTAGTTGTAGATGGACACAATACCTTTATTTTATTTCTTTATTTTTATGTAGTGCTAAAGATTGAACCCAGTGCCTTACATATGCTAGGCAAGTGCTCTACTGCTGAGCCCCAGCCCCAGCCCCATTTGGGTTATTTCTTTGGTCTTCTTCTGTTATACAATGACAAGGTTAAATTTCTTGGCATCTCATTTAAGTGCATTGCAATCTTGCTCCATTTTGCCTTCCTAGCTTCATCTTTCTCCTTTTTTTCAACTTATCCTACATTCTAACACCACAATTACATGCTATTCCTTGAACATACTTTGTATCTTTGAAGTTCACATCTTTGTGTTATTCTTTTTCTGTTCTAAAAAATGGGAAATCCTATTTTTTCTAAATAAAATTTGTGATTTCCTGTATGAACTCTCTGTGGCTGTACCTCTATCAGAATCCATATTTGCACTTCTGTTGTGGTCCTCCTTACATCCTGTGTTGTATTCTAGTCAACTGTATAAGGGTACCCCTGCCCTATTAGATGGAGAACTGCTTGAGGATAGGCACAGTGTCCTTCTCAGCAGCTGAAATGGAATAAATGACTTTGAATAATTGAGTTTAGATTCTGTTAGTGTCAGCTATTTATAATCATCAGCTATTTATTTGAGTTCCTACTGTGTACCAAACATTGGGTTAGGACCTGGAAAATAGTAGGAACAAAACAACTCTAGATATCAAGGAACCTATGTTTTAAAACAAACTTGTCAAATAGAACTTTCTACATTGAGAAATGTTCCCTATCTATGCTGTCCAGTATGGTAGTCACTAACCAAATGTGACTACTGGGCACTTAAAACATGGCTAATACAATTGGGGAATTGAATTGATTTCTAAACTATGTTTAATTTTATTTGCTTCTTTGTTTTTATTAAAGCTTTTTTTTTAAAGGAAGCAGCGATATGCTTCATTTCCCAGACTGTCCATGAACTCATAGGCCCAGAGGATCCTCCTGCCTCAGTCTCTTGAGTAGGAGTAGCTGGGACTGTAAGAGAATGCTGCCACACTTGGCTTGGGGCTGGCAATTGAACTCAAAGCCTCATGCATGCACCACTGAGCTATACCTCCAGCCATAAATTTTATTTCACTGTAATAGTCACATGCAGCTTGAGGCTACTATATTGAACAGTCCAGACCTAAAATATGATTTAGAACTTTTTCATGAATTGCGTATTTGGCTATCATTCACATTATTTTAATATAATATTGTGCTTTATTTTTGTCATGCAATTAGTTTATGTGGATATTTATCACACTTTTTATAGGGGTTATTATCCAAAAGGTGGTGGTGAAGTAATTGTTCGGATGTCACCAGTTACACAGTTGAACCCAATAAATTTGACTGATCGTGGCTCTGTGACTAAGATATATGGAAGAGCTTTTGTTGCTGGTGTTCTGCCATTTAAAGTAAGTTGTCTAAATGTTCTTAGAAGTGTGTGCATGCCTTGGTAAGTATCATCTAAATTTTGAAATTATTAGAACTTATTTTTTAATCCATCTTTTCATTAAAAATTTTCTTCAAATTCAGTGCTCACTCTCTAGAAAATCAAGTTTTAAAATGATACATATAAAAATTAATTATTTTATGTGCCTTTAATGGCTTGGAAACAATTTTTCAAATAATCAGTAATTAATATTGTATCATTTTGGTTTTTTCTACCTTGCCAAAATAGGTAGCAAAAGATATGGCAGCAGCGGCTGTGAGATGCATCAGAAAGGAGATCAGAGATCTATATGTTAACATCCAGCCTGTTCAGGAACCCAAAGACCAAGCATTTGGCAATGGAAATGGAATAATGTGAGAAAATATACTTTCTTAGACATCGATTGAGAGCCCTGAAATAGTTACTGTGTTGGTTAGCTTTCCATTGTTATGATGAAATACCTGAGGTTAACAATTTAAAAGGAGAAAAGATTTATTTTAGTTCACGGTTTCAGAGTTTCAGTCTATGGTTGTTTGGCTTCATTGTTTTTGGGCCTGTGGTGAGGCAGAATATCAAGGCAGGGAGTGCTTGATGGACTAAAGCTTCTCACCTCATTTTCATCAAGAAGCAAAGTGACAGAGGGAAAGAGAGAGGAAGGGGCTGGGCTCCAGTATCCCCTTGAAGGGCATGCCCCCTTTAACCCAACTTCCTTCTGCTAGGCCCCATCTCCTAAAAGTTCTACCACCTCTCACTAGCATCATCAATTAGCCACCAAGCCTTCAACACATGTTCTTTGGGGGACTTCTAAGATTCAAGCCGTGAGTGACTGTTATCCTGTTTAAATTAAAGATTTCAAGTTTTTGTGCTCATTTGATAGTTTTAAGAAGACATGTTTTTAAGGGGATTTCTACCTAAAAACAACAGTATGGTGAATTAAGATGATTTTCTGAATTTTTTCTGAGGATGTTTTCCTTTTACTACTCTGTAAGATCCTTTTCACTTATATAATTAGCCCTCTGTATTCATGGGTTCTGCATCCATGGATTCAAATGACCAATTTAAATTTGACCAGATTAAAAAATAACTTAAAAAAAACCAAAACTGAGTACAGTGGTGCATACCTGTAATTCCAGTAGCTTGGGAGGCTGTGGCAGGAGGATCAAGAGTTCAAAGCCAGCCTCAAAAAAAGTGAGGTACTAAGTAACTCAGTGAGATCCCGTCTCTAAATAAAATACAAAATAGGGCTGGGGATGTGCCTCAGTGTGTGAGTGCAATCCCTGGTACCCACCCCCCACCCCCCCAAAAAAAGGAAAGAAAGAAATGAAATTGTGTCTCTACTAAACATTTTTTTTTATCATTCCCTTTTTTATCATCAAACACTTTTTTCCTATCATTCCCTAAACAATACAGCTTAACAACTATTTATATATTGTGTACGTTGTATTTGGTATTATAAGTAATCTAGGGATAATTTAAAGTAATAGACATGTGTAGGCTGTATTTAAATACTATGCTGTTTTATATAAAGGACTTGAACAACCTTGGATTTAATCCACAATGAGAATCCTAGAATCCATCCTCCTGAATACTTAGGAATGAACTTAAATGTTAAAGGTAATCAGAAGTTAGGCTTTGAAGGTGATCCTAAGAGAAATGTTTTTAGTTGCTTAAAATACCTCAACTCTGAAATTAACTCACAATGGTAAAGATCGCCTTAATAAAGGAATATGATTATTAGTGGTACTCCAATTAGAAGTTATGGTTTTATGTGTTATAAAAATGCTTTGATATTTTTGGATTGTAAAAGTACGGTTATTTTTTGTAGATACTTATATTTCAAATTCTCTTATTCAGAGTTTCTGTTAAAGGGTTTAAACTAAATGCTTACTTTAATAATGTAATGCTATCTAAAAACTATAGAATAAAACCTAAAGTCCTTACACAAAGACATTTTTTATTAAAAGAAAATTATAAAATACTGTATAGTACTGTGTGAAATGGTACCACTTTGCACCAAAAATATGATAACTTCCAGGGATACGGAGAGGTGGTGGCATCCTTTATCTATGAGTGAACTAGAATTAGATGTGACTTCTCCCATTCTAGCCCTGAAGGATATTATTGGCTGATGGAGAATGTTAATCAGACTACTCTGTGTAGGAAGAATTTCGCCATTGCAGCGTACTGGCCATGTGTCATTTTGTCTATTTAACACTGTTTTCCTGTGTCTTATTTACTATAATTTTAGAATGTTTGTAGCCTAAGAGTAATACTTGTTTTTTCCCTATATGTAGAATTATTGCTGAGACATCCACAGGCTGTTTGTTTGCTGGATCATCGCTTGGGAAACGAGGTATAGTTAAATGAAAGTGGGTCCATAGTTCCTACTGCTACTAAAAATTAATTATCTGTCAGGATTGAAATGTTATAGGGAATGATGGATGACAGGTTTAAAAGGCTACTGTTAACTAATTCTTTTTTTTTTAATTTTAGTTGTAGATGGACACAATACCTTTATTTATTTTTATTTTTTATGTGGTGCTAAGGATCGAACCCAGTGCCTCAAACATGCGAGGCAAGCACTTTGCCACTGAGCTACAACCCCAACCCAGTTAACTAATTCCTAGAGTCAATTAAACTTTAAGTCTTTCTCCTATTTTTATACTTTGAAAATTTTTAGACCTATAAGAAAAGTTGAGTGACTAATTCAACTAGTCATCTACACAACCTCTCCTAGATTCATTAGTTGTGAACATTTGGTTGTGTGGTATGTGTGCTTCTGAACTGCTTCAATGTAAGTTATAGACACCATGCCTTACTCCTGAATACTGCAGCATATAGATTCAAAAACAATATCAATATAATCACAGTATTGTTTTCTTTTTAAACATTTATTTTTTAGTTATAGGCGGACACATATCTTTATTTTATTTTTATGTGGTGCTGAGGATGGAACCCATACCATAACGCCAACCCCCACAGTATTGTTTTTATACCTGAAGAATTTGTCTGTGATATGCAGACACACCAGATGTGTTGTCTCCAAAATATTCTTTAGAGCAATGTGATATATTTTTGAAGTACAAAATACTTTCTCTCTCTTTTTTTTTTTTTCTGTTCATGATACTAACATTTTTTAAAAGTCTAGGCCATTTTCTCACAGAATTTCCCACAATTAGGATTTTTCTGATTATCTCATGATTAGATTATTCATACCAAATATTTTTAGTAACAATATTGCATCAGTGATTTTGTGTCTATACCACTACATTGCATCAAAGGGCATGTAAAGTCATTTTGCCCTTTATTGGTAAGGCTGAATGTGATCACATGGTTGAGGAGGAGTCCTCCAGATCTGCTTGCTATAAAGGTTCCTTTTCCTTTTACAATCATTAAGTAGTCTGGGATAATACTTAGAGACTATCTGATATTCTGTTTTCATACAACTTTCATCCAGTGGTCTTAATATCTATTGATGTTTCTTCCTTTATCAGTTATTACACTGATGTTTAGAAAGTACTGAATATTTGGAGGAAAAATAAATCTGTTTTTAAGATTGGCATATTAAGAAGAGGAGATGCTTACATTTGTTTGTTTGTTACCCAGGGGCACTTTACCACTTAGCTACATTTCCAACTATTTTATTTTGAGACAGGGTCTTGCTAAGTTGCTAAGGCTGGCCTTGAACTTGTGATCCTCCTGCTTCATCCTCCTGAGTCACTGGGATTACAGGTGTGCATCACTGCATCTAGTGGTTAACATTTAAAGTTTTGCTAGTCAGGCAACTTCTAGTTATTTATGGTAATTAATTGCTTCATCCTACTTTGTAGTATCTTTTTTTTTTTAATATTTATTTTTTAGTTGTATTTGGACACAATACCTTTATTTTATCTATTTATATGTGGTGCTGAGGATCACACCCAGGGGCTTGCATGTGCTAGGTAAGCACTTTACCGCTGAGCCACAACCCCAGCCCTACTTTGTAGCATCTTTTAAAAATGCTTATGCTAGCCAAGCATGGTTGCATCTACCTGTTGTCCCAGATACTCAGGAGACTGAGGCAGGGGGATTACAGAGTTCAAGGACAGCCTGGGAAATTTAGTGAGATCCTGTCTCAAAACCAAAACAAAAATGCTTCCACTAGCTGTGCTGTTTAACCTCATTGTGAACTATAGAATACAAAATAAATTCAGATGATTTTAGCTTGCTAGATGATTCGATCTATACACTATAGATCATATAATCAACATAATAGAAGAAGTAAAATCAACATCTCTCTGGGTATGATGTGCAGGCCTATAGTTACTCAGGTTCCTGAGCGAGGCAGGAAGATTCTTAAAGCCTACAAGTTCAAGACCAGCCTGCGTAACATGGTGGGACCCCTATCACTAAAAACAAAGGGAAAAAAATCAAAATCTACAATCAACTCACATAATGAGTTCTGTCTAAATCTCTGCTGTTCACAGTGTGGATGGGAGACAACAGGAAATCACTATCATCTGGGAGTTTTGTTAGAAATACAGATATGGGGCCTAACCCAGACCTATTTGAATCTGTGGAGGGTGGAGGTATCGCTCAGTGGTAAAGTCCTTGCCTAGCATGTGTGAGGCTCTGGGTTTGATTCCCTGAAAGTGAGACCTAAGAATTTGTTTTAACAAGTTCTCCAGGTACTTCTAAAGTATCTTGAAGTTTGGGAAGTATTGATCTAAAATATATACTAGTATATATTTACTACCTATTAGGCACAGTGAGGAATCAGTGTGGATACTTAGCCACTGCATGCAATATCTACAAGTCTTGAGAAGCAAAAATAATGCAAATATAAAGCACAGAGCAGGAGCAGACATATTATAGATAATAAGTATTTGATGGACATTGGCAAATCTGTGAGTTCTATTAGTTTTATTATTGGGTACCACAAATGTGCCAAGTACTATGTACTAATTATTTACAAGAGAGAGCTACTATGCCTAACTGCTGACCTAGTCTGGTGGAGAAGACAGACCGGTGCTGATAGTGTTATCCCAGGGTACCATAGAGATAAATGCAAAGAAAGAAAAACTAATACTTCTTTGGAGGATGAGTAACTCCAATTCTGCCTTTTGCTATTCATTGATCTTTCCTCAGGGGGATAAATAGAAGCCAGGAAGAAAAGTGAGAGCTAAGGTGAATTGGTGCAGCCATCATGGAAAACAGTACAGACATTCCTAAACAAACTAAAAAGACAATTGCCATGTAACCCCGCAGTCCCTTTTTTGAGTATATACCCAAAAGAAATTAAATTGCCTCAAAGATTTATCTGTATTCCCATGTTCATTGAAGCATTTTTCATAATAGCCAGAATATGAAAACAACCAAATGTACTTCCATGGATGAATGAATAAAGAAACTGTGGTATATATACACATCAAAATATTATTCAGTTAAATCACAGCAGATGGGATAGAGAGAGAAGATGGGAGGGGAAGGGAGGGGGGATAGTGAGGATAGCAAAGGTAGCAGAATACAACAGTTCCTAATATGGCATTATGTAAAAATGTGGATGTGTAACCGATGTGATTCTGCAATCTGTATACGGGGTAAAAATGGGAGTTCATAACCCACTTGAATCTAAAGTATGAAATATGATATATCAAGAGCTTTGTAATGTTTTGAACAACCAATAAAAAAAAATATTATTCAGCCTTAAAATAGGATGGACATGGAGCAAAGTGAAATAAGCTAGATACAGAAAGAAAAATGTTGTATGATCTCACTTATATGTGGAATCTAAAAAAAAAAAAGATCAAATATAAAGAGAGAAAGTAAGAGTGGTTTACTAGGATGAGATAAGGGGGAGGAAATGGGGAGCTGTAGGTCAAAGGATCTACATAATAGATCTGAAGAATGAACAAGTCCAAAAATCTGGTATACAACATGAGAACTATAGGTAATTATAGTGTATGGTAGTCAGGATTTTTGTTAAAGGAATAAATTATAGTTGCTCTTGTTTTAGGTGGGAGAATGGGTAACCAAGAGATGATATATTGGTATGTTTCATTAAAGTAACCATTTTACTGTAAATGTATCTCAAAATATATATTTTTTAGTTGTAGATGGACACAATAGCTTTATTTTGTTTATTTATTTTTATGTGGTGCTGAGGATTATACCCAGTGCCTCATAAGTAAGAGCAAGCACTCTACCACTGATCCACAACCCCAGCCCCGAAATATATATATATTTTTAAATATTTATTTTTTAGGTATAGATGGACACAATACCTTTTTTATTTTTATTTGGTGCTGAGGATAGAACCCGGGTTTCTCCCATGCTAGTGGAGCACTCTACCGCTGAACCACAATTTTTTAAAGTAAGCTAAGGAGCAGGGACATGTTCTGTCAATATTTTTTGACAGAAAAAGATGTTTTTCTGTGCTTAAGTAACTGCAGTATATATGATAAGTACAGGGTCTGGGTAGGGGGATGGAGGATGATGAGAATAGAGAGGTCAATAAGGGCCAGATTTTTTTTTTTTTTTTTTTTTTTTTTTTGCACTGGGGATTGAACCCAGAGGTGCTTTACCCAGCCACCCTTTTTTTGGGGGGGGGGGTTCTTGGGATTGAACTCAGGGGCACTTAACCACTGAGCCACATCCCCAGCCCTTTTTTTGGATTTTTTATTTAGAGACAGGTTCTCACTGAGTTACTTAGGGCCTCAATAAATTGCTTAGGATGGCTTTGAACTGAGATTCTTCTGGCTCAGGAGGCTGAGCCGCTGGGATTACAGGCGAGCCACCATGCCTGGCTTACCTGACCCTTTTTATTTTTTGAGACAGTGTCTCATAAGTTGCTTGGGGTCTCACTAAGTTGCTGAGGCTAGCTTTGAACTTGTGATACTCATGCCTTAACCTCCTGGGTCACTGAGATTTCAGGCGTGCATCACCGTGCCAAGCTAAAGGCCATATTTTGAAGAGCTATAGGCTACATAAAGGAAATTCAAGTGTCATACTGAAAATATAAGGATTTTAAGGATGGATATGTAAGAGTCTGTTACAACTCAGATCAGACATGGTGAGGTTTTGCAACAAGGAATGCAGTGACTGGTGCCAAAGACATTGAGTACTGATAATCAGGGTATTTAAAAAGGTAAACAATTTGTTGACCAGTTGGATATTGGAGGTATGGGAGGCATTATGAAGAAAACATTCCAGGTGTCTTAACTTAGGTAACTGGGTGCATTTAAGTGTGTGAATATAGGAAGTAGAGTTAGTTTGTCATCATAGACAATAATTTTAGATATGTTGAATTGAGATTGTAAAGGGACCATAACCGTAATTTTAACGCATGCAGTGTGTTAACCAGCCCTGAAATTTTTTCTCATATTCTGTCAATATTTTTTCTCACTTTGTCATATGAGATAATATTTACTTTGAAGTTGTCTTTGGATATCACACTTGCAAAGTGTTCAGTACTGATTTTTATACTTACCGTGTTTGAAGAAGATAGAGATGAGAACAACAGACTTGCTGACATTGACTGATTGTCCTCCCTTGTGTCAGGTACCTCAGTTAATGTGAATGCAAGGGCAACTTGGGGTCTTCCCTCTTTTAATCTAGGTTCTCTTTATATTAAGGATCTCAGAGATAATGTCATAACTACCATTATCCAGATCCCCTTTTATTTCTGATTTAAATTAACTAGAAAATTACTGGACCCTGAATCCTAATGTCTAAGTGTTATTACCAGAAGCAACTTCAGCTGGTTGTCAATGCCAGAATATGTGGTAGAGGCAGGAAGGTGTAGCTAGTCATGCTTTTGTAATTGTCTTAGTTACTAAAACAAAAATTTTTATCTTTTTTTTCTTATCTGTTACATAAGAGAATTAGCCTGGAAAATCCCTAAAATCCTAAATTTTAGACCTATTATTCTGTATAATGACCCTGGGCTTTCCTTATCTGAAAAATGGTATTGGACCATGATCTGCATATAAGGATCCATTCCAACTTTACTTGATTGGATTGTGAACATAATGTAAGACTGAAGGACTGGAGGTGTAGCTCAGTGGAAGAGCACAAGCAAGGCCATGGGTTCAATTCCCAGCACTGAAAAAAGAAAAAGAAATGAATATTGTTGAATTTGTGTGTTGCTTGATTACTTTTTGGTTTGGGGTTTTTATTTTGGGTTTTGTTTTGTTTGTTTTGGTAGTACTGGTGGTTGAATCCAAGGCCTAATAAGTGCTAGGCAAGCACTCTTCTAGTGAGCTACATTCCCAACCTTATTTGATTACTATTGTCTCTCAGTTAGTTATGTTTTTACTATGGGAGCAAAACAATCTGCATTTCATCTGTACAGAAATTTACTTATAGAAAGCACTTTTCTTTCCTCATTCATTATATGGTAGGTCATTTAGGGAATCTTTCTAGTGTCCTGAAGTAAGTCCTTTGGACTTCTCTGCTCAGTCTGATGACCATTTTTTAAAGTTTTGTCCTTTTAATAAGCTAGAAGACACCCAAATCGTTGAATATGCATTTTAATTTCCTGTGTTTTAAACCATTAAAGTTGAAACCTTTTTTTTTTAAAGAAACATGCAAAATATGAAAAGACTATTTGTCAATTAGGTAGAAAAGCATTAAAGTTTCAGAAGAAATTAAGATTTTGTTCTTTTTTGGGACAGCATAATACTACCAAGCAAAATTCTATTTTCTTCATATGTTCAGTTGTCACAAGCTGTTAGTAATGACTGGTAATAATGTAGATCCATGCATACTATTATTTACTATCAAGGTGGCTGGGTAGGAATGAATATGAATAGCTCTGAGAAATATTTTGCCACTTGACGGAAAACTTCAGTGTGTGTTCTCTCTGGTCCAGGTTGAATATATCTGATACACTTGGATTTTGAATTTTTTCAGTATTTGTGTGTACATAGTGTGATTTCTTGGGGATGGAACCCAAAACCAAATAACAAAATTCATTTATGTTTTATATATATATATCATCTACATATAATTTAAAGGTAATTTTATACAATATTTATAATAATTTTGTGCATAAAATAGCTTCATGGTGTGACTTTTCTTCTTTGGTATGTCAGTGCTCAAAAAGTTTTTAATTTTTGAGCATTTTGGATTTCAGATTTTTGGGGTTAAGAATGTTCAACATGTAAATTATAAAGCCAGAACTTCTTTCTATCTTCCATCCCAGTTTTAGGCATCTTTCAAGGATTAGCTTAGGTCTTGTCTTCTCAAATATTCTAGAACCTGTAATCTTTTTCTTCTCTGAAACTCCTTTTGGATATACAGTTTATACCCAAAAGTTTATAGAACTTAGCACTTAACTATCCTTTAATATATAAATACTTTTTATTTTTTTTTCTTTTTCTTCTTTGTTAATGTTCCCTTAGGAAAAGAACAGGTAGCATTTGGTCCTTAATACTACTATTATTATTATTATTATTATTATTATTATTATTATTATTTATTTTTTAGTTTTTGGTGGACACAACATCTTTATTTTACTTTTATGTGGTGCTGAGGAACGAACCCAGCACCCCGCGCATGCCAGGCTAGCACGCTACCGCTTGAGCCACATCCCCAGCCCCTACCATTATTATTAATACCCTATTATATACTGGTCTTGGTAATAAGTACTTTATAAATATTATTTCTGATTTCTATAACTTTATAATATAGTTGTTAATCATCTTCACTTTTTAAAAGAGGAAAAGGAAGGGGCTAGTAGCATACTCTGTAAGTCAAGAAACTGAGGATGTGGCTCAGTGGTACAGCACAGACTTAACATATACAAGGCCCTGAGTTCATCACCTCAATCCCAGCAGCAAAGAAAAAAGTGAAGATTCATACCAGAATTGAAATCATTCCATATATTTATATAAATACTTGGCCAATTGATGATATATAAAAAAATAGTCTTTACTATGTTATTATTATAACTGCTATAAGGAAAAACTGAGTTAAAATTATGAAATTTCCACTTTTCTGGGAAATTTTACCAAGATACATGTAATCACATAAATTTGCAAATATAAAATAGAAATAAAATTAGCCACATTCTCATTTTTTTTAAAATTTTTATTGTTGGTTGTTCAAAACATTACATAGTTCTTGATATATCATATTTCACACTTTGATTCAAGTGGGTTATGAACTCCCATTTTTACCCCGTATACAGATTGCAGAATCACATCAGTTACACATCCATTGATTTACATATTGCCATACTAGTGTCTGTTGTGTTCTGCTGCCTTTCCTATCATCTACTATCCCTCCTCCCCTCCCCTCCCCTCTTCTCTCTCTACCCCCTCTACTGTCATTCATTTGTCCCCCTTGTATTATTTTTCCCTTTCCCCTCACTTCCTCTTGTATGTAATTTTGTATAACCCTGAGGGTCTCCTTCCATTTCCATGCAATTTCCCTTCTCTCCCTTTCTCTCACCATGCACAAAAGTTAACTCAAAATGGATCAAGGAGCTTGATATCAAATCAGAGACACAGCGTCTGATAGAAGAAAAAGTTGGCTACGATCTACATACTGTGGGGTCGGGCTCCAAATTCCACATTCTCATTTTTTAAGAGACATTTTCATTTGTAGCCATGGATTTCATTTAAAGTAGATAATCTTGACTGCAGCCTCAGCTGCTATATATTGGGGATTATGATAGCTCAGGCTTCAGATTGTGTGAGAAAGTGAAGAGACAACAACATAACATTTTTGGTATTCTTTATTCTTTATAAACAGGAATTGAATTTTCCCCTTCTTGAGAGATTCTTGGGGGATCTCTTTCTGATAATTGGCAAAATTGCTAAACAGAATGTGTGGATCCTGTACATTCTCTGGCTTTTAAACCTTGAGTTATGACACTTCTAAACTCTGAAGAACCACACCACATCATTTTGGACCTGCAGCTCTGGCATTCTCAGGGTTTGGGGTCCATCTTCATGTATTGTTTACCTTCAAAGACACAATTAAATGGCTTAGGTTTTTTTTTTTTTTTTTTTTTTAAATAAATAGCCTTAAAAGGGTAATTTGACATTCTACTACTTCTGACAGATTTACTTTGTATTCAGTGTTATACAAAAGATTTAAGGTATGTTCAGAGAGGTCAGAAGTAGAGGAAGGGGTAAATATTCTGACATATTCATAATAAGCTGAAACCTATTTGGATCTTTTTTTTAAGATCATGGAAGCAAGCTCTTTCAATTTTATTTCATTGAAGCTTTATAATTGTAAATTATAAATTGTAAATAGTAGTTGGTTCATCCTAACAAACTCTTACATGCACAGAAATCAATTTGAGGTCATAATCCCCTCCTTTCCCCTTCTATCTCCCCCACTTCCTCTAGTCTACTAGACTTCCTTTCACTTGTCTGTTAATTTGTATTTGATTGGTTCTTTATGTAAATCTTATCCTTCTTTCCCCTTTTTCCTTATTTTACTTGAGCTTCCACATATAAAAGAAAACATTTGACTTTTGAGTTTCTAAGTTTGGCTAATTTCATTTAGCATGATATTCTTCATTTCTGCCCATTTACTGGCAAATGACATAATTTCCTTTTTTTTAATGACTGAGTAGAACTCCATTGTGTGTGTGTGTGTGTATGTGTGTGTGTACACCACAATTTCTTTCCTTTTTTTTTATACCTTTTATTTATTTTTATGTGGTGCTGAGGATTGAACTGAGCACTTCACATGTACTAGCGCTCTACTGCTGAGCCACAACCCCACCCTATATACCACAATTTCTTAATTAATTCATAATTATAATTATTAATTAATTCATATTGATAGGCATCTGGGTGATTCCATTATTTAGCTATTGTGAATTGTGCTGCTGTAAACATTGATGTGGATGTGCTGTTATCTGCTGATTTCAGAGCTTTTGGGAAAAAGCAGTAGGATAGCTGGGTCATATGGTGGTTCCATCCCTAGTTTTTTCAGGAATCTCCAAACTGCTTTCCAAAGTGGTTTCTATTCAGATCTTAAAGGGACTAAAACTTTAAAGTAGTTGACCTAAGAATGTTACCTGCTTTTTTTTTTTAGCTGAAACTTAATTCCCTGGCTTTCTAAAATCCTTTAGTTCTGATAGAATTGTCTGTAGACTAATTATAACTTATATAAATACCAAGTTTTAAATTTTACAAAGAGGTATACCATTATAAGATCAAAACTTAGTTATAGACTGACTTTATAACTAATACTTTTAAAATAGGCCCAAAGCTGCCTCTTTTTTCCTCCTCTAACTCATTCAAAGGTAGAAGGCATTTGTATATGTCAATCTCTTCAAGTAATTAAATAACTAAAGATCTTGTCCAAAAGGTACTTGAATGAGTTCAAAGGTCTAAAAATGTTATACCACTACTAGCTGATATCAGTTCAACTTTTTGCCTCTCAGTAATTGATCTAGTTTTCTTTTGCATTATGCTTGTCTTAGGTGTAAATGCAGACAAGGTTGGAATTGATGCTGCTGAAATGCTGTTAGCTAATCTTAGACATGGTGGAACTGTGGATGAGTTTCTGCAAGACCAGGTAATGACACTTTTAGCTTGAAAACCTTTCATCCTATTAGATTTGAACATCTGCTAATTGAATCAAATAAAAATTTTGATCATTGACTATTACATACTCATTAGCAAGTCCTATTTTATTACTTTAAAATATTATTTATTCTGGAGTTTATATTCCTAACATTTCAGTCCTCATCCTGTTGTCTACAAAGTTTGACACATTAGCTTCTTTCTTAAAATAATTTCTTTACTTGGACTGAAATAATGTATTTTTTTCCACCTCACTGGTTCTATGTTCTGGTTTCTTTTGCTAGTTTGTTATCATTTTCTTCTTCTCAGCTTCTAAATTTTGAAGAGCCTCTTGATCTATATTCACTCCCTTGGTTATTTTGTCCAGTCTCATGGCTCATCTATTTGCAGACGACTCCCAGATTTATATCACTGCCCAGAACACTATTCTTAATTCCTTATTTGTTAGATCTACTATACTTACATCAGTATCTCCACTTGGGTTTATTATATACTTTACTCTTCTTGAGAAGGTCCAAATAATACCTTTTTTGTAGTTCACTGTCTTTATATATTTCCTTTCTACCAAAGGAACAATGCTTAGATCAGTGTCTACATTTAGATATTTATTCCTCAGGCTGGGAGTATAGCTCAGTAGTAGAGCACTTACCTACCATGCCCTGTGTTTGATCCCTACTACCATATACACTGGAATAGGAAGAAAAATATTCCTCAAGATTTCTTGATAATTTTTTTAATGACAGTTTTCCATGTATACTTACTTCTTGTTCTGGTCTATTCTGTCGTATTCCCAGTAATTCTGTAATAGTTTATTTATTTACCTGTGTTTAAAAAAATGTTAAAAGTGGGGCATGGTGGCACACACCTGTAATCCCCATGACTTGGGAGGCTGAGACAAGAGGATTGCTAGTCTAGGTGAGCTAAGTAACTTAGCAAGTCCTTGCCTTAAAATAAAAATTAAAAGAGTGGGGACTGTAACTCAGTGATAGAGTACCCCTGGATTCAAACCTCAAAAAATAAAATTATTACAAGAGTAGAGGAAATTTGTCATATTTTATATGTTAGTTTGATGAGATAATTGATCTAATTAAATGTATCAACTTCTCCATATTTTATTCTTCGACATTAATTTTAAAAATTCTGTACAGCAAATTGCTGCTAAGCATTTTTATTTCTTTATTTTTGTAGTTGTAGATGGACAGCTTGCCTTTATTTTATTTGCTTATTATATTTTAGTTTATTTTATTTGCTTATTCGCTGTTAAGCATTTTTATACTACATTACAGACTTTTATTAACAGTTTTCCATCATCTTCTAAGGACTTCTAGAAATCTAAAGAAATAGTAATTCTTTTTTAGCCATCTGATTTCTAGTAGTATTTTCATTGTGAATAGCAGAATTATAATTCTGAATATTGGTAAATGTGTGATACTTTTCTTCTTTTTTTTCAATAGCTGATTATTTTCATGGCATTAGCCAATGGAGTTTCCAGAATAAAAACAGGACCGGTTACACTCCATACACAAACTGCTATACATTTTGCTGAACAACTAGCAAAGGCGAGTATTGCATTAGAGTAATAGGGTCATGGTTTAATAAACATAAAGCCCAATGGTAATTGTAATTGCTACTACTAACTGAGTATTTCCTCTGTGGCATTTAGCCAACTCAGCAGTTTATATGAAGCATCTTTATTTTATTTATTTATTTTGGGGGTACTAGGTATTGAACCTAGGGACGCCTAAACATTGCACTACACCCTTGGCCCTTTTTTATATTTTTGTTTAGAGACAGGGTCTTGCTAAGTTAAGGGCTCGATAAGTTGCTGAGGCTGGCTTTGAACTCTCAATCCTCCTGCCTCAGCCTCTGCTGGGATTACAGGAATGCACCACTGTGCCTGGCTCACTGAAGGATCTTATTCTGCATAACCAGATAGGTAGCTATTTATTATTATTATCTTACCTATGAGTAAAGTGAGGCAGAGAATAAATTCTTCAAGGCCATTTACTTTCTTAGTGCAGAGCTGGGCTTTGAGCAAATCCAGACCTCATATTGCAAGCCCTAAAATTCTAAAGAATTCATAGTTGGCTGTGAAGTTAAATATTCATATGAAATTTTAAATGTTTTATTTATTTACTTATTTATTTATCTCATTTGGTTGTTAAAATATTTACTGATATTCTAACATTGATCAATCTTCTTAAAGTTAGAGGGGTTTAAGCCAGGCTCAGCAACTTAGCAAGGCCTGGGCAACTTAGTAAGACCTATCTCAAAATAAAAAAATTTTAAAAGGACTGGGGATGAGCCAGGTGCAGTGGCGCACACCTGTAATCCCAGCAGCTCGGGAGGCTGAGGCAGTAGGATCAGGAATTCAAAGACAGCCTCAGCAAAAGTCGAGGCACTAAGCAGCTCATTGAGACCTTGTCTCTAAATAAAATAAAAATAGGGCTGGGGATGTGGCTCAGTGGTTGAGTGTCCTTGAGTTCAATCCCCAGAACCAAAAAAAAAAAAGTACTAGGGATATGGCTCAGGGGTTGATACCTTTGGGTTCTTGTTCTGGTTTCTTTTGCTAGTTTGTTATCATTTTCTTCTTCTCAACTTCTAAATTTTGAAGAGCCTCTTGATCTATATTCACTCCCTTGGTGTGATCCATATTCACTCACTTTACTCATAGGTAAGATAATAATAATAAATAGAAAGTTTGCAAAATAGAGGGAAAAAAAATGGGCTTTAATTCTGCCTTACCAATAGACCCACTGTTGACATATAGGTATTTTCCCCCTAACTTAAGTTGTTTCCTCTGATGTTTGTAATTAATAGACACCATTTCATTTCTTGTTCTTCTCAGTAACGTGTAGCATATTTCTCTTAGTATATTCTCTCTCTCTCTCTCTCTTTTTTTTTTTTTGTTTTTTTGGTACAGTACTGGTACTGAACCAAGGACTAAGATGCATTGCCAGCCCTTTTTATTTTTTGTTTTGAGACAGGGTCTTGCTTAGTTGACCAGGCTGGACTCAAGGTATAGTATAATTTTATGAAGTGATATAAAATTTATGGCTCAATTTTATGAAGGTGCTGACCTTATTTTTTTTTTAAATAAAAATAATGCACACTGGTAAAAATAAGAAATTAAATATTATATATACCAAGTAAAAGCCACTGCTTCTCTACTCTTCTTTTTATATAATTCTTAATAACATACACTCTTTTTTGTTATTATAAAGATTAGATAGGTTTTGATTAAATTTTAGGTAAGGTCTAAGAATTAAAGGCAAGATTTTTTCTGATGAAAAGAGTTAACTCTTTTTAAATTCTATGTATACTTTTTTTAATTTGGTTTTTAACTGGACTCAATACCTTTATTTATTTATTTTTATGTGGTGCTGAAGATTTAACCCAGGGCCTCTAATGTGCTAGACGAGCACTCTACCCCTAAGCCATAACCCCAGCCTTCTACGTATACTATATTTATAATGATTACTTATCTTCTCTTACAGATTAGTAGTAGTTTTAATTATTATAGTCTTCTCTTTTTATAGTACTTTGCATACAGTAGACACATTATTTTAAGTGAATACATAAAGGGAAGTGCTTTGAACAGAAAATTTATAGCTCTCACTTCTTGTTTTATTGTATTATGTTTTTAACTGAGTGGCATGAAGATTTCTTTCTTTTTTAAAAAAAATATTTTGTTTTAGTTGTAGTTGGACAAAATACCTTTATTTTATTTTTATGTGGTGCTGAGGATTGAACCCAGCGCCCCACCCATGCTAGGCAAGTGCTCTACCGCTGAGCCACAATCCCAGCCCCTATGAAAGTTTCTTTATATTTTTGTGTCTTAGTGTAGATAGTTCATCTGTAAAATCTGAGTCTTGAATGCCAGGTGCGGTGGAACACTCTTGTAATCCCAGCAATTTGGGAGTCTGAGACAGGAGAATTGCAAGTTCAAAGCCAGCCTCAGCAGTGGTGAAGTGCTAAGCAACTCAGTGAGACCCTGTCTCTAAATAAAATACAAAATAGGGCTGGGGATGTGACTCAGTAGTTGAGTGCCCCTGGGTTCAATCCTGCTACCAAAAAAAAAAAAAAACAAAAAACTTGAGTTGAGTGTGGTGTTGCATTTCTGTAATCTCCCAGTGGCTCAGGAGACTGAGACAGGAGGATCACAAGTTCAAGGACAGCCTCAGCAACCTAATGAGGCCCCAAGCAACTTAGTGAGATCCTGTCTCAAAATAAAAAGTAAAAATGGCTGGGGATGTCACTCAATTGTTAAGCTCCCCTGGGTTCAATCCTTGGTACCAAAAAAAAAAAAAAAAAAAAAAAATTGGGGACTTGAGCTGGATAGTCTCTTAAGGCTTCTTATATAGGTTTAAACGTGGACTAGAAATGATTTCCATAACTATTAACTTGCATTTCATGTTTTCATTATGTAGATAATTTGAAAAATGCCTGCATTCTGTAGATAATTTGAAAAATACAGACAAATACACAAACACATAGGCATAAAAAAAAAAAAAAAAACCCACAAAACTATATAAAAATTTTGGTTATCTAGCTCAGTATTCAACATTCATTCCCAGGAATTTCAAGTGTCCACTGTGTGTCAGTACACTGTCAGTGTAAAACTAAATCTGTACTCAGTTTTTATTTTAAATCAGTTTTGTTAAACTGAATCACATTTGCTTTTAAAATGATCATGTTTCCAGAATACAGTGACAGAGATCAACTGTAGTTAACAAGTGAAAAGTACAATGTTAAGCCTAATAAGACAGAAGAAAGTATTAGTCACCACCACCATCCCACCTTACTCCTTTCCTTCTCTGAACTAGATCTTTCTGAGTAATGTATTTAGGGAATTAAATTGGCAAGAAAAATTTAGTGATATTAAATGATAATTTCATACTTGACAGGATAAAAAGTTAAATGTTTGAGTTCTGCATTTTAGACAAATTTTTAGGGAACAGAGAGAGAAGATGCATTATAACCAACAGTTGAGATTCCAAAATTGGTATTTGCCTAGGGTTCTCTTCTGGGAGTTTGGGTCCATTAAGTATGAAGTGGAGACCTACCATCCATATTCTGACAGTTCTACAAGAATGTATACCTCTGAGCAGGAACCATCGTTTTAGAACAAAATATGTTTTCTCTAGGCTATTGAATTTGTCATGAATTGTTTCATTTTTGTCTCTGTAGCTTTGAGAAATGGGTGTGATGTCTGCGTATTTATGCTAGAATTATGATCTCATTATTCTTTTCATATTATTTATATACTAAATATTCTGGTTTCAGGCTAAATTTACTGTGAAGAAATCAGAAGATGAAGAAGATTCCTCTAAAGACACTTATATTATTGAATGCCAAGGAATTGGGATGAGAAATCCAAATCTATAGGGTATTTACCTCTTAAATGATACCTCAGTGATGTATCGCACTAACTTATTTTATGTATACTACAAAACAGCGAATGTTATTAAAGGGCCTGACTAAATTTGGTTATGAAATACGTTCTAGATTTACTGAGAATGCTTCATCAAATTAATCTTACTTTAAATATCTCCTGAGATATGGGCAATAAAATGTAAAAATTGATGGATATGTATGATAGTCAATTTCAACATTAAATTATTAAAATATTCTTTATACCTGAAGTAAATGTTTTTCTGTATATAATTAAGTCAGAGATATAGCTTTGATCAGTAATTTGTGTTCCCAGTAGTCTCCTAATCCAGTTTCACTTTCTGAGATTTCAATTGCCTAGAGTTAGCCCTGGTCCAAAAATATTATATGGAAAATTCCAGACATAAATATTTCACCAATTTTAAATGGCACTTCATTCTGAGTAGCATGATGAAATCTCATACCTTTTGCTGTTCTGATTGAGATGTGAATTATTTGTCTCTGTATTTATATTATATACACCACCTGCCTCTTAATTGCTTAGTAACTGTCTTGGTTATCAGATCAGCTATCATAATATTGGAATGCTTTTGTTCATGTAAACCTTATTTTATAGGATAATGGACCCAAGGTACAAGAGTAGGGATTCTGCCCATTTATATATGCCAAAGAAAAGCTGTAAAGTTCTCCCTTTACATATCATCTCACACCATTGTAAGAGTATATACACTATAGTAAGAGAGAAACCACAATCACATAACTTTTATTTGAAAATACAATCAAGTATTGCTTAATAACAGGGAAACATTCTGGGAAATGTATTGGTAGGCAGTTTCATTGTGCAAATGTCAGATTGTACTTACACAAACACACATAGTATAGGTTAATCATTTGATGCAGCCTCTTGATGCAATAAAGAGACATGGTAAATACAAATGTATGAAGCTGCTATTAACACAGTATACTGTTTTTACAATAAACTTTATTTTATAACTAGAAGGAGACTAATGTAAAATATGGTATAAGTATTATCATTTTTTTTTCCTTCTTAATACAGTGCCAAGGATTTACGCCAGGGCCTTACACATGCTAAGCAAGTGCTGTACCACAGAATTACAATCCACAGCTCTATTATCAAGGATTACATGCAGTACATAATTGTGCTATACTTTTTTACGTCTGACAGCACAGTAGGTTACCACCAGCATCACCACAAATATATGAATAATGCATTGCACTAGAATGTTATGGATATGGTGATAAGAACTTTATGATGGTTCAGATCTGTAATGATCTTAAGGGACCACTGTAATATATGCTGTCCCTAATTGGTCAAAATGTCATTAGGCAGTGCATCATCTATTGTTTTAATTGCTCTGATTTATTATTAGTTATTGTTGCTAATCTTTTACTGTGCCTAATTTATAAATTAAGCTTTATCATAGGTATGTTTGTATAGAAGGAAAAAAAAAACATGTAAATATAGGGTTTTGTACTATCTGCAGTTTCAGGCATTTACTGGGAGGAGTCTTTGAACTTGTCCCCCATGGTTATGGTGGGACTGTTGTGTTGTTTTAATCTCTTTGCTGAAATCATATGTAAAGTATAATGAGACAATTTTATATATAAGTGAACTGCTGTATCAATAATAATATTTATTTAAGAGGCATTGTCTCATCCCAATTATATATCCTTCTATCTAGTGGTCACTTGGTAAATGTTGAATTTCAATCTAATGAATATGTTTTTGTTTTTTTTTTTTTAAAGAGAGAGCGAGAGAGTGAGGGGGGAGAGAGAGAGAGAGAAGTTTAATATTTATTTTTTAGTTATCGGCGGACACAACATCTTTGTTTTGTATGTGATGCTGAGGACCGAATCCGGGCCGCACGCATGCCAGGCGAGCGCGCTACCGCTTGAGCCACATCCCCAGCCCCTAATGAATATGTTTTGAAAGCCAATAATTAGAGTTGCAAATTTTAACCCTAGTGGTTTGGTCAACTTCAGCCCAAGATGTTTTTTGTTTGGCTTATATTAAAAAATAATTGAGTGGCTTTAGAATGGACTGTGCTTTCATCACTCTATTATTTTATACACAGCCTGTTTCCACATTTAGATGATTTCCTGGTCCCTGTAGGCTGTTGAGGTTGTGACTCAAATGAAACCAGTTAGGTGTATCAGTTTAATACACTGAACAGTGAGGAAGGAATTAATTACAACTTGGGTCTGTCTTGGACCTTATCTGGTGAATAATTCAAATTTAGTTCAAGATGTAAGTCCAGAAGATGGTATTATAACACATTCATGGCATCCTGAATTAATCTGTATAGAAAAATATTAAAAAAAAATTCCATGCACACAGTTGTTATTCTTACATTTGTCAGTGACTGCTATGGCCTTGAAAAGTTTAATTCAGTTTGTTTTAAAGATGATGACAATACTATTACTTGATATTGATATTTTCACAAATTCGTAAGTTTATGAATTGCTCTTTTTAACAGTTGAGATAAGAGGTATCTTTATATTTTTAGAGTAAACTTTTGGAGTAAAACTATACTTACGGTATATTATTAGGCTCTGTTAAATTTGGGGGTCTTCAGGCTGATGTGATCCTCACTGCTTCTGATGGGATATGCTAAAAATGTTGAAAAGATAGGCTAGAATGCAGAGATTGGGGATCTGGGAGTGAGAGATTAAATTCAACAGTGTAGTGGTGAGTGTATGATTAATCTGGGGTTGGGTTTGTCACTGTTACTGAGTCTCAGCTTTGGTAAAACAAAGGTGGGACAACTGCAAAGAAAAATTTTAAGTCCTAAGTGACTTTAGTTTCTATTTTCCCAAACCGATTTCTATTTTTATTCTATATCTAAAATTCTATTTCAATAAGTTTGTTTTAGACCAACAAATATGAGTAGTTCTGTTGATTTGACACAGTATGTTTGACAGTCTTTAAGAATTTTCTTTAAACTAGTGGCCTTCAAACAGGGGTGTTCATACTTGGAGTTTCACAAAGCCTTTCTACAAGTTTCAGTTTGCTGATACCATGAGTTTAATTTAGAGAACTGGTTTCCAAGTTTCTCTCCTTAAATATGTATTTCCCTCTTGAGTTGCCTGAAGTCAAGGTAGGGCTTCCAGGTTCTCCTTTTTAACTATTCTCTTAACTATTCTTCTCTTTACAAAAGAAAAGTTTATTTTTTACCCAATCTGACCATGCTTTGGTACATTCCCACAGAGTCTTAAGAAAATCTCCAGGCCACTAAATAAGCAATTGGACATGTTAGTCTTTGAAAGCTTGTTCAAAGATACAAACTTGCATCTTGTTTTTAAATTTTGTATGATTTTAAATAAGGAAGAAAAAAGCTGCAGTGTTTACTTTTAACAGATCAATATTGCATTTTTAAATACAACTTTTTTCCTGATGAGTAGAAATACTTAATCATTAAGTTTGCCAAAAGGCTCATAGAATACTTAAATTTCTCTTTTTCTTTCTTTCTTTCTTTCTTTTTTTTTTTGTTTTGTTTTGTTTTGTTTTCACTTTGAAAGTTTACTGTTTAGTGTGAATTAAGTACTTGGCTTTCTATTCATCCCTACCATGTGAAATATGTTATAGTTTCTATAATCTATATTGTTAATGTTCTACAAATAATGCCTGTAATCAGTAATACATATTTTTAAGAACTCTTCTTTACTTAGTAACCTTTTTGATATTGTTTTCCAATGAACCTTATCTCATTCCAACAATTAACAATAATCATTCATGATACACGATTTTATTTTGGGAAAAAAGCATCAATCTCTTATGACATATTTCCAGTAAAATTTTGCTTTTTTATGTATAATATTTCAAATGAATTTTTATGCTCAGTTGTTTAGTAATATATTCTTCAGAAGAAACTAAAAGTTTTAAGAGTTGTGTTCAATGAAAAATTTTAAATGTAATGCAAATTAATACATATTTTTATGTTAGAGAAATATGATGAAGTGAACCATTAAGCATAAAAATATATTAAAATAAATAGTGGAGAAGAGGAATGTATTTTTTCAGTTTCAGAAAGTAGATACAAAGAGCTATGGTATTTAGATACCCCGTGGATAACTTTTAGAGTGGTGGAATAATTTTATTTTTAAATGGAAATATAAAATTAAAATTAGATATTTTGTTATAAATATTGAAACTTAAGATGAAAATTTTTATTTCAACTTAAAAATGTATAAGGATAGTAGTATTTTTAAATTTTAGGAGGTTTATGACCAGAAATATTTGAAGTCAACTGTATTCAATTATTTTTTTTTAAAAGTAAAGCTACTAATTTAATATCCAGCTTTTCTACATATAGTAAGTACATCTAACTGTCCAATAAATTTTCTGTGGTGATGGAAATTACTATTACTATATCTTAACTGTCCAATAAGGAACCCACTAGCCATATAGCTTTTGAACCTTGAAAAATGTCTAGTCTAACTGGGGAAGTTTAATTTTGGTTTTGATTAATTTAAATAGTTACATATGCTAGTAGCTGCTATTTTGGATGATACTTATGTATTTTGTGCTGGGGAATGAGCCCAGGAACACTCTACCACTGAGCTATATACCCAACCCTTTTTCTTTTTATTTTTTTATTTTGGGACAGTCTCTCACTAAGTTTCCTAGACTGGCCTTGAACTTATGATCCTTTTGCCTCAGCCTCCTGAGTTGCTGGGATTATAGCCATGAACCACATACCTGGCTTATTTTTGAATTTTATATTCTCTCTTTACATTAAGTACTAAGAAGGAACATTTAAGGAAAATCACTTGGAGCCAACATTTGGAGTTTAGATGGTTCCACAGTGACAAGGTTTGTGCCACCCTGGAGAAAACAGTGAACGTTTCCAGTATTTTTTCCACATTCTTGTTCTCTGAAGGAGGAAGAAGAGTTGTTAATCTAATTGGTGAGACTGCCTTCTGTGGTAGACCTCACCTGCTGCTGCTACAGCAGAGGAGGTAAGGACAAGCAGTTCCTCCCTTTCCCTGCTTATGCCCCTTTGTGAAAGGATGCTATTAAATGAGGGGATTTTTGAAACCTGTGATCCTTCAGGCAACTGACAGGGCAAGTTTGCTCAGTGTCTGTCTTGAAGTTTTTTCTCCCTCCCTGGAACATGTTAAGCCTAATTTTAAGGGAGGATAGGAGGTGGCTCTTCTTAAGCCTCAGGTCTCAGCTTTCTTGCTCCCGTCTCAAAAAATAAACAGTAAGATAAAAAATAAATAAATAGGGCTGAGGATGTGGCTCAGTGGTTAAGCATCCCTGGGTTCAATCCCTAGTACCAAAAAAGTAAAAATAAAAAAGAATAGTAGTGTAGGGAAATGAGTAACATGATCTTTAGATGTTATCAGATGGGCGGGGCAGGTCAGGACAGATGTCCAACCCAGTAAGGATTGTCAGATAACTCCATTTTTTTCTTCTGTTGTAGTATCACCTCTTTCTTCCCTGTTCTGACCCTAGCACAAATCTCCTATGTTCATAATTGGGCAACAAAGTGGTAACCCTTCATTTAATATCTGTAAAGGTCAAGCACTGTACAGCACTATGCAGGCTGTCATGGAGGAGATACAACCTCCTGGACCACCATGCAAGATGCAGTTATTTGAAGCCATTGTTTGCCAAATATATGTAAAGCATATACTGGCCTATAAGAGTTTAAGAGGAATTGGAATTTGGGGGTAGAAACCCTGAGGCAACCATTTCCAACCCAAATGGATCCATCTTACCAAATCTTTCATGCGGCTTATTTTGAGTTTGTGCTATTTCAGTGGTCCCCGAAGCATATTGGTCCCCCAAAACATATTTCAGTATGATATATGTTCTTAAATCAGGGTTTAGTCAGGAAAAATAGGAACCACATTTGGTATTGCAAAGAAAGTTGAGCTTATTCAGAAAACTCACTAATAGTTTTTGGAAAGCTAACAATAAAGAGCAAAGAGAAGACACTGAGGTAACCAGAGATTAATAAGTTATAGAAGTGGTTAACATCCTAGGAATGGGGAAATAAAAGGTAAGAGTGTGATTACCAGAACCTAGCAGTTTGAAGGAGGGGCACTTTGGGACTACAATCAGATTTCTCAGCAAGCGACACTTTTCAGCTGGTGATCTGACCTTATAGCATTGTAGTTAGTACACAGACTGGTAGGGGGAGGTGCAACCTCATAGATTCCAGTGGCTTGGCACAGCAGGTGAGGGAGCACAGTGAGCTGACATTTCAACTGCTGAGGGGGGGCACAGCGAAGGTGTGTGGCAGGGTCAGTGACAGAACTGAAAGAAGCCAGTCTGCTGCAGCTGCTGAAACAATCCTGAAGGAAAGGTATTTTCCCTTCCCCGCTTCCTAAGTTAATTTTCCCTAACTAAGATTGCTCAGAAGTTGCTCTTACCATGATTTATTTTCAAACCACTTAGGCACAGATTATTGCAGTCTTACCAGTGATATTTCTCTATAATATCAGTAATTTTCAAACTTCTTTGGGGAAATATAAAATCCCAGCTTGGGGATATAACTCTGTGGTAAAGCATTTGTCTAATACACCTAAGTATACCTAACGCCTTGTTGGGTTTGATACCCAAGACAAAAAAAAAAAGTAAAATTCCAGTCCATTCCACCCTCAGGAAATTCTGAATGGAAAATTCTGGGTGGGACCTGTTTTCCAAAGGACCCTCCCAAGTAACTTGGGTTTAGGTGGTTCATATAACACTGCTCTACATTTACAGGTGGCTCCAAGAAGGCTGGGAAAAACTGAGGAAGAATTCAAGTAAGACTAGGGAAGAAACAGGTGCAAGTTGTTGTTCTATTGTGAATAGAATCCAATTCCAGAAACAAGTTGAAAGACAACCCAAAATCTTTTTTGCCTTTGCTTAACATTGATTCAAAATGTAGCACGTCACTGCACTCACATTACCAACCTAGGTATGCAGAACAGCTCTCTATCTGCATGAGAAAGGCCACACAACATAATGGATGCTGGTATCAGATTGCTCTTCCAGGACCATATCACAGCTGCCTCCAAAGCCTGCGGAAACAAATAGATGAATACAAGCTTCCCCGCTTTTTAGTTGTCTAGGTAAATTAACTGAGCCTTGGATTTTTCATGGGAATAATATTTTTTAGCTGTTATGACTTGAATTAGAATATTTAATTGTTTTAGACCTAATTTCTTTCTTAAAACAAGACTAGAACATTTGATATCTTTTCTAGCTCCAGACTTTTTCATATATTATTTGAGGATTCTATTCTAGTGTAATTCAAGTAAAAACATTCAGATACTTGCAGAAAACAAAATCTTCTTTAGGCAGAAAATGTTTTCATAATCATATTCCTAAATTGAGTAATGACAGGTAGGTAGTAATAGCTTCAGGCAAAATGATTCTAGCTGGCACTGCTACAGATCTCTGGAACAAAGCATACACTTTGGATCTGATAAGAGCAGCTTTATCAGACAAGTCCTGTGAACATCCTCAGTGGACTTTTTCATGGAAAAAGGAATGCCCAGTGATGAGAAGCTGGAGTTGTGACACACTGACCCTGGAGTTAATGGTCTCAAAGTAGGGTATATGAAGAGTGACGTTAAATTTCTGAGGAGCCTTTGAGCTAAATAGGGCATAGCATCTCATCTCACTCCTGATGTGTCTCAGATTTCTCCATTCTCTATCAATATGAGAGTATAAAAGGGAGAGATTTCCCTCTCAGAACACAGAAGCCTGGATTCCTGCCTTTCTCCACTTTCATTGGCTTTTCTGGCACTCACCTTGTCCACTCCAATACGTTGTTTAGGTTTATGTAGACAACTGACCTTTATTGCATAGTGTGGATTCTGAGGTACAAACACCTGAGATTTTTTTCTCAAGTGGACTTCATATTATTTAGTTGGCTTTACTGAAGCCCCATGTTTTGCACACTTGCCAAAAAGGCTTAGGGGCTTACAGTACTAAAAAAGTTGTTCTTCTTGGCATTCCATTTAGCTCTTAGATCTCTGTAAGGGTCTCCCCCTGGGATTATAGTTACTCTGAGTGATGCCCCCCCCCCATCCCCATTCTGAAGAATTTTCTTTTCCCTGGAAGACTCTCTCATTCACTCTGGTAGGCAGGATCATTGAGTCAAGGGGGAAACCGAGAGTAGGAAACTCGGTTTTAAAGTCAATGAAAAAGTCAAGAATGAAGCACAAAAGGAAAAGGAAGTGCTGCTCTCAAGACACAGTAGGATAAAGTTTGTCAAGAGTCATGAGAAGGTTACAGGTCATACTAGGAGGGCATTCAAAAAACCAGTAGTAGGGCTGGGGTTGTGGCTAAGTGGTAGAGTGCTGCCTAGCATGCATGAGGCACTGGGTTTGATCCTCAGCACTACATAAATATAAAAATGAAGTTATTGTGTCCACCTAAAACTAAAAAATATTAAAAAAAAAACAAAAAAAACCCAACAAAACAAACAGAAGTAGCTACAGAGTACCACAGACAAGGAGACCTTGAAACTGAGCTGCAGTCCACTCCAGAAAGGGAGCACCTTGCGTGCTCTTGTTGCTATATTGCTGAATTCTTACTGGGTGAGCACCCAGGTGACTTACTTTCCCAGGCAGGCTGGTCCAGTGAGGGCTAAAAACACATCTTCCCCGAGAATATGTTTTAATCAGCTTTTTCATTGCTGTGACCAAAATACATAACAAGAACAATTAGAGAAAGAAAATTTTATTTTGGATCACAGTTGCGGAGTTTTCAGTCCATAGATGGCTGACACCATAACTGGGCCTGAGGTAGAGCAGAACGTCATGGCGAAAGAGTGTGATAGAGGAAAGAAGCTCAGGACGTAGTCACAACCCACCTGCCTACAGTTACCTCCCAGTTAATATATACTAGTGAATTAATGTGCTAAATTAGGGTAAAGCTTTCATAACCCAATCATTTCATATTTAAACTTTCTTGCATTATCTTACACATGAGGAATGGGGAGACACCATATCTAAACCATTACAGACATGTTTGTAATCCAGAACTACATTCTAGCTGTTGGTAAAAGCTGCACTGATTTTTCATTAATTTGGCTGTTGTAACTTCTCTCTTCCCTTCCTGAAGAAACCCTGTTCTGTCACTCTTGTGTTATCCACAAACATCCTAGATAATCTATTTTTTATCAATCTCCTTATTTTCAATTTTTCTATCAGACCATATTCTTTGTATTCTCCCTCTTGGGCTTCTCTCTTTTCCTACTTATCTCCTTTGTAGTTGATCTGTCATCACTTTTCTACTGTGAGCAGATCTTTTGGCTATTTTCTTGAGTTTTTCCTTTTCTCTTTTTTTAATTTTTTTTAACATTTATTTTTAGTTTTTGGCGGACACAACATCTTTATTTTATTTGTATGTGGTGCTGAGGATCAAACCAGCGCCTTGCACATGCCAGGCAAGCGCACTACCACTTGAGCCACATCCCCAGCCCCCTTCCTTTTCTCTTGCAAGTAGTTTTTTGTTTTTGTTTTTGTTTTCAGCTTATCACAACTTCATTCTCTGTTTCTCTCCCATTGTCAGTGCTCTTGGATAAAGTAGATATTCTCTCTCAGCAGTTCTCCTGCCCAGCCTTCTCAACATGGCTATCAACTAGAGAAAGGTTTATTACCTTGTATTGGAATGGTTTATATCAAACAGCATGTTTTCTACAAGAATTTTTAAAATTTTTCTAATCTATGATTATTAAAAAAATAAATGTTAAACATATTCAGGATCATCTAGGTGTCCTTTTTTTAATAGACAAGGATTGTGACAATTTCAGTATTCAGAGTTACACATATAATTGCATAGGCACCAAAGAAAACAGGAATAGACTTAATGTGTAAGTGATGAATTTGAGCTAAGCGGAGGCTGAATGACATCATGTTGCATTGTACAGATGAATGTTTTTCAGTGATTCAAATGTAGAGAATTAGTGGGGGAAATGAATCATCACAGCACAAACAGTGAAAAGCCTGCCAAACAAAAACAAACCTGTACTGAAGCAAGCAGTACTATGCCTAGATTAAACCAAGTCACATCATTATTCACCTTAAATGTAATTAGTTTGAATTGTATTTTTGTTTTGGATTTTATCATAATTAATTTATAAAAATTTTAAATGGTTTTTAGTTGTATAAGAGCTATAAGCATAAGGAGTTTATAACTATTTTTCTATTTACAGATATTTATATAACATTATAATAAAAACAATTCGTCAGGCTTCTAAACTAACAGGGATCAGAGCCGTCCTCCTGCCTGAGACAACTTAAACTGAACAAAATATATGGAGTGACAATTTTCAAGTCATTGTTAGATATTAGGGAATGAAAGATAGTATTCCCTGAAGTATGGGAAACAAGCACAGATTACCCCTGCTGACTGCCAGTATACCGTTTAGTTTCCAGGCCATGGTACAGGGAGGGGGAAAGCCAGGTAGGACCTGATGAACTTCTTGGATTGAGGATATTGACTGAATGACTGTGGACACTTGAATGACTACAGTTTGCAGGAAAGAATTCTGGAGAAATGAGAGAGCAGCAGAGAAGGAAGTTCAGAGATCTGCCAAAGGTTCCCCTCAAATATTCAGTAGAGTACTGATGAGCACCTTACTATCTTAGGCTGTGAAAGAATCATCCAAGAGGAATAGAAGAAATAGCAATTGTTGCTCACACAGGACTAGAAGATGTTCCTGTCCACTGCCACCCCTACCTACCACCAAGCCAAATTTAGAAAACCTCGTAATTCATGGGGAATTATGTAGAGTATTCAGGACAGTCATGCATCATAAATGAGGAATAATTAACCCTAGAATACATGCTGAGCTCGTCTCACCTAAGAAACTTAAGATAGATTTAAAAGAGCCAAACTATTTCCTAGCAATATTATGTGGCCCAGAATCAATTCTAGTGATATTTAAAAGAATACAAAAATATCCAGCCACCAACAAAGTAAAAAATACAACGTCTGGTATCTTAAAAGTACTAGGGCAAGGGTGCAACTTAGTGATTGAGCACATACTTAGCATGCACAAGGCCCTGGTTTCAATCCCTAGCACCAAAATAAACAAACAAAAACTACTAGGTGATCAATATGCAGGAATATATGACCCCAAATTATAAGAGATAAATCAATAGGAATTCACAGATAATTGACTATAATGTAATAATTAAGACAACATTAGTTGTTATAACTGTATTCCATATGTTCAGAAAGATAAAGGAAAGATTGAACATGTTAATTAGAGAAAGGAAGACAGAGAAAGGGCCCATATAGAACTTAAAGATGAACACTATGATACTTGAGATGCAAAATATGCACATTAGACAAAATTAGACATTGCAGAAATGTAGATTAATAAACTTGACACAATAGAAACAATGCAAAGAGTAATACCGAGGAAAAATGAATTTTAAAACATAAACAGAATATTAAGCTGTGGGACAACTTGAATGGGTTAAAAATACTTAATTGGAATCCCTGAAGGAAAGGGTACAGGAAAGATTTTTGGGTTTTTTTGGGGGGGGGATACCAGGGATTGAATTTAGGAGCACTCTGCCACTGAGCCATATCCCCAGCCCTATTATGTATTGTACTTAGAGACAGCGTCTCATTGAGTTGCTTAGCACCTTGCCATTGCTGAGGCTGGCTTTGAACTCGTGATTCTTCTGTCTCAGCCTCCCAAGCCACTGGAATTACAGGCATGTGCCACCACAACCAGCTGACAGGAAAGTATTTGAAGAAATGAAATGATAATATCTTTCTAAATTTGTTGAAGAATATAAACCCACAGTTCTAAGAAGCTTAACAAACCCCAAGCATAAGAAGCAGGAAGGGAAAAACATCAAGCTATAAATTACCCCAAACCAATGAAAAAAATCTTAAAAGCATCCAGAGACTGACAGCAGATTTCTCTCAGAAACAGTGAGGAAGAAGAATGGAGGAAACATCTTTATTGACATTAAAAAAAAAAAAAAAGAAAAGTAAACAAAAGTGTCTTTAAAAAGAAGGCAAAATACCTTTTCAGACCTACAAAAGTTGAAAGAATTAGCCACCAATAGATACATACCAAAAAAATAATAATAATAATACATTAATTTCTCAGGTGGAAGGAAAATGATACAAAAGAAACCTGCAAGGGCTGAACACTAGGAATCATAACTGCATAGGTAAATATAGGCTTTTCTGTTAGCACAAAATGACTGGGCCAGACACAAACTTCAGGATCATCTCAGCCAAAAGGAAGTTTCATGCAGGAATGGGGTGATGCTGGCGGACCCACTTTCCTGGTGGAAAATGAGCCACTGAACAAAGGAGGGGACTGGGCTAATATTGGTTATACTGAGAGGTAACTTAATTAATGAGTGTGTCAGCTTGGGTACTCAGGAATTTGGGGTCTGTTTTACTGGGCGAAAGGGGAGGGAGTCCAGGGTCAGCAGTCAGTGTCTGGGATTTATCTTACTGGACCAGATGGAGGGCCTGGGGTCAGTGGTTGGTATCTGGAAAGGGTTTGTTTAGGGAAGAATTAGGCTTTGGCCTCTTCCCAGAGACTAGGTTTAATGGACACCTCCTCCCCAGGGTTTGTTTTACCACCAGGAAAGGATGTATTAGGAAAGGATCAATGCTCTCAATGTATGACCTTCTTTCTCACTCCCTTTTCCCAGGCCTTACTATTTTGAGGTTTGTGATTTTCCATATCTATGAAAAATGTGTTGGAATTTTGAATGGGATCGCATTAAATTTATTTGAAGGTTTTTTGCTTTTTTGTTTTGTTTTGGTGCCAGGGATTGAATTCAGGGTCATATAATCACTGAGTCATATCCCCAGACCTCTTTTGTATTTTAGTTAGAGACAGGGTCACTGAGTTGCTTAGGGCCTCACTAAATTGCCAAGGTTGGCTTTGAACTCACAATTCTCCTGCCTCAGACTCCTGAGCTGCTGGGGTAACAGGCATGCACCACCATGCCGAGCTATTTGTAAGTTTTTTATTAATGAACATGGTATGTCTCTTCATTTACTTATGTTTGCTTTAGTGTTTCAATAAGGTATTATCATTTTTTTCAGAAAGGACTTATACTTCTTTTTCTATTTCTAGTTACTACATGACATGTCCTTCTTTAAAAAAGAATACAGACTTGACTTTATAGAGCAGTTTTAGGTCCATAACAAAATTGACTGGAAGGTGAGGGATTTCCTGTATGCCACTTACATGAACACATATGAACACATATCTTCCCTGTGGTAGAAGTTGTTTTGGTAGATACTAAGGAATATAATTGTGGTTGCGAGTCTTGGGACCCCTCTCGGAGAGACTCTGGCGCTCAACAAGAACCATTCGGAGGGTGGCAGAGTAATCGTCAACAACACTGAGAGCATCCTAATGTCCTATGATCATGTGGAACTTACATTTAATGACATGAAGAATGTTCCAGAGGCCTTCAAAGGGACCGAGAAGGGCACTGTCTACCTTACCCCTTACTGGGTCATCTCTCTGTCCAAGGGGAAGGATGTCATGCAGTCCTTCATGATGCCATTTTTATCTCATGAAGGACTGTGAGATCAAACAACCTGTGTTTGGTGCAAACTACATCAAGGGGATGGTAAAGGCTGAAGCAGGAGGTGGCTGGGAAGGCTCTGCTTCATACAAGTTGACCTTCACAGCAGGGGGTGCCATCGAGTTTGGTCAGTGCATGCTCCAGGTGGCATCTCAAGCTTCCAGAGGTGAAGCCCCCAATGGAGCCTATGGGTACCCTTCCATGCCCAGCGGGGCCTATGTCTTTCCCCTGCCAATCGCCAATGGAATGTATCCCTGCCCTCCTGGATACCCCTATCCATGGCCCCCACTTGAGTTCTATCCAGGAGCTCCTGTAATGGATGGGGCTATGGGATATGTGCAGCCCCCTCCACCACCCTATCCTGGACCCATGAAGCCTCCAGTCAGTGGCCCTGATGTCCCCTCCACTCCTGCAGCTGAGGCCAAGGCCTCAGAAGCAGCTGCCAGTGCCTATTACAACCCAGGCAACCCACAAAATGTCTACATGCCCACGAGCCAGCCTCCACCACCTCCCTACTACCCTCCAGAAGATAAGAAGACCCAGTAGACCCTGCCTACTTCCCTGTCCCCACCTCATGGGCCTTCCCTACCCCTCCTTGTGGGACTGCATCTGGCTGGGGGAGGCCAGGGAGGACCTTATTCTTCCCCTGGTCTGATTATAAAAGTTACCAGGAACTAGTGTTTCAGGAAGGCAGGGCTCTAGCCTCTGGAGAGTTGTCCCATCCCGTCCCGTCCCCCCGTTCCCCCCCCCCCCGGCTTCCCACACTAGCTCAGTCCACAGCACCCCTCTTACCATTTCTGTGGCTGTCCTTGGGAGCACGGGGTGTTCCCTTTGTTCCTGTTTCATTCTAGTAGTTCCTCCCCACAGAGGGACTCTCTGGCCACCTCCTCTACTGCAGTCCAGCCCCTCGGTCTGGTAGCCATTCTGCACTCAGCCTTGTGAGCTCCCCTAGACCAGCCACATGTCTTCCCTGTGGGCCAAGAGGCCCTATCAGGCCCAACTCACATTCCTTCCCCTGTCTGTGCTTAGCTCTGGAAGGCCACTATCCCACCTGACCATCAGCCCACATTCCATTCAGCCAGGCCTGCCTTCCCTATCCTTGGTCATTCTGTTGCCACTTCTGACTTCAGGAGCTTTACAACAAGCCTCCAGGGTTTAGTGGCTTCAGGGGAAGCCCACTGTGGCTGGGGATGAGGCTCCTCTGTTCCCTTGCTAGTGTTTCTGGAATTTGTTTTCCCTCTAGTCTCTTCCCTCTACAAGGGGCTTCTCAACTGGAGCTGAAGAGTACATGTCCATCCCATCATGCTATTTGGGGGCTGCCGGGTGGGCTGAGAACAAAGGGCCCCCAACCCTACATGCTGATCATAGCCTGCTGCCGGCCCCTCCGTCTGCCTGTCCCTTTAAGCATCATGCCCCCTGGATGCACGGGAGATTTGCTCCTTTGTTCCTGGACCAGCCAGAGAAGAGAGATGGTTATTTAAAGAGAATTCTCTATTTATTTGACCAAAAAAAAAAAAATTCCAGTTAATATATTAATGTGAAATAAACCCTGTTTGCACCTTGATTTGTTTGCTAAAACTGTGAAATAGTAAAAATGAAATAACTGGAAAAAAAAAGGAATGTAATTGTGAATCATATAAACTTTTTTTTTTTAATAAGACACTGTCTTTCAATTTGGCTGTACCATTTTTGCATTCCCACTAGCAATGAATGTTTCTGTTCCTCCACATCCTTGTCAGAATTTGATGTTGTGATTACTTGGGTTTTAGCCATTATAAATGGTATGTAGAGGCTGAATATGTGTTTGTTTGTTTTTAATTTCAACTTTCTAACTCCTAGCACTCTTTTATATTGGTATTATCATATTCTTATTAATTCTAATAATTTCTTTGTAAATTCTTCTGTATCTTCTATTTATTTTTTTTTAATATTTATTTTTTATTTTTTTCCAGTGAACACAACATCTTTGTTTGTATGTGGTGCTGAGGATCGAACCCAGGCCGCACGCATGCTAGGCGAGCGTGCTACCACTTGAGCCACATCCCCAGCCCCTGTATCTTCTATTTAGACAATTATCCTTTGTGAGTTGTGGCAGTTTTGTTCCTATTCTTGTTCCATATATTTTAAACAATTTCCTGTTGAAAAGGTTTTTCAGACATAGGCTGAAGGAATATAGTTATAATATTAACAATATAAAAGTTGAGACTTCTAGTATGAGGCTCCATAAATGTAGACAACCATCTTTATTGCTCATACTTACAAAGACAGAGGTCATGAATGGCCAATTTTTAGCTCAAGGGAGGTTCATTAACAATTACTCTAAGGAGTGGAGAGTTGAGATCAATGATATTGCACATGTTGGTGGCCTTGGGTTCAGTCCCCAGCACAAAACAATTACTCTAAGATTCTCAAAGCCTACTGGTTCAGGTTCAGATTTTCTAAACTATCTTTGATGTTAAGACAAATCTAACAGCAGGATAACAACAACAAAAATTTCCCATAAAGAGAAGCAAGAGGGGTTGAGGCTGTATGGATATCAGTGGTGGGCATTTGCCAGCATGCAGAGGCTCTGGGTTATATCCCCAAAACTGCAATAAGAAACTCTTCTCTTAGAAGAGAAGAAAGAGAAAGAGGAGGAGGGAAAGAGAAAGCATGGGTGGGGAGAGAGAGAGAGAAGAGCCTTCCTCACTAGGGGTGTAAGGGACCTGCGAACGACGGAGGAAGAGACCACCAAGAGACTGTCTCATGCAACAGCAAAAGGGGGTTTATTGAAGATCCAGCGTGCTGGGGCTCCGTGCTCACTCAATAAGGGAGAGTGGCCAAGAGCCCCGAGAACAACTTGTGCAGGGTTTATATACATTTTTTAGAGAGGGCAGGGACTTTACATATGTCATAGTCCCCTTTAACGAATCATCATACACCGCGGGAAAATCAAACAACAACTCTCAAACATGATTAGTACATTCATTGGCGGGAACAGGTTGGGCAGGGGTGATAGGTCAGTCCTAAGGCGGGGTATACGTTCAAATTGATTGGTTTAGGCCCCAGGGTGCGTACGTGCTGAGCTGCATGGGTCCGGGTCATTAAGCAACTAGGTGGTCAAGGGGGGGATTTCGACACACATCTAATGGGCAGTTCTGGGAATTATCTTAACTGCCACAGGAATTTCAGGCTTTGTGTGCAGCTTAGAAGCTTTACAATACCTGGTCCTTTACATTTTAACTTCAGTTTCTTTCATCCTTTCAGGGGCAGACATCTTGGTGATATGGTTTACCTACACTTCATTTACTTTTAAGTGCAGGTGCTGAAGAGGGCTGAGCCTCTAGCTTTATCTAGGTTAAGCGGACACTTTGATGGATTTAGTGAATTATAATGTACTATCTCCCCCATCAAGAAGAACTGTAGTGCTATGAGGGATGGTCTGTGTCAGCCAGGATAAGATGGGGGTTGGAGAATAGGGGTAGCAGGCTTGTGCAACACACGTTGCAGGTGTGGGCTTTGTGGTGTGGCAAAGACTAAGGGAAGGCAAAAAAAAAAAAAAAAAAAAAAAAAAAACAAGGATGGTGTTATGGTTTGGATATGAGGTGTCCCAAAAGCTCACATGTGAGACAATGCAAGAATGCAAGAAAGTTCAGAGAAGAAATGATTGGGTTGTGAGAGACTTAACCCAATCAGTGAATTAATCCCCTGATAGGGATTAACTGAAGTGATAGGGTGTGGCTGGAGGAGGCGGGAATTGGAGCATGGCTTTGGGGTATATATTTGTATCTGGCCAGTGGAGTCTCTCTCTGCTTTCTGATCATGATATGAGCTGCTTTCCTCTGTCATACTCTCCTGCCATGATGTTCAGCCTCACCTTGAGCCCCAAAGAATGGAGCTGGCCTTCTTTGGACTAAGATCTCTGAAACTACTGTGAGCCCTCTAATAAACTTTTCTTTCTCTTAAATTGTTCTGGTCAGATCCTTTAGTCACAGCAACAAAAAAGCTGACTAAAACAGATCGTTACTTTTTATAAAATATCAACTTTGGAGAAAGGATCAGCATACAAAGAAAATACAAAAAGTCATCCTTGGTTCAACTACCATTTGGGACTCACATTTTTATATAATATAAAAGAACAGATGGATAGATGGATAAGTAAATAGTTTAAAAAATAAATTTGTGCTTATAGTCAATATAGTTGTGTCTAGGATTTCCCCCCACCCCCTTTATAGTTCATGAATGTTTCTTTAAGTATAAATTCTTCAGACAGGTTGTTTGTAAACCTTATTTTCCAGGACAAGAGTGTTCACTGAGCAAGACCAGTGTGACTTCTAGGTTACAGAGAAATCTAAATCTCTCTGGAGGCTGAGCACAGTGACGCACGCCTATAATCCCAGCGGCTCAGGAGGCTGAGGCAGGAGGATGGAGAGTTCAAAGCTGGCCTGAGCAATTTAGCAAGGCCCTAAGCAACTCAGTAAGACCCTGTCTATAAATAAAATATAAAAAAGGGCTGGGGATGTGGCTCAGTGGTTGAGTGCCCCGGGCTTCAATCCCCAGTACCTAATAATAATAATAAAACTCTCTGGATAAGCATCCCTAGAAAGGATATCAGAGGAGCATAGGAAGGCTATGTTTTTCTTCAGTGGAGAGCCTCCCTTACCACACCCCATGAAACCAAGAGTTTCCTTGAAAGGAAACTCTTCTGCCCTTCTCTGTGCTCTGGGCTTTCATTTTTTAAAGTCCCAGGCCTGGGGCAAAGACACCCCTCTTTAAGTAAGGAAAGAGGAAACAGAAAATACAATAAAAGAAAAGAGTAAGAAGTTGAGGTGAAAGAGGAGTAAAGAAAGAACAAACCCAGGGGAGCCAGTGAAGTTTGCTCTGTATAATTTTTGTTTATTTGCTTCTTTGTTTGTTGCAAAAGAAGCAACTGGTGTGAGAATCTTGAGTACACCCAGCTGGGAGTCTGGTTTCTGATAGTTTTGACTTAGGGAGTCTGCCATAAAAGCATGAATAGGAAAAGCTGCCATTACTTTATGTCAACAGAGAATTCATAGAGTCATTGAGAGAGAACTTCCCATTTTCAAACCTACCTTCTTTTAAAAAGGAAACAGCCCTGTATTTTCCTGTAATATCTCTCCATTTTTATCTTACTATTTTGCCTCAAATTCAATTTGACTTAAAATTAAACCATTGCCCTAACTTTACCACCCACTTCTAATTCAACTTCCTGGGAATTTTGGGGGTTTGTTTTATGTTTTTTGTCTTTCATTTAAAAAGCATGGATGGAGAACCCACCATGTGGCAAGATGCTAGATACCAGACAAGGGCTAAGCCTCTCTGGACCTGGAGGATACAGCATAGTTGGTGGGGCTGTGAGGGTGGCTCAGGTGGCACATTGTAAGTCAATGCACTAAAGCATAATTATGCTATAAGAACAGAAAGTATCCTTAAATTCCAGATATAATCAAATAATTAACTTCTCTATTCCTCAGTGCCTTAGACTGAGTGAGCCCTGGTCATTTGTGCTTGGATGGTGCCATCAGAGAGACACCATCTCTAAATTTTCCTCTCTTCAATTTATCCTAGCCCTGATGCCGAATACATAGCTTTCAATGACCTCAGTGACTACTGAATCAAGTTGGTATTCCTGCACCTGGCTCTTGAAAACCTCATTACTTACCCTCATTATGGCCTGCACAGAATTTTCTCTTCTATCATTGTTTCTTCTATGCCCTAGAAAATGTCATTCTCCTTCCTGCCGCCAGGATTTTGTTCTTGTTATTCCTCTGTTTTGGGCTGTTTTCTCCTTTCCTTCTGCATTTCCAGGTGCTTCACATTTCTTCGTTCGGCTTTCTTGGTGAGACCTTTCCAATCTCTCCAGACCCTGCTTCGGTCTTCTCTGAATTTCTAATGCACTATGTAAGTCAAACTGGACTTTAGTTCTTTGTTACATACTGTCTGCTAGAATTAAATACCATCTAGGAGTAGACCTATTTCTTTTCATTCGTTCATTCTCACAAGTATGTGTTGCATAGCTTTTATGTGACAAGCATTAAGCACAGCTTTCATTCTCTGTGTTATAAATGCCTTGTAGGAAGCAGCAAGTTCCAGGACATTGAGCTTTAAATGTTTAACAAATTCTCAGGTATTGAGAACAAGACAGTTTTAGGTGGGGAGGTAGAGATTAATCAAAGTGGAATTCAGTTTGGAATCAAGGATAGAGTTGGTGAGGAATGGGTAAATATCATCAAATGCTATTGAAGCTTTACCAAGAAGAATAACAACTGAGAAGCCACCAATGGATTTTTGCAACTAGGAAGGTATTATTATTATCATTATTATTTGTGGTACTTGGAATTAGTACTTGGAAATCCAGGGATGCTCCACCACTGAGCTTAATACTTACCCCTTTTCATTTTTTTTTTTTTAATTTTAAGACAGTGTCTAACTATGTTGATCAGGCTGGCCTTGAACCTGAGATTATCCTGCCTCAGTCTCCCAAGTAGCTAGCATCACAGATGTGAGCCGCCAAGCTTTACACAAATAGGAAATTATCGATAACTTCCTAGAGTGAAATATATTTAGAATTGTTTGTCCAAAAATCATTAAAAAGATTCTTAAGTGCTGGGAAAGTAGCTCAGTAGTAGAGCTCAGGTTTAGAATGTGTGAGGTCTTGGGGTCTAGTCCTGGAACCTCAATCAATCAATCAATTCATCTCAAGAAAGAGATGCCTGTGTTCAGTTTTGGTTGTAAGAGAACTATTGTAGGTATTTTGGTCCTTCCTATGGTAGATATTAATGTTTAAGTTAAGCAATTCCAGAAGATAAACATTATATTTTTCTTGTTGTACATGGAGTAGAGTTTATTTAATTTGAAGGTAAAGCAAATTTAAATCTAGTCTATTTGATAATGAACATTTATTCAACACAAAACTCAGAGGCCTTTTAAATAAAAATGTTCCTTTTTCTTTTGCCACCTGTAATATATCCAATTAGGGATCAAAGCTTTTGGGATTAAAAATGACTTTCAGAAAATATAGTTACAAAATAAAGCTAATACAGATGTAAATTAAAGTAATATTAAACACTCTTTAGTGCTTACTGCATGCAGACACTGACTGCTCTTAGGACCTTGCATATATTTATTCATCTAATATTTAGAATACCCCATTATAACAAATAAAGAAATTAAGAGATAACTTGCTCAAGGTTGTACAACTAGTAAGTAGCAGAACAATATTTCAGTATTGCAGATCCAGACAGTGGGACACCAAAACTAAATCTCTGTTTTGAGGGGTTTTTTTGTTGTTGTGTTTTGTTTTTTAGTTTTTTGCACTGCTGAGGATTAAACCCAGAGGGGCTCTACCACTGACCTAGATCCTCAGTATGACCCCCTCCCTTTTTGAGATGGGGTCTCACTAAGTTGCTGATGCTGGCCTCGAATTTACAGTCCTCCTGCCTTAGCCTCCTAAATTGCTGGCATTATAGGCTTGTACCACCACTTCCAGCACCATGGCTGTTATTTTGGATGTAGTTGACAGAACTTGGCCAAGAGGCTGCAGAAGTACTAAATATACAGCACTTACATAGATAATTGGTGAAAAGAAGGTTTTGCTTGGATGTGCTCATTGTCCTTTCATCATCATCTTTGCAGGCTGTTTAATGCCAGGCTATCAAATATTAGTATGAGTTGATTATTTTGTTTTATTTTATTTTTTAGTTGTAGTTGGACACAATACCTTTATTTTATTAATTTTTATGTGGTGCTGAGGATCGAACCCAGGGCCCCAAACATGCCAGGTGAGCACTCTATTGCTGAGCTATAACCCCAGCCCTGAGTTGAGTATTCTTGAAAGATGTGAAGGTATAGTATAATAGAAAGAGTATCACCTGTTATTCTGCACTGATTGAATATTTTGGAAAGAGCATTATATGGGAGGGTTTAGCACATTTCCTCCTCAGATAAAAGCACAAAGGAGGCAAGAAGTTTAGTGCATTCTCTAAAGAAGCAAGAATCCTCTAAAATTCCATCCAGGTTTCCATCTCAACAGTAGACTGAGAAAGTTCCATAAGTTTGATTACTTCTTTTGAAAGTTCCGTAAGTTTGATTACTTAATCTTTGTAATACTCTTATCATTTCTTCCTTTGGTATTTCTCCTTTAATTTCCCTAAAGTTAATAGCAAAATTCTTATCAATAGAGAACTCCTGTATTTATTTTTTATTTTTTGTTTTTTGAGGGAAGCAAGATAGGGGTAGCTGGAGAGATAGCAGCTCACTCTAAATCTTGTGTCAGTTGACAAAATACCAACCAGTAGTGTACGGGATGTCTGCAGCCTGGGTCCTGTTCAGAGAGAAACATGATAAAATCCTCTGATGCAGAGCTGGGGTTGTTGCTCAGTGGTAGAGTGCTTGCTTCACATGTGTGAGGTACTGGATTTGATCCTTAGCACCACATAAAAATAATTAAATAAAGATATTGTATCCATCTACAACTAAAAAAAATATTTAAAAAAAAAATCCTCTGATGCAAAAATCAAGGTTAAGCAGTAGGAAAGTCCTCATGGAATTTCCTGGCAATTGCTTATTTTCTTTTATCAGAACTAATATTCCAACTAGAAGGAATGTTTCAGTAACCTTTTTTGTTTTTACCACAGAGATGCCACCACCTAGATTTCTAATGTTCTAGCTCTTTCTATTCCTTTTTGCTGTTTCACAAATTCCACAAAATTACTGAAATGGTGGAGATGAATTTTCAGGGTGCTCTGTCAGAAGTATTTTTTTTTCTCTCTCTCTAAGGAGAAAGTTGCCAGTGAATTGCCTTGGAACTCAGAAAAATTACCCTCTCTCTTCCAAGGTCAAGGGAGAACTTACAGTGTGATCCCTGAGGAGTCTTCCCTAAGTGGCTCCCCAGTACTGAAATCATTAAGACAAGTTTCTCATGGAAGGGCAGATTCTGGGGGAAGAGCCCTCTGATGTTTTCAGAGAAAAGCAACACTCCCTTGGAGAGAAATTTTTTGAGTAGTGGATAATTGGATTGGTTGGTTTGTAGGCTGAACAGAAGTCAATACAAATGGTGAGATTGAAGACAGCAGGAGAGAATTAACAATAGGCAAGGTCAAGGTCTTACATTAGCAGCCAGGAAGATGAAATTAAAGACATAGTTGGAGAATTAGCCTTTGAGTAGAAGAAGAAGAGTTCTTTCCTTCAAATTGAGGGAAGTGGGGAGAATGGTAGTTAGAAATACTGGGAAACATTAAAGTGACTGGAAAGACTATATTTAAATGCGAATGTCATCTGGTACGTAGCCAATCAGCATAGACAAAGGCTGATGAGTGTAGTATTAATCTTCAGATTAGCTACTACCTGCAAAGTATAAGAAAATTGAAAGGCTGTAGCTAGACAACGTTATGAGACCAAAGAAGTTAATTTTCTTCCTGTTCTCACTTCCCCTTTCCTGCTGTTAAGTGCATGGTAAATTTCCATTATTAGGGAATACACATTCTTTTCAAGTAGACATGGACGTGTATGAAAATTGACCATGTATTTGTCCACAGAAAACTTTAAAGTTTTCAAAGAATGAGTACCAAATAGAAAACATTCACTGACATCAATAATTTTAAGTCAGAAATCAATAACAAAAAGCTGCTTTTAAAGTACTATACATTTGGAAATCAATCCACAATTTAAAGAAGAAATCATAATAGAAATTAACGATATTAAAGATTGTACAAGTAAATACTGTAGGAGGCAGCAGGGATATTACACAAGAGTTGTAGAAGGATGCTTGACTCTCATTTCTGGGTAGTATAGAACACATTGGCCAACAACCTGCAGAGCAACAGGCCCAAGTTTTACTGTAACCTCACCCATAATTCTCTATCTGGAGAAAGACACCACAGTGGTAGGAAATACAATAAGAATGTGAAAGACTACTATTAGAAATGGGTGGAAGACCAGGCTCAGAACCTGATGGACAAACAGACAGTGACTGCATTTCAGCAAGGAAAGATAGCTCTTCCTCCTGCTTGGCCAGTGATCCCACCTACCCCCAGTCTCCCAGGTCCTCCTCACCTTGATGATGTCATAACTTTTCCTGATGGCCCCTCCTCCTCCTGGGATGATGCCAGTGGAGCCTGCTCCTGGAATGAGCCACCCTTGGGAGGCCACATGTTAGTGATGCCAGTGCAGGATGAGTCTTTGAGCCTAATCCACATGATGCCCATTAGACAAGGAATGATTTGAGCAGACAAGAACAGAGAGGAGGTCTCTTTTTTAAAAATTTATTCTATTTTAAATTGACATATAGTAAATATGTATATAATATACATATTTATAGGGTATGGTGCCACATTTCAATATGTGTGTACAATGTGTAATGAATGACCAGATTAGGGTAACTGGCCTATCTAGTGGAGAGGTTCTCCTCCTCCTCTTCCTCCTCTCCAGTGGTGCCGGGAATCAAGGGAGGCTTCCTCATATCAGTTTTATATTACTTGTTCTACTTCACCAGGAGATCTTAGTGCTGTGACTCTGGGCATTTTCTAATAGCATGAAAAGGAAAACTTGCACCTTCTTCCTATCAAAGAAAAAATAATTTTGGAACAGAGAAATGGGACCAAAAGTGTGTAGCTTTCATTTGTATTGTGAAATGTGAAAATAAAACTTCAACCTTTTAGTTAAATACAAAAAGATTCTTGACCACATCATGGAAATGAAAATGAAAATCTCAGTGAAATACCATATTACCGTCACAGAGTTTGGCAAAAATTTTAAATCTGAAGTGTTGGCAAGAAAACAAAAGACTAGAATTTGCCGCAGTCTGGCTGGGCACAAATCACGGGCCACTGAAGCAGGAACAAACTTTATTTTTGAACTGCAGGAAAACACTTCACACAGCTCCCGGGGAATCCTCCCTAACGCCACGCGGCTTCTCCAGGAACCCCCAGCTGGAAATATCTCTCCCGGAAATCCCTCCTCCTGCACTTCCCCAACCAATGGGAACTCTTGGGGAATCCCCGGAAATCCCCACGAGAACTCCAAAATAGTGCGAGAACTCAAAAGTTGCGGCTGAGGCGGATAGTAATGCCTCGCCTGTCAATCAATACTGTTGGCAAAATGCCAGGGGCCATACAGACTGGGTTGTGGCTCTCAGCAGGAATTCTCACGTACTGTTGGTAGAAATGTAAGTTAGTGTACCACTTTGGAGGGGAAGTTGATATTAATCAGCATACTTGAAGATGTACATATTCTACAATCCAAATGTCCTCTGCTTCAAGTATAACCTTTGGACTCCTGTATATGTGCTTCAAGATGTATATACGAAAATGTTGGGCTGGGTTTGTGGCTCAGAGGTAGAGCGCTCGCCTGGCATGTGTGAGGTGCTGGGTTTGATCCTCAGCACCACATAAGTAAAATAAAAACACTGTGTCCACCTATAATTAAAAATTAAATATTTTTAAAAAGATGTATATATAAGAATGTTTATTGGAGTATTATTAGAAATAGACTAAAAATTGCAAACAATTCAAGTGTGCATAATGAGAAGAATGTCTGAAGAAAAGGTGGTCACTACTACATGAATATATACCAAAACAATTTTGAACTGAGAGGGCAGGTCACAAAGACATAATATACTTCATAAAATTTCAAAATGATAAAAAGCTATACACTTAATTTATTGATTTCAAGATAATGGGGAACCTAACATATAGAAAAGTGATTAGTCTGGTGTAGAAAGAAGGAAGGAAGACAGGAATTTTGAAGAGATCACAAATAGGAAAAGAGGGAAAATAGAATAACTTAGGTAAAAATAGTGTTAATTAAGACTGTAACAAGCAGCAGAAGAGTGAAAGATGAAGATAGGAACAAAGAACAAGGGAAACAAATAGAAAACAGTAACAAATATGGTAGAAATTAATCCAAAATTATCAATGACTGCTTTTGAGTATCAGTGATCTAAATTCACCCATTAAAAGACAGATCTAGACCAGGCAGAGATTCACAAAAGAGAGTTTAAAACAGAGAGGCAACTCAGGCTTGAGTTCTGGGGCTTTTATGGGGGAGGCTCAGGGATTAGAGCTAGGTGGGTCCTCATGTGGGTGACTAAGGGTGGGGTTGGTGCACCTTTGAGTGGGAAAGAATGCAGTGGTTAAAGGTGGGGCTGTATGAGGGAGTGGTAATATGCCCTTGGGCAGGAAAATGGTGGCTGTGACTTAGGATGGCCACCCAGAGGCTAAGCAAGCGCCTTACACCTTAAGATAGTTTTCACTTCTTATTGATTTCCTTATCAACTAATTGTGAGGTCCTCGCTTAGCATCAGGATGGCCATCTTAAATGATAGCCAGCATCTTAAGAAAAAGTTTTGCTTTTCCCCCCAAGGGCCTTTCTGAGAAAGGCTCCCCACTCCCTCATTAAAAAAAAAAAAAAAAAAAAAAAAGACAGATCTAAATTCACCTGTTAAAAGAGTGACTCAAAACCAATTTCCAGGTATATATTGTCTGCAAGAAGCCCAATTATAAATATGAAGACACAGATTGAAAATACATGGATAGAGAAAGATACACCATGCTATTATTAAAAGAAAGCAGGAATAACTACATTAATTTCAGATGGAAGAGACTTCAAAGCAAGGAAAATTATCAGAGAAATAAAGAGGAGAATAATATAATGACAAAGGTGTCATTTATCCAAGACATACAAATGTCTTACATACAAATCCTTAATGTGTATACACCTAAAAACAGAATATTAAAACGTGAGCAAAAAATGGGGGGAAAATAGGTTTCCCAAGTGCCGGTACTCATTTCCAAAGTTGTGTTCTATGACTTAAGCTGGGTGGTAGGCAAGGAAATATCCTATTTTATTATACAAAATGCACATGTAATTACTGTATGCCATTTATATGTGCTACAGTCTGAATGTTGGCATCCCCCCAACAATTCATATGTTGAAACCTAATACCCACTGTGGGCAGAACATTAATGAATGGGTTTAGTGACCTTTTAAAAGAGGTTTGAGGGAAGGTAGTTCATTTTGTCCCACTATCATTAGAGGACAAAAAAGTAACCATCTGTAAGGAATGAACCCTTATCAGACATTGAATATGATTTGTCCTTTATCTTGAAATTTTTAGCCTCCAGAACTCTGAGCAATACGTTTCTGTTGTTCATAAGTAACCCACCATAATTTGTTATAGCAGGCAGAACAGACTAAGACAGTCAGTATACTATATGTATATTATACACATATGCATCATATTTCTTAATATGTTCAACAACAAGAATAGAAAAGATTACTCTGGCAGTTATGTGAAAATGAGAGATTATAGTAGAGTCAGGGAGATAAGCAGATGCTGACAATAATATAAATGGAAAAGGATAATAGTCACAAGATTTTTCAAATTGAATTTAAGACTTTGGAATTAACTAGATGGGTTAGGTCGAAGGAAAGGAAAACATGGAGGATTATTCAATTTTCTAGCTTGTAACATATTATACATATCTATATATTAATAGAAAATTCCGCAGTCTGGCTGGGCACAATCAGGAGCCACTTGTCAAAAGAAACTAACTTTATTTTTAGAACCACACACGCCAAACAAAACAGCCTCTCAGGAAAAACCCTCAGAGCCTCAACTGCCACCACCGGCTTTCCACAAGCCTCTCTCTCCCACACAAGCTTCTCTCCACCTCCCACAATCCTCCTGCTCTTGAGGCCGATTGGCTGGGTCACGTGGGCGGAGCCAAAAAAGTCCCCCAATGAGCAGCTCCGTGGTCTGAAAGGGCAGGGAAACAGCCCAATGAGCATCACCGCAGAGGAGCCAATCAGCTAGATGTTGCTGGGGCCGCTGTGAGCCAATCATCAGCCGGCAGCTGGAAGTTTGCTGGGGCCCCTTGGCTGTGGCTCTCAACAGGTTAGGTCGAAGGAAAGGAAAACATGGAGGATTATTCAATTTTCTAGCTTGTAACATATTATACATATCTATATAGTAATAGAAAATTTCTGGAAGGCTATTTAGAAATTAGCAACAATGTTGCCTTTGGTGGAGAACTGAATAGTCCTGTGTAGGAGAGAAAGGGATACATGCTTTTTACAATCTCTTAAATTTTGAACCATATTCATGTATTTTTCAAAATATGAAAAAAAAGTAGAGATTTGTATTAGCTTAGATCTGACTGTTCTGACTTAATAAGGGAAAACGTTTTTAGTAGTATAGGATTGTAGTAATGGCTCCACCTAGTTTGGGATCCTATGCTGAATTGGCTAAATAGCAAATCTTGTGCATGTATCTTAAGGCTAGCAAGGAACGGAGGGTTGACTGCCCTCTGGCTGACTGCTAACTCTTGCTGAGAGAAAGTGAGGCTGCTGGGGCTGCCCCTTCTTAAGTACGATATAAGTAGGCAATCACTATGATTGACATGCTGGGCAACACAAAGAAATGATAAAATACTCTCTGGTTGATTTTTGTGGCTGCAGAAGTCTCATTTAAAAATTATATAGTGAGATTCACCCTGACACTCTTCCTGTATCTTTTCTTGATAGTATCCTCTGTGTAAAAATCCTATACATATAAGCTGATCCTTAGTAAGCAGCAAAGTAATAAAGCCTTCAATATTAACCCTCCAAGGGAGAGGAGGCGTTTATTAGAAATTCTCAAAATCAAAAAGGTCTCAAAAATCAAAATAGAAAAAAAAAGGGGGGGGAATGTTATTATAAACTTCCTAATTCTTATGTCTTTTTTTTTTTTTTTTGCATTGGGTAGTGAATCCAGGACCTTGTGCATGCTTGACAAGCACCCTACCACTGACCTAGACCCCTAGTCCTTGTGTTTTTTTTTTTTTTAATTATACTCTTTGACTATTTCTAAGCTGATCCTGCCTTTTTTAAAAAAAAAACTTTATATTTATTGGGGATTAAACCCAGGGGTGCTTAATCACTGAGCCAAATCCCCAGTCCTTTTTTTTTTTTTTTTTTTAGAGATAAGTTCTCACCAAGTTGCTTAGGACCTTGCTAAATTGCTGAGTCTGAACCCAAATTTGCGATCCTCCTGCCTCAGCCTCCAGAGTCACTGGGAATACAATTACACATCACCACGCCTGGCTTGATCACTGTTTTGTTTAATTTTTATTCATATCTTGCTTCATTTCACAAAGTAATTGGGATGATTTATAATAAATACAGCCCATAAAACAGTAAGCTACAAATAAGGAATTTGGCCAAGAGAAATAAAAACTAGAGTTGAAAGTCATGTCCAGGTGTAAAAGTAAAAAATGAACCACTATTTTTTTAGCTGCCATTCTGACTGGAGTGAGATAAAATCTTAGAGTAGTTTTGATGTGTATTTCTCTAATTGCTAGAGATGTTGAACATTTTTCATATATTTGTTGATTAATTGTATATCTTCTTCTGAGAAGTGTCTATTCAGTTCCTTGGCCCATTTATTGATTGGGTTATTTGTTTTTTGATGTTAAGATTTTTGAGTTCTTTATATATTCTAGAGATTAGTGCTCTATCTGACTTGCATGTGGTAAGAATTTGTTCCCAATTAGTAGGCTCTCTATTCATATCACTGATTGTTTCTTTCACTGAGAAGAAGATTTTTAGTTTGAATCCATCCCATTTATTGATTCTTGATATTAATTCTTGTGGTGGAGAATCCTTGGAAAACTGGGAATGGAACCACCATTTGACCCAGCTATCCCACTCCTCGGTCTGTATTCAAAGGACTTAAAAACAGCATACTACAGGGACACAGCCACATCAGTGTTTATAGCAGCACAATTCACAATAGCTAAACTGTGGAACCAACCTAGATGCCCTTCAGTAGATGAATGGATAAAGAAAATGTGGTATATATACACAATGGAATATTATTCAGCATTAAAAGAGAATAAAATCATGGCATTTGCAGGTAAATGGATGGAGCTAGAGAATATAATGCTAAGTGAAATTAGCCAATCCCCCAAAACCAAATGCTGAATGATTTCTCTGATTTAAGGATGCTGATCCATAATATGCTGTGGGGGGTGGGAGGGAGGGATGGGAGGATTAAATTAACTCTAGATAGGGCAAAGGGGAAAAGGGGAGGGAAGTAAAGAGAAGGGGCATAGAGTAGGAAAGATGATGGAATGCAATGGTCATCATTACTCTAAGTACATGTATGAAGACACAAAGGATGTGACTCTACTTTGTGTACAACCAGAGATATGCAAAATTGTGCTCTATATGTGTAATATGAATTGTAATGCATCCTGTTGTCATAAAACAAATTAAAAAATTTTAAAAATGAACCACTAGAATTGAGTTTCAAGTTTGGTCTAGGATTCCTGGTGAAAGTGAAAAGGGAAGCTGTGGGAACCAGTGCAGGGAGAACTGCACACATGGCATAAGTCAAGGGCATCTGAGTGGCAGGCCACTCCCTGCATGCTAGGCGTGTGAGCCGCAAACCGCTTACCCATTACACACAGCCCTGGGCGTGAGGCCATGTGTTGTAGTCCCTAAACTTGCTCCACTGGCCTGCTCCTCGACTGGTTGCTGCAAGAACAGTTTGCTAGAAATTGCACTGGTAGCTGCCTGTAATCTGCTTAGCTACTACCTGAGTATATACACATGGTAACTGTGCAATAAAATCAGACCTGCTTCCTGCTTGGTCTCTGGAGGTCTTGATTTGTGACTCTGCAGCCACACTCTTCTCTACCCTGTTCTGTGGACCCCTTTCGTTGGATGAGAGAGAGCCCACACAGAAAGCATATATTCCTAGTTATTCTCTTTGACTCTTTCATCCCCTAAAAAGCCTTCTTTTTTCTTAGGGAAAGTATATGACTTTTTCTAATACCTGGCCATAGAAGAAATGTCTCTCATATGGCAATAAGCTTTTATTATCACCACGACTCCACTCACTTTTGCAAAATAAATGGCACAAAAGTAAAAAAAAAGAAAATAATTTGTAATTGAATCAAAACTGAGTAAACGATTAATTTGTACACTGGGTATAAAGGAAACAGTGAATGTAACTGACATGACTTAGATTGCTGTGTATTTGTTTACCAACTTATATCTCAGGAGCAAATAACTAGGGATTTAAGAATCCTCATTTGTGTGCTTTGGAAATATCATGCAATCACCTGGTACAGTTGCATCATTTTTTTTTGGTTCATATGGAAATAGTAGAAGTGATGTTAACTTGATAATTCTGTCTGCCAAGCTTCCCAACTTGTGTGATATTTTGTAGTATATTTAAGTTGTTCTCTACATAAGTAAATACCGTCATTGAATGGGCCATTGCTAAAATAATAGTAATTTCTAAGAAAAAGTTTTGTCAGCATGTTTATCATTGACCCAGAGAAAAAGGGAGTATATTTATTAAAAGTAATAATGGACATAAAACTGAAAGGGTTAACTCAAAACAACAGATGACAGAATCTGGCTCTCATTCCCTCTTGACCATATTGTAAGTTGGCAGAAACAGCCAGAATTATATCTGCCTGCCTGTGGGATTTTTCCAGATCATTTCCTATTCTAAACCTCTGGTCCTTGCCCCATTCCACCCAGGTCCTTGTTCTGTTTCCGGGAGATGATCTGTGTGCAGCCTCGGGCTGAATGCCCTGAAGATCTGTGGAAAGGTGCTCTGCCTTCCCTTCCTATTGCAAACTTGATTCAGCTGGGCCAACTTGACATGTTTCCTCATGGTGTGTGAATGGGTTATGATCAGTCTTTATCTCCTTTGTGTTTAGATTGGAGTCAAAGAAAGAGGAAACCTAGGCGGGTGAGTTGATGCAAGCCTGTAACCCCAGCAACGTTGGAGGCTGAGGCAAAAGAAATGCAAGTTGGAGGCCAGCCTCAGTAAGTTAAGACCCTGTCTCAAAATAAAGAGAAATAAAAAGAACTGGGATGTAGCTTAATGGTTGAGAGTCTGCGAGTTCAATCCCCAGTACTGCGAAACAATGAAGAGGAAACCTAAATGTTGCTCACAATTGTTTAACAAAATAAAAATGTTCCAAAGTGTATTCGTTCATTCATTCATTGTGTGCCTGGCACTGAGAATATGGAGGTAAACAGGAAAGATTATCTTGACAGAGTTAAATTAAGAACAAGGGAAGAAGTAATTTTAAGGCAGTTTTTTTTTTTTTTTTTGAGTGTGTAATTTATTATCATTTACATAGTAGAAATAACTGACAGGAAAATTAGGCAAGAATGATATAACAAAGATGATAAATCTTTAACAGCAGCTATTGGAACTCCACAATGGTTCTCAAACTGGGGTGATTTTGCCACTCCTTCCCCCGCCATCAGACCTTGGTGTTGGTTGTCTACCTTGGCGTTGTCTAAGGAAATTTATGGATATCACATCCATGAAAGTGCTACATGATGGTTAGATGTCAGGGATGCTGCTGCATGTCCTACAGTGTACAGAAGAATCCCCCATAATGAAGAATTATTGAGTCCAAGATGTCAGTAGAATCAAGGTTGAGAATCTCTGGCTAGTGTGTGTCAATCCAAATGCTTCTGAGAGAGCATCTATCAGAAAGGTTTCCTTTAGTACTTATTATTATTGCTAATAAAAGTATCCTGGCATTCACTGAGCCCTTACTATGTGGCAGACATTATGGTAACATTTTCAGTTGAATATCTCATTATTATTATTAGTTCTAATTTAGAGACGAATAAACAGGTTTGGTGGGGTTAAGAAACTTGTCTAGGGGTTGGGGTTGTGACTCAGTGGTAAAGTTCTTGCCTACCATATATGAAGCCTGGGTTTAATTCTCAGTACCGCATACAAATAAATAAAATAAAGGTCCATTGACAAATTAAAAATATATTAAAAAAAAAAGAAAGAAACTTGTCTATCGGGGTGTGGCAGCGCACGCCTGTAGTCTCAACAGTTTGGGAGGCCGAGGCAGGAGGATTGTGAATTCAAAGCCAGCCTCAGCAACTTATTTATTTATTTATCTGACCCAATTAAACAGAATCAACCAAAACTGTTAGTCATATCTAATTCAGCTATGGCTGTGTTGACACAAAGGGAACCCCACACAATACTATAAATAGCAGAAGAAAGCTAATAGGCTCGATGCAGTCAGCTTTCATTATTTTACATGTGATTAATTTGGTTTTACTTTTCATTATTTTATACTTCTGCTTTACTAAGGAGCTTCTGGGCAGTTTCTGATAAAAAAAAAATTTAGAATGTGATGGCACTTTTCATTAAATTTTGTTTTTTTTCTGAAAGCTGCGGTCCAGTGTCATCCATATCTTTACTTGCATTACTGTGCCTGAGACTCCCAGACTGTAACTTGATCCAGTTCTTTAACCCCATATTCTAACTGATAGAAGGTAATCGAACACCACGTCTGCCCATGTGATAGGGCAGAATTCTTCTGTCTTCTCACCTGAGTACAACAGGCCTGTGCCACCCGGAAGAATGCACCGATAACTCAGAATATGTGGGGTCCTTACAGCCCAGGAGGATATCCTTACGAAGAAGAGGAAGTATGGGCCCCACAAATCACAGGTCAGTGTGAAGTGAGTGATCCCTGTAAGTTTCTGAAATAACTTGTTCATATATATGTATATTATCTCCAAGATGGGCTGTTTCTCTCTCTCTCTCTCTCTCTCCTTCTTTCTTTATTGTTTTAGGTCTTGAGGTATGTGTGGATTTTGGTATTTTAAATGTGTCCCAAGACATTTTATTTCATTTACTTATTTTTGGTACTGGGGATTGGTACTGAGCTTTGTTTATTTCCTATATTGAGACAGGGTCTCACTAAGTTGTCAGGCTGGTCTCAGACTTTCGATCTTCTTCATCCTCCTGAGTAGCTGGGGTTACAGGTATGAGCCATTGCACTTGGCCCCAAGGCATTTTTTGAAAGAATAATTTATCTAAAATTCATATCTGTTTGGCTGACAGTGAGTGAAGATACCTTTATATACTGGGCCAGTAATAGTTTTAGGAACGGTTGGTTAAATTCAAGGATGTTGATTATTTTTTTCTTTTTTAACTATTATCACCTGAAGGGGGGGCTAGCTGGTAAAGATATTTTTGTGGGTAAGCATTCTTTTTCTTGCATATTATTGAAATTAGTATATTACTTATTTCTCATATGATTCAGTAAGTTTCACAGACACTATTTCATTCATGATGTCTCTGAATCTTGGAGTGGAATATGGCTGCCTCTGTGTGTGTGTTTCATCTTTTAAAAGTCACAGAGAGGTTAAATATCTCAAAAATTCAAGGTCAGTCAGTAGTTTAATAGTGTAGCTTTATATTTTATAATCTTCAGAAAGTCTTGTAGGGGGTCTTCTTGTTATTCAATCTGCTTCCAGAAATGTCCTTTCATATTGCCTGCAAACCTTCTTGATAATTGAGGGACTTATAATCAAACCGAATAAAAACATAGTGATAATAATAGCAGGGATCATTTATTGATTGCAATGTGCCAGGTATAGAACTGACTGCATTAAATGCACTTTCACTTCATCTGCATAGCCGCTTTGTTATTTTTCCCATTTTACAGAGGAGACAAGTATATTTTCCATAAAGTTACACAGGTTGTTACATAAAGTTACATAAAGTTTTAGGTCTTGAGGTATGTGTGGGTTTTGGCATTTTAAATGTGCCCCAAGACATTTTATTTCATTTACTTATTTTTGGTACTGGAAATTGGTACTGAACTACATATACAGCCTTTTTTATTTTCTATATTAAGACAGGGTCTCTCTAAGTTGCCAGGGTGGTCTCAGACTTCTTATCTTCTTCATCCTCCTGAGGAGCTGGGATTACAGGATGAGTCACACAGCTGATAAGAAATCAGCTAAACTGGGTTTGAATGTCGTCAAACTGGTACTCAGGTACGTGTGATCAACTGCTCTCTCTCTCTTTGGTCTCAGGGTTCAGGTGAAAAGCTATGGTTCCTAGAGGCAGTGGAATAAGAAGAAGAGTGGAGGCCAGAGAGCCTCCTCTCTTCCAGGAGTCTGGTTGTTTATCAATTTGTTTCTAATTGTTCTTAGTGACATTCTGGTTTTGTATTTCACAACAATTCTAAAAGTGGAAAATCAATGTCACTTTCCACCTATATAATAGAATATGTAGTTTGAATTTTTTTAAATTTATTTTTTAGTTGTAGTTGGACACAATACCTTTATTTTATTCATTTATTTTTATGTGGTGCTGAGGATCGAACCCAGGGTCTTGCATGTACAAGGCGAGCGTTCTACAGATGAGCCACAACCCCAGCCCATGTAGTTCGATTTTTAAGGACACACAGCTGAAAACATTTTCCTAGTGTTGTAGCTCTTAGGCTTATTTCAGATAAAATTTCCTACCCTGCCCTTTTCCCATTAAGATGCAAATAGAGGCTTAATTAAGCCTAGTTCCTAATAATTTATTAGAGAGGTAATATGTCAAGTTATAATTTTTATCTGAAATTCTGTATTTCTTTCTTTCTTTCTTTTTGGTACCTGGGATTGACTCCAGGGGTACTTTACCACAGATCTACATCCCCAGTCCTTTTCATTTTTAAAAATATTTTTAGTTGTAGATGGACACAATACCTTTATTTTACTTATTCATTTTTATGTGGAGCTGAGGATCGAATCCTGACAGCATTCTAAAAGGATCCTTCTGACTGCTCTGAGGGAAGCCAGTTAGGAGATTGTGGCAATTTTTCAGAGAACGGTGACTTGAATGTGGTGGTACTTCTTGGAGAACTGTTTCATTTCTGAATACATTTTGAAGTTAGAGGTGACAAGATAGATGTAGTGTGTGACATAAAGAGTGGAGTCAAGAATAAATCCCAGGGCTGGGGTTTGTGGCACCATCGAAGAGTGTTTGCCTAGTGTATGTGAGGCACGGGGTTTGATCCTCAGCACCACATAAAAATAAATAAATAAATAGATAAATAAAATAAACGTCTTTTTAAAAAAAGAACGAATCTTATGCTTGGGGCTTAAACCACTGTAAAGATGGAATTATCAACTTAGATGAGGAAGATTGTACAAGAAGCAAGTTTTTTTAAAAAAATATTTTTTAGTTGTAGTTGGACACAATATCTTTATTTTATTTATTTATTTTTATGTGGTGGGTGCTGAGGATTGAACCCAGAGTCTCACATGTACAAGGCAAGTGCTCTAGCGCTAAGCCACAACCTAAGCCCAATAAACAAGTTTGAGGGAAATATCAGGAATTTAGGAGGACACACTAAGTTTGAGATGCCTTTTTTAAAAAATTAGTTTTTTTAGTTGTTGATGGACCTTAATTTATTTATTTATATGCAATGCAGAGAATTGATCCCTGTGCCTCACACATGCCAGGCAAGTGCTGTCCCACTAGGCCACAACCCCAGTCCTTGAAATGCCTTTAGACATTCAAGTGAAAATGTCTAGTGTCAAGTTGGATGTATAAAATATAAATCAGGAAATAAGTGGGAAGACAGATTTGGTGATGAATACTTGTAAGAAGCATATAAATCATAGTTATGACTAAGTGAGGTCATAAAACAAGTGGAGGAAATAGAGAAGTATTTAGGCTCTGAGCTCTGGAGCATGCAAATACAGATAGATAGATAGACAGATAGATAGATAGATAGATAGATAAGATAGATAGAAAGATAGACTTTTTTTTTTTTTTGGTACTGAAGATTTAATCCAGGGATGCTTTACCACTGAGCTACATCCCCAGCTCTTTTTTTTTGAGACAGGGTTTCACTAAGTTGCTTAGGGTCTTGCTAAATGCTTAGGCTGGCCTTGAATTTGCTCTTGCCTCAGCCTCCCAAATTGTGAGATTATAGGAGTGTACCCCTGCACCTGCTTGAGGTACACCAATTTTAAACAGTTGAAAAAATGAGAAGGAGCAGAGCACAAAAGCAGGAGTCAATGAAATAGAAGGGGAACCAGGAGACATAGTGTCATCGAGGCTAAGTGGGAAAAGTGATTAGGAGGAAGCAAACATGGAGTTAAATATCAGGTAAATTGACTATTGAATTTAGCATCTATGGGTCACTGGTGACTTTGAAAAAAACTTTTTGGTAGAATGTGCATACAGAAGCCTGATTGGGAACGTGTTCAAGAGAGAATGAGCTGAGGAGAACAGTAGATAGGGAAGACAAAAATGCCAAGGGGCTTTGCTATCCAAGACAGCAGAGAAACAGTATTCCATTTAACAAATCCAAAGGCACTTCTCATTTCTGCCTTTATTTCTCTTTTATTTTTGTCACTGTACACTGTCCCTTCTCTTGATTTGTACAAGCTCCATCCATCAATATCTGATTTCTGTGCCTGAGGAGTTTTTTTAGTTTTCATTTTCATCTTGCATGCACCAAAGAAAAGTGCAGGAAATCAGGTAGAGAGAGAAGATGGGAGGGGAGGGGAGGGGAGGGGAGGGGAGGGGGGATAGTAGAGGATAGGAAGGGCAGCAGAATACAACATACATTAGTATGGCAGTATGTAAAAACATGGATGTGTAACCGATGTGATTCTGCAATCTGTATACAGGGTAAAAATGGGAGTTCATAATCCACTTGAATCAAATGTATGAAATATGATATGTCAAGAGCTTTGTAATGTTTTGAATAACTAATAATAATAAAAAACTAGTATCTAAAAAAAAAGTGCAGGAAATTAGTATGGAAGCAGCCCACACTATTGAATTTAGCATCTATGGGTCACTGGTGACTTTGAAAAAAAGTCAAAAGGCTGGTGGGAGTTGGTAAATAAATATCACAGTGCTGAACCCTTTGTTTGTGTGTGCTTGAGGTGGGGGGTGGGGATAGGTACACCTGAGGCTAGTGGTTTTGCACCATTACTCAGTGTACCCATGGGAAAAAGTTTCAGATGCCCAGTGGTCAACAGGCTTGAAGACACATCCTATATTGACTGTCTTCCTTTCTTACCCCATTTCCCCACTCCCCACATAATGTTCCCTGTACCTCCCCAAAAGTTATTCCTTGAAACTTTGTTTCACGGTCTGCTTCTTGGGGAATATAAGACACTGCATATTTAGAACATAATCTAAAACTTAATAAAACTCTCATGATCCCATGTTACTCAATAAATACCATTTATAGTAAATGTTCTCAGGGCATAAATAAAGAAAAATAAAGAAAACTTCATTTTGCAAATAATTCCTTGACTTATTTTTCTACCTGTGATAATGAGAAATAGATATTTGGTCTTTGTCCAAGGGTCAAAGAACTTCTAAAACCCTTGGAATTTCCTGAAAGATAGGTGTGATAGCAGCGTCTTTTATTTTACCTAAGTGCCTTTAAACCTGAGCTTATGCTACTAAGGGGATTCTTAGTGGGTCCCTATAAAGCTTCGGGATGGTGGCTGGTTGTCAGAAGAACCAACCATGTGGAATTTTTAGCCCTACCCCTGCACCTGTGGAGAGTAGAGAGGGGCTGGAGATTGAGTTCAGTCACCAATGTCCGGTGAGCTATCAACCATGCCTATATACTGGAACCTCCAGAAAAACCCCTGCACAATGGGGTTCTGACAGCTTCCCAATTGATGAACACATGGAGTTACTGGGAGGCTAATGTGCCCAGAGAGAGCTTAGAAGCTTTGTACTTTTCTTTATACCCTTTCCCTAACCCTATTTAGCTGTTCCTGACTTGTGTCCTTTATAATAAATTGATAATGGTAAGTAATTTTTTTTTCTGAGTCCCACGAGCTTCTAGGAAATTATCGCATATTGGAGGAGGTTGTAAGAATCCCTGATTTATAGCTGGTTGGTTAGAAGTACAAGTGGCAACCTGGGACTTGCAACTGATATCTGAAATGGGACAGTCATGTGGGACAGAGACCTGAATTTGTAAGATGTGATAAGTTTCAGGTAGAGAGTGTCAGAACTGAAATGAATTATAGGACACCCAGTTTGTGTTGGCAAGAATTGTAGAACTCAGTGTGGGAAACTCCTACACATTTGTGTCAGAAGTGTTGTGAATATAAACAGTAAAGAACCTACTTTTTTTTTTTTTTTTTTACCCAATATGAGGGAATTGAACCAGAGGTACTTTACCATTGAACTATATCACCAGTCTTTTTTTTTTTTTTTTTTGTATTTTATTTTGGGCTAAGTTGCTGAAGGTCTTGCTAAATTGCTGAGGGTCTCGCCAAGTTGCTGAGGCTGGCCTGGAACTTGTGTTTCTCCTGCCTCAGCCTCTCCAAGTGCCTGGGATTACAGGTGTGTCCCATTGCATCCAGCTCTACTATTCTTTCATGTTTGTTCCTACATTTTGAAGGTATTAGCACAGTATGAGCATTACTAGGTGTGGGAATAAGAATAAAAGTTTGATTTCATGCTAGGTATGTTAATTTTGTATTTATGATTTCTGATCATGTAAAGTCTAGGAAAGTATTAATTGATCAGTAATGCTCCGATCTCTTAAGTGAATTTCCTTTTAGAATATTTTATGAATATTAAGTATTCAACCTAGAATCTATAAAGTAGACAGATTATTTATGGTCAGAGTAGTAATGTAACTCCTCTTGAGATTCTGTGTTTTTTCCCAATGCAACACATTCAATTACTGCTTAAATCTAAAACTTCTTTATAAGTATACAAACACTGGGCACCCCTGCCCGCCACCTTAATGTAGCTAAGCACATACTTCCCTTCTATCTACACCTATAGAACTAAAAATGTTATACTTCTAAAATTATCTGAGAGCCTGCATATTAAAACTGTGGAGAATCTAGAACCAGAAGTGGAGCCCTGAATGTTTTATCACCTCTCTGTCTCCATGTCTTCATTTTGGTGTCTTTTGAGAAAAAAAAAAGAAAGAAAGAAAAAAAAAAAACCTTGGGCTGGGGATGAAGCTCAGAGGTAGGGTGCTTGCTTACCTAGCATGCACATGCCCTGAGGACTGAAAACAAACAAAAACAAACAACAAAAAAAAACTATCTGGAGCATCTTCTCAGTCTCTTTCCAGAGTGCCTTTTTCTTGATCCTCACCTTAAAGTGTTGATAGTCTCCATGGCTGATTGATTCTTTACATTTTTAAAAAATATTTTAATCTCTTGTTCCATACACTCTTTCTTGAAGAAAAAAGTTTCTTTCTTCCTTTTTTACAATACTTATTAGTCTTTCATTTACTTAGTTATTTATTTTTTAACAGTGCTGGGGATTGAACCCAGGGCCTCATGCATGCAAGGCAAGCACTCTACCAACTGAGCTATATCCCCAGCCCCTTGAAGAATATTTTCATTTGAAAGATCTGCATATCAGTGTTGATTATATACTGTACAGTACTTTAAAAGTAAAATGGTTTCATCTGGCCGGGTGTGGTAGCACATGCCTGTAATACCAGCGGCTCTGGAGGCTGAGGCAGGAGGATCGAAAGCTCAAAGCCAGCCTCAGCAAAAGCAAGGTGTTAAGCAACTCAGTGAGACCCAGTCTCTAAATAAAATACAAAATAGGGTTAGGAATGTAGCTCAGTGTTTGAGTGCCCCTGCGTTCAATCCGAAGTACCCCTTCCCCACCAAAATGGTTTTATCTTCATGATGGAATGAGGTAGGAAAGCTCAAAGCCAGCCTCAGCAAAAGCAAGGTGTTAAGCAACTCAGTGAGACCCAGTCTCTAAATAAAATACAAAATAGGGTTAGGAATGTAGCTCAGTGTTTGAGTGCCCCTGCGTTCAATCCGAAGTACCCCTTCCCCACCAAAATGGTTTTATCTTCATGATGGAATGAGGTAGGTAACTTACTATTCCAATTTTATGGGTTAGAAAATAGACACAGAAAGGCTAGTAATTTGCTCAAGTTCCAACCAATAGTAAGTGGAGGGGCCAGGATGTAGATGCAGATGTTCTATCTCCAGAAGCCATGTTATTTATCACCTCATGATTTTCTGCAATGTAGACTGTGTCTATATTTTGCAGAATCTCAAACCTGTCAGTCAAGCCCAACCACCTCTCCTGATATTCTATCTATATATATAGTTAAGTGCTTACTTAAATGTATTTCCATCTCATTGTCCAGCAAATATTTTATATTAAAGAGAACACAAACTGAGCTCACTTGCCTCCTCCTACCCCTGGGAACATCCTGTACCTCTGTTTTAGAAAATGGAATCTCCTCATCCAGCCAGTGAAAGAGTCACAATTCTGGGAGTTATCTTTGGCTCCCCATTTTCTTCTCAACTTTTAATAACATTTGTTTTGCATATCCTGCCAATATCTTGCATGATTTTTCCTAGTTATCATTTTGGCTTTTGCAGAATACTCAATTTATTAAGTAAAAGTCCTTATTATTAAAAGTACCTCTTAACTGTTATTAACATTTGTTTTACGTATCCTACCGATGTCTTGAATTCGGCCTTTATGCCTATTGTCATTTACCTATGTCATTTCTCTCCTGAATTACTGAGTACAAGGAGTTCCAGTCTATGTATAAATCAAGTCAATGTTTGTGATTCATACATGCTTGGGTATATCTGATGAACTTGTAGGGAGGGCTCCAAAGATCCACTTAGAAAAATAAAGTCAATGGAGAAGCCTGGAGAGGAGGAAAGTTCAAATTAAGGGAAAGAAGAAATGATGAGCTTGGCCAAGAAAGAAACCAAGGTTTCAAGTTTTTGAAGGAAATGTATTTGTTCAGCAATAGCATGATGTTTCTCACTTACATCTGTGACTTACCATCTGGTGCATTATGCTATCATTGGAACTTTATATTGTTTTATTTATTTATTTTGTTCTAATTAGTTATACATGATAGTAGAATGCACTTGGACAAATCATACATAAGTGGAATATAACTTCTCATTCTTCTGGTTGTACATAATGTAGAATCACATTGGTCAGGCTGGAGATGTGGCACGCGCGGGGTGCTGGGTTCGATCCTTAGCACCACATAAAAATAAAATAAAGATGTTGTTCCACTGAAAACTAAAAAATAAATATTAAAAAATTTCTCTTTCTCTCTCTAAAAGAAAAAGGGTAGAACACCTCGTTTCTTGGGATACCAGCTATGGCCCCTTTCTCCCTCCTAGAAGTCTATGTTACCCCTTAAAAAAAAAAAAGAATCACATCAGTCATGTAGTCATATATACACATAGGGTAATAATGTCCAAATCATTCTTCTATCCTTCCTACCCCCAGACTCCTTTCCCTCCCTTTACTCCCTTTTGCTTAATCCTGAGTAACTCTATTCTTCCCTAGCCCCACATCCCCTCCATTGTGAATTAGTATCTGCATATCAGAGAAAACATTTGGTCTTTGTTTTTTGGGGTTTGACTTGTTTCACTTAGCATGATATTCTTCAGCTCCTTCCATTTACTGGCAAATGCCATAATTTCATTCTTCTTTAAGGCTAAGTAATATTCCATTGTGTATATAAACCACATTTTCTTTACCCATTTATCTGTTGAAGGGCATCTAAGTTGGTTTCATAGTTTAGCTATAGTGAATTGAGCTGCTATAAACATTGATGTGGCTGCATCACTATAGTATGCTGATTTTAAGTTTTTGGATATAAACTGAGGAGTGGGATAGCTGGGTTAAATGGTGGTTCCATTCCAAGTTTTATGAGGAATCTCCATACAGCTTTCCAGAGTTTGCAGTGCCACCAGCAATGTATGAGTGTACCTTTTTTCCTACATCCTCGCCAACATTTATTGTTGCTCATGTTCTTGATAATTGCCATTCTGACAGGAGTGAGATGAAATCTTAGAGTAGTTTTGATATTCATTTTCTAATTGCTAGAGATGTTGAACATTTTTTCATTTATTTGTTGACTGATATTTCTTCTTCTGTGAAGTGTCTGTTCAGATCCTTAGCCCATTTATTAATTGGGTTATTTTTTTTTTGATTGTTTTATAAATCTTGGCGATTAATGCTCTGGCTGAGGTGCATGTGGTAAAGATTTTCTCTCATTCTGTAGGCTCTCTCTTCATGTTATAGATTGTTTCCTTTGCTGAAAAGAAGCCTTTTAGTTTGACTCATACCATTTATTGATTCTTGATTTACTTCCTGTGCTTTAGGGGTCTTGTTAAGGAAGTCAGATCCTAAACTGACATAGTGAAGATTTGGGCCTACTTTTTCTTCTATTATGCGCATGGTCTCTGTTCTAGTGCCTAAGTCTTTGATCCACTTTGAGTTGAGTTTCAAACCTGGTGAGAAATAGGAGTTTAATTTCATTTGTTGCATATGGATTTCCAATTTTTCTCCAGTGAATGTTTTTGGCACTTTTGTCTAGAGACAACCCCACATAACACCTTTTTATTTTAAAGTGACGTTACAAACAACTCTAAATAGAGGTCAAAAAGTAAAATATCCCAAAACTATTTGCCCCCACAAAACAACCATTTCCATGGCTTGGTTAAATGAATTATTTTCAAGCGAAATGCATGATTTTATTTTCATTATGTTTAAATTCACAGTTCAGTTCATAAATAAAATGGGCATAAAGTTTCTTTTAATGTGTCATTTATTTTCAAGTTTTCAAGGAGGACCAAAGATAAACTGGATAATGTGCCAAGTTTTCTAAAACAAAGGTAGTGTTTTATAATTTTTTTTAAAAATCATAAAACAATAAATGTTAAAATAGTGTATAAGTAAATCATCTGTAGTCCAACCCTTCTAATGCTATTGTTTCATTGTATTTTCTTTCAGTCATCTTTTTGTTTTTGTTTCTTAGACAATAGCGTTTTAAATATATGTAATGCTTATGATATCTTTTTAAAAAAAGCTTAACATAGAACTTAATGCAGAAAGCATCATAGGAGGGCTGAAGGTGCAGCTCAGTGGTAAAACACTTGTCTAGCATGTATCCTGGGTGTACACACACACACACACAACATTAAGCATTATACTATCATGGTTAGGGGATGTCACATCTGGATTCCAATTCCAGATGCACTACTTATGCAATTTGTGGTTCATTTGAACTTCTCTAAGCTTCAGTATTATCATCTGAAAATGATTATACATGATTTAATATCAAGATAAGTGACAATGTGTGTGATGGGTTTATCATACTCTCTGGAACACAATAGGTAACAAAATAACATTATTACCAATCATCTTCTTTGCATATGCATTCGCATAATTTTCCTAGTTATCATTTTGACTTTTGCATAATGTTCAATTTATTAGATGACTTCTGACATTACACAGATAACCATTCCCTTATTTTTGTAATATGTTGTTTTGAAAACATACTCCATTGTTTCAATTTCCATTTCTTTGATTTCTGAGGTTATTTTAGCATGTTTGCTAGCTTAATTTACTCTTTTGTAAGTGATAGCCTTAATCCAATACTTTATTTGATAGCTGTGATTTCTTATAGATTTCTATATACTTTTGTACATGGTATGCAACTCATTATTATCTCATTTCTGGAAAATATTTTCTCTTATTTGCTGCTTACCTTTTTGTTTTAGTTTTTACATGGTTGAAAATGTTGATATTTTCTTTGCAATTTCTTCTGTTAGGTTTAAGCTTCCTCTTTTTGAAATGACTAGATAATATTATTTTCTATTATTTAATTTTTAGAATATTTAACTCTTTACTTACGCACCACTCTTTCTAGTATGGGAAAGAATTAATTGTTCCCTTTGCATTTCTAAGAACTTATCCTTATGGCATTTATTGAACAGTCCTCTCTTGTGTTTGAGAATTGCTTTCCATATTTTAAGTTTTCTGTTTGGTCATTTTAAAACCAACAATATTGTTCACTAAAGTCCTGTGATCTACTTTCATTACTATCTTATCTCAGATGTCCTAAATACTATCTTATCCTGTACTCTTTGTAACTCTGATTATGTAATATACAATCTTTCATGTGAAGAAAATATCAGTGCTCCAAAGGCTTTAAGTTTAAGTAAGCACTTTTAAGTTGTTGAGACTGGCTTTGAGCTCACAATCATCTTGCCTTGGCCTCCTACCTCAGTCCTTGCCTTAGTCCATTGGATTACAGGTGTGCACCACTGCAGTTGGCTGAAGGAAGAGCTTTTAATTTGCCTTCTTATCAATTAACTCCTTTCATTAACCTATTCATTGCTGACAGTCCATGCTTACTAATGAAAGGTAAGGGACTTCTCTGAAATCCTTACTTGGAGCTCAGAACTAACAGTAGTTTCTTCTCTATTCCAGAGTTCTTATATCACCCAAACACAGAAAGATGTTCTGAACACACTTAATAATTACAGGTTTGGGCCTTATTACTAATATTTTAATTAACAAAAGTAATTTGGAATGTGTAAGGAGTTGATTTCAGGAGCACATTTAAAAAAATCTTTTAGGGACTGTAGGTGTAGAGTATATGATTGGTAGAGTATATGCCTGGTAGGTATGAATGCCCACAGATTGGGCATTCATACCCATGTTCTTCCTCAGGATTATCATTTTTTTCACTTAAAATCTTTTCATCATTTTCTGTGCATAGCACCAGAAACCATCTAGATATGTGATTTCTCCTTTTAGAAACTTTCTGTGACTCTCATTGCTTGAAGAATAAAAGGACCACATTCTTTTTCAGTGGCTAATAAGGTCATTCACAACCTGGCTCATATCTTGTTAGCAGCCTCAACTGTACTTTCCTTGTCCAGCCACAGGGAGCTGTGTCCTGACCAAGCATCCCTGTTTGGGTTCACAAGGCTTCATCATTCAGAGATGGGGAAGCGAGAGGTAAAGCAGAAGGGGCAGGTGGTCCTGACCATGACCCCATCCCAAAGACCAACTGTAGGCAGTGGACCCCTGGATAACTTCATAGGATTATGAAGGGAAGAGCTGATTAAAATAACCCTCCTCTCCCTCCCCCTCCTGTAAAGGAATTTCAGTGGTATCACAGTCCTTGTGTCCTATCTACAGATCAAAGCATAGGTGAAAGTTTTGCAACTTTTGATTGCTGCAAAGATCTAGGGGAAAGAGTGACATTTGCCCTGGAGACACACATGGAAGGATTCAGGATTCATTATGAGGGCAAGCAGGCGGGCCACGTGCAGCCATTGGCTGTGGGGGTTAACTTAAAGATAACTCTTGTCTTGAGCAGCATGGTAGTATGTCTGGACCTGGGGAATTCTGGAGGAGGAGGAAGTTTCAAGGTGGAAAAGTTCTGGCCAAGAGAGTTAAAATGCTGAGATAGCGTTGAAACAGCTTGGTAAATTAGGGGCCTCTGTCAAATTTTGTTTATGCTTGTGTGTGTGATTGCAGTAGGTGCATGGCTAATACTCAGGCTAAAGATGCTTCAGTAACTAAAATCACTTTCGGACGAATGCCATAAAGGCAAGGATGAGGCCAAGTCCTTTGGGAAAACTTGACTGGGCAGACTATCAGAGAGCACCAAGGAAGGTTTCGCAATGTGTAGACAGGGCATGTGAGATAAGAATTCTGTCTGGACAGTGAATGATTTTTCTCTTAAGAGGAGGTGGGGCAAGGATGGACGGTTTGCTTTTATTTTATTTTTTTCCTTTCGAATCTTAAGGACAAGCAGTTTGCCCTCTAAGAATTCAAGTAATCATATCACTCATGCTATTATTATTTCTAAAACCTCATTCTTTTTCTTTATTTTTGTGCTGGAGAGTATATCTAGGACTAACATCTGCCAGGCATATACTCTACCAAGCATATACTTTACACCTACAGTCCCTAAGAGATTTTTTTTTAAATATGCTTCAGAAATTAATTCCTTACACATCCCAAATTACTTTTGTTAATTAAAATATTTCAATAAAGTATAATTCCTGTAATTTCTGTTTGCTTAAAGTCCTTTTATTAAAATTAGTCACAATTTAGAAGGAATGCATATGGTTTTTTATCTACTTTTATTTCCTATACATGCAAGTTAAATTTCACGAATGTCAGACAACTCTTCTCTTTATGCCATTAATTATATTATACAAAAATTGGCCAAGTTCTCTTTTGTCATTTTAATGGTCATAGGTAAAAAGAAAGAATGAAAGATCCTATTAAGTAGATTTAGTCTAAATTCTTGTTATAATTCTGCTTCTTTGGGGAATTAATGACTTGGCCTCCGATCCATTTACAAGTTCAAGGGTTCGGTTGTAGATCAGTGGTAAAGCAGTTCCCTAGCATTCATGAGGCCCTGGGTTCTATCCTCAGTACTATGGAGAGTTTTAACTCCCTACCAGACAAGTGTTTTTCCTTTTAATATATTTCATATTGGTGTCCATTGCCCTTTGGTTAAAGTCCAAATTTTTAGCCTAACTCACCAAGATCCTTCTTTGTCTCCTTTCATTTTCTACATGGACTACTTCAGATCCTGAACTAGCTTTTCTATTGTTTCCTAGCCCATGTGCATAACTGTTTCTTCAGCTTGGACTCCCTTTTTATGTTTCTTTCCTCCCAACTTCCCTTGCCACCTTGCTCACTCAGCAACCTGGCTACTTCCATCTGACTAACATCTATTCAACCTTCAAGTCTATACATGGATCCTTGAGGTTACCCTACTTACCCCTGGTACTGCTGAGCCTCACAAAATCTTCTTGGTGCTTTGTACTCTACCCTATGGTGGATCTTGCTTCCAGAAACTGACTGCTCATCTGCAGTCCTTTCCAGAATGTAAATTCCTTAAGAACAGGAGCTCTGCCTTATTCTCCATTGTAATCCTATCACCCAGCACAGTGCCAGGCAAATGGTAGACAAATATTTGCTGAATGAGAGCCGGGGTTGTAGCTCATTGGTAGAGCACTTGCCTGGCATGTGTGAGACACATGGTTGGATCCTCAGCACCATAAAAAACAAATGAATAAAATAAAGGTATTGTGTCATATACACAAGATTTTTTTTTAAAAATTTGATGTAAACAAAATGTATATTGATGTTATGTTAAATTAAACAAGTCTGGAGAAATATTTTACCTAAAAAATATGCACATATAATGTATTTTAAGATAAGCAGAAGTTATTTTTTGCATGTCACATTATTAATTTGGCTGTTATTCTACATCAACAAATAAAATTATATGTTAGGCATAATTGGAAGAATAACATAGACTTCTTACATGGGAGGCCTTGGTTTCCCCGAATAGGAATCAATATAATTATTGGCGTTGTTAGTAACAAGAACTACCATCAGGAATCTGTTCAATAATAACATAGTATTTTTGATTGGAAAAGTGGAAACCAAAGGTCTCCTGTTAGTTTGTTAAAAAGTTTGTTTTCTGTAAAAAGAAAAGAAATGGCAAATTTTTTGTTACTATACCAGAAAATATAGTGTTCCAAAGGTGCATCAAGGGTCACCATGGAAACTGCAGGGAATAACATTTGTGTTCCAAGCTTCTGGAACAGAACAAGAGAAGGAACATAGCCAGAACAAGGGAATTTAGGAATCCACTGAGAATGCTTGAATGGGGTTTTTGGCCCCATTATATCTGAAGAACCCGTCAGAGGCAATCAGAAATGAAAGATGACATTAACTTATAACCTGTGGAGTTGTCTTCAGTTGATTAAAAAAACCTTCTCTGTGAGTATATGTTATTGGACTTATTTTGTTAGCTAGGAGTAAGTTACTAATACCTAGATCCAAATAGGTGTACTCATTCGAGAATTGTGAAAATTAGATTTTGGAAATAGATTTGCATCTCTTAAATCTATGCTTTAATATTAATAACAAATATCTGTAATACTCTTGCATCTCAGCACCACAATATTATTAAATCCTGCTGTTATTCCTGTGAGTTAGAAATTGTTACAATCCCTATTTAATAACAGAGGAAGCTGAAAACCCCTGAAACTTGGGTTTGCACTTATAAATCCAGTTATCTTTCCCACGACTCCAGGCTATAAAGGAAGTGATTTATGTATCCAGCTGATTCACATAAATTCAACTGATGTGTGAGAACTGAGATATAAATTGCTGTGCTTGGTTTAAAAAACAACAACTATTAACTGTTATTATTTTCCTGATATAAATATGTAAAGATATGTATTATGGTGCATTTGGGACTGCATATTCAAACCTTGAGATTGCAATATGTATGTAACTCACTACTGATATTTCTTAGCAAGGTGATGGTGGTGGGGGTTGTCATAGTTGAGGAAATGGTGATGGTGGGTGAGGAGCAGTGCAGGATATTATTTTATATATTTTTGCAGAAAAAATTCCACTCTTTATTTCTTCTGTAGAGAGAATAGGAAAGGCAAATAAACAGATACATAAATTGTATGGAATAAAAAAAAATTCAATGAGTTGCTAGCCTATTTGAAAAAGGTAGCAAACTGGCTAATTATTGACTACTCTGGCCATGGGTGATCTGCTGGGTATGGAACCCAGGGCCTTGTGCATATGATTAAAATTTTTGTAGAAGCCAAATGCCAATAATAGCAGTGGCAGATAATGCAGTATCCTCTGTTGTTTCACTTTGAGCTTAAATTGTTTCAGTATGTTCTCTAAATATTTTGAAGAAAATATTTATAGATATTAGGCTTATGTGTTATTGTTTGAAATTTTATAACCTCAAAAATGTAAGAATTTATAGGCTAAATCATGTAATATAGATAAATTAAGAAAAAAATAAGAAAAGATTGTCAGGAGTGATGTACATGCCTGTAATTCTGGCACTTGGGAGGTGAAGGCAGGTGGATCACTGGAGTCCAGGGCTTTGAGGTCAGCCTGAGCAATGTAGTGACATCCTATCTCAAATCCCCGCACCCCATTAAAAACTACCAAAACCAAACCAAAATAACAACAAAAGAGATTGTTGGTATTAGAGCAAATCATGAATTATGGTCTTATTTCTACTATGAACTAGTTATGTGACTTTTTAACATCAATTACCTATTATGGACCTCAGTTTCTCCCCCCGCCCCGGCTTTTTCTTCTATTTTGCTACATAATCTTTCAAAATCCAATATTTCCTAGAAGTCCTGAGCACTCATCCACGGCCCTTCACCCGTATGCTCAGGCCCAGCCACTGCTTAATCCCTTGGGTGCCATGGAGTCTGTTGAAATCTTAACTAACCGATTTTCTGGTTCTTCTTTGAGTCTGGTTTGGAATTTTTAAACAGCATTAGTGTGATGTAGAGTATGGCTGGATTAGGTCAAGGTGTTAGCATATGGGCAGCTCTTTTTTTAAAAAATATTTTTAGTTGTAGATGGACACAATACCTTTATTTTGTTTAGTTTTTGTAATGTGCTGGGGATCAAATCCAGTGCCTCAGATGTGCTAGGCAAGTGCTTTACCACTGAGCCACAACCCCAGCCCATGGGCAGCTCTTTTATGAGCCACGCAATCCATATATTTTCAGTATTCTGGTTCTACTGTAATAACACACACAGACACACACATATACATACATAAAATTTATTTTTGTGGTGCTGCGGATTGAACACATATCCTCACCCATGCTAAGGCAAGTATTCTATCACTGAGGGATATTCCCAGCCCCTCTCTGTATTTTACTAAAAGCTGCCTTAAATTTAGTTTTTGTATTAGAGAAGGAATAAATTATCAAAATATTTAAACAACTTTAATTACACTCTTTCAAATTACTTAGCAGTATGAATTTCTACTGCTTCTTGTCATACTTAATATGAAATTAATTTCTAGAAAGAATTCAAATCACATATTTTGTATTTTCTTTTACTTGCTTAAACTTATCACTACTGAACAAGCATGTTTTAATGATGTATTCTAACAACAAATGATGATAATTTAAAAAGAAGAGAATATGTAAATCTCCTCGGTGTCTAGGGCTGAGCTCATTTTTCCTTGCCATCTTCCAGCAAGAGAGAATACATTTCTTTCTTTTCTTTTTTTTTCTTATAGCTAAACTTTTAGTTAAACTTAGTTTACTGCTTTTGCCCCCATTCAATTCTTCCATTAGTATGTTTTCTGATCTCAGAACTGGTCACACCAGGTCACCAGTGCCCTACATTCTGCTCTGGGACACACTTTATAAGAAATTGAACAAATTGGAGAAGAGACTGGGCTGGGACGTGAGGAGGCTTGAAGTCATATGACATAAGGAAGGTTGAAGACCATGGGGAAGTTAATCTGAGTATTTTAATGGAAAGGGTTAGTCAAGGGAGCCACATTGCATTTTTGAAAGGTTGTCTTGTGTAAGAGTAACTAGAACCCTTCAGGACAGCCTCAAGGGGAAGAATTAGGAGTTTGATAATTTGGAGCTGCTTCCTGTAGAGCTTCCTAAGGGGTTTGCAAGCACCCAAACATGGGCTACAGGATGTTCTAGGCAGTACTGGAACAATGGTTGCATTAAACTTACATGTTGTTGTTTTAAAACTCAAAAAACATTTTCTGTGCTTACCTGCTAAATTTCTACATGTAACATTTCCTTCTTTTTCTGCAGTTGAGCAACATCTTAAATCTCTTAGTACTTCTTTTACAAGTGATACACCTTATTGTAGCTTAAAATGAAACCCAGTTCCTTACATTTACATGAAGTTGGGTGGTTAGAAGTTTCTTCCATTATCTTTCTCCATAAGCTCTAAAAGCATGCCTTTATTATGAAACTACAACCAGTAGGAACTTTGACCTCATGATAATTGAGAGAATAATGTATTTTATGATCTCATTAGAACCTTGGCATGTATGTGTGCTGTGTGTGCACAATCTCATATTTTTCTTGTAGAATTTTTTTTTTTGTGCCAGTTACATTGAGATGATTTTGGTTTAGAGAGAATCTATCATACTGACATTTATTTTCCTTTAATGTAACATTAAAACAAATATTATTTATAGTGACTTGTTACTTTCAAAAATTTCATTATAATATTCATATTGTAAATATGCAAAAGAAAAAAAACAAGGTTTTCATTTTAGTTTATTTTAAGGACTTCTATTTCACAGGTCTCAATTCATTCATCATGACCAAAATTTCTAAGCAGGAAAATTATATGAAAGAAAATGCTTTCGGGGCTTGGGATGTGGCTCAAGTGGTAGTGTGCTCGCCTGGCATGCGTGAGGCACTGGGTTCGATCCTCAGCACCACATTAAAAAAAAAATAAAGATATTATGTCCACCTAAAACTAAAAAATAAATAAAATAAAAAAAAGAAAATGCTTTCGTAAATTAAATTAATTAAAGAAATACCAAGAGAGTATTCATTTAGAATTGGCTTCTCTGGAAGTGTAGATTTGGCATTCTTTTCATGAGACTATTTATGATATTAAAAATTTATGCACTCAATGAGAACTCCAGCTTTGTGTGTGTGTGTGTGTGTGTGTGTATGGAGTTGAAGATTGAACTTGAACCCAGGGCCTTGTGCATGCCAGGCAAATGTTCTATCATTGAGCTATACCCTGTTCCCAAATTCCATTTGTAATGCACTTTTCCTCAACATTCAGGTGAAAAATTCTTAGACAATTTAAGTGAATTTAGATTCTATAAGAATTTTAAAACAGCAACTTTGGAAATAGATTGCCATCACTGGATTTATTTAACTTTTTAAATAAAAAAATGTTAAGTTTGATTCATACACTTTGTTTTTCAAGATTTTCAATTAGAATTTTGTCAATAAAATCATATGAATTGGCCAACATGATTGTTGACACTAAGAATTGAAAGACTAAACATCAGGCAAAATATAACTAACAATTTGCACAACATGTTTGAGAGATGCTTTGTTCTTTAGAACTCTAGAGCCCTGGCTAGTTGATCGCACTTCAGCACTCATTGCAAATCATCTTTTCAGGCCTTTCACACTTTTAAAAACTTTTGAGATGCTCTGGTGCTCTGGTGATTCTTCGGGTTTACCTGGTTCTGGGCTTAAAGATTTGAATATCAGGGTGGGTTCTGTTTTTATCTTATAAGGACATGTTTGATTAGAATTTCTGAGAGTGTCTGAATATTTTTTCTGATATCAAAGTGTTTTTGTGCCGGTTTCTCTTTCGCAGACCAGCAAAGCATGGTAAGGGTCTGAGACCAGAGCTGAGCTTCACACCCTGGCCTCAGAGCTCTCCCTGTCAGTTGCTCTTCACTTCTGCGCCCCCTTCCTCTCCAGAGGTAAACAGCCTCTGCACTGGAAATGACTGGCACAAATTCCTTTCTGCTTCGGGAGAAAGCACTCAGAGCGCATGCTCTTCTGATAGTGAGTCTGTAGCACCATTTTCGTATGAAAAGGACTGCCCACTAATTAGGCATGTTCATTGGATACGCAGCATTAAAGTTGTTCAAAGAGTTTGAACAGCCTCGCAGGATCAAGTCAAGGGCGTCTTTGGGAGGAACCCTCCCCTCTCCGCAGCGCTTTAGCTGACAATTTCTTTTGTGTTAATTTCTCTTGTGGACGAGCCCCTTTCCCCTTCTCATCCTCCGCCCAGACTGGCCAAAGCTGTTAATTCCTCTCCCCCTCCCGGACCAGAGCAATACAAAGATTTAGCTTTTGTGATGATTTTGTGCTCATAGTGGCGCCCCAAGTAAGAGGACGTGGAGAACCGGATGGGAATGTTTTCCCCTCCAGTGAGAACAAAGCACAAGTTATATCAAAGTCAAGTATGTGTAAAGGAAGCGCTAGGAGATAGGGCTTCTTTTTGATTTGCTTTTTTATAAAGACGCAGACCCCTCAGTGTTGTGGATGGGGGTTGGTCGGAAGGTCAGCTAGAGGTAAGGTAGATGGTAGAGAAGATCTGGGCTTTAAGTATGTGTGTGTGTGTGTGTGTGTGTGTGTGTGTGTAAGCGCGCATGCAAGAGTTTAAAAGAACATGGGTAAGGAAAAGGAGAATGAAAGAAACAGGAAAATCTGCAGTGGAGAAGACAGTGGGTGCAGAAAAGGATAGGAGGCCAAGTCATCCTTGCCTTGAGGCCGCAAAAGCGCCCTTGGTGACATCCACTCTCAAATCCCACCGTTTCATTCATAAATTTCAGGCCTGGAGGCCCCGCCCGGCTCCCCTGAGCCGAGGGCTCAGTTTCCTGTACAGCAATTGGTGTACGGCAACAAAGCCTTAGCAACCGGCTCCTAGTGACCCGCAAGGCGCCTGGTAACAGGAGCGCAGGGCCGGCTCCGAGTAAGGAGCGGAGCTGTCCCTTTAAGGGATGGCCGCGGAGCCGTGAAAGTGGAGGGGGCTGAAGGAGGGCGGGGAGGAAGGTCTGGGGGCGGGCCGAGGGGGAGGAAGAGTTGCTGCTGAAAGGAGGTGGCAAAGGAGGAGCCGGAGCAGCTGCTGCCAGCCCGCGGGCACCGGAGTCCTGCCCGCTGCCGCACGAGTAGCCACGGGCGCGATCCTGGCCAGACGTCTCCTCCTCCATGATCACTTTGGGAGCCGGGGGAAGACTTTGCCCGGCCGTGAGAGCTGGTCTGCGTTTCCCAGGCGCGGCGGCGGAGCAGCAGCAGCAGCAGGATCCGAATCGGAGCGGCCACAGCCCGGGGCGTGTGCGCCCCGCGCGGAGCGGGCTCGGGTTCCCCACGGAATGTCCCCGGGGCGCCCGGCGCGCTGACCCCGCAGCCACCTCCGCTTTTGGCGCCTGCTGCCTCCCTCGGGCAGGCTCGGTGTTCGGGACTGCGAGCTTCCCGGCTCCTGGGCAGTGGGGAAGCCCCCGGGGGCGGGTGACCTCAGCTGGCCACGACCCAGCCCTCCCCCGAGCGTATCTCGCTTAAGATGGCAGCGGAGTCAGGGGAACTAATCGGGGCTTGCGAGTTCATGAAAGGTGAGGAGCAGCCGTCCCGCATCCTTCAACCCTTCCACCCCCCCCCCCCCCCAACTCTTCACTTCTTGCTCCTTTGTCCCAATCCCTGTCCAGGGCTTCTCCCGGGCCCCTCAGTGCCCTGCAGCTGTTGCGCGCGCTGTGGTCCCCGCTTGCTACTCTGCTTTCCCCGAGGACCCCTTGCTTCCGGCTTCTCTTTCTTGCGTCCTTCGTTCCCTCTGCAGCTCTCTGGTAATGGGACAGCGCCGGCTTCTGCCGGGTCTTTTCCACTTAGTAGCTGGTGGGGAACTTGCTCCTGTGAATCCTTTCGGTTGCCTTTACCGGGCCATGGCTGGCCTCCGTTTTCGGGACACCCCCAACCACACCCCCGATCTCTCCTGTCTTCCTCTTCTTGAAGTGCAGAACTGCAGGGAAGAGGCTCGCTTCTCTTCCCCTTACGCAGCTGCTGAGGTCTGAAGATTTCGGAACCAAACTTGCATCTCCAGTTTTGCGGGTACCCGCAGCTCCTGAAATAAGGGGGGTGCGGCGCGCTCTGCCCCTGGCTGAGGTTCTCCATCAGGTCCTCTTCTTGCCTTTCTTAACTATTATGCTATTGGGTCTGTGTCTGCTTTCTGGGAGAGATCAGGTTTCTGCAAGAATCCCACGTGTTAATGGGGTCTTTAAATTATGTGTAGCAGTTGTTATTTTTGAACTTTTGTGTATTATCACCATCCTTCGTCTCAGTTTCTTACTTCTCATATGTTTTCTTCTGTCTTTTAAACTTGTCTTTCAGATCGATTATATTTTGCTACTTTAAGGAATAGACCAAAAAGCACAGTAAATACCCACTATTTCTCCATCGATGAGGAGCTGGTCTATGAAAAGTAAGTTTCTATTGTTTTCCCCCACCTTTACCCCTTTCAACAGTTTAGCTTGTTGGCTCTTAGATAATGAGACACTATACACATTTATGGCAGTTTTATTCACTTCTTCCCTAATGGTGCAGGTAACAATATCAGGGTTTTTCTTTTCTTTTTTTGGCTCAGGTCTTTGGGAAGAATTACAGGGAAAAGTAACATTATTTGAACTTGTTCACATCTCAGTCCTTTTTAGACTTCTGTGTATATTAATTCTTTCTACCCACACAACAAACAATCACTATAGATTCCTGACACTGCCCAGGTAGGACCAGAAAGTCACATACTCTATCCTTGACGGACTTTGTAATTGGCCTGTGAATCAGTTGCCAAGTATTTATGGAGCACCCACAGGGTACAGGGCAGTTTGCATATTGTGCTTAAGCTTTGCAGTTTACAAGGTTTCTGTGAACTGTAAGTGGTTTTGTTTGTGTAGCTTGTTTTCAGAAAGTGGGACAACATGAGCTGCAGGGAGTTGTATCCAAGTTCTATGAGATTTTACCTGTATTACGGATTACTGATTGAGTTATTTTACTTAGGTTCCCTGAACTTCATGGTATTATTTTCTTTGCCTTTGAGGAAGGTTGTATAGGAGTGTTCTTTTACTTTCTTTGGTTACTTTTCATTCGTGGGTTAGGATTTGAAGAGTATAAGAATAGGAAACTGTCTTCTGTGACCATTGGTCTACAGAAAAAGATATTTTAATGCTTTAGGCTTAGTAAAAAATGAATTGAAAGGAGATAAATATTCAATAAAAGCAGTAGGCAATAAGGAATAAGAAGGCTGAATTGACTTGGTTAGGTACTTTTATTAAAAGTATCAGTACATCATCAGAGGAACCTATTGTATTCTAATTTAAACACTGAATTTCACTTTTTTGTTATCTTAACTGAATGTGCACTTGAATGAACATAGTTAAATGAGCCATAATAAGCTTCCTAGGACTTGTCTATTAAAAAAGATATTGGCAGTTCTGCCTCAGGATTTTTGGGTACCAGCAGAATGAGTGTTCTGGACCTTCAAGAGCTATCTTTTATTTGAGGGAAAACAGTCTTTAATTGTCACTTTGTCATAGGGGTTCTCGAAACTGATGTCTTCAGGACATTTCTCTTAGTGGTGCTGGGAGGAGGATGCTTCTTGAATGGCTGAAGTGAGAGTGGGAATGAAAGAGCCCTTTGCTATTGCTCATGAATGCCCAGAGTTGCTGAGGCAGAGAGGTTGAATCCCTGGTGTCAAATTACAGCTCTGCTCCTAGACAGCATGGAGTTCTGCACAGCCTTCTCCCTGACCCTGTGCACCTGGATGATGTCACTGCCAGCAATGTTTACTTAGTGGTCACTCTGTTGTTGGGCATTGTATAGCTTTTCTTTTGTGAGTTTAGGAGTTAGGGACCTCTTGTGAATCTGAGGGTAGGGACTTTGTATGTTCCACTATGTTCAGTTCTGCAGTGACTAACGTGCCAGAGGTTGTTAATATGTCATTGAACAAGCTCCAGTCATTGAAGTCTGAGTCACTTCTCTTGGGATTGCTAGGCGGTGGATCTAGCAGAAAATTACACTTAGCCAACTAAATGCAGTGTAAAATGGCTTTTGGATTCTAATGTTGATAGATGAGGATAATTTTTTTTTTTTGTGATTTTAATGTTGGTGTTTTATAATAGAGCTAGCTACAAATTATATTCCTTTTGGTACCTATTTTACCTTTTTTTCTGGTATCTTGTAAAGAAAGACTTGCTAGAGAGGCTATTTGGTTTATTTTGTGAGTTTGGATATCATTTGAAATGATGAGGTCCCACTCTGACAGAGTGTGTACTTGTCCTAGTCTGGACTTGCTCTCTCTTGTCACAGCAGTGGCTGTGGTTCTGATCATCCACAACCCATCTTTTTTTTTTTTTAATAATTTTTATTGTTGGTTATTCAAAACATTACATAGTTCTTGATATATCATATTTCACATTTTGATTCAAGAGGGGGGATAGTAGAGGATAGGAAAGGCAGCAGAATACAACAGACACTAGTATGGCAATATGTAAATCAGTGGATGTGTAACCGATGTGATTCTGCAATCTGTATACGGGGTAAAAATGGGAGTTCACAACCCATCTTTATCATTATCCCAACATATTACACTGTGCAAGGTGGTACAGAGAGCAAAACAAGGATGAATGCACATATTACCTTCAAGGAGCTCCAAGCCAAGAGGCGAGTAATAGGACTGCAGTTAGAGGTATAAAAAGAAAACTGCCCTGAGAGAGATAACCCCCATGCTAGGAGGCATTGACAGGAAGGTGGGTGCATTTGGTGGAGGGGTTCAGAAAAGGCTTTATGGTGGAGTTAAGGCTGGCTTAGAGGATGGACAGTGTTTTAACAGGCAGGAACATGAGAAGAGAAAGAGGAGAGCATGCAAGGATGAGGAGGGAGACTCAGGTCGTGTGCTCTGGGGGAACAGTCTGTCCTCCGCTTTGCCTGGTGTGTATACAGGACACATGGGGAGATGTGGAATATGAAACTGAGAGGTCAATTGGGGACAGCTTGAATGTCTGGGTGAGGAACCCTGGTGGAATACCATGGGACTCTCCTAAGAATTTTGGGCAGGTATGGTGTAACTGGATTCGTAAATAATAGCAAACATTTACTGAGTTTTTAAAAGTGTGCCAGATGCTGTTTTAGGTGCTCCACAACTATTAATTCATTTTGTTTTCACAACAATTTTATGAGGCAGGTGCTGTTGCCATCCTGTTGTACACTGATGAGAATAAAGGACAGAGAAGTTAGGTAACTTGCCCAAGATTACAGAAGTAGCAGAGCTAGTATTTGAATCAAAACCATATAGTTCCAGAGGACACATCTTCTCTCAAACCATTGGTATGACAGCATCATTACAGATTAGAGAGGGAGTGAGAGCCCACATGGAAAAATTCTGGGATATCCAAGGTGAAGAAACAAGTGCTTAAAATTAAGATGGTGACAGTGAGGATGGAAAGAAGGGGATCTGAACCATGTGACGTGGCAATATATTAGGTGGGCAGATTGATGGAAAGCTGAGGAAAAAGAGTCAAAGAAGTTTTTAAGAGCCTGGGTGGTGAGCCTACAGGTGCCACTAACTGAAACAAGAAGTAGGACAGCTTTGGTGAGACAATCAAGCATTCCATCTTGGTCAGATGGAATTGAAGAAATTTTAAGGAATAGTCACATCACCATTGAATATGGCATACATTTGAAGTATTTAAATTTGGGAGTTTCAAACTTGAGATCATAAAATCGTAAGAATGATGCAGTTTCTGGGGAGGGAAGGAAGATATCAAGGTCTATCTTGCGCAGGTAGAGCAAGGGAAGGAACTGGAAATAAGCAGCCAAGAGAGGTGGAAAACTCTGAAGGAGAGAGGGAGAAAGGAGAGAGGTACAGACACAGTGGAATCTATTCCTAAAGCTCTTCTCTGTGGAAGTGTGGACTGGGAGAGATTGTAAGCCTCTGGAAGGACATGTTGCAACATGGGTTCTGTCTGTGGAGAAAGTCCTGTGGGGGAGAGAGGTTTTGGTGGTCACATCATGATGTGTGTGTCCCTAAGGTAAAGAGTCTGTTTATATACACTAAAACACAGAGCCTTATATAGTTCTCTAAGTCTGTAATTATTTGCTGAATGTTTTAAAAAAAACGCTGCCTTTTTGGCTAAATTATCGTCTTAGAAACTATTAAGTGGGCTCTTTACATATTTAGGCTGCATTTGCTCTGGACATAGCTGTGTTTCGTGCAGATGTTTATTTAGTTATAAAGGAATGATAGCACTCTAATTGACATGGCAACCTTCTAAGAAGCCAGTAGAGTAACTAACAAAGCAGCTTCATGAGGAAAGTCTATTAGAATGAAAGTTTTAATTTTCTGCTTGATTTTAAACAGGATTTACCTCATTATTATAAAAGTTTTAATAGTTTAATAAAATGTGGATAATAAAAAAATCATATTTTGTCCCCAGGTTATGCTTTCACAAGTTAAAGTTAAAACAGTATAGGTTAACAAACTTTGATACAAAAATAGTTCCATAAAAAGAGACTCTTTCAAAGAAGATTTATCTGTGTTTGGTTAAGCTACAAAAAATGCACAACTCTTCAGAAAGGCTAAATCTTTGATGTTGGAATTGGGCCCTGTAATCCAAATACAGGCTTACTTTTAATAATGTGGCTCACTTTATTTTTTATTTTGGCCCAAGAATTATTGAAATTAAATATGTTAATTGTTACAACCTTTGTGTACCCCTCCTAATGGTCATCTCTGGTGTGGGGTAGGTGTTAATGTCATGGAAAGCCAGTTTGCTGTGAAGGGTAGGGACTGGGGTCATCATTTTCAGCCTTGTCAATTTCATTTATTCTCTCTCTGGGTTTGCAAAGGAAAGGAATTCAAAGTGCAGAAAAGAACTCTTCATGGAGCTACTCTGGGAACTGGATTTTAAGGAGTTTCTAAAGTGACTCCAAGAAATTCACCAAGTATTGTAGCATGTCAAGAATGAACAACTTCTAATGAGGACTAAATAGATAAATGAAAGATTAAATAATCAATTTTCATTTAAACTTTATTAAAGCAGTCTGGTATAACTACATCCAGAAATAATTTTTTTTTTTTTGTAACAGGGATTGAACCCAGGGGTGCTTAACCACTGTTCCACATCCACAGCCCTTTTAATATTTTATTTTGAGACAGGGTCTTGCCAAGTTGCTTAGGACCTTACTAAGTTGCTGAGGCTGGTCTTGAACTCGTGATTCTCCTGCTTCAATCTTCTGGGATTATAGGCATGCACCACTGTGCGTGGCCATCCAGGGATTTTGGATAAATAATTAAAAAAAGAACAATTTCTTCCTTCCTTTCTTTTTCTTTTCTTTTTTTAACTTTCTTTTCTTTTTGGTACCAGGGATTGAATCCATGGTCAATTAACCACTGAGCCAGTTTCAGCCCTTTTTATTTTTCAAAAACTTTTGAGATAGGGTCTTGCTGAGTTGCTTAGGGCATTGCTAAGTTGCTGAGGCTGGCTTTGAACTTGTAGTCATGCTACCTCAGCCTCCCGATCTGCTGGGATTATAAGTTTATGCCTCAGCACCTGGCTAAGAATGATTTCTTTTATCTCATCCATTGCATAGGTTTGAGTTAAAATGTGATTGTAAGGCATCTTTGAGTAAAGTGTAGGAAAACTTCTCTTGCCTGGAAATACTCGTAGGAATGAATATTTAGGTTATATGTAAGTGAGAAGAGAACCATCTGATTTTTCCATTTTAATTTAAAGTTTAACAGGTAGCAGGACAATCTAATGGGAAGTTGGATGTCATTGAAGTTCATATACACATACACATACATGATCTTATAGAGGTGTAGGATCATCATTTATTACCTCAGTTCTTATTATGAATTGCTGTGATATAGGAAGAAGGGGAGATTTGGTTGGATTCAGGACAAATTTCACCATGGGTACTGTTTCAGCCAGGTACTGTTAGCATCACCTCTTTACAAATGAGCAAACTGAGGCCCAGAGAGAGTAAGTCTATTTTCCAATCACTGAGGTAGTAAGTGGCAGAGCTGGAGTTCAGTCTACAGGATGACTGCCCTGGAGTCCGTGTTCATGGGCTTCCAGCAAGTTCCCAGCTGTCCTGCACCTTCCTTCCTTCCTTCCTTCCATCCTAACCTTCTAAAATTAACCAGGCTGAGGTAGCATGACTACAAGTTCGAAGCCAGCCTCAGCAACTTAGCAATGCCCTAAGCAATGCCCTAATTTGGGAGATGATAGCTTTAGAGAGAAGTGTGCCCCTGACAGCATGTGCACAAGCTATATCTCAGTCATTCCCAAGATATATCTTGGTAATTAAAAGTTTTTTTTTGTTTGTAATTCCTTTTTTGTACATATAATTTTGTTTTTTTCTCCTTTCAGTGCACTGCCAAGAAGAGAGGGGAAAAAAATTGAGTTAGTTATTATTGAATATTAGCAGAACATGTGAAAACAAAAGAAGCCCAGTTTTATAAGCCTGTGAGATCTGCTTTTGTAGGCTATCTGGTGATCTGTTCTTGCTTCTTAACTGGTATAACTGAAGATATAAGGATTCCTCTTAAGAGTCTAGAAAACTGGTTTTTAAAAGATGGTAGGTTTGTACTATCTTCCTTCCTTCCATCCTCACCTTATAAAATTAACCCAGTATTGTTCAGGCCTACTTTTTGTATCTTCTGTTCTTAACAACTGAGTTTTAGGCATGTACTTGTGTATGTATATACCTATTTATATATTATGAGGAAGTAGAGTTATCTGTATACATTCACAATCATTTTTTTCTCTTCATTCTGTTAGGGATTGAACCCAGGGTCTTGTGTATTTTAGGCAAGCACTTTACCACTGAACTATATTCCTAACCCTCAATTCTTTTTTTTTTTTTGAATTTTTTAATATATATATATTTTTTTAGTTTTTGGTGGACACAACATTTTTTTTTTTTTAAATGTGGTGCTGAGGATCGAACCCAGTGCCCTGCGTATGCCAGGCGAGCATGCTACCGCTTGAGCTGCATCCCCAGTCCCCCCCTTTTTTTAAAATATTTTTTTAGTTGTTGATGGACCTTTATTTTATTTATTTTTGTGTGGTGATGAGAATTGAAACCAGTGCCTTACACATGCTAGGCAGGCGCTCGGTCACTGAGCTATAACCCTAGCCCTCAATTCTTAATTCTTTGATCCACTAGAGGGAAGTTTTATTTTCTAGATATTGATTTATTTAAATATAATAATATTGATTTATTTTAATACTCTCTGTGTTGACCTCTTGGGCATTCATGATATGTAGCCAGTCTGTAATCTTCATAATGATAAATTGTTCAGTTTTTTCAGCCAGAGAGAGTGATCCAAGTGGGCTGCACCAGCCCAGTGGGAGCTGTCTGCCTCCAAGTGTTTTCTGTGCCAGGTCACCACAGGGCGGCTTCATTATTTTGTTTGAAGTAGATTCCTAAGACATCAGATGTTCTCATTTGTAAGTTCATAAACACATTCCTAAGGCCAAAGTAAATGACTTTTACTTAGCCACAGCTCAAAACACCTTTGTGTTAAAAAAGGAAAAAAAGAAAAGATTCAACATATTTTTATGGGACAAGTTCAGCATTGAAACTTCTGATTGAAAATTGGCATACACAAAACTAATATTTAGATGGGATAGATTTTCATGCAGAACTGTGCTAATGCTTTGGAGATGCACGTGTAAATAAAGCAGGAAGTAGACATGTAGTTTGTAGAGCAATATATGCCCAGAGCTGTAGATATATATGTTAGGAGTCCAAGAAAGGAAGACCTGGGCATTAAAGATTTCACAGAGTGGTGTTTGAATCAGTGGTTCAAGGGTGTGTAAAAAGCAAAGAGGACATTTTATGATCTCTGTGAGGACCAGTAGGACCAGTTTCTGCTCACTATTGTATCCATTTGCCTAGCACAGTGCTAACCATAGACGATGGTGCTCAAGAAATTCAAGTGAGTGAAGGATTATGAAAGGAAGGAAAGGGAAGAAGAGCTTTCAGGCAGAGTCATGAGAAAAGGCATAAGAATGTGTATTTGGAAATAGCAAGATTCTGTTAGGTGAGGTGTAGTATTTAAATAGAGAGAAGTTGCAGGTTAAGGATGGGCTGGATCCGAGGGGAACCCTTTGAGTATCAGTCAGTTTTGCTTACATATGAGTGGCAGGGACTGATCAGGGCTCTGCATGGGACCAGTACTGCCATGGCTGGCAGGTGGTTATTAGTGAGGCTGTGGCAGGATTGGAGTTTGGTTGTAGCAATAAGAACAGAAAGGCCACATGGGGAGAAAAGCTAGAAACCATAGATTGATTAGATTTAGGACTGACTAGATGAGGGTGGGAAGGAGGAAGTGGAGGTGAGTATAAAGTTTCTGGCTTGTGTGCTGGGGAGAAAGTGACAGGTTTAAGTAGGTGAAGTATAAATCAGGAAGAGGAACTATACCTATTTGCTGTTCCGTTTTGTTGGATGGGAAACAGGAAGTCAAAAGTGGGGGTCATTATAATAAAGTCTTTATCTTTTGTAATTTTTTTAAAAGAGTATATTCTTTTCTTTTATATATAGTTTCTTTTTTTATTTATTTTTATGTGGTGCTGAGATCGAACCCAGGGCCTCACACGTGCAAGGTGAGCGCTCTGCCACTGAGCCACAACCCCAGCCCCTTTTGTGATCTTTAAGTAGCAAATAGACAATGCCTGCCCTGGATATTTAGATATTTACTTATTTTAAATCTGGGGAGGTAGACAGGATAGCTGACCTCAAGTTCCTTTCTGGCTTGTTGATTAATTGGGCTTTCTACACTTAATTGTGGAATCCATTTTTTAAAATAATTTTTTTTGTAAGTTTTTAGTTTCAATTTACTTAAAGAAAAAGTTTTTTTTTTTTTTTTTTTTGTTTAACCAAAACTTTCGGGACCACCAAAGAATTATATGTTGAATAAGATCCATCAAAAATATTGCTCCATTTGTAGAAAGTACATAATATTTCTAATCCTTGAGAATTTAGAAACATCTGTTAAATGTTCGTATTTATTTATAAAGGGAATTCCTTTATAAGAAAAGTTTGTGTGAACGTTTTTTAAATGAAATGATTCTTTTTTATTAATTTATTAATTTTATCTTAACCATGTTCACATCCTATTGATGAATCAAAGAATTTGCATCCAAGAATTTGCCAGTTTGGGCTTCTTTTGTTATTAATTTCCTTTTGGAACCAGAAAAGGTGATTTGTTTCAAATTTGGTCTTCTTGATCAATATGTTCTAGTAAAACACTTATTTACCTTTGCCTGGAATGTGATTTCAGCAAGCCAACTTCTACAGATGGAATTGATATTACTTTTTTTTTTTTTTTTGGTGGTGTTGGGAATCAAACTTGGAGCCTCAGGAATGCTAAGGCAGGGGCTCTATCACTGAGCTCATACCCAGCCTTGAAAATTACATTTGAAGTTTGAGAGCTTTAGACCTTTCTAAAGTGAATATGTTTTTTTTTTTCCCCTTCTATTTAAAAAAAAAATTTTTGTAGTTGTATACGGACAGCAGGGCTTTATTTTATTTTTTTATATTTTTATGTGGTGCTGAGGATTTAACCCAGTGCCTCATGCATGCTAGGCAAGTGATCTGCCATTGTGCTATAGCCCCAGTCCCTGTTTTATCCTTCTTAAAGAATTTACCTGTCATGATTTAGTTGTCTTTTCTGTATTATTCAGACTCTATCATTAAGAATACATTGACTAACCAATTTCATTGTAATTCAGTTTTAGGGGTTTCAAAGGAATAAAGGGCTCTTTGCTGATGTGCCAGATGGCTCCAGTTTGCTAAACATCTTGTCTCTCTGAATGGTTTTAATCTATTTGGTCAGTTTTTTATTGATGATTTACTTCTATGAGTTCAGCACTCTCTTGGTGCTGCTTGCTGTTGAGTTAGCTTTCTATGTTGCTTTGAACGTCCCAGCCACTATCCTCTGTTTCCACCCTGTGATCTGCTGATGATTCTCACACACCATAGGTGTAGAAACCAAATATCATTTTATTAACATTGGGTATGAAATAAGACTAAATACACTGAGACTGGCACTCGCTTAAAAACATAGCTAAAGGGCATGCATGTTTTGTGTGGCTGGCTTTAGAGAAAACAATCCGACTTTGTTTTTGACCTACTTATGATTCAAATTCACTTATATTTCAGATTAGTGAGATTTCTAAATTGGGATCCTTGAATAACTCATTTCTTATTTTATACATTTCTCCATGTTTTAAGGGAGTATGGAATCAATACAGCATCTTCATTAGTCCCAGTAGTCAAATTATTGATTCTCAGCAGCAGAATTAATCAGCAATGTTAAAAATATTTTTAAGTGTTTTGGTAAGTGTGAGAAAAAGAAGGCAGCATACAAGGTCTCTTCTGGGAAGCTGGATGTGGTGGACTTGTGATGCAGTGCCTTCCTATTCTGCTGGACCCTTTCACTAGTGCCATGCTGTGCATGTCCCACAGGACCTAGTGGGAGACTGTCTGCAGCTCTAGAAAACCCAAAACCAAAGGCTTAAGGTGATTTGAGCTCAGTAAAACTCTTAGACATAATTGAAGGGACTCTTAAGAAAAATAGGAGTTGGGGGTGATGAATCATTGGGATGAGTCTTTCTGGATTGGGTTACTTTCTGCATCAGACCCCCTTTGGAACAAGCCAGCAATGAAGATGTGACCCCAGGGAGAGGACTGGGGAGGTATCTAACTTTTCTGCATATGAGAGGGATGGATGATCTGGATATTCTATTCTCAGTCCTTTACAGCCTCTTCCTGTTTAGGTCTTCTTTGAAGGTCACTTTTGGCTCTTTCATCTAGGTTTGTACCCAAAGTTTATAAAATGTGATATGTAATGCCCTTCCTCACATTAAACTGGTGTGTACAGTTTCCAGCAATTAGAATGGAAGAAGGAAGTATTTTTACAAATGAACCAACCATGTCACAATCTTTCATTTTATTGACTCAGTCTTCTCTGTGCCAGGTGCTAGGGATAGGATAGTGAACAAATTTTAACCCAGCCTCTTCTCATGGCGTTTTTAAGTTTATAAGTTCATAGGGAAGACATTAGTAAAATATCCTGCTATTCTTTGAAAGCCCACAACAAGGGACCCTGTGGGGTATGTGTGGAAGGAGCAAGGTCCAGGAGGAAGAGGGGATGGGATGGGGATCAGAAAAGCATTACTTGAGGAAGTGTGTTTGGAGCTGAGATCTAAAGGATGAATAGGTAATTACTAGGCCAGGCATGTGCTAAAGGCCCGAGGGCAGGAACTAACAAGTAAATTCCCATGACTGAAGCTTACTAGGGACATAGTGTGAATTGAGGCCTCAAAGAGATATGGTAGGGACACCAGGGGTCTAGAAGGCAAGGTCAAGTGTTTTGGTTTTAATTCCAAGTGCTTAGTAGGTAAGTCATTGCCACAGGTTTTAGAGTCAGTATTTCCCTTTCAGACCTTAACTGCTGTATGAAATGTGGGGATTAGCCTTTTATGTACTGGGGGTCAATCATCACTCTTTTTTCTGCCTGAGCAAAACATATATTGTCTGCAGAGCCCTCTTGCCTTCAGCACCTGCCTTTGAATAATCAGGTTACTTAACTCTGGTTGAGAATATTCCTGTGGGAGTGAATTTTAATCTTGCTGGTACATTCCTGAAGAAGTTCCTTCATTTACATTAATCTGAGTCTTGAAGGGGATTTTTATTAATTAACTTGCTCCAAATAGGGAAGTCACAGAATTACAGACCTGGATGTTGGAAGGTTCCTCGGTACCATCTGTTTTCTTGCTTGGCTCCATGGCAGAGTGGCAGCATGAACCCATTTTACAGATGCAGCTGCTGAAGGCTTGCATGATCCTGCTGTGTCTGGGGGTAAGAAGGTGCTAAGTGGAGAGAGCTTCCTTACACTCAGGATCTTGTGCCTGGACCTTCCTAAAACCTAGGTGATGCATCAAGGAACAGGAGAGAGAGTCAATAAAGAGGTTCCTCTCCTTCCTTTATAATTTCAACAAACGTCAAACATTAAGCAGCTGAATACATACTAGTGATGTCACATTTCTAATATATAAGACTGCTTTCTATTCTATGGGTTTGTTCCCCAGCTATCCAGAAAGCATGGTGAATTTCAGGGAGAAAGCTGTGTTCTCCCTTTCCTGGGGAGATATTCTGAGGGAAGTTCCCCCTCTACCCAGATCTAACATATTGAGAGGACAGATGGCATCAAATAGGGTGAGTAGTCTTGAGGAGCATTGGACCTGTTGCATTTATTTCTCCTGAATGGTAACTGCAGTGACAGAACCTCTCATACATACTTATGCATAAATAAGCTAGAAGTAGGATACATGGTATGACTTGAATAGTGGGAAGAGCTTTAGAAGCCATCTAATTCAGTGGATACTAATTCATCTAATTTGTTGATAGATGAGAATGTGGAGTCCCAGCAAGATTGAGACACAGCCAGGCACACAGGTTAACCATGTTGGGACTAGAACCCCGTGGCTCCCAGGGGTCTTTAGTTCTTTGTGCATTGGTGTGGGTGCTGGGAAGTTGGTTAGATGTTCACCCATCTTCCCAGGGTTGGTGGCATCAGTGTGATTATGGGTGGTTATGCCACAGGACTTGAGAAAAACGCCAACTCAGGTTAGTGCTCACTATGCAACGAGGACCTTTTCAAATTGTGATCACTGAGTTTTAGCCACATATGGTAGCTTTATCATCTGACTGGAGAAGTACTGATAATATTCTAGTAATAAGATAGACTTTAGTTGGTTTGTATAGCACAGTGGCAATACTGATTAACTTTACCAAAACAAAATTGTTCTCTCTCTCTATCTCACACACACACACACACACACACACACACACACACACACGATCTCAATGTATTTTGGGGGATATTGCTATTTTAGCAAATATCTCTCTGTAATAACATCTTTAACTTCGCAGTAGATCTTTAACTTCTTCAGTAGATGTTGAATGAGCAGATGAATAGACAAAAAAATGTCAGCAGTAATGGAAAAAAAATTAAAGGATTGACATGGCTTATAATGATATTGTAGAATTTTTCATCCAAATTTTTTTTGATAGTACTATGGATTTGACCCAGGGTCTTACATGTACTAGGCAAGTACTATATCACTGAGCTACATCCTCAGCCCTTTTAAGTTTATTTTAAGACAGGGTCTGCTAAATTTCCAGACTAGCCTTGAACTTATAATCCTTCTGCCTTAGCTTCCCAAGTGGTCACCCTATTTTTAAAGCAGTTTTTCTTTTTTGGTATCACAAGCATCCTTTGGTTAATGTTAACGTACAGTGTCTTGCTCAAAATAGACGGTCATAAATTTTATTGAATGAAAGGGTAATGCTTGGAATGTAGCTTATCTTTTTGCTGAGAGGTTGAAATTTTTTCACATAAAGCTTCTAATATGTACAATGGGATATGTAGCAGTGCTTCAAACAACAATTCCTCTGGGAAAGGGACTCACTTAATTTATAGTTTATTAGGAAAAAACCCAAAGACAAAATAATAATAATCCATAAACTTAACAAATTTTGTGAGAAGAGTTAGATGTGCTGGGCTTACAGAGGCTTCTAGACTGAGCCTTTCTTTTCCCCAACAGCTGCAGGACCAGAACTGTGGGCAGTGGGTGAACCTGGTAAATATGGGCTCTGGTGCTTGAGCTCTCCTTTTTCTGTCCTCCCCATTAAGAGGTGGCCCTCCTTCCTCTCCTTCTTCCTCCTTTTGCAGGACTCCAAATGTTCCAGTTCTTTGAATATCTTTGCTGTCAAAACAGGAAAGAATTTTATTTTAGATGTTTATACTTATTAAATAAAAACAGATTGACTTTCACTTACTACTTTCTGAATTTCATTCTAATTATTGGCCCATAATTTGTCAACCTTGTTGAAGGAAATATAGGTAGTTGGATTAATTTGTTCACTCATTCTTTCATTTGGAGATGAGGGTACCCTGAAATAATAAAACAACATATCCATGTTTTTCCTACCAAATGAGACCAGAATACCCCTCCCTTTCATCAAGACAAAGTGGAGTTCATTGGTTGGCTGTGGCTTTTCCTGGGAGTTGGTGGAATGGAGAAGACACCATCTAGTGTCATGAACTAGGTTTATCTCTGCCATTTCTTCTCTGTCTTCACTGTCCCCAGGCTGATAACCTTCTCTGTCTCCTCTCCTACCCTGAATCCAACCTGTTCATTCTCCTGTCTTCATTCCAAGTTGCCTAAATTCATATTTAACACTCTAACATATTTGAATTATTTTAAATTAATTATCATTTTTTAAAATTTTGGTATTTCCTTCTGCTTAATGGTCTAGATTATCTATGTGTTTCTATTTTTTCCTACCTCTGCTGAAGAGGATTCTTACAAAGAAGTATGTTATTGGAAGGTGTCTTCTTTGTTCATGGCATTTTATTATATTGAAGTTAGTGATAAACTAAGCCTGGTGTGAGCAGCTATCACAAGTTTTGCAATGACCATGGTATTTTCAGATGTGTATTTAGCTCTACAGAATTAATTCATAAAACTATATTAGTATAAATACAAATTTTTTTTTTTTGTACTGGGGATTTAACCCAGGGGTGCTTTACCACTAAGCCACATCCCTAGCTCTTTATTTTTTATTTTGAGACAGGGTCTCATTTAGTTACTTAGGGACTTCCTAGGTTTCTGATTCCAGCTTTGAACTTGCAATCCTCCTGTGTGAGCTTCCCAATGTGCTGGGATTATAGGCATGTGCCAATGTACCAGGCTAAATATTCTTAGGAAGAAAGAATATATCAAATAACCTTAAGATATAGTTTGTTCGCTTTATATATTGTCTGTGACAATTCTGACTTTTGAAGACTTCCCCTCATTTGCTCTTGCCTTTGCAAAGTTTCTGACTGAATTTCTTAATGTGACTTGAAGCTTTTCTCCCTCTTTGTGGGATGTGAGGGCTAGTCCACACTTCTTGGGCTGTGGCCAACAAAGAGCTGTGACATCTTTCCTGCAGCTATCTTTGGATAACAACCTGTTCTTATATCAGCCTGTTCTTTGAGGGACAGCAGAAAAGGGGACTAGATCTCCTCCCTTTTTTCTATTATCTCCATTCTAGGTCCCAACCTGACTTTTTAGATATATGACATTTTTTAAAAAAAGGTGATAAAAATGACCAAGTCCCAGTCTTGCTTTGGGAAGTACGGGAGCCCTTGAAGGGGAAATATATTGTCTTGAAACATTTGACCTATACCTTTTTCCTGGTATGTGGCAACTTCTTTAGTGTTTTGTAGTTATTTTTGTTCTTATCTTATCTTTTCATCTTTGTCAGTGTGATTCATTAGTGTTTCACATTGCCCAAGTCTGTAACCTTTAGCTCCATGTGGCTTTTGAACACATTTTATTTTTTTCCGTATTTTTTATTGGTACTTTATGGTTGTACATAACGGTGGGATTTGTTGATACATATTCACACATGTACACAATATAATGATATTGGCCAATATCATTCCCCAGTATTTCCCCTTTCCTTCTCCTGGGTCCCTTTCCTGTACTACTTTCTCTTCAGTTTTTATGATATTACACCACACCCACCTTTCTTTTCATTTTTCTCTCCAACTTCCACATGAGAGAGAACATATGACCCTTGACCATCCAGGTTTGACTAATTTTGCTTAACATAATAGTTTCAAGTTCTATCCATTTCCTGAAAATGACATGATTTCATTTTTCTTTATGGCTGAATGAAACTCCATTGTGTACCTTTACTACATTTTCTTTATTCATTCATCCATTGATGGACGTCTAGGCTGGTTCCGTAGTTTGGCTATTGTGGATTGTGCTGCTATAAATATGGGTATGCTTGCATCACTATGGTATGATGACTTTAATTTTGTTTTTGTTTTTGTACCAGGGGTGCTTAATCACTGAGCCACATTCCCAGCCCTTTCTGATTTTTGTTTTGAGACAGGATCTGACTCAGTTGCTTAGGGCCTCCCTAAGGTGCTGAGGCAGACCTTGAATTTTTGATCTTCCGGCCCCAGCCTCCTGAACCACTGGGATTATAAGCATGTACTACTGCACCTGGCATGTCTTTAATTCTTTAGGATAAGTACAAAAGAATGGTATAGCTGAGTTTTTTGAGGAGCCTCCATACTGATTTCATTAGTGGTTGTACTAATTCACAATCCCACCAATAGTGTAAAAGTGTTCCTTTCTCCACATCCTCTCCAGCATTTACTATTTGTATTCTTGATGACTGGTGTGAGGTGAAATCCCAGTGTAGTTTTGCTTTGTTTTTCCCTAATTGTTAATGATGTTGAACATTTTTTCATATATTTGTTGGCCATTTGTATTTCTTCTTTTGAGAAGTATCTGTTTAGTTTATTTGTCCATTTTTAACTGAGTTATTTGAGGGTTTTTTTTGCATTGTTTTTGAGTTCTTCATATATTCTAGATATTAATCCTCTGTCAGGAGAGTAGCTAGTGAAGATTTTTCTGCCATTCTGTTGTTTCTCTCTTCACATTCCTAATTGTCCCCTTTGCTGTGCAGAAGCTTTTTAATTTGGTGCCATCCCATTTATTAACTCTTGGCATTATTTCCTGAGCTTTAGAGGTCCTATTGAGAAAGTTGTTGCTTGTGCCTGTGTTGACCCTACATTTTCTTCTCGTCTAAATACTAGGTCTTTAATCCATCTTGAGTTGATTTTTGTGTGGGATGAGACACTGGGCCTAGTTTCATTCTTTTGCATATGGATTTCCAGTTTTCCCAGCACCATTTTTTAAAAAGGCTATCTTTTTTCCAGTACATGTTTTCAGCATCTTTTTCAAGGATTAGATGACTATATCTGCGTGGGTTTGTCTCTGTGTCTTTTATTCTGTAGCCTTGGTCTGTGTGTCTGTTTTAATGCCTGTACCATGCAGTTTTTGTTACTATAGCTCTGTAGTATAATTTGAAGTCAATTATTGTGATGGCTTCCAGCATTGTTGTTTGTTTGTTTGTTTTTGCTTAGAATTGCTTTGGCTATTTTTCAAATGATTTTTAGGACTGTTTTTTTCTAATTCTGTGAAGAATGTCATTGGTCTTTTGAGGGAGATTACATGTAATCTCTGTGTTACTTTTGGTAGTATGACCATTTTAACAATATTAATTTTGCCTATCTATGAACATGGGAAGTCTTTCCATCTTCTTGTATCTTCTTCATTTTCTTTCTTCAGTGTTCTGTAGTTTTCATTGAAGACATTTTTTCATGTCCTTAGCTATTTCTACGTTTTTTTTTTTTTCCTGGATTTTTTTCTCAGCAGATTCATTATTGGTACATAGGAAAGTTGTTGATTTTGTAACCTTCTACTTTGCTGAATTTGTTTATTAGCTCTAGCAGTCTTTTGATTGAACTTTTTGGATCTTCTAAGAATAGGATCATGTTATCTGCAAACAGTGATAATTTGATTTCTTCCTTTCCTATTTTTATCCCTTTGTTCCCTTCTCTTGCTGGATTGCTCTCGCTAGAATTCCTTGTACTATATTCAATAGGAGTGGTAAGAGTGAACGTCTTTGTCGTGTTGAACACATCTCAAGAGATGGCAAAAAAATCCCCTGAAATTTTAATTTATTTAGCATTAGTTAATTTAAATTTAAATAACCACATTAACTACCATGTTGGAGTATGTAGATCAATGTAAGAATGAGGACTGTATTTGATTTATTTTTCCCTTGTTATAAGAGTAAACTAATTTATGTTGGCGTTTGGTAAAAAACAGTCTATTTATTAACCATATTGTTTATAAAAGCACATGCTTTGTGTTTGAAATTGAAGTTGCCTTGTAATGGTTAATATGAAACTAGAATTAGATAACTTGAATTTTTATGCTTTTCTGAAGCTGGTTAAAAATGAGTTTAAAAAGCTGAAATAACAGAGCTAAAAATTCAAAATTTAATATAAAATTCTACAAGTATCAATATTCATGTTCAAGTAGAAATAAAACAAGGAATGTTAGTCAAAAGTCTTGCTTTCAGTAGCTCAAGGACAAGAAAATCTCTGTTATAGAAACAGGGTAGCCTTAATCACTACTGGGCAGGTACCATATTTACATACAGTTTTCTTTTCTTTTTTCTTTTTTTCTGGTGTTGGGATTGAGCCTAGAGCATCATAACACTGAATTTTACCCACAATCCTCATCTTGTTGTTTTTTGAGTGAGCTCTTGTTGACTGGTCTTAGACTTGTCAGTGATTAGGCTACAGATCTAGTTCATTTTGGATTCCTTGGGTATTTTGTTTATATTCATAGCCAAGCACTACACTGGGAACTTTAGAAATAAGTTGAGAACTTTTATTTCCAATCTGCAAGTTTCCTTCTGCGCTGCTGTTCTCATGATGTCTGGATACTGAGACAGCTAATTTTGGTGCTACCTGGAATACAAGTTTCAAAATATTACCTACTTGCCTAACACACATAACATAAATACACAAGTTTAGTATTCTTTACTTACCTAAGGCAAATGGCTATTGGCAGTTTTGATATAATATAATGACATATTTATGATAGTGGAATCTGAGTGGCATAAAAACTTAAAATGACTCCCCCAAAATAAGGGTGTTTTGGGGATGGAGTTTTGCAAACTTTTTGGAATTTAGTAAATGTGTGGTCTGAGCTAAATTGAATTTAGTGCATTAATAAGCAAACTATTCATTATGAAGACTCCCTTCTTGAAGTTTTGTATCACATGTAGAGCATTCTTCTAAGTATATAAGATAAAAAAGTTCAATCCTTGACAGAAAGTCTTATGTTGTAGTTGATCAGAGAGGGCTTGCATTTAAAATCCTTCACAATATGTGGTATCATGTATACTGGGCTGAAAGGATGAGGGCTTTGAGCAGAGGGTAGTTCATATTTCTTAGGGGAAATTGGAAAGGCTTTGTGGAGAAGGTTGGATTTGAGGGAGCTGGAGGATTGCAGAAAGACAAAAGGACAACATTCTAGGCAAGGAAACCAATGTGAACAGAGGCTTATGTTAAGAATATGCATGGAATATTTAGAAATAAGGAATGGATATGCATGTTGAAATAAAGGTTCCATTCTAGAACCTGGAAGCTAGAAGCATGCTCTTTAGGACTTTGATTGGTGGGACAAATGATAATAATTATTATTGTTTTAAATATTTTTTTGGTTGTAGATGGACACAATGCATTTATTTATTTATTTATTTATTTATTTGTTTGTTTATTGTGGTGCTGAGGAACGAATCCAGTACCTCACACTAGGCAGGCACTCTACTACTGAGCCACAACCTCAGCCCCCAAAGAATTTTTCTTAAGGTGGTAAGGAGTCAGTCAGCATTTTTGAGTAGTGGGAGGATATGTGAGAAGTGAAATTTTTATAAAGATTGATTTCTGTGGTGAAATACAGGATGATAGAGAGAGGGAGAGAGGATTGCAACAGTACAGTCATTAAGATGATCTGTTCTTCTGTTGCTGAAGTTGTTCTGACTTCTTCTTTCTTTTTGGTACTAGGGATTGAACCCAGGGGTGCTTTACTGCTGAGCAATATTCCCCAGTCCTTTTAAAATTTTTGAAGTATTTGAAACAGGGTCTCACTAAGTTGCTGAGACTGTCCTCAAACTTGTCATTCTCCTGCCTCAGCCTCTTGAGTTGCTGAGATTACAGGTGAATGCCTTGTGCCCAGCTTTATCTGACTTCAGTTATTGTGGGAACTGAAGGGAAGGGAGGAATTAGAGTAGTAACGTTTACTTGATTAATAAGAATTAAATTAATATTTATTTTCTTGCCTTATGTGTTTGAGAGGTTTCATGCCTGAGTTAGAAGCAAAATGTTTTTTAGTCTTCAGGGCTGTTTTAAAGGAAAGATGGGTTTTGGATATTCTGAGTTTTAGATATTAGGAGGCCTGTAGATGGTAGGTCCAGCAGGTAGCTGAAGATGGAAAAAGATTGATGCTGATCTCAAATGGAAGAGATGCCTCTTTTCCTTTGGGTTACCAGATGGATTCATGATAATGCATAAGAGAAGTTCTACAGATTGAGTACTGTTTCCTGGGGATGTAAGGAGATGGAGAAAGAGAGAGGCACCAGAGTGTCTTATAGTAGAAAATTCAAGAAGAAAATGAAAACAGAAAACCATTGGGTTTAAGATACCTGAGAATTGAAAGTATTTAAATGGAATAGTTGGAATCAGAACCCAGAGTACACAAGCTTTATGGCAAAGTAGGTAATAAAGAAATAAAACCAGTATGTGTGTAGGCTGTGTGCATGTTATATTCATGTTGGCTATTTCCTTGCCTGCATTTCAGTTATTTTACTTAGATGGCATAGCAGGAGGATAAAAGGAAGTGGAACTCAAAACTGTTGTACAAGTTTTCTATTAAGAGACTTGTTAGAACAACTAGAGTAGGGTAAAACCATTAGTTACCTGGATAATCAAGAGTTAGATTAGTTACATAATGATCCTTCTTCCTGAAGTTAATTGAAATCTGATTTGAAATTTAATAAAATTAAAAGTGAGCACTGATGTTACTGAAAATTATTCTAAATACTATATATATATTTTATATCTCAGTTTCTATGCAGATTTTGGGCCTCTGAACTTGGCAATGGTGTACAGATACTGCTGTAAACTGAACAAGAAACTAAAAGTGAGTATCATAGTGGTAATTTATATTTTGATATTAAAATGTTTGAACCAGGAAATCTACCTGGTGGGATTGCTGCATGCACATCATCTAGTTAGGTAATTTGGGTCTTTGGAAATTTATGTAAGTTCACCTCGAAGTTGAAATCGATTCTTTTGATTATACCACAAAGGACATGTTAACCTCTTTCATTTTTCAGGATGAGCTGCAATATGAGCTGGATTAAGTCATTGGAATAATGATCCAGGAAAGAAAGCACAAATCCTTTTTAGGTTGTTAATGAGTCTCTATCAAATTCCTTCCTAGGTTAATTTTTCTGAAACCTTTGGATCTGCTTTTGTAGACACTGTTACCAGGTGATGAAGGGACTCATCATGATTGGACCTTTGGAGCATGACCATTTTCTCTCTTGTTGAGGCTGAAATTTTTGTGTATTTCTGTAGAGTCAAGAGCCAAGTGAGATAGATGAACTGGCAGTGAGAGAACATTACCTGATATGAGAACTTTACCTGATATGAGAGAATTCAGGCCAGACATTCTGTATTCACCTATAGTGGTTTGTTTTTTATTTATTTTTTCAGTGCTGAGGATCGGACCCAGGGTCTCATGCACACTAGGCAAGTGCTCTACTACTGAGCTATATCCCCAGCCGTCATGTATTGTTTTGGTTTTACATGAGGATCTGGTTCATTTTTCTATACTTACATGTATCTGTTAGAAGGTAGCTTTTTGTTTTTTCTTACACTCTGAGCATATAAAGAAAAGTTATATATAATTTATAAGTATATATATACTTATAAATAAATAAATAAATATATTTATAAATATAAATTTATATTTCTAGATTTGGTGAAGTTATCACATATAAAGCCATATTTATCTTTTTCTTCCAATTATTAAGTGAACATCTTAAATATTCATTTTGGGAGACAGAATATTACACAGCTTAATCTTAAGATAACTACAAAATTATAATCCTCAGCCATTTTAGTATTTCTGTTAGGTAAAATGTTGCTGTTACATGGTGCTGTGTCTTGTACATATTAACTACTCAGTAATTATCTTTCCATTTTTTTTTATTGAATTTAGGTATAAAATGCTGTCTGATAAAGAATATCCTGTAGATTGTGTTCTGTATTTATGAATTTACAGATTTTTGCCATTGATCTTAAGGTGCTAAATGGTCATAGAATGATACCAAAGAGATTTTTTTAAAAGAAGTTAATAATTACATAACATGAAATCTATTATATGCAGCTCTTTCAGAAACTAACTTATAAAGTAGTGTCTGACTTGAAAATGTATTTGTAAATGCCTTTAACTAGATCTGTGCTTTTCAGGAAAGAAGCTACTGTCTTCAGTTTAGAAAATAGAATATAAAATTTGTATTTTCCCAATCATCAAGGAAGTAAATAATATCCTTCTTACATAAAATGAACTTTAAATGGTTGAACCAATAGGGAAAGGGTAATTAATAAATAATTGAAGTTCGTGCTTTTCTTTTAAGGACATAGTAATTTCTTGATAAATCATGTTAAAATGTAGTTGGTATGAACCAGGTATTATAATCAACAACCTGGGACCCAAGTACTATATGGAGATGCCAAAGAGAAAGAAATAATTGTTATGAAAATAAAACCATTGGTCTGATGTACTGGTCTCCTTATAGAAATTGCACAAGAATAGAGGGAAAGAATTAAGTAGAGGGATTGATTATTTTTTTTTCTACCGCATTTATACATAGTTTTTTTTTTTTTTTTTGGTATTGGGAATTGAACCTGGGGGTGCTGCACCACTGAGCCACATCCCATTTTTAAAATTTTTTTATTTTTCATTTTGAGACAGGATTTCACTCAGTTGCATAGGGCCTCCCTAAATTGCTGAGGTAGACCTTGAACTTGAAATCCTCTTGCCTTGGCCTCCCTGGTTTCTGGGATTACAGGTGTTCACCACCAATCCCAGTTTAAAGGCTTGGTTTAATTTGCTTTCATTTACAAAGCTTTCTTCCAACACTATGAAAATTTAGTGAATCTAGATAGGCCCCTCAGTTCATTTCAGTGATCGGATCATTGGCTGGTTGCCCAGAATGACATTTTTAGCTTTAGGACAATTAATGGGTAGCCTAGTAATTTCTGAACCAAATATTAGTAAGTCTTGGGTTTTCTCAGTGAACCAAATAGCCAAACAGAATCTTTGTAGTAAGAGAAAAAGATTTAGTTTATCAATCTAAAGTTGTTGCTTCAGCCTTATTGGAATTTCAGTTTTTTCAATGGTAAAATAGGAATTCTCTCACAGGATTATATTAGAGATACATGTGAAAGAGCTTTGTAAATTTTAAGACCAAGATCCTATACCAAATAAAGTTAGTAATATAACATTTGTGAATTCTTTTGTAGTAAATGCAATACCTCGTTTCTTCCATGAAATTTAGGAAGACTCTCCTCTGATCCTTAGTGCCATCATTTCTAAATGGGAAAGCTGGCCACTGTAATTTTGGGAATTGAAATGACTGTTTAGTCAAGACTCAGAATGGGAGTCCTAGGAGAGGTGTGTCAACTTGCCCAAAGCTGCAAGGTGAGGTCAGGGCTTGATTTTATGTCTCTTGATTACATACTTCACATTCTTCTTTCTGCCTTTTGGGCAATCATAGCCTCTGGTCTACAATTTCACGTGCTCATTGTTCCTACTACTTTGCCTTGTGTTCTTCGAGGATCCCCTGCCTTTTCCTGTTCAGTGGCTGTTACTGCCATTCTGGCTCTTTCATTTCCAGGAACCCAGATTCCAGGCTCTCCCATTTGGAATGTACCCTTCTTGTTACATGCCTGGCTGACCTGTCTCTCACCTTGCTGGGAACTCTAGACCCTGTATCCTCTCAGTCCATAGATACCCTGCTGTTGTCTCTTGACAACAGCTCATGGTTCCTCAGTTTGGCAGGCCCCAGGCACCTTGCCTCTGTACCTTTTGCCCTGTTTGCCTTTCCAGCTCCACCCTTCATGTCTTCCCAGCAGATGATTTCAGTCACTAAATTAGCAATAACTATGGTACTCCTGCCACTCCCAGCCTTGTACTTTTCCTTGTACCACACAGTTGTTCCATGCATTTTTTTATGACGCCCTGTCTGACCAGAGTGCCCTTTCCCTCTGACTTGATAGCTTCTTGCTCCTTAAGACCTTGCTCAGGCGCCACCCTCTAGGAAGCATCTCCTTGCCCTCCTTGATTGGAACGGAGAAAGCTCCCTTGTGTTCCCATACTCCTCTGGGCAGACCTCATGATGTCTTACAATTATCTACCTCCACCTGTCTTTCTCACTAGGCTGTGAGTCCCTAGAGGATGAGGGCATGCCTTATATCTTTGTACCCAGTGCCCAGTACAGAGTTACCAGATTCACAGAAGTTTCTGTTGACTTTGTCATGATTCCCTTCGTTTGCAGAATGCCTGTTATCCTTTGGCCTGCAGAGGTTTCAGAATACCTTGTCCTCCGCATGTGTGCCTCCTCCCTATGCACTGATTTCTTAATCTTCTGCTATTTAGCTTCTCCCTTCCTACTCTACTGAAACGGCTCTATTTACATCTTTTTAAAATTTATTTATTCTAATTTGTTATATATGATAGCAGAATGCATTTCAATTCATATTACACATATAGAGCACAATTTTTCATGTCTCTGGTTGGACACAAAGTAGAGTCATACCATTCGTGTCTTCAGACATGTATTTAGGGTTCTATTTACATCTTAAACACAGAATCTGATGTAAATTGCTTGATCCTCAGACTTCTTTACTACACTCTGAATAATCTGGCATTTTATTTTAGCCAATAACATTATCTTGGAATTTTTCTCCTATATAATTTTTCTAATTTCTTTTGGCACCTTTTATTTTCTACTTGGCACATTTTTATTCCTTCTGGTAAAACTGCTATGATTTTTCTCTTATTCAATGCCATATATAGGTAGGTATTATTTTGCTGTGAATTCTATTCCAAACTCAACTTTTTCATTTCTTAAATGTCAGAAGGTATGTTTTCGGGTTGAGGATTTGAGGGAGTGATTGTTGACTTTTTTTGAGGGGAGGAGTGTCAATGTGCATTACGTTTCCACTGGCCTGAGTTGTAATTGGTTGATTGGAATGGAAAATTATCCATCAAACATCTGCTTAGATTAAAAATCCAAAAACAAAAACCATCATCACCAACAAAAAAATCTTGCTGCTTATTTTAAACTATACTTAAAAAAATTGTTCGTACTCAGAGTTATGCAATAATAGTTTTCTTTTCTATTTGTAGTCAATAGTTACCACGATGAAGGAAGCAATCAAACGAGAGAAGATTTATTGAAATGAGAACAGTTTGCAAAACTGTTTATGTTATTTAGTGTAAAATGTCATTGATGATTGATAAGCTAGAACTGGAATTATTAATCTGGTATTTCAAGGGATTCTTAAACCCTGAAATTACATGTACACTTTTGTGTGTGTTTACTTTTTTCTTCTGGGATGATTCATAGCTTTTTATCAGGTTCTCAAAGAAATCCTTGACACAGACAATGCTAACACTGAGCCAGAATATAAGGGCTTTAAAAAGAGAAGGCTATACCAACAAGACAAAAATTATGGTATTTTAAAAAACAGAATACCTTCTCCACACTTAATCAGTTAAAAACATCTTACAGTTACTAATTTAATAATCTGAAAGTTTTATAACTATGTTATGATTGGACTGGCTTTTCCTAAAATAGTCAATACAATTTTAATTATTGATTTCACTTTTTTCCTGAGAATTTAAAATCCCAGCTGAGGGGAAAATTTTTCAGAAAAAAGGGGACATTTTCAAATTGGGGTTTGTAGTTTAGTGGTAAGGCAATTGCCTAGCATATGTGAAGTACTGGGTTCAATACTCTGCACCACATAAAAATAAATAAATAAATAAAATAAAGGTATTGTGCCTATTTATAACTAAAAAAATATATTTAAAAGAAAGGGAACATTTCTTAGGACAGTGATTTTTTTTTAATACTTGCTGTTGTGAGTAATCAGGACAATTACAGTAATCTTGACAACTACTTTAAAAAGGATTAAAAGAATATTCACAGAAATATAATTTGAATTTACAAAACATCCCACATAACCCTTTCAGGGTGAAAAGGAAGGGGGGAGTGGGCATCATGAAATGAAGGATTGTATTGAAGCATTGAGGTACCTGGCAGATGGCGGGGCTCCAGGAATGTCCTTATTACTGAATGAATCAGTGCAGTAACTCTATCCTGGAAACCAAGCACCTGCCACTGTCTCAGGTGGTTGTACACAGAACTCTTTTGATATGATTAGACCACCTTCTTTTTGTAACTACAAAAACATGTTGTGATTTCTTTATGCACTTCTTTTTTGTTTCAGGTTCATGGGCTTTGGGGGAAGAAAAACAAGTTATATTTTTGGAGATATTTCTTATAGTTTAAAGAGGTACTGGGACACTAAATCAGGAACTCATATGGGAGTGGGTATATGCAGACTTTGCGAGGCCTGGACCTCTTATGCCCAGGCAGGAATCCTTAGTCCAGAAGAACTCTATTATAGAGAATTCTCTCATGCCTTCAACTATATGATCAACAAGCTCAAACAATCCTATGGACAACTCTTCTGTGACATTTGGACTTCTACTTTAATCAAATGTGCCATTTAATTAATGGAATATGTTGGGTTTGGAACAAAATGGACTGTAGAGAGACATCTTTTTCTTTTTAAATAAACTATTCAACCTATTTTATCTTAGCTCTAAATGAAACCATAAACCATATTTTGTTTTGTGCAGCCAAAGAAAATTTTCAAGAATATCCCTTTCCTGAGAAAGTTGGAGGTAAAACATATAGAGGTCATGGCTGCTCACAGGAAGACCTGTTCATTTTATTGCTTTTGCAGTGAGATGACCACTGATTGCTATGGAGGTGCTGATTGCTGCGGCCATTACTGGGCTAGCCTAGTCACCTGTAAGAGAATGATGCCTGGGTCACCATGGTCCCTATGCTATGATCTACTTAATCTGACCACTGTCATTGGCAGAGCTTGCTTGTTTAGAGAAGTGCATGGGCTCTATTTCTTATTAAAGAGCATATTATCCTGGCTGCACTAATATCTTCCTTAGCTTGACCAGACTGATTCATTTAGCTTAATTAAACACAGTGTTCTAACCAGATGACTTAAAGATTTTACTTTTAAGCATGGCAAACAATTTTATGGAAAGGCTGCTTAAAATCTGTATTTAAATGGACCATTAACTTTTATTTTTCTTTTGGTTTTGAGCTTAATCGCATCACCTTTTGTTGTTGAATGGTTAAGTAGTTTGTGGTCTCCGGACCCAAGCTGAATAAGTGCATGATTTGTGTATGTTGCACAATCCACGGATAGCCTGGGTGATTTGTTATTTGTGTAGCATGTCATTATTTTGTCTCTGAGTTGCTGTGGCTTATTTTCATTAGGAATGATCTTACAGATTGTGACCTTTTATTCGGCTTTCCTTTCTGAGGTAGAAAATGTCTGTGTGTGGGTGGGGGTTAACATTCTCATCTTAGTTTGTATTATTCTCTGATAGCAGTCACTTTATTTTGGTTTACAAGTATCATGGTATACCTACTTACTGTGGTTTTCATAAAAGGGGTAAAACTTTGACACTCAGGTAAGCAATGCAGTTCTGGATATTCCTATAGGTTTGTTTGTTTTAATTGATAGGTATTCAACACTAAATCCCATCTTCTATCTACAATTTTGGACCTTGTTAAATGAGACAATTATTGTACCTACAACTAAGGTCATTTCATTGGGGCTGGTGTGTTGTGAATGTATCCCTATGCAGTTATTCTCTTGTGTTTGTAATAAGCATTGGCCTATATTTTGCATCAAATATTCATTAAATTGTGAGCACATGAGACTAGAGACTGGGGCTCTCCTCCCAGAGGGTTTGATGCACACAGCTGCTCCATTTACGCTGATGGAACCAATAGGCCTTTTTCAGCCACGGTATCCTGACACCCAGGTACAGCAAACTGGTTGCCTATGGTCTGTGTTTAGTCTGCAGGCATATTTTGTTGGGTATGAATGCTATGTTGAAAAATTAAAATTCATAATCAACATCTGTGACTTAGGAAAATTTTCACATAATTCTGGATTTTGTACTTCTTTAAAATTTATAGTATCTGAAAATTGGGTGCTCAAATTCCTCCATGGGAGCAGCAGCAGATCCAAATTCTGGCTCCCTGAGAGCATCTGAGTTTGGATCCTATGGACTAACTCTGTTCAAGTCAGCTTAATTCCAGAATCACTAAGGCACTTGTTCCTAAGGTGTTGTCACCCACAGTGCATGGATTTCCAAATTGTAATAAAGGTTTTTAAGGAATTTGGGGAAGGATGTTTATTTTTTTAAATTTTTTAAAATTATTTATTTATTTATTTTTTTAGTCATACATGACAGCAGAATGAATTTTGACATATAATACATACATGGAATGTACATACATCAATCATATTGTCAATTCTATTCTGCTACCCTTCCTATCCTCCTTACTCCTCCCCTCCTCTCCCATCCTTTCTCTCTAAAGGATATTTAGTTTAACATTCTTTTTTAAAGTTGTATGATGTGATTTGGAGCTCCTTTATAAGAGAATTTAAAGGTCTTTTGGGGTTCCTTGAGCAGCTAGACAGTGTTTTAGGATCTATAACATTTATGGGGGTGTGGCCATTTACATTTGTATGCAGCTATTCTTCAAAATTTTAGCAGTATGTTAAGAGTAGTGGATTTCAGCGTGCTGTTTCTGCCTCCTCACAGCATCAGCATCACTGGGTGGGGAATTTGTTATAAATGCAAATTCTCAGGGCCTGTTTCACTGAATGAGAAATTCTGGAAGTGGGATTCAGCAATCAGTGCTTTAATAAATTCTCCAGGTGATGGTGAAACAATCATTACCAGGATTAAATATAATACAATAATATAATAATAAATGTATGTTAGATTTAAATTTAGTTCTTTTTTTTCCCCTGAGCTGGAGTCTCACTGTGTTGCCCAGGCTGGCCTTGAGCTCCTGGGCTCAAGCTAGCCTCCTGCCTTACCCTCCTGAGTTGCTGGCACTGAAGTGTATGCCACTGCCCCTGACTTCATTTTTTTTTTTAAATTTCTGAAAAACTTTAGTACTGTTGACCAGTTCAACCTGAGAGTTATATAAATTGTGAACCACGGAATTTGTTATGGCCTCATAATTGAGATTTATACAGATTATCAAGCTCAGTGAAAGAGTTCAGAGTTTCTCCCATCTCCCACACATGTGTGAATGTTCACAGCAGGCCCTCTTTGGCTCCTGGTTTATGTTCTAGTAAAAGGCAGTATTCTCATTGTATTTCCACCTTGCCCAGGACCTCTGCCTTGGGCAACCCTCTCTGGTGAGCACCTGGTGCTTTAAAAAACAATGAAATACAGTAAACGACTAATAGATGGTAACTGTCATTATTGTTGCTGATGTCATTATAGACATTATAGAGGGCTGGCTGTGTCCCCTTAGGTTAAGAAACTTCAGGAGGCTATATACTGTAGTTTCAAGATAGAAATCTAAAATACAGGATGGCTGGTGGCTGCAGGTGATAATTTGTAATGGTCATGTGCCTCTCACAGGCCAGCAGGCCAGAGGTCTTAGGATTCCTTCTGTGGTATCCTCTCCTTCATATTTAAGACTGAATTCATTTGATTTAATCAGTTCCTAATTTTGCTTTGCTGTAGTACCTAGTGTTTTTGTAATCTTTGAGCTTCTCATGCAAAGTAAAAACAATCTGTAATAAAGGAGGTAGCTCACTAAAAGCTAGAGTTCATGGCATAACTTTGCAGGTGTCCTTCTTGAAGGGCAAGGGTCCTCTGCCAGAATGCAGAGGAGACAGACCACAGTGGGGAAGAGGCAGCTGTCCAGCAGGAGGGTATGATGTTTGCCTGTGATTAAGGCAGAATCTGAGAAAAATCTGTAGGGCCTATTAAGTGGAGGTCTGTTGTCTCCAAACTCTGCCTTCCTTTCCTTGCCCAGGAAGGGTTAATATCCTCTGAAGGTGCTTGGTCATCTAAGTCCTCCTGGATGGTATTGTTTCTCTTAAGGAGCTTTGATTATGTAATAGATAGTTTTTTTTTTTTTTTTAAGGGAGGGGCATGTTAAATGCTTGAAAAGAAAAAAAATATTGAAGGGTTTTTGTTTATTAATTCAATCATGTAAATCATTAGCTAAATAATTTAAGGAATACTTTTTTATCCCTAAAAATTTTCATTGCGTACCAGAATATTTCCTCTGATGAACATGGCTGATAGAAAGCTGTGGGGCAGGGTGACCTGTAGAGGGAAGCCTGGCTGTGGTAAGTAGGGAAATTAGGACAAGGCCAGCACACACAAGGTTTTTCTCTGTTATTCACTTTGAATTAGTTGTGATTCCTTGAGTCAGAACTCAACCCTCTGTGATCTGACCTAGGAGACACTGGCCAAGCTTCACTGAGCAGAAGATCATTTCTTGGCTGTAGTGCTTTTGAAACTTAGAAAATCTAATTCCAAAAACATCTGAGCAAGGTAAATGTTAGACACTTAAAAGTTTTTTCCTATAAATCAGGCAGTAAGTTCTCAAAAAAAAAAAAATAGTTGTATTTTTTTCCTTTTGGCAGTAGTTTCCCGTAGGAAATATTTTAAAGTAATTAGAATTTCTAGGTAGTTTTTTTATGGAGACCACTTTTTATGTGATGTAATTTTTGAAAGCTTGAAAAGGTTAAGAAACTTCTGAAATTTTAAAACATTTTAATTTTGTTGTATTTACTTAAAAACTTTGATAGATATACAGTGAAAGGCAAGTCTCCCTCAGAATTCTGTCCTCCAGCTTCATAGTTCCATTCCAAGGTAGTCTCTGTATCCCAAATAATTTAGAACAAGGGAGAGAGAAAACAAACAAATAAACAAGCCAATACAACAAATTCCAAAACAAAAGCTTGAAACAAACCTACCCAAGAAATGATCATTGGTGATAAAAGAGCAGCATTGTGGCCAGGAGATTTGTAAAATAAATAAAATTCCACATTATTAAACAATAACAGTAATTTGGCACAAAACCTAATTTTTTTGTAGAAAAGAGCATCATAGCAGACAATCCAGACTTCAAGGTAGATTGTTGACATTTTCTTTCCCATAGTGTTTTAGGGAACTAGGAAGTATAATTTGACAGAGGCCAGGAGGCAGAAGAACTGCTGAGACCCGATGCTCACTCAGTCTGAAGCCCTTTCCTGGACAGCTGTCCTGGGCAAGGCAGTCTTTAGATATTTGCCATTCAGAGAGAATAGGAGTACTTATGTCTAAAGAACCTTCACTCCCTCTCCTTTTGTAAATCAGACATGACTTATTGATGGAGAATGATAAGTGGCAAAGCTAACCAACCAAGAAACAGTAAAATTAAATAGGAAAAGGAAATGTCCAGGCAGTGAATAGTTTCAAATTGAGAAAGCAAGCAGACAAGTGTTAACGTCATTGCTAGTGACCTTGAAGTCTTTAGGATAAAGTGTTCACCCAACTGAGATGAATTGAATAAAAGATTCTTCTTTTTTCCTCCTTATTTCATAGGAGTATTTTCAGAATCTGTCAGTAAATAAGGGCATTGATAATAGAGACTATCTTTGAGTCAAACATTAATTTTTAAAGTTGCAATTAAAAAAGGGCACTACCATTTTTAGAAAATGTGATTTTTGGTTATCAAAGAAATGCCTGAAGGGGTGATGAGAATTTCTTGTCTTACAGCTGGGATACATGCAGCTACGTTGTTGCATGCAAAAGCCAAAATAATGAAGTGTAATTCTTAGAATAGATTCCAGAGTTTCCTCTCCTTTCAGGAAAGAGCATGGTAAAAGAGTCTCTGTGGGGTATGTTCAATGTACAAGGAATAAAAATCCACCTTTATGGTCAATATGAATTTACAGAGAATGTTAAAATATATTTATGTACTTATATTTTGAAAACCATTCGTTAAAATACTGTAATTGTCTTGAAATATGAGAAAATTGAGTACATTTAATTGAGTTACATCCGTGTTCTCATTGTACTAGATTTATTTGAGTTTTGATTAATAATTTGATTTTTTTCAACGAATCTTTTTATTCGCCACTTCTTTTTATATTTAACATATATACAGTAGACCGTGATGTTTATTTTGGGTTTAAACAGTTGAGCATGCAGCATAGTGCCTGACATATAGCAAGTGCTTAATTAATTGTTCGAACTCATGAATTTAATATTTGGCTGGTGTACTAAGATGTTTGCAGATATACTTTTGATGATTCACCTTTTCCCATTAACCACTTATTTTCAGTTAATTAAAAGGAAATTTTTAGAGCACATCTTTGAGAGAAAATATTAATATTCATCTCTAAAAATAAAAAATTTAGAGAAGACTTCAGACTGGTTGACTCATTTAAAAACAAACTAAAATATGAAAAGTACGATAACTTATCATGAGAGGGACATGTAGGGAGTGAAAAAGAGTACATAGACTGTATGTAAGATCAGGAATAAGTCATCAGAAATGATTCTTATTAATAGAGATCTCCGTGATTCATTATTTTCCATCACATTAGTCTCCTTTGTTGGAGAGAAACATGTTTGCTGTATTTTCAATTTTCACATCATGGTGGCTGCAGAAAAGTGAAATAGGAATCATTGTGCTGGTGTTCAAATGCCACAGAAGTTACAATTGAAAGGTGTTAAATTTGTGGGTTGTAACACATCTTGGAAGTTAAGGGATGATGGCTACCTTCTGTATATTTTAACATTGTATTTATGGTTGTGCTAATTTTTAAACATTCCTCTTTCTAGTCATACAGCTTATCGAGAAAGAAAATAGTGCACTACACCTGTTTTGACCAACGGAAAAGAGCAAACGCAGCATTTTTGATAGGTGCTTATGCTGTAAGTACTTTCTTCATGATTATTTTCTATAATCAGGCCAGAGGAAAGCTGACACTGTCGATAAACCCTAGCCACTTTTCCAGTGGGACTGAGAGAGGGAAGAAGATTATTAGCAGTTTGGGAACTGATCTGAAATGGAAAGTGTGGACTAGCCCTGATGTAGTGTTTTTTCTTTAGATTTTATTTCCTAGTAGCTAGTAAGAGAATTTTGGAACCACAATATATAGCTTGGATTTCCACAGTTGTATATATGTTTTAATAGAAAGGAAACCTAGCCAAGGACATTTTTAGGGAAAAAAAAATTAGAGTGTGGTGTGTGTGTGTGTGTGTGTGTGTGTGTGAATGTGATGAAATATAATATTAACAAATTTTTTAAAGCCTGTTAAGGTGTTCCTTTTTTATGGGAGAAGAGGAAATACTAGATTGCACAGTGGAGAATTGTTATTACTATTATTTTTATCCAACCATTTATTCAGCCAAACAAATATTTATAGTAGAAAACCTAAATATAAGTCATGCATATATTATAGCTTCCCTAGACATTTTAAAAATAATTTGGAGTAGAAATTCTATTCTCTGCAAGCACAAAAATATCAATGTGAATTCCATATGAACATACAGTTTCTGGAATTTTCTATGTATACTGATATTGGGTAAAAACTTAGAAGGCAGAGTGTTCAGGGTTGAAATGTACTTGCATCCTAGAATGGCTTTTGAGGCATATGTTTGATATCCACTTAGGAATATGTTGGTTTAAAAGCAGGGAGAGAGGTGTCATTTCTCCTCATCCTTGGGTACAGACAGTGCTTCTCTGAAGCCCAGACATACTGCTGCACAACATTTTGAGGGCCTCATCCTGAAGACCTTGACAGAAGGGGCACCAGCTAGTAGACATCAAACTTTGCCAGATCAAATGTAAACCTCTGGGGGACAGAACCCAGAGGTACTGTTGGGAAGGCTGTCAGCTGTTGCAGGGCACAGGATGAGAAGGCAGCAAGCTGACAGCCAGAGTGCTGGGTGCTTCTAGGTGTGAGGTGCCCAGTTCTGGCTGCCCTTCCTCCCAAAGCGGCTGTAGTAAGCCTTGGGCTATCCTTTGTGACCCCTTTTCTTTTTTGCTCTGTAGACAGCATGGGACAGTACAAGGAATAGTGGCTAAGAATCAGACAGGCATGAGTTTTTCATGGTGAAGGGGCTTTGATGATTGGTAAGCCACTTTATCTCTCTTAGCTTTGTTTAGTTTCCTTATCTGTAAAATGAGAGGGTTCGATGTAATGACCTCTAAATTTTCTTTCAATTCTTAGGACACTTAGCACCAGCTAGGCTATTGCTTTTATTTTAAGCCAGCTAGGCTATTGCTTTTATTTTAAGAGTATACACAAAAGCTGGCTGATGGCAGGAAGATTCAGCGAAGGGCTGGTGAACTGAATGAAGCAGGCATGCTTATTTTTCAATTTACATTGATAATTACTACTCATTTGAAACTGATGATGGATGCTGTGATTAAAATATGGGGCGCCTGTCCTGATCTCTGGACTGAAGCCATGTAAACAAGTGTGTTTTTCCTGTGGGGTTTTGTGATGCTTTGTGAGCGTGTAATTTGTTGCTCCTTTGTCATAAAGGATTGCCATCAAGAAGGGGTCATCATCTGCTGATTCTCTTTTTTTTTCCCCTGCTTTCTCTCCCTTGTCTCTTCTCGCTCTCTTTTTGCCTGTTTTTGTTTTTCTTTTCTTTCTGTTTTGTTCAGTGTGACCCTTCTTTTTAGTAGATACCTCCAGAATTTGGAAATGAAGTCTAGTTATAATAGGTGCATTGAGCTCATGATAAAATATGTCTTCTAATGCAAAAATTTCTGCCACTTTAAAGCAACCCAAAACAGTCACGGTATGGTGGAGAAGTGCTGAGTACCGTGTGAACTCATCTTACATGCTAGTTACAGTCCTGAGTGTAAAGTCATTATTCTTGTATTGGTCATTTCCCAGTTGATTTATCTTTCCTAATTTTGGAGCTGTGTTCCCCAGAAAGCTGCATCACACAAACCCTTCATAAAAATGAAACTAGGGATTGCAGTCTTCAAAAATGTTTTATGCCTTTCTTCAAATCATCTGAATGCTCTTCATTGTTGACACACATTTTTAAAGAAGATAATAATGTGCATTGTATATAGGTCTCAGTTTTGTGAAACACAAATTTCACATGTGTTTCAAGTTGCTAGTTGGAGTAGTCTCAGTCTTATGAAGGAATCTTCTCTGAATACAACCTTTAGAGCAGCTACAGAGTCTAGGTGTGTGTTTTATCAGAGAGAAGTCCTTAGCAGTGAATGAGTCCTTCTTTTTAAAATGAGGAGTCAGCCTTCTCCCAAGGAGTATTTACTAATAAAAATATTTTGTACTAGAACAAACCTTTTTCTCAGAACCTTAGTTTTTTTCTTGGTAAAATTTGGATAATACCAGGGTTTCCCTGGCTATCTCACAGAATTATTCTGAAGACCAAATATCCAACAGCCTGTTGGATAGCTCTGCTTTGTATATCTAAAGGATATTTCACAGTTATGATGGCAGAAGAGAACTTTTTATTCCTTCTGTTCCTAAACCTGTTTATTTCCTAGTCACCTCCTTTCTAGATGTAGAGTAACTGCCATCACTGGCTTGCTGTATCAAAAGATAGTGGTCATTTTGCTTCCTTTTCCCTCATTCTCCTTATGCTTGCTGATAAGTCTGGTCTGCTGACCCTCCACGGCACATGTGGAATCAGAACACCTCTTTTCATGGATGGCTGGTTCCAGCCATTGCCGTTGTTCATGTGGATTACTACCACAGCTTTATACACTTCTCCTTTTTCATATTTTTATTTCCCTTTAATGTAGTTGCCGTACAGTTGACAGAGTAGTCTTTAAAAAAATATAAGCTAGATCACATCATTATCCTGTTTCAAATCCGATTGCTCCCTGTTCTTGGCATAAAATTTGCCCTTCATTAAGGTCCAATGCAGTAGGATACACTCTGATCTCAAGGGCTGACCTCTGTCAGGCTGTTCCCATCACATTGGCCTTCTAACCGTGAAGTTCTCATGCTCACTTCCATGAGAAAGTCTTGGTATTTGTGCTGTCTGGAATGTTCTTACTTCATTATAGTAATCATCTTTCTCTTAGCTTTTTGAAGAGCTGGGGATTGAACCCAGGGCATTGCTCATGCTAAGCAAGCTTTCCACCTCTGAGCTATATCTCCAGCCTTCGAACATGCTTACTTCAGACCTTTGCATGCCTGGTTTCTTCTAATGTTACTATTTTAGAGAGACTTGCTCTCAGATTATACCCAGCTCCTCCCTTAGTCACCTCTGAGCCTTTACTATTATTTATTTTTTTATAGCACTCTATTATTTGAAATTACCTTGTTTGTTTGTTTATACATTTACTTGTTTATTATCTCTATCCCAAACTAGAGGGTAGGGACCTTATCTGTTTTTTTTTTTTTTAATCTCAGGCCCAAAGCAAGGGACCTAGCTGACCTTGTCCTGAAACTTCTGAAAATGAGAGCCAAAATAGATCTTCCTAAGTTGATTTTCTCAGGTATTTTGTTACAGTGACTAAAAGTAAATACAAACATTGAGTATCAACTTTAGAACTCTGCCAGGTACATAGCAGATGCTCTGTAAATATCTGTTGAATGAACAAATGATGGGGTGACGAAATAGGAAAGAAAAAAGGTAATTCATGGGCAACTCCTGAAAATGATCAAGTTGAACTTAAAGTGGTGTTTCAAAATTCTTCAGATGATGACTGAGCCACTTGTGGTCTCTAAAGATACAGAATCAAAGCAGATTTTAAAAATAAGCTTTTATTTTTTCATTTTTCTATTGTGGTAAAATATATATAGCATAACCTTTACTAGCTGAACTATTTTTAATACGAGATTGTTTAGCTTAGAAAGTTAAGTTCCGTGGTATTAAGTATTTTCTTATTGTGTGTACCTATCTCTGCCTCTTGCTTTTGAGTGTGAAGTCTTGTGGTGAACATGACATACTCACAGAGTCAGGACTTTGTATGTGGTTTCTTAGTTGGAGGATGATTTCAGTTATGCCACAGAAGATTCTGTGTTTCTATTTCCTTATCTCTAAAGGGGCAGAGCCTTTTTATCCCTTCTCTCACAGAGTTATAAGCATCCAAAAGGAGATTGAGGCAAACCTGGGAAATTTAGCAAGAAAGACCCTGTCTCAAAATAAAAAGGGCTGAGGATGTGGCTCAGTAGAAGGATCTATAGAGAAGGAAACAAAATATGGGGTTTCTGGAGTGGTGTGGTTAGTGAGGATCACAGCACCACTTAACAAAGATAGGCTTCCTTTCTCCTCACTTTCTATGCTGTGATATTGCGCTCCTTGAATTGGAGGTCTCTAACTTTAAGAAGAGATCAACTTTGCCAGAAAGATGTTCTCCTTCCAAGGCTAATGCAAGGTTTTCTTTCTTCCTTTCTTCCCTCCCCCACCCTTTCTTTCTTTCTCCACGGATTGAATCTAAGGGCACTTAATCACTCAGCTACGTCCCCACCCCTTTTTATTTTCCATTTTGAGACAGGATCTCACTATGTTGCTTAGGGTCTCACTATGTTGCTGAGGCTGGCCTTGAACTTGCAATCCTCCTGTTTCAGCCTCCTGAGTCACTGGGAGTACAGATGTGCACCACTGTGCCCTGCTCTGATGTGAGTTTTGAGAAGATGGCTTTTCATGTTCTAGGAATGAATTAATTAGGTACTTGCCATGTGCTTAAAGAGTAAGACCTTCACTCTATGTTAAAGTATGGTTTTCAGTTCACAGGCCTATGGCAACTAGGACAAGGAGAATTTCAATCAGGTTATAATGACTGAAGAAATGGAAAAACAGTATGTATGAGAAGTTAAATGTGATTGTTTAGCTTAGAAATTAAGTTCAGCGTTTAAGAATCCCATTTTTTTTTCAATATGTGGAAAGTGCTTAAATAGATGGTAACCACATTGTGCTTTCCTAACTCAGTTGTTAAATCCTAGCATTGCTAAATGAGGGGTCTACATTATGTGTTATCTGAGACTAGCCTGAATCAGATGTCATGTCTGGATTGGAAATGACAGGACTGAGGTTTGCAGACTTTCTAACCATGTCTGTGTCTGCTTTCTATTTTGCAGACTACACATAAGGCCTTACTAGTCAGATTCCACTACTGTGTCTACTGACTGATTGCAGACACTGTTCTCCTTCTGGCTTAGTGGTGGGGAGCAAGGACTCTAGTACAGTTACAGACTCAGCTTTGAACCCACTTGTTAGTTTTGTGCCTTAAGCAAGTTATTTCATGTGACCAAACTCCTGTTTTTTTCTTCTTTTTGCATCTTTACAATAGGGACAATAATGTCCTGCTTAATAGAGCTGTGCTAGGGCCTGAAGGAGACATGTGCACAAAGGTGATATCCATGTAGTTTGCAAGCACTTAGGGATGCTTGGTGGCTCTTGGCAGGGAGGCTGTGTGGCCTTCCCAGTGTCCTGTCTTCTAGGACCTGTCATGTGCTGAGACTCTTAGACAAAAAGAGGCAAGTAACACTCAGATCTTCTTAGACTCTCAGCCTTGAAGATCTGATTGTTACTTACCTCTTGTTGTCCTCTTAGCTTCTCAGGACCCCCTGTTTCACACTTACATCCTTCCTTGGCTCAGCAAGACTCAGAGGGTTGTTAATATGATTATTGCTTAGTATAATTCACTGGAAGGCGTGAATATGAGGTTTTTTCTTCCCCCTTTTAGGATGTTATTTGCATTTTCAATGGAAGAATCTCTAAACCAAACAAATTTCTCATTTTGTGAGATGTAGTCAGGTATTCGTTAATTCAGGAAATATTTATTTAGCTCCTATGAACCTTGCCTAGTGCTATGGCAGGCTTCAGGTAATAATAATAATAATAATAATAATAGACAAAACAAAATAAAGAATACCTATTTTCAATTGGGGACAGATGAGGCCATAAATAATTGTGAAAAGGGTGAATAGGTGCCAAGTTTGGATAAATGTGAATTCATTCAAAAAATGTTTTTGAGTGGTTATCATACAACAGGTGTTGTTCTAGGAATTGAAGGTTACTAAAGTCAGTGAATTCCTGCTTTCTGGTGTGGGTGTATGTGGACCAGGGGTTAAACCTGGAGAAAGGGAAGGATTAGGATGGACATGCCTGTGGGCCAAGTTGATAAGGAAGGTATCAGACAGAGGGCCCAGCATGAAGGCTTTTTTGGGGGGACCTGGGAGTAGGGATTAGAAGAAGATTAATTATATTTTGAATATATAGTTTGAAAAGGTGATAATTTAATGAGAAGATGAATTTTTTATGATTTATAAAAACTCTTACAAAATGGCATAACAACATTATAGAAGAAAAAAAGATTCTCCTTCAATTTCATCAGTCTAAACCTGAACTATTTACTTAGTTTTGTGAACCCTTTTTTATTTACCTACATATTTTGCCATTTTGTCACTTGGATGACAAGTAACATTCCATTTAGAAGTTATACATTCTTGTTTTTTACATATTTGATTCCTTCTAAACTTTTTACTAATGTGACAAACATCTTGCATTATAAATATTTCTACACTTGATCTTAGCTGATTACTATTTTTAATGGATTTTTATCTTTAAAATGTGGTTGATAGTTTTTTTTAAATAGCATTTTAAGTTTCTTGAAGCATATTACTATATTTAAGTCAGTTTTCACTAAATTTGGTATTATGTGGAATCTTTAGTTTTATGCACCTTTACATATTAGATATGAACTTTTAGAAGTTCAATTGGTGAGATTCACAATTTTAGAAACTTTAATTGCTGGAAAATATTACCTTATTACTTTACTAATTATTTCTTTGATATGAGTCTTACTAACGTGGTTTTAATTATAGTCCTATTCACTTTTTAAATTCTTTTTGTTTTTAAATTGTTTCCTGTATTTGAACCATTTAAAAGTTAGAAAGTGACTATTAGTCTTTGAGGAAAGAAGTGTTTTCCTTGTGTCTAAGTCGCATCAGGGCAAGAAACCACACCCATCAGTCCAAATATCTAAGAAATTAGAAAGTCCCTAGACCCTAAGTTCTATTACTCATCAAAATGTTGTATTAGTAAGTTCTTTTGTATGTGTACCTGAATACAAATGTGGTTAATTGGAATTGCAGATAATGGATTTATTGATTATTCAGCACTAAGCTATCTTTTGAATATATGCAGAAAATTATACTCAGAACAGTATTAGTTAAAAGTGATTAGAGAATACCCATGTTTACATCAGTGGAAGTAGATACTACCTGGCCAGTTAACTATGAAACTGGTTTTTATTTTTATTATTTGGATCAAGTGTGTTAGTTTCCTGAATCTCTAGCTCATAATTCATTTGTAAATTGTGGTTTCAGAGCTGCTTTAAATTGTCATAAAAAAACTGTAAATTAAACAAAAATCAGGCAAAATATCCAGAAAAATGTTGGTTTAAAATAATAAAGGCATTTACTTTAAATATTTATTAAAATAGTAATATAACAGATGTCAGCTACATGAGTTCTGTTATACTCTGTGGCTTTTTGGTCACTCTAATGGATAGCATCATGCTTTTGCTTACTGAAATTCATAGAGAGGAAGGGAGGGGTGGCACATGGCTGGGGCAGGGCGATTTCCTGTTTGCAGTTCCTTCCTTTTATAGATTGATAGGCAAGAACCCCTTTGTGATATTGCCTGGAAGTGGGCCAGACAATCTTTTATTTCTGTAAGCTTATATTTTTTGGTGGCTTTTAAACAAGTCAGGCTCCCGAAAATTATACAACATTTTAATTTCATACTACTTGAGACTGGGAGTTCTGCTAGTTTTCTGTACCCAGGTAGTGCAATGCTATCTTAGCCAACTCTCCCTGTCATTTTAACTGTGGGCTGGAAAAATTAGCTGTTTGCTTTTCATTTATGGAAGGTTTGTTTCTCAATTTACACTGCATATATCTTTTCAGTGCCTTTTCCTTTTCTTCTTTTGGCATCCTGATGACAAGGGTTCTGTGTGCTTGAGTAAGTTCTCCAATTTATATACACACGCACAGCTACACACCCACACACAAACATGCACACGTATTAAGTACTATATATTTAGTATTGACATATTGTGTGTGCTTATAGTAATTTAAATTACTAATTTACTCACACATTTATGAATTTCAGTAGCCTTGGAATGACATGCACTTTTTATGTGAATAGTTGTGTCCATTTGTTTCATTTAATACTGAATTGAGAGGATATACCTTTTTAGTGCTTGAAATTACTTATTTTCTTATTTATTTTCTCTCTAAGGGAAGGAACTTTGTCTTATTCTCTTCTCCACCACAGCTGCAGCATCTGGAAAAGTGTCAGACACATCCTAAATACTCAATAAGTGTTTGAAGAACAAATAACTAAATGTTTAATGGATAAATAAATCTTAGTTGGTTATCTTTCACTGTTTTAGAAGTTTAATATAGAGTAATTTAAAAGCTGGAATGCTTAATGATAAATTATGAAGTCAGTACTAATTGTAAAAATAACAGAATCATCGTGTTTGAGGCATTTATTTTTTTAGAAGTTACTGAGTAAAATGAACTATCTTATACAGAACTTAAATGGATTTGTTGATAACGCAGCATTTGAGATTAGTATGACAAATGATAGTCTTTAAATTTTAGCCTCAGCATTGTTGTTTCTCAATAGGTGAAAATCCTTTTTCATACATATAAATAGTTGCTAACAAATCTCTGTAATTTTTTAAAGCTGTCTTTGAAACCTTAAGATAATTTTCAGTAAGAAGTAATTTGAATGTTCAGAAGAGGAATACTAGAAAAATTTTAATCAGAGTCAAGTCTTCAAAAATTTAGCAGCATGCATTCATTATGGGGGAAAAAAAAGGAAGGAAAGAGGTACTCGAAGCCCTGAAGTCATTTTCCATTATCAGAATGTGACTTTAAATGCATTTGCCATGCCTCAGATGAAATCATATCCTGTACATGTCTACCTGGTTTTCACCTGGCATTTACCTGTGTTTGAGCCTTTGCTGTTCAGTCTCATACGGAAACCTGGATGGAGCAGGCTCAGATTCTCTGCAGAGTTACAGCTATCCTAATCAAGGAGATGTTCTACAATATATACAGAGGTTGGAGATACTGTTTCCCAGTTTTATGCAAAATGAGGTTATTGACTACCCAGTGATTATATATTGGTAAAATTTGTTACTGAATGCATTTGATTGTGCTTATTCTTTTAATTTACAAATAAACTTATGAGAATTAAATAAAATAGACCTACTTTAACAGAACTACTGAAATATGTCCACAGGAAACTCAGTAGGAAGAACCTTGCTCCAGTTTTGCTTTTTTGTGTTTCAGTTGGTGAATTTGTTCAAGGTCAAATCCAGTTAGAAAGAGTAGAACTCAGATCCCAGGTTCATCCAGTAAAAGCACATAACTGAGCAAGGGCAATCTTGGGATAATACTCTGTGTTTAAACCATTAATAGTCTACAGAAGATTAAAAATAGAATATAACATAGAAGGGTTGACTTTTCCAGTTTTAAAGCAGTACTGTGGTGTTTCAGATACCCTAGTGACACAGTTTCTTTTCCAGGTAACATTGGGGCTTTGATTCTGGCTAGTGGGGCTCACACCCCAAATACCTTTGTGTATCAACTAGGTGCAATGGTAGCTCTTTTTGTGTTTGCTTTGGGGATGTTGGTAGATGTCTTAGGGTAGGTCTAAGTATAAGGAGTGATGGAGAAATAGGAGAATCAAGGACTGCCATGGAGTGGTCTGGGCTAGTATTGTCTCAGGATAACTTTTTCCAAGATTTTTTCCCTTTATAATCTACCACGGGAAACATTTTGCATCACAGCTCTGTATGCATGCCCTTTTCACATATATAATTAAAAAAAAGGTTATAAGAATTTTTTTTTCCTTTACAGTGTGTGAAGCATACTCATAATTCATCTTCTGTTGTATTTTATTTTTTAAGTTGTCTTTATCCATTAAATTAATTTGGCTACTCACTAATGGATTATGACCTACACTTTACAAAACAGTCATTGGATAGTCTGCTTACTGTGCTTAGATCTGAAAGGTATTTACATGTTATTTTTTTGGCATTGATTTTGGTCCACAATACTCAGGCAATTGTGTGACCCATCTAGGTTAGTCTATGATTAATGTGATTAAGAAAAACTGAAACTGTTCTGAACTCCTCTGAGGCTCCTATCGCCAAATGTCAAAATGTGTAAATGGCTCCAGATGGTTTTTATTCAGTTGAGACTTGATTTTAAGGGCTCAAATAGTAGTATTTATCTTTTCATATTCCACTCTCATTTGAATCACTATGTTACACTAAAACTCTCATTGCTCTTCCCTTCTTCCTGGCAGCCAAAAAATCTGCATTTATTCAGTTGGGGACAGACTTGAATTTTTAGATGAGAAAAACCTGTACATGGGTTAGCACTGGGTTCCTGAGGAGGCAGCCTGTGTCCGACTTACTGGGTCTCTCCTATTAGTGCCTCATTGGGCTCAATTTCTAAGTTTGTGCTAATAAATTACGTAATGCCCTATTCACTTTGCAACATCTCATTTTATATCTTAAGGTTTAAAAGTGGTTTTTGATTGCATAATTTGAATCTATGTAAATTTTATTTCAAGAAAGTTTTTTTCTGTTTGATATGGTGAGTAAAATCATATCTTTTCTCTCACTGTGGGAAGTGAACTAAATCATTAAAAAACCCCCCTCCAATGTACTTTATGAAATTTTAAATAAAGGAGAAACTAATTGCAAATTCTGTTGGGGTTGAAAATAGCATGTAGCATGGAAGGGTTGAGTTATGAACATGGAAGACATGTGTTCAGTTATTCCTAAGATTTGTAGTGCTCAAAATATGGTTGTCATGCTAATAAACTCACCCTGTGTGTCCATGTAAACTACTAGGCTCCCCTGCTAATGCCACTCTGTCTCTTGAGTCTTTCTTAATTTTCTTTCTCATTGTGCCTCTGCCTTGGCTTTGCTTGCCTTGTGCCTATCTTCCCCAGGTCCCCATGACAAATGCTGGTAGGACTTTTGAATTTTCATTAAGGAAAAAGCCAGGGTTGTGGTTAGACTGCAAAGTCATGGTTAATAAAAGTAAATAGCAGGGCTGGGAAGGTATAACCTTGAAGAAATATTTAAGAGTCACTGCAGTACCTCACAGAATTATTTAATAGGGAGTAACATTTGTGGTTATGGTTTCAAACTAATGAGCAGCTAGGCAAGGCTTTCCATGTGAATATACATACTGTAGGATGAATCAGGCATAATTTTTTTGAGAGTGGGTGTATGAGTCATTTAGTGGGCTGGCTTTGGGAAATTTTATTCAATTAAGAAAAGTTATCCTCCTTTCAGGTAAACTTTTCTTGGTGTTTTCTATTTGCCTCACTTCTCCCCTCTAGATAGTCACTTTGTCATTTCCTTATTCCCTGACCCAGAACAAGGCTTAATTATAGCTTTTCTCACCTCGTCTTACAATTTACTGTGCATACTAGAATGCACTACAATGAACTCCTTGCAGTTACTTGCTTTGCAGTCTCTCCCCTACTAGAATAAGCTCCTTGAATAAAGATGACTCTTACTCATATTTATATCCATAGTCCCCAACATAGCATCTACCTCTGCTGTTTTAATGAATAAAGGAATGAATGAGATAGGAAATCTCATTGGAGAGAATTCAAATTCGCAGTGGTGACTGATCTTGTACTAATAGCATGTAAGAAGTCATGCATATGGACTCCAAGTTCAAAATCTTCATCATGCATGATTTTATCCACAATTTTAATTTCTGCAGTTTAGTTACCCCCAGTTAATTGTGGTCTGAAACTATTAAGTGAAAAAATTCTAGAGATACAACATTCATAAGCTTTAAATTGCACACCATGCTAAGTAGTGTCATGAAATTTTGTACCAACTGGCTCCATCCCACCAGAGATGTGACTCATGCCTTTATATGGTGTATACACAGTGTATATGCTACTCTCCTGGTTGTTACTCATTAGCTGTCTTGGTTGTCAGATCCACTGTTGCTGTATCTCTGTGATTTTGTTTATGTAACCCTTACCTAGAAACTTAATGCTGTGGCATAGTGTCTATACCATTCACCTCACTTCATCAATCACATAGGCTTTGTATGTTACGTAATCATAATAAGAAGGGTGGGTACAGTGTAATATTTTGAGAGGGAGGGAGGGTAGGAAAGAAAGAGAGAGAAAGTAAGGGGATACAGTCACATAAATTTTATTACAATATATTGTTATAATTATTCTATTTTATTATTGTTTTTTGTTATTAATCTTTTTAAAATTCTTTTTACCTTTATTTTATTTATTTAGTTTTATGTGGTGCTAATGATTGAACCCAGTGCCTCATGCGTGCTAGGCGAGCACTCTACCACTGAGCTATTAAGCTATTAAGTTATGAATCTTATTGTGTCTAATTCATAAATGCAACTTTTATCATAAGTATGTATAGGAAAAAAACAGTGTATGTAGTGTTTAATTCTGTCCATGGTTTCAGGCATCCCCTAGATGTCATAGAAAGTATTTACTGTGTATAAGAGGGGACCTCTACTTTTATCCCAAGGTCTTGCCCTTGACCACTATCACCCAATCTTAGCTGCAATACTTTTGATTTGAAATCATCTGCTTGATAAGCATGTGGGAATGAATCCATCCTGTACGCAGAATTTAGGCATATGTTAATAGCATTGCAGGGTGTTGTCTGTTTTAGAATTGGGATACTTAAATCCCATTAGTTTGAATATGGCAAAGTATTTAGGTCCCCTTCAGAAATGAATGAGTTTTTGAGAAAATTCCCAGTATCTGTGAGTTGTAGTTTTGGCAGCAAGCTACATGTTTTATCCGCAGCCAACTTTTAAGTTTGTGGTTTTTTGTTTTTCCTAAAGACACATCTGTGAAATATAATGGAAATAGTGATGAAATGGGGTTAAAATTTTGAAAGTTTCTAAAATCACTCTCCCTCCTCATCTCAAAGCTGGATGTACGAATTTAAAAAAAAAAGCTTTTAAGATATTGGTATTGGACTGGTGCCATGATTAGCACATAGTTAAAAAATTAGATATTAGATTTTTTTATATGCATATTTACTGATGAAAATATCTTAACTTATGAATTTAAGGAAGAGGAAACCAGATTTAACTTGTTTTAAGATCTATTACCATTAAAATTTTGAGATTTTTACCAAGAACATGGACTACAGGATTCCCTTTATTAACTCCATGTTATTCCCCACCCCTAAAAAAAAAAAAAAAAGCATTGGTCTACTTAGATCTCAGGTAAAGTACAATAACGAAGCTTTTGGAGCTTTGTCCCCTCTAGTATTCATATGTGGACCTATGAAAGTTATGTATAATTCATTCTACCTTCCTATTCCCATTTCCCCTCCCTTCTCTTCATTTCCCTTTGTTTAACCCAATGAACTTCTATTCTTCCCTCCCTCTCTTTTTGTTTGTGAGCATCTGCATACCAGAAAGAACATTTGGCCTTTGTTTTTATGGGATTGGCTTATTTCACTTAGCATGATAGTTTCCAGTTCCATCCATCTACTGGCAAATGCCATGACTATTATGGCTGAGTAATATTCCATTGTGTATATATACCACATTTTCTTTATCCATTTATATGTTGAAGGGTATCTAGATTGGTTCCATAGCTTAACTATTGTGAATTGAGCTACTGTAAACATTGATGTGACTGTGTCACTGTTGCATGTTGATTTTAAGTCCTTTGAGTATAAACCAAGGAGTAGGATAACTGGGTCAAATGGTGGTTTCATTCCAAGGTTTCTGAGGAATCTCCATACTGCTTTCCAGAGTGATTGCATCAATTTGCAGTCCCACCAGCAATGTATGAATGTACCCTTCCCTCCACATCTAATATTTATTATTATTTGTATTCTTGGTAACTATCATTCGGATTAGAGTGAGATGGAATCTCAGTGTAGTTTTGATTTGCATTTCTCTAATTGCTAGAGATGTTGAACACTTTTTCATATATTTGTTGACTGTAATTCTTCTTCTGTGAAGTGCCTGTTCAGTTTCTTTGCCCATTTATTGATTGGGTTATTAGTGTTTTTGGTGTTAAGTTTTTGAGTTCTTTAGATATCCTGCAGATTAATGCTCTATCTGAGGTGCAGGTGGCAAAGATAATTTTTCCTATTCTGTAGGCTCTCTCTTCACATTCTTGATTGTTTCCTTTGCTGTGAAGAAGCTTTTTAGTTTGATATTATCCATTTATTGATTCTTGGTTTTACTTCTTGTGCTTTAGAAGTCTTGTTGAGAAAATTGATTCCAAAACCAACATGATGAAAAGTTGGACATACATTTTTTTTTTCTAATAGGCACAGGGTCTCTGGTCTAATGTATACGTAGGTCCTTGATCCACTTTGAATTGAGTTTTGTGCAGGGTGAGAGATAGGGGTTTAATTTCATTTTGCTACATATGGATTTCCAGTTTTTCCAGCACCATTTGTTGAAGAGGTTATCTTTTCTTCAATGTATGTTTATGGATCCTTTGTCTAATATGAGAAAACTGTATTTATGTGGGTTTGTCTCTGTGTCTTCTATTCTCTTCCATTGGTCTTCATGTCTGTTTTGGTGTCAATAGCATGCCATTTTTGTTACTATAGCTTTGTAGTATAATTTAACGTCTGGTGTTGTGATGCCTCCTGCTTCACTTTTCTTCCTAAGGATTCTTTGGCTATTTTTTTCCCCAAACAAATTTTGTGACTGTTTTTTTCACAAAAAAATTCTATGATTTCTATGAAGAATATCATCATCACTAAAACTTAATAAGGAATTTTCCTAGGACCAGGAGACTCAGAATAAAACACTTGTCATAGGAGGCAGCACTGGGAGGGATAAACAGCCTGTATTGTTGGCATTCCTCTCCTTCTCACCCTCTGCCATAGCAGCCCCCAGCTTACTTACACACCCATGGTCCAAGCAAATACTGTGGTGTGAAATGACCATCACCTCTCTTCTCATCTGCCACTCCTTGTCATCCCTGTGTACCCCTCCCTCTCTGTTTGTGCCTACTCCTTCCTTCCACCACTTTTCTCCTCCTTCTCTTCTGACCACTTCTCCTATCGTCTTGTTTTTTTCTTTCTTCTTCCTCCTTCTTCATCAGATAACACATAGAATCACAGTATTATGATAACTGGAGTATTTTAATGGCTTGTAACTGTCTCTGAGTTACTCAAGCTTAAAATTTAATAGTGAGTTTTCAGGTGGCTTAATCAGAAGGGAGAAGTAGGTGCTATAGCCTTCCCTCTTTCATGAAGCTCTTCATTCATTTTAGTGGGAAATTACCTTTCTCCTGTCCTGTCCGGTTCATTTGTTCATTCTTTCTTTGAATAAATATTTATTGAACATCTGTGCCAGACACTCTTTGGGGCTCTAAGTATATAGCAGTGACCAAGAAAGGTCTCTGTCCTCTCAGAGCTTTGTAATTTGCTGGAAGCAAGCGAAGAAAGTAAGGGATGGTGACAGTGGCTAGTTGAGCTGTGCTGGTGACTGGTTGGCTACTTCAGATTCAGGGAAAAGGCCTCTTTGAGGTTTTGACAGGTAAGATGATAAAGAGGAACAAGGCTTTAGGGTGCAATGAGTAGAGTGACTAAGGAACCAAGATGAAGCCCAGGTAGCTGAAGCACAGAGTCAGAGGGTGGTGCAGGGAATGAGGGTTGAGGTGTCTGCTGGGCAGGTATGTGAGAGTTATTTAGATTCTATTCTCCATGACCCAGCAAGCTGTTAGGGTTGGAATGACCTGACTTATACATAGAAAGACTTGTTAACTTAACTTTTAGACCCCTGCTTAAGGCTGTCCATGATACAGTTACCTCCATGATTCATTTTTTTTTCTTGTGGTGAACTACAAAGTCTTGATGGTTTGATGATTATGTATTTATTTTATTGGGTGAGGTCTGGGAATTTCTTTCTTTCTTTCTTTCTTTCTTTCTTTCTTTCTTTCTTTCTTTCTTTCTTTCTTTCTTTCTTTCTTTCTGTGCTGGGGATTAAACTCAGGGCCTTGTGCATGCAAGGCAAGCAAGCACTCTACCAACTGAGCTCTATCCCCAGGCCTGTATTTATTTTATTGGTGGTTCGATTATTTAGATGGTCTGTTTTCCCTGTTGTCCTCATTTTTATGTCCCTAAAATATAACTCAGTGTCTCTAAGTTGACACTTACACAACTGGGGTTATAAAGGATGTCAGCAAAGCCTGTTGACATTCTATTGGAATTTAATTAATAAAAAGTATAGACCTTCCTTATATCAATTCTCTCTCTCTCTCTCTATTTATTTATTTTTTTGGTACTGGGGATTGAACCCAGGTCCACTTTACCACTGAGCTACATTCCCAGCTCTTTTTATTTTTATTTTTAGACAGAGTCTCACTAAGTTGCTGAGGCTGGCTTTGAACTTGTCATCCTCTTTCTTCAACCTGAGCTGCTGGGATTACAGGCTCGTACCACTGTGCCTGGCTCAACTTTCTCTCTCTCTCCTCTCTCTCTCTCTTTTTGAACATTCAACACAACCATTATTCAACTGTTTCCTAAAGTTAAGGGAAGAATATTTCTTTATAGTTTTGTGATATTATTTAGCCTTCTCATTTATATAAGGATACATTGGTCCTTTACTATAATTATATTTCAGAAATATGCATAGACCAGACCTCACATTTGGTAAATTAGAATCTTAGGGAGGAGAGGCTAGAATATCTATATCTTAAAATGGGTTCAAAGGCTTTTCTGGAGAGTGCTTAGAGTCAGGACCCCCTGGACGTTAGGAACATAATGACGTTGTTCTTGGTTTTATCCATGGTGTCTGGTATCAATAACTCTTTCAATGGAGGAATGAATTATCTGCACGTAGAACTGTGGAAAATTCTCTGCTTTTCTTCTTCTGCTTTCTCCTTACCCTTCCTCATTTTCCTTGCTGCTGGTGAGCCTGCTGTACAAGACTTACTGCTGATCAGAGGTGCAGGTGAGAAATTGCTGACCAGGGTCAAAGGGGTTTAGTTTTCTGGAAGGAGGGACGGTTACTCACAGTAGTGAACCAGAAGGGGAAGGAAATTCCTGGTGGCTGCAGGGGAGGGCATGGTTGTTGTGTACGCAGTAGATCTGTTGGTGGGTTAAAGTGATTTCTATCTGAGTTGGAGTTGCTATCACTTGCTTCACTTAGCTTATAATCAGTAAGCTAAGGTATTCAGGGAACATGGTTACTTAAAAAAAATCTGCACATTTAATAATGATTAATTCTGTTATCTTTCTGAAGGACAATCTTGTCAGATGGCATTTGTTTGAACAGTTCAGGCTAATGCACAGAAAAACCACCACAGAATACTTTCAGCAAATACCTGAACTGCTGAACAAAGCTCTTGTTTCTCCCGTATTCTCTAAGCAACAATTCTTTTGTAAATACTAGAAGAGAACAGCCAGTTCCTGTTTGTGCTTATTGCTAGTTTTCTGTTCTTGAGTAAGTTCAAAGAACAGGAGCTTACAAGTTACCTTGAGATTCCAGATCTGAGAGTTAGTTCACATGCTGTGTGGCTCGTTGAAGTTTGTGTAATATCTTACCTACAAACTTATAAATATTTAAAAAATCTTAAATAAGAAATATATTTGAAAGATTTTTTTTTTTTAAATCTTAATTTTTAAACAATTTTCCTTAAAATCCCTCAGGGCATGCTCTGGTTAGTAGAACGAAAACATGGGGTTGCCTGGCCTGCCTCTGTCCCTCCTCAATGGACATTGCAGGGTGCCCTTAGTTGCCGTAGGTGAAGGAGACACAATCTGCCCTTGCTGGGTCCATCCCTGTTCAATAGTCTTCCTCTTCATAGGCTCAGAAAACTTTTCACCTTTCTTGTTCTCTCTCTCTCTCTCTCTCTCTCTTTTTTATCATTATTTTCCTTAGGGCAAGAAAATCTTCTTTCTCCTATGTTTGGTTTGCCTCCCACTGCATCAGATTTGAGATCATTCCTAATCATAATACCAAAAATTGAGGAAATTTTTGCATTTTGAAGTGGGATTAGCAATAATAAAGTATTTATCAAAACATTTGAAATAGGGTCATTGAAAGCATATTCATTGATTTCCCCGTTTTTCTACTCTAATCTTTCTTCAAGTATTAGCACTGAGGGGAGAGGTTTAAAAAAGACAACATACTTTAATGTTTTTAGTTTTAGTGTATAGTTTTAAAAATAATGTTTTCCACTGCATTTTATTTTAGATGTCTATCCTAGGAAATTAACAATCTTAAAATTTTCATTTTTGGTAAAATATTTCCAGATTTTGAAATGTTAACCCTACTAATATATGTTCCAACTACAATTCATTTGCAGGTTAAGGACTATCATAGTTGATAATAGATGTTAAGGAAATTTAAACATTGTCTCATGATTATAGTGGATCTGTCACAGGTGTCATAAATAAAGTTATGTGTTTTTTTTTTTTTTGCCTTTTAAATATGATTTAAATGTGATCAAATTCAAGTCTTGGTTTAAAAAACACATTTTTTCTCACTTAAAGAAAGAACCTGAGGGGCTGGGGTTGTAGCTTAGTGGTGGAGCACTTGCGTAGGCACTGAGTTTGATCCTTAGCACCACATAAAAATTAATAAAGGCATTGTGTCCATCTACAACTAAAAAGAAAGAAAGAAAGAAAACTTGATTTGAAAGTTTTTATGAACCAGAACTTCTACATTTTCTAGAAGGAAACAGTGAAACTCAGCTGCAGGAGTTTTTAACATGAAGCCATTCAGTTTGAGAGTGTGTATTATTCAAGTGATATTCTGGAGCGAGTCCGTTTTTTGTGTTTTATACAGAGACTACCTTCTGATGTTGAATGATAGGCTTCTGTTTACCTCCATCTTTTAACATAGTAGCTTTGTGCTCACCTGTGTGAGATTAAGGACTCAGGTCTTGAGACATTTTCTCCTTTGCCCCCTTAACGGGTCCTTGTAGACTTCTGTGTGTTGAGACCACTGGCTTGTGTGTCTTTGATCTGCTTAATGAGGAGTTGACATGAAGCAGTCAGTCAGTGATATCTGTTGAACCTGAGCTCAACTCAGACAGACGGAGGTCACAGTGTCACTGTGTCAACTAACAAGTGGTATGTATTTGTCCCATCTGTATGTGTCAGTTCTAGAAACACGTCTTTTCAGGTTTATTATGAAAATTCTAGTTCCCATCAATTAGATGGGACGAGCCACATGGCTAATGTTTTCTGCAGTGCTCCTAACTTGCTCATCAAAGAGCTCCCACTGGTGTCACTCTGATTACGCTCAGGAGAGGGTGGAGAGTGTATTTTTATTCCCAGTGAATTCTCAGACAAATAGAATAAAGTCAGCTGCTTGTCTATCAGATCGCATCTTAAAATTAAAATGTAAAGAGATGTCACATAAGAGTATTTCAGAGCAAACATTACCACAAACAAAAAGCACAGTCATTTCTAGACCTTGTTTTCAGAAGGATGACAGATTAAGTATTTTTAGCATAGAAATAAGTGATGGGTGAAGCTGAGGTCAGATTCTGTTGTACTTCTGTAACTAACCTTGCCACCATATTTGCTGAGCAGATACATTGATTGCCTTATACTTTGCTGACCTCATAACTTGTGATTTATTACAGACTTGAAGGACAGGAACAATGATTGACTTTCTTTTATAGTGTGTTCAACTAGAGTCTGTAAGGGACAAGATATATTCATTCTTATTTTTTTTAAACTTTTTTTTTTTTTTTTAGTTGTAGATGGACCCAATACCTTTATTTTATTTATTTATATTTATGTGGTGCTGAGGATTGAACCTAGTGCCTCACAAGTGCTAGACAAGTGCTCTGCCACTGAGCTACAACCCCAGTCCTCTTATTCTGTTTTTTTTTTCTTTTTTTAAATATTTTTTTTAGTTGTAGATGGACAAAATACCTTTATTTATTTATTTCTGTGTGGTGTTGAGGATCGAACCCAGTGCCTCACATGTGCTAGGTGAGCGCTCTACCACTGAGTCACAACCCCAGCCCCTCTTATTCTATTTTAATGAAACTATTTAGCATGGTTGATTTAAAGTAGACCGACTGGAATACAGTTGCATTTCTGATTTGTAACCAGATGAATAAGTGACTGTTCAACAAATTGAGTATTTCTGTTATGTAAGCAATTAGAACAAAAATTGAATTGCTTGTACATTTCAGAAAGGTATAACTTTTCCCTATACTTTAAATTATAAAGTTGAACACAGATATTGTTTTCTTAGTTACTGAATATAATGGGAGGAAGTGACTAAGAAGAAAATGTTGCTAAACATAAAAATATTAAACATTTTGTTTGTGCTTGTGTATGACAATTAAGACTTAATGCCATCCTCAGGAAGAAGCAGTTTATAAATTAAATGCCCTGACATTTAAGAAGTCTGAGAACCAAATCTTGGGAGCCAAGGAAGAGACTTTAGAAGTTTTGTTTTTCAGCTTCTTTGCAGGGTTTCTGCCTTATAGTGTGTTTCTGTGGACTTCTGTGGTTCATTCTTTGCAGGTAACTGGTAATTACTTTCCACTCTGAGCTTGGTAATCTTATTCTTTTGTTCATGAGAAGTTCAAATATGGAAAAAAATGAGTACAGTTCTAGTAATATCAGCTCTCCACTGTTTACATGTACTTTACTGGGGAGACAAGGGCCACCTCAGGGATCTTCTGATATTTTGACAGTGGATTTGATAAGGCAAGGGCCAGTGGCATTTATTTTATAGTTGTTGATGCTAAGGCACCAAGAGACTTGAAGGCTGTTCGAAGAGGCGAAACTGAGAGTAGGATTAATGTCTGTACTTCAAAAATCAGAGGGTTTTACAAAATTATGGTCTCTATGTTATGATTTTGCTATACAACAATCACGAGGGAAGTTTATCACCTCCCGTTTTAATGGTGTGACAGTCTTTAGGGCTTAGGTGTGAGAAATATGTAAATCTAGATTCACATGGCTATAAGTGGTGAAAAGAAGAAAAAAATATTTTGGCACCAAAGTTTATCTCCTTTTGTGTTCCATTGCTGTAGAAGAGCTGGATACAGTTCTGAGGACTTGACATGTACTGTTGATTTATTTATTCTTCCCAATAAATAACCTTATGTTGTAGTTGGTTTTAGTCCTACTTCACACATAAGGAAACGGACACATACAGAATTAACATCATGCCACTCAGAAGTAAAAAAGCTGCATTTGAATCCAGGCAGATTGGCTTTAGACCTGGGTACCTAACAATCACACTCTGCTGCCTCAGTCTTTGGATAATTCATTAGTGTTCTCTGGACTATGTCAGGATTCTTCTCATAGAAGTGCCCTGCCACCCCAACCAACTATTTGAGCCATCACTTTTGAGTTTATATTGTGTCAGGCACAGTGTTGAGTCCTCCAAATCTAGAGGAGATAGATTTAGCCTGGAGAGAGACTAAATCAAATAACCATAGAAACAAATGAGTAAGAATTTGAAGAGTGGCAGAGAGCTCTGAGAACATAGTGCAGGGACCAATCTGCCTGCATCAGAGCCCTGGCTTCCTTTTGGGGCAGCCCAAGGAAGAGGAAGAGGTAACCATCTAAGTGCTACCATGATACAAGGCAGGCTGAGGTCTAGTCTGGTCACTTCATGGCCCATTCCCAACCCCCCTGTAGAGCTCTTGGTGCCAATTTCTTTAAGCTCCTTAATCAGGCTGCAAATTCTCCGTATGTCCTCTTATAGGTCCAGGTTCCTGTGCAAATAAGCATTAAGTAAATCAAATACATGTTGATTGAATTACCGTCATCTCTGGTGATTTGGTTCTGTTCTATTTCTTTTTGAATGCCTGTTGTCAGGTGTTGGGAGTGACCAAGGTTAGCTTTAGAACAGACACAGAGGGAGAGTAAATAGCTGGATCAGAGACTATGCCTTGACTATCTAAATACGTCCTGTAAGCAAATACAAATCACATGAGCTAGAGCTTTCATTTTTTTCCATCAGTCTTTTATTGCTTTCTTTTTTAGCACACATCATGGAGAATTGACTCTACCTAGTCTGATGCTCTCATACAACCGGACTCGCAAAGTTAATTTTACTAGCTCCCTTGGGCAGTATCACTGAAGTGGCAGTGACACATTTTTAAAAATCTCATTCACTACCTATTAATTAAACTGAATTATCCCTCCTTAGTGGATACATTCTCAGTACCTTATGAGTGTAAAGCACTCATTCCCAAAACATGTATTTACTGAGCATGTCTTTGACAGGAAGTATTAAAAAAAACTTATCAAGGTGTGGGGAACTTGGTTACCACCTCTGGGAGCTTTTTAAGAATAAAGGACAATAATCACAACTGAGCTGAGGGGCTCATCAGGAAATAGTTATGAGAGTCTGTGAGGGAGAAAAACAGACTCCACCATGGTCAACTGTGTGATCTTGAGCAACTGATTCTTATGTGGTGCCTGGCGCATAATATTTGCTGTTTAACTTTCTATTTTTATTATTGTCATTATTATGTCTGTTATCACTCTTATGGATAAGAGTCGTCTTCTGGAGTGTGAGGAATAAGGGCAGGGTTTCTGGGTTGGAGAGGAAAGGCCTTGTGGAGGTGGTGGTATTTGAGTTATTGAACTAATAAAATGAAAACTAGAGAACTAGCTAATGAAATGGGAAGAATTTGAATAGGCAGAGGTGGTAAAGGAGAGAGTTCTAGGAAGAAGGCCTCAGATGCCAGAGGTATCAAGTATGTTTAGGGAGTGGTAACACGTTCAGACTAGCAGGTAAGGTTCATTTAGGGAAAAACAACAAACTGACCTGGAAAGGTAGACTGAGGTGGTGACTTGGCCAAGGGCTGGTGTTCTGGGTTGGGCTTTTTGAGCAGGACTGAGACTTGGAGAGCCCTCCTCTGGAATTGTATGCATCCCCTGGTATCCTCAGGGAATTAGTTCCGGTCCCCACCCCATATCAAAATCTTTGGATGCTCTTGTATCATATATAAAATGGTGTAGTATATGCATATAACCTAGGCGCATCCTCTCATATACCATAAATCATCTCTACATTACTTATAATACATTTAATGTAAATGCTATGTAAATAGTTGTATTGTTTTAAATTTTTAAAAATTTATTCTATATACTTTTTACTATTGTGCTACTATGTTGTATTGTTATTATTTCTTTTTTGAATGTGCTTGATCTACAGTAGCACAGGTGGATGCAGGGGGCTGACTGTACTGGAGTGGGTGTGGGGAGGAGGCAGAGACTGGTGTTAGTCCTTGAGCCTGGAGATATGAGTTTGAAATAAAGAGTGGACAGTCATGAAAGAAAGGCCAGGTGGAAATTCACCCTGGAGCTCATGAAACCTGTGAGTCAGGGCCTTCACTAGCTCAGGCCCTCCCTTTGGAGTGTCCAGTGGTGGCATTTTTGTAAAAATTGAAAAGATATTTGTATCTTCCTTCTCTCCTCAAATGGTATGTTTCAGGGTCCCAAACTTGGATCTCCTCCATAGTTAAAAGAGACTGAGGAGAGAGAACCCATCCTTTTGAGTATTGATTTGATGTGTGTGTGGTACAGTGAAGGAGAGGCTGGAGTCAAAGATAAGGTTTGAAAGTTCGGGTCTGGCTGATTGGGAGGAATTACAGATGGGAAAGGGGATTTCAGATGAAGTGAGTGCGCTGTACTGTTTCAGACAGGGAAAAAAATGTTTTCTTCTTGTGTTTGCCCACTCCATCCTCAAGTGCCATCTTGAAAGTATGATGATTTTAAGTTAAATGGGCTGGCAATAGGGCGCAAATGTGACTGCTGATTAATGGACTAAAGCCCAAGGCACATGTCATAGTGACATCTTGGTGATGCCCAATTTTAGTATTCTGTGTGTGCCAAACCTACTCTGAAAGTTTTAAAGAAAGGTTCTCCTTTTTGGTGTGTCCTCTATATTTGGAAAGTTCTACTTAGTTCTTCTCGACATCAAGTTGTAATATCTGTTTTCTGGACACCTCCGTTTGGAAGAACTTGACTCAGAAATGGTTAGGCTCTCATGTGGATTTCCAGTGGCAGTACCTAACCAGGAAGGACTTTTCTCAGCATTTGTTTCCTCTTTTTAAAACAAGTGTAATGTTAAGCAAATCACAGGAAATCAACTGTGAAAATTGAAGAATACTCAGAAGGCCAAGTTGGATCTTTAAGAGTATTTTTATTTTCACAAAATATAAACATAATTAACACAGAGTGGGGGAGTAAATTTCTTTTTAAAATATATTTAAGGTATCAGTGTATGTGTGTGTGTTGGGGGGTACACTTTTGCTGTAAAGCTTTTTTTTTGTGGTGGGGGGGGGAATAATAGCAACTAAAAACAAAGTTAAAAGCATGGTAAAGTTTAAGGCACATGTCCCTAGGGAAAGACCACTAGTGAATTTATGATTAGAGTCTGATTTCAACTTCTATATTAAGCCATTTATATAAATTGTTGTTGTAAGAATCACTGCTGGCAGATCAGTGAGATTAAATTAGCTGAATAAAGAAGTATAGTTGTCAATTCTAAGATGTCTCTGAAAATCTCATATATTATTTATTAAAGGCTTTAAGGATTTAGTGACCATAGGATTTAGTTTTCAAAATGATTTAGAGTTGCCAGGCGCAGTGGCCTACACCTGTAATCCCAGGGGCTTGGGAGGCTGAGAAAGAAGGATTGCTAGTTCAAAGCCAGCCTCAGCAACTTAATGAGACCCTAAGCAACTTAGTGAGACCCTGTTTCTAAATAAAATACAAAAATAAAGGAGTGGCTGGGGATGTGGCTCATTGCTAAGTCCCCCTGAGTTTGATCCCCGCTACCAAATGAATAAACTTTATTTTTTTTAAGTGAGAAAAAATGATTTAGAAGTATTTGCAAATAAATTATTTGAAGATTTTATTTAATTTGCCATGTTGGTCTGATATTCCTTTATAAAATTAGTACAAGCTTGATATTTGATATATTGTTTGTCAGTGTGTGCTATATATACAAACATTTAAAATTTTAAGTGTTATGTATTTGAGTATTCATTTATGTGTAGATTCAGTGGCAGGTTTTCACTTATTGCAATGATATAAAACACTTCATTAAATTGATTAAGTTAAAAGAGCATGTCTGTTCAGAGAGAAATGGTAGTACACGGTGGTATAGGTGATAGAAGCTGGGAAAGTTAATACATGATTAATTGAAGTTTGGGCAACATTAACTTATTGGTAAACAATCTAAATTATTCTGGCTTGAAGTACTGTAATTTTTCTTATGTTGTTAAATAAAAACTTCATATTGTTGATGATCCTGTCTCTTAGGAATCTTGTATTTAAGAAATGGAGTTATTTGCATCCTTGGTACCTGGCAGTAAAGTCTATTAAAAAGAAAAAAAAAAAACATTCACTTTAATTGGCTGACTCATGTTTAGTTAAAGATAAAAAAAAATGTCTATGTTAAATGTTATTTTATGGAGGAGGTTTCTAGGCTTTCCTAACCAGGTAGGTAGATTTTATAGAAGTGATGCATATACTGCTTACTAACTTGGTGTGGCAAATCAAGCACTAGTTAGCTGTGCAGGTGGCTTTTGTCAAGTTATATTGATCAAAAGTTTGGAAAAATTCTTCTCATTGGATTTATTTTTATTTTGTGGTACTGGAGATTGAATCTAAGCATGCTCTACCACTGAGTTACATCCTCAACCCTTTTTAATTTTTATTTTGAGACAGTCTTGCCAAGTTGCACAGGCTAGACTTGAATTTGTGATTCTCCTGCATCAGCCTTCCAAGCATCTTGAATGATAGGTGTGTGCCACCACGCCTGGCTCTCCCACTGGGTTTATATATACTAAGAGCAAGTGAGAGGAGTAGACAGTCTTACATAATTTCCCCCTTAGAAGGAGAAAAAGAAAAATCAGAATATTTAGAAGATACTTTGAAAATAGTATTATTCAGAAAATATTTTTAGAAATATTAGAATATCTAGTGACAACTTTTTAAATATTAAATATAGATCTTATTTTTAGAAAAAGGGTATACTTAGCAGTTCATAACGGATTGAGTTGCTTTGCATTAAAAAACAAATTTGAACATATCTGTCCAAAATACAGTGATAGAGAATACAAAATAGAAAGTTTCCCTTTCTACCTCAAATGCTTCCCTAGTCCTATTCCTCAGAGACAACAGTTAATAGTTTGAAGTCACCTAATTTTACAAATCAAGTGTAATGGCATTTAGGAACTTGGAAGCATTCATTTTTCTTTCTTTTGAGTCAGATACATGTTCAAAAATTCTAACTCCACCATAGAGCAGCAGTGCAAGTTTGGAATCTGGTAAATGTTACTTTCCTTTTGAGCTTTAATCAGGCCTGTGTTTGTTCTCTTTCTCTCCCTCCTTTCCTCCCTCTCTCTCTCCCTCTCTTTCTCTTTCTCCTAGAAGACATGTCTAAGAAGAGCTGGCATAGGAATACATGCCATATTTTCTCCTGGAAAAATGGGAGTCTGTATTTTAATGACTTAGCATGCATTCATTCGGTAATGCCCTTGTGTATCAGGAAAACATTTTCCCACTCTCCCTAAGTACCTACATTCAGGCTGTAAAAGGTCAACCTGTAACAGATGCCCCGGGATTCTTCCTGGAATTTAAATGGCCTCCTTTGGGTTTCATTTTGCACTTATTAATAATTTAGCACCGGGATAAAAATAAAAACAAAGGCTCTCATCTTACAGTGTGAGAACATGGGTCATGTGTGCTAAGTCATGCAGGTAAGATGAGGAGTGAAACCCTGTGGGGTCATCAATGTAGGGAAGCATTTCACGTGGGCCGGTGACTGTAGAACCTGTGGAACCACTGTCGCAAAATTAAAGGGAATTAATGTAATTGCTCCCAAGGAGGGAAATGTATTTTTGCTTTTCAAAGGTTGATGTATAAGCTTTAATTATCTAATCCAAACACAGAAGGCTTTCTACAAGCAGCTTTCCCTTCTAGCAGCCTAGTCAACTTTCAATTGCTGTAGCACTGCCTTACGACCAACACTGTTATATAACCTACCCATTAGGGTGCAGTGAAATTATGTTGTAATATTGGTTCCTGCAAATGGTCGTGGAAGCTAGGGTTGACTGAAATGGATTTATAATTATTTGAGCTGGAACTAGAGTCGTGATTCTCTATTTGTGGAATCTATGCCACTTGTCTAGATCAGTACTTTTAAGGTTAACTCATTTTCAGTGCTGTTTTTGTTTCATTCTCAATTCACTTAGGTTGGTGTATGCCTTATTAGACCTTCTCTTTATTTGCCAAATGAATATGGATCCTTGTTATTAAAGTTAGATGTACTTCTTTTTATCATTTATTTTAATTTTCTTTAGAGAATTCAGAATTAGAGTGCTTCCTATTCCTGAAATTGTTAATAAGTAAATACATGTGATATATTGTTAGTAGAATAGCTTAAAGCTCAAAGAAGCTTATAAGTACAGAGAAAAAAACCCTACTTTTTAAGTAACTGGGACTCTGCCATTCTTGTAATAGAAATGCATACTGTTTTGATGTTGAGACACATTAAGGAAATAATGCCATTAATTTTTGGTAGAGAGGATTTGGGGAATTAAATTCAAACTATAAATGAGAAGGACCTATGCCCTTGGACCAAAATTAAGACATTAAATTACACTTGGAATAAAATCAAATCCCTCCATGTGTTTTTCACATTCTGGTCATTGCTTGGCTTGTCCTACAGGCCACCCCAGCCCTCCCAAGCTCACAAGCTCTTTCCCACCTCCACCAGCCTTGTCCTTGTCCTTCCCACTGCCTGGGAGATCCTTCCTCCTATCCCTTAGCTCTTCCCAAACCCTCTAGAGCTCCACCTGAGCGCCACTCAGAGACCTCTCCCTGACTGCCATCCATCAACCACCTCTTTTCTGTTCTCTCTCCAGAAACCTGCTTGCTTCTTTTTCAGCACTTAGATTGTTTTTATTTTTGTTAATTATTGTCTTTGCTCCACAATAATGTAAATTCTGCTAATGGAAGAACCAGCGGCCGACACAGTGCCTGCATATGCTATGTAGGCGTACGTCAACTGGGTGGAGGTTGTTTACTAGTTGAAAGAGCTCCTTTTTGTTCCTATCGTTGTTTAAGATTAATTTTCATGCTGTACAGAGGGATTAAGCATCCCTGGAATAAAGGGCCAAGCCATTAAGTTTTCTAACACGCTTAACAAATACCAACCCCCATTTTATTGTGATGTTATTGAACATTTAGAGAGCAACACTGGCTTTCCTCAGAGCAGATAAGAGAACTCAGTAGACATCTTATGGGTATAGTGCTCACTGTGAGATGTATTTCAAAATTTGTCAATCACTGAGCTAACTCATGAGAGATCTTCTATGGGAGACTAGAGGCCTGCTTTTGTCGTTGTTGAGTGCACGGTGTAACAATGGAGGTGTGGGTGTCCCCTGCTATTGTGTCTTCTGGGTGTGCAGAGGTGAACTACCTCTTCCAGAATCTGCTCTCTGCAAAAAGGTCATTAATACTAAGAAGTAGGAATTTTAAATGCATCTCCCAAGAGGACATATTAGATACCCTTTTCAGATTTGTACTCTATTCAGATTAATACTTTGTGTTTTCTCCTATCCATTTAATATGATAAAGATGTATGAAATACTAATTCCTGGGTGGTCCATACCACATCTCAAAATAATTAATTTTCTGAATCATTAAAAAAAAAAAAAAAAAGCCGGGAGCAGTGGCACATGTCTGTAATCCCGCAGGCTTGGGAGGCTGAGGCAGGAGGATCACCAGTTCAAAGCTAGCCTCAGAAATTTAGTGAGGCTGTAAGCAACTTAGTGAGACTTTGCATTAAAAAAAAAATAAAGGGCTGAGGATGTGGCTCAGTGGTTAAGAGCCCCTGAGTTCAATCCTCAGTACCAAAACAAACAAACAAACAAAAAAAACAATCTGCCCTCTGTCTCTAACCTTTTACCCATCTTTAAGCCTCAGCTTCAAGCTGAAAAGGAAACTTTGGCACTTTGGTTGCTGTCTAAAGATCAACATATCATGAGGTTTTTCACTTTAAGTGGAAGAAGTGAAATGCAAATTTGGTGAGTAACTAGTTTTGTGTCATTCTTTGGTGTGGTATTCTAAATGTTACTATTTCTCTGTCTTAGGTGATCTATTTAAAGAAGACACCTGAAGAAGCCTACAGAGCACTGCTGTCTGGCTCAAATCCCCCCTATCTTCCATTCAGGTATGACCACTCACAAGACTTGGCTAGACCTGACTAGAGAGCCAGCTGCTTTACAGTTGGGTTGTGGTGCTTTTAAATTGTCTAAGACTGACCAGGATGCTATATGGAAGGAAATGAGGTTGATGGTTTTTTTTTTTTTTACCCCTCCTCTCTGAGGTCAGATGGTATTTTTATTATTTCTTTTTGCATAATTCCCACTCCCCTGTAGCTAGTAAGAATAAAATGGCTTGTTCCTTTTAGGAGTTTATCTTTTATTTTTATTTTTTTTCCTAGAACACTCTCTATATTCTGACAGTTTTCTTGAAGCACAAAGAGGGCCTAATTTAGGAACTAATAACCTTGTCGAGCTTTGTTTGCTTTTAATAATCTACATTATTGATTCCTCCATTCTTTAATTCCATGAGCATCGATTGAGCTGTGACTCATGTCAGGTCCTGAGGATATGGAACAAGGACCTTCCAGGAGCACAGGTTTAGTGGGGACCCTAGATGCCCTGTTTAGTACACACATGGAGTTTGCATCCTCAGGAAGTGTGTCTCTTGTTACAGTGTTGAAAAAGAAAGTTATGTAAGTATCACCTGAAGAAAATTAAAAAAAAATTTAGGGTAAACTTGAACTTGCTTAAAAAGTAGAAGGGGACTGTGGGTATAGCTCAGTGGTAGACCTTGGCTCCCCAGGCCCTGGGTTGAATCTCTAGCATTGATTAAAAAAAAACCCCAAACCCAAATTTAACCAAAATACTACCAAAACAGTAATCTCTGATAGAACTGTGAATTTTAAAAATGATTTTCCCTTTTTGCTTATTTATGTATTGAAACCTATAAGCATATGTACTGCTTTTTATTGTTACTGTTACCATAAGGAGGTATATTTGGGTACCCCAGGGGCCTCTGTGCTGTCTTCCCACTCTGCTGCACATTCAGCGGGTTCTTGGCAAAGGTTTGAGAGAATAAGACACAATCCTTTAAGACCCAAGAGATTCCCACCTGTTTCTGAGACCACAGGGGAGAGAGGGACACAGTTGGGTATGGAGGCAGGGAGGAGGCACCTGGGAGGCAGCCGTAGAGTGCTGTAGGGAGGTCAAGGATGGGGTTCTGAGAGGAGCACACCCTCCAGCCTTTGGAAGAATGAGCCCTTAGCCATTGACGGGAGTCAGGGTCACTCCAGGTGAATTGGGCTGGCATGAACAAATCCTGTAGGCATAGAAAGTACCTTTTTCTTGGGGTTCAGTGACAGCTCCTCTGCCCCAGCTCCCATGAGGGAGGCAAGAAAGGCTGGCAAAAGAAAGAGCACACCTGAAACCCTATTCATTGAGGGGGAAGACACTCGAGAAAGTTCCACCCAAATGAAGCAAGGGATTGGGCTTCAGGGCAGTGTAGCCCAGTCCCATTGGGGGACACCCACTCCCAGAGCTTAATTCCTTGCCTAGTGAAGGTGAGGTCCACCTGCTTTCAGGCTGCAAGCGGAAGCCAGTTCCACACCTCCATGACCCAAGGCTAAGGGTACCATGCTCAGCTCCTGTTCATGGCGACTCCCGACAGAAGGGCAGAGGAACTGTGATGGCTTATGTATAGGAGAGTGTTAAGGAAACTTAGAGGTTTTTTTTTTCCCTCCTGTCATTTGAAAGCACTTTGTGAAATACAGTTCTATTTTGTTAGAAAAGAAAATAATGATAATACTAATAATTCTACTTCAGTTCTAAGCAAAGTAGTTAAGAATATATGCTTTGGAGGTAGGGATGCTGGGTTTGAAGCTTCAATTTACTTCTCATTATTTATAGTAAGTGTAAGTGGCTTGGGCAAATTGTCTTCTCTGAGACTTAGTTTCCTGATCTGTAAAATGGCTACTGGGCTATTCAAGGATTAAATGAGCTAATGTATTTATCCCTGTGCCTAGTGTAATATTCTCTGTGTGTGTGTGTGTGGGGGGGGGTGTACTGGGGACTGAACCCAGGATATTTTACCACTGAACTACACCCCCAGTCCTCTTTATCTTTCACTTTGAGACAGGATCTTGCTAAGTTGCTGAGGCTGGCCTTAGTCTTATGATCCTCCTGTCTCAGCCTCCCAAGTCACTGTGATTACAGGCACCACACCTTGCTATTGCTTAAAATTGTTTAAAAAAGGGGATCTGAAGGCTTTTGAAGGTGTGGTTGGTATGTTCAGATGTACTATTTACTGCAATGCCTATGTACCCATTTGTGCTATAATTTTAGAGTCTTTTGATAAAGGCTATCATCAATATATTAACTGTGCTCTTCTTCAAGATTTATTTATTTCTCAGACATTTATTTGAGTAGTCACTTCTGTAAAGCCTTTTCTCATTTATCTGAAGAAGCTTGGCCGGTCCTTTACCTATAATTCCCTTTTATGTTTTATGTATTACAATACTACACATAACACTAAAGCCTACATTCTGTACCATAATTATTTGTTTGCATAGCTGACTCTTCGCTGGAATTGAGTTCTTTTCCATTTGTGTCCAAAGAGAATAAAATAAGTACATTATTCCTTCTATGTCAGTCACTGTGATACTCCTTTGGATCTAAAGATGATTAGGATACCTTCATACTTACTGCAGGGGAAGTAGTAGAAAGTACGAGTATGCAAAACAATTACAGGGTTTTACTAGGGTTAGGAGATAGGTGTGATGGGTATACTAAAAAGTAAGGTGTAACTTTGGATCTGGGGGTTAGGACCCACAGAACACTTTCATGGAAATAAGCATAACCATTGGGTGCTATAACTTTTTGTTCATGTGGCATATGCTTTGCATAACCATCCAAGTGCTGATTTTGGGTGCTATAACTTTTTGTTCATAGGAATAACTTTTTGTGGCATAGGCTTTTAAAAAATTAACGGTACACTAGATAGGATAGTAATAATGTGGTGCTTGCAGTATAGGTCCATTATTATAACCAAAAAGATGACCTGATTTTTTTTTTCTATTTGGGTTTATATTTAAAAATTTTAAATTATAGCCTTCTATTAACCTAGTTAAAAATTCACTAGAAATGAGACAGATTTAGAAAAAGATTTGTGTAGCTTTACTGACTTCCTGATTAAATTAAGTACAGTTGACTGTAGCGATAGTTGAATTTCTGTCTCATTGCGACACTCAGGAGTGTTGCAATGTTACCGTTTGCGAGTCAGTCTTAGGGTGTTCCACTGAATTGTAAGGTGTTTGTGTCAAACTGTGCTTTTCTTTTGTAGTAAGAACAGTCAATGTGTTTATCAAGAGTGACTCTAGCAGAAAACTAGAGGGAGAGAGTATTTCCATCTCCTTGAATTCTTTTTTGTCCGCCCATCTCAGTGTGGGCTTGGCAGCCGGCCTTCAAGGAAACAAGGGGCCTTTCAGTCCTGGGGGTAGAGTCAGCAGAGTTTAAATTGGCAAGCCTGAGATGAGTCTTTTAGAGGTTCCCTCCCTTCGGTATACTACCAGACTTAGTGTATACGATTGCCTGAACATTCTGTGAGGTCATATTAATTGCCTCTTGTCTAAAGTTCCACAAGACCACTGGCCCCTAGTGGAGTCCCACCTTGTTTTCATGGAGGTAATGGTGATGGCTTTCAGGTGTAGGCTCTTGGGCACTCATAAAACGGTGCTTGTGGGAGTTTCAAGTTTCACAAAACATTGAAAGTTAACTAATCTAAGTTGCACAATTCTTCTTTAAGGTAAATATATTTTTCTGTTTTAAAATTCATTTGATACCAACTTCTTGGTTTATTGGTTTGTATGTATCAGCTTGGCAAGTTTTTTGGTGTTGGTGATGATTCTTAAATCTGCAAAAACCCCCACAAATGTTCTATGGCATACAGACTCAAAGGGGAATAAAATTATGCTAACAATCAATTATGTCCAGGGACCCAGTTTTGAAGACATATCTAGAAAGAATGGCATGAAAAATAATGATGAGGTGTGGAGGTGATGGAGGTGACGGAGGTGTCAGAGGTAGGGTGTTGTGCTAATGTCTAGTGGAATAAAGCTGGTTGAAGTAGGAAGGCCTAACTCTAGTCATTAGTTTTTCTTTTTTTTTGGAATTTTGTGCAGCTTTTTTTTATTTTTTATTTTTTTAGCTTGAAGAAGGGAATAGAATGTATAGTTCAGTTTTTCCCAAAGATATGTTGGTTCTCAAGTTGGTTCTACAGATTTGAAACACTCTAAGGCATTTTTCCTGATCCACGTTGTGCACATGGGGGAAGCTATAAAAACTATTGATGCCAGGGTTCCACCCCTAGAAATTCTAATGCAGTTGACCTGGGGTGAAGTCTTGGTATTAGAGTTTTTAAAAACTACCTATGTGTGAATATGCGGCTGATGTGAAAAACTGATCTTTAAGATACGATACACCATGGCCCAAACAAAACAAAACAAAAAAACAAATTCAATGATCAAATAAGTTTAGACTGCTCCATCTTGGAGACTTATAAAGTACGCTCCCATTTTAAAGATTCTGACTGGTTCTGAGTAATGAAGTAATCTTTTTATTTAACCCACAGCTTTCCAAAGTACTGATCCCCCCACCCCTGCGCCCATTTCTATGAACATCTGGCAGAGCTACAGATTTGAAACACTCTGAGGCATTTTTCCTGATACATGTTTGTGTGGGACAAAAAAAAATATCTCTTGGAATCAGATCTTGGAAATAGGTGGCTTATCCCAAATAGTGGTATTTCATCTAAGGTGAACAGGAATATTTAAGTTTTCTCTCAAAGCAGATATGAGGCTAGAACATCTTCCTTGACCTGAGGATCCACAAACCTCCCACTGGCAATCCTTTAATGACATTTATCATTAAAATGGACTCATGTTGTTTGTGTTAAGGGAGGTGTTTGTTGTGTTTTGGGGATGACACCTAGTGATACCATAGTTGCTGAGCTATGTAACTGAGTCTTAATGGGAAATCTCAAAAGCAATTATTCTAGATCTTCTGGGCATGCCAGAACTTGCAGGTCTTTTAACAAAGACTCAAAAGGGTCAAACACTTAAAACTTGGCATGAGGCTGCTTTCTTTCTTCTAAAGAAAAGTAAACATGTGCTGGTGTTATTTGTAATTATAAAATATGTCTCTTCACATAAAATATTGAACCAGATATTTCTTAGTTCAAATATAGCATTGTGATTTTTGTCAAAATGTGTTTAGTTATTGACTTTGTACTTTGAAGGATAAATTTTCCTTACCATGTTTTCTCTGAGTTTCAAAAATGTGGAAACTTTTTAAAGATATTTCTTTAATTCTCAACTACTTTGCTACTTTTCAGTACTAATCTTTGGGGTCAGTTCTGCCCCGTGGGTCTTATCTTCAACCCTTTTTGTTTTTTATTTTAAGACAGGGTCTCACTAAGTTGCTTAGGGCCTTGCTAAATTGTAGAGGCTGGCCTTGAACTTGTGATTCTCCTGCCTTAGCCTCCCTGGTTGCTGGGATTATAGGCATACCGTATTTGGCAAACCTTTGATTTTGATGTGTGGTGTGATGGAAAAATTGACATTAGTTTTGAATAGTGAGGGTGTGCCAGTTTCCTGAGTGTTGAAAATAGATGGCTTATTCAGTCGAAACTGTTGAATCTGTTCTCAGTGGCTGGGGTTTATTTTGAGTAACTTGGATCACAGTAAAAAACAGATTCTTTATCAGATTTTTCTTGTTAAATTGGCAAATAAGCACCATTCTCCAGTGAAAACAGAAACAATTGTCAGGGTTTCTGTGACCCATTAAATACACATGTAAGTGAGTTACATCCATTCTTCTTTTTTTTTTTTTTTTTGGTCACCTGGAACAAGACAATGTAATGTGTCAGTGATTTACACTGTAAGAATTGTCTCAAAGTCCTTTTTCAGTTATTCCTGAGAGCTTAGTGTTACCAAAGTTTCTGCAGTAGGGTTAGTGCAGTTAGTTTTGGATACTTTATGTTATATTTCCATTGCCAATCTTAGTTGATAAAGAGTTTTGAACATGATTGCAAATGTTTACTTTTATGACAATTTAAAGACAATTTGTCATTATTTTTATTTTTAAAGAAAAACTAATGCAGTTAAATAGATGTCAGTCAGATATTGATCGAAGGCTCAGAGCACATCTTTTGGTCTTTTTTTTTTTATGGTTTTATTGCTAGTTCTACACAGATTCTATCCTGCTGAGTTTATGTGACCTTTTAAAGTCATGATTTAGAATTGAATTTTTACCTGTTTCTTTAGAAAAGTGGTTAACGTATAGCCTGAGGTTAAATATGAGAAGCAGGAAATTCTGTAACCTTTTGTTGTTGTTGTTAGGTACTGGTTATGGTCAGCTTTTGGCCCTGCACTATGCAACCATTTGGTTTTGTTCTTTCCACTAGTTCTTATAAAAGTACATTTTCATCTTATAGACCTAAAAGTTATAAACATTCAACTCTTTTTCTTGTGGCTAGTACATGCATACAAGGGATTTGTACAGAGGCTGGAAATTGGGGTATATTTTAGACAGTTGTGTCACTTGGGGGGCATTGTCTAGTTCTAATATAATTTCAGATAGTCTAGGGCTGAACTTACTAGTGTGATAGCTACTAGCTAACATGCTATTGAGCACCTGAAATCTGTCAAGTCCAATCTGAGATGGATTATAAATACTAAGTATAAATTGGGTTTCAAAGATTTAGTTTAAAAGAAGAATGTAAAAATACTTAAAATTATGTTGATTACATGTTCAAATGATAATATTCTGGGTATATTGGTTTAAACAAAATATATTATTAAAATGAATTGTTTCTTTTTATTTTATTTTAGTATGGCTTTGAAAAAATTATAATTATATGCGGCTTTCTTTTGTGACTGGCATTATATTTCTATTGGATAGCAATGATTTAGAGCATGTTTTATTACTTTACATAGTTTATAGTTAAAAATTTTTTAGCAGTGGCACATACTTGTAATCTTAGCTACTTGGGAGGCTAAGTCAGGAGGATTGCAAGTCCGAGGTTAGCCTGGGCTACCTGGTGAGACCTTGTCTCAGGGAAAAAAATATAAAGGGCTGGGGTGTAGTTCAGTGGTAGTGTACCCTTAGGTTCAACCCCTAGTATCCGAAAAAAATTTTTTTTGAAAAATAATTTTTACTTTGAAAGATCAATAGTTCTCAGCCACTAGATGTGTTCAGCAAAGATAAATGAACTCCTGGTAATGATCATTTATTCATTTCTTTATCCATTCATCAGCAACTACAACATATTAATGCACCCAACACTGTATTATTCTCTGGGCACACAGACATAAAGAACACATTTTCTTTTTTTTTTTATTAGCTATTCATGATATTACAATGATCTTGGCAATTCATACATTTGAATCATTGGGGTATAATTTCTCATTTTTCTAATTGTAAAGATTGCGGAATCACACTGGTCATAGAGTCACCTATATACATACATCAATCATAATGTCTATTCTATTCTGCTGCCCTTCCTATCCCCCCTACTCCTCCCCTCCTCTCCCATCCTTTCTCTCTATCCAATCTAATGTGACACACTTTTTTTTCTTTTTCTCATCACAACATCATACATGTAATCTGTATAACAATGAGGTTCTCCTTCCATCTTCCTTGCAACTCCCTTTCTCCCTCTTTTTCCTCCCTCCTCTCTTCCCTATTTAGTGGTAGTCTTCTTCTCATGCTCTTCCTGCCTATCCCATTTTGAGTCACCCCCCATTATATCAGAGGAGACAAAGAACACATTTCCTATCTTCAGAAATTCGCAATCTCAGAGTGAGTGTGGGGATGGGATTCAGTTCAGTGCTTTACAGGGTTCTGAGATGACTTTTGAGATCTTTTTCAACCCATTGCTCTGCAAATATTTGCATATCTCCTAGTTACTTGTTATTCTGAGAATTTATGAAGAATCATGACCCAATACATTTAGGTCATAGTCATTCCCAGTATTTGTTAGTCCATTTACCATCAGTTCTTTTTTATTCTATAGTGTAGTCTCCACGCTGTTGATGCTGTGCCTCTTCTCCATTCTTCATTTCAAACAACTTCATTACCAGAAACACTTTCTTATTGTGTAGTGTAAATATGTTCTTTCATCTCTGGTTTCATCTCCCCATTATAAACATTTACAAGGTTGCTTCATTATGAGTGATTTGTTAGATTCTTAGATTAAAATCTAAGCGGAGGTATATTGGTAAAGCAGCTCAGTGAGTATAAAATGTTTGCTGGTTCTTGTGATGCAAATATTACTATGACTGCTGACTTGGGCTCAGAAAGTTTCTATTTAACAACTGACTCTGAGAAGGCTATACAAGACAGCTCTAGGGCACCAGTGAATCAAGCCCTTTTGTTTAGTATCTCACTGTGGTTGTTGATTTTAGGTTTTTTAAATTTAATTTTTCTTTTGCTTTTCTGCAAAGTAAATGCTAAAACATAAACAAATGAAAAATCCAGTTGCTACTTCTGTTCAAATATTCATTGATTTACTTTCATATTCAACAAGTATTTATTACACTTATTATAGTTCTACGGATTTTTATAATTGTTTAATTGTGGCTATGTGGTTTAGTTCACTGTTTTGCCAGAAGTCACATTTAGAAAGGTAGAATTGCTGGAATAGATGAAGAAATTAGATGGTTAAGCACGAGGCTGAGCTAAATTTGCATCTGGATTTCTCTAGACAGTGGTTGACTGTAACATTAGTCTTCTGTATTGGGTTTAGAGACACATGATTTATTCTTCAGCTGAGATGAATGATAGAAGCCTTGGATGTTTAGGTATTACCATATCTCCTGAATGAAGAGTAGCTTTGTGTTGATGAGTTTAACAGAGTAATGCAATACATGGTCAAACTATCATGACAAATAAGGGTAAGAGTTGTAGTTTTCCTGAGCCACAGGGGTGTGCATACTTTCCTCTGTTTTATGGGGAGGTGGAAAAATACATGAGCTCTCATTCTTCTTAATAAATACTTGGTTCAACAAATATGAATGAATGAGTGTATATATGCATGAATGAATGAATGAAAAAAGCAGACCAATAGTTAAGTAAACAGTTGGGAACTATAACTGCCAAAAAAAAAAACTTGTGAGAGTTGAAACTGTTTGGCACATTGGTACAGTGGTTTAAATCCTCAAAGCTCTTTCTGCCTCTCTGAAGCATGGGTTATTTATAAAGCCAGTGTGTTTAATACCACCTGACAAAGGAAGAGCAAACTACCTGGAGCATCACTGCTTTTAACTTTCTTTAATTAAATACTCTTTGGCAGAGAGAACAGAAGTAAATGACTTTAAATGGACAGAGGGATTTAAATGCAAGGAAAGTTGTTCTTGCTACTGAGAATTAAGGCATTAGGCTACTTAAGTTAACAAAATAATCATGAAATATTATAGAAAATTTTCTTGGGATGAGTCCTCAAGCTTCTTTACTTAATTTAAACATTTATTTATAGACATTTACTGTCTATTTTGTGCCCAGGTACTGAGGAATCAGTGGTGAATGATAAACATATAGATCTTACTTTCTCTGAAACTATCATAGAGCTAGAGGCAGAGAATCAAAATTAGTACACCAGGATATAATTTCAAACTGAGGTTAAAGCCAAAGAAGAAAAAAAAAAATCTGGGAGACCTGATCTCGTCAGGATGGGGCTGGAGGGTCCTCCCTAAGCTTGGTGTAGTGTTTGAGCTGAGATCTGAAGGGTGGGGAAGGCAACCTAGGTGCCTAAGGGAGAGTCAGGAAGAACATGTGACTAGCAGAGGCAAAGGTCCTGTGGGAGAGCCAAGTGCTCAGAGGTTAGGGAAGTTCTCTGAGATTGGGACCAGAGAATTAGGTGAGCAGGAAGGAGGAAGCATGGGAGGCAGGCAGGACCAGCCACAGGGTCTTTCATCCCTGTTGAGGATTTGAACTTTACCTTGAAAGTATTGGGAACTTAGTGAAGAGTTACAGGTGAAGGGTGACCAGATCAGATTTGCTTCTTAAAAATACCACTCTGGTTCCAGTGAAGAAAACTGATTAAAGACAGAGAGTAGATATAGAAAGACAGTGGTAGTAGAGTTGGAGGGTAAAATGCATTAAAAGGTACATAAGAGGGAAAAGTATAGGAAGGATAGGACAAGGGGAAGAGAGAAATGGAGAGACTTCTGGAAGGGCTTCCAGCCTGGATGACTGTGGAAGCCGTATCATTTATGTAGACCAGGAGGGCTAGAGGGCCAGATAGTTGTCACTGTTGGTTTCTGGGGAGGAGGAGGGATTTGAGAGATATTTCCTACACAATGAGTTTTAGGTACCCAAATGGAAATGTCACGTAGGTGATTATTGGATATACTATTTTGGAATTCTAAGAAGGAGTTTGTGATCAAAACTACTGTAAGATTTCATCTCACTCTAGCCTGAATGGCAATTATCAAGAATACAAGCAACAATAAATATTGGTGAGGATGTGGGGGAAAAGGCACACTCATACATTGCTGGTGGCACTGCAAATTGGTGCAACCGCTCTGGAAAGCAGTATGGAGATTCCTTAGAAAACTGGGTTTGGAACCATCATTTGACCCAGCTATCCCACTCCTCCGTCTATACCCCAAAGATTTAAAATCAGCATACTATAGTAACCCAGCCACATCAATGTTTATAGCAGCTCAATTCGCAATAGTTAAACTGTGGAACCAACCTAGATGCCCTTCAATAGATGGATGGATAAAGAAAGTGATCTATCTATCTATCTATCTATCTATACACACACACACACACACACACACACACAAATATTACTCAGCATTAAAAGAGAATAAAATTATGGCATTTACAGGTAAATGGATGGAGTTGGAGAATATCATGCTAAGCAAAGTAAGCCGATTCCAAAAAAGCAAAGGCTCAACATTTTATCTGATGAGTGGATGCTGATCCACAATTGCTGGAGGGGGCCTGGGAAGAATGGAGGAACTTTGGATTGGGCATAGGGGAGGGGTGTAGGGGAGGGGACACTGGGGAAGGAAAGATGGTGGAATGAGAAGGACATCATTACCCTAGGTACATGTAATGATTGCACAAATGGTACCATTCTACAGCATATACAACCAGAGAAATGAATAATTGTGCTTCCTTTGTGTACAATGATACAAAATGTATTCTGCCATCATGTTTAACTAATTAGAAAAAATAAAATGTTAAAATAAGGAGTTTGTGCTAGAAAGATGTATTTGAGTATCATTGTAGATAGATAAGTAGATGAGATTGTCTAGGGCAAATGGTTTTCCAAATGTGTTTCCTCTTACTAGCAGCATCTGCACCACCTGGGAGCTTGTTAGAAATGCAAATTTTCAGGCCCTGTCTTAGACCTGAGTCAGAAACTTGGGGTAGGCCCAGAAATCTATGTTTCAAGGAACTATCCAGGTGATGATGGTGCACACTGAAGTTTGAGAGCTCCTGGTCTAGGGAGAGAGAATGGAGCGAGAAGAATTTGGGCTGAAATTGCACCTTGTAGAAGTCTAACGAGAAGGAAGTGAAGGGTAACTTTGCAAAGGAGATGGGAAGTAGCGATTGGACAGGCAGAAGGAAAATCCAGGGACCAAGAGAAAATAGTATTCAAAGAAGGAAGATACTCATGGTGACATGTTGAGTAAGATGGTGCTTGCCAGAGGGTCCTCAGACTAGATGAGGGATTGCAGAGGCCTGGGAGAAGGGAGAATGAGGAGTGACTGCAAATGATCATATAGTTTCTTTTTGGGGTGATAAAAGTGTTTGGGAATTAATGATGATGGGGTTGTAAAACATTTCTAGCATACTAAACCCCACCAAACTGTGCGTTTCAAGGAGGAAGTTGAGTAATTCTTTACAGGTGTATTCTGTTTTTGTTTATTTATTTATTAATTAATTTTGGTTGTGTTGTGGATCGAACTCAAGGCCTTGAACATGCTCAACAAGAGCTCCACTACTGAGCCAGGCCCTACCTTCCCCTAGAGAGTCTTCTTTTAAAGAGGGGGCACAAAAGAAGCTGGTATCTAAAGCAAAATGTGGAGTCAACAGAGTTTGGATGACTTGTTCTTTTTTAAAAATGGTAGAGACCTAAAAGTGTTTAAATTCTTTTAGGAAGAATCCAGGAAAGAGATATGGATCAGAAAAAGAATATCGATAGTGTTAAATAATGGTATAATTTCAACATAGGAAAGAACTTTTGAGACTAATAGAGCCTATTGTTTTCCTAACCCCTGAGATCCATTTCATGTTATAACATGGATGAGAAAAATTCTTACTCAAGTTTGAACATTGGGTGGGGCAGGTACCTCGATGCCTTTTAGGACCAATCCATTTTATTTTCAAATGATTCTGACTAACCTGAGTAGGTGAGGAAAATCAACAAGGAGGACTGATTTATAAAATGAGTGGTAATATTACTTTTATAGAATAAAATCTCTCAACTTTAATGGGCTTTCAAATCTTACTGATGGAATGTGCTTTATTCTGACTTCTAGAAGAACCCTGTCCTGTTAGTTACCCAGCCTTTGAGAATTATCTGGTATTAATTGTGTTAGTTATGTTTTTTTCCCCCACTGTCAGCTTGGTATTCAGTTTTCTTGGCCTTCAACTTTATTTACCACTTATTCATCTGATCTCCAGCTTTCAAAACTCTCTCTCTCTCTCTTTTTCTTTATTCTCCCTGTCCACATTGGATTGATTACACTAGGGTTGAAAAAGTGTTTTGAAAGAGTTTCTGGGTTGGTGGTAGATTCCTGGGCTTAATTTTCCTCCTTGACTTTCTGCCCTGGGCCCCAGGGAATGTATAACATGTTTTTGTGTCCTTTCACTGTATATTTACTCTCTTGTGTCTGTAAATGAGCCAGATGTTACTAATAAACCATTTTTCTCTTCCCTGGTGTGGGGGCAAGTTTGGAATCTGTTCCTTTATGTTGCTGTCATGATGTATCTAAATTAGCTGGCATCCTAGGTGCTCAAAAGAGGTGTGTCATCTCCTTCCTTCAGTCAGGAGGATATTACTGAATTTCATGGCATTCCTTCTTATATATTTCAGTTTGTAAACTTCTGTGTTTCCAGTTTGCTGAGACTGCTTTGTATCCTTATTCTGTCCCGTGGCATATGAACTCATCTCTCCCAGCTTTGCCTGTGTGCAGATTTGACCACTAAGTCATCAGAGTACATGCTCTCTTTCTTTGAAAACAATTTTATTTTATTTATATTATTTATTTAGAGTCTTGCTGTGTTATCTAGGCTAGCCTTGAACTCTTGGGCTTAAGTGATCCTCCTGCTTTAGCCTCCTGAGTAGCTGGCTCTACAGGTGTGCACCACTGTGCCCAGCTCAGAGCTGTCTTTTCAGTCCTTGGTAACAGTTATGGCTGTGACAGGACAAGAGATAGCAGGATAGTCTTAGCATAGTTTGCAGACATCCGGAGAGATTAGGTCTATTTGTGAAATCATTTAGTTGAGGCTAGGGGTAGGAAGATATATTTAAAGGAATAGGAAGTACCTCCAATTCTTATAAATTTGTTTTTTACTCTTTTTGAATACAAAGGAATTTTCCTTGTAAAAAATTAAAGCAATAGTTTTTGACCTACTTGAGTGCTAGTGAATTTAGGTGAGAAAAGAAAATTATCTTTATTTTCACTAAACTTATAATTTATAGTATTTAATTATAAAATTTGGAAGTGAACTATAGTAGCTTTAGCAACATATTTGACTTTGTCACTAGAAATCACAGGCATTTTTATATCACATTACAGTTGTTAAATCTTAAAATATTATTTCTGGGGGCTGAGCTGTAGCTCAGTGGTAAAGTGCTTGCCTCCTGTGTATGAGGCACTGGGTTCAATCCTCAGCATCACATAAAATAAATAAAGATATTGTGTGTTCATCTCCAACTAAATAAATATTTTAAAAAATCTAGAAACTAGTATCAACATTATAAAAAATATTATTTCTGCTCATTTCTTGCTGAAAAGTACAGTGGTTATCAGATCTGTCACTAGATCTTGTCATATATTAACTTAAAAAGTGTATTTTGAGGTATTATAAATTTTTTCTTTAATGTTTTGATAACCTTGTTTAAATTGGTTTTTCATTAATATTATATATTTTATTTTATTCATTTGAAAACGTTAGATCATTAAAAAATGGGTCCATGGCACCTAGAATCTGAATCCTTGCCCCAAAGAGACAGGTATTTGCAAAGGAATGTGTAATTGTTTTTTAAAACTAGTTTTTTATCTTAGATCTCCAGCTATTCCTTTATCTGGTATCAGTCATTAAAATTTGCTTCTTAGCAAGTGTTTTATAGCTTTTAAAGATAGTTGAAAAGACATTTTATTTTCACTGAAATAAGTTCAGATGATATTTAAAAACAATAACAAAACAACAAAACTCCTATTGAAATCAATTTAAATATCTGAACTGATCCTTCTATTTACATAGGTTACTTTTGAAGTTTCAGGATTTAAGCACCATTTCTGTTAACCTTGGCTAACTCACTCGATTTGTATCAGGCTATCAGGGCCCGAAACTCAGTAAATTTCGGGTTACATTTTAATTCATGGCTTAGCAGCCACAGGTTCTAGGTACGTTGGATGGCTAGTGATATAAAGCTTTGTTTTATGTTAATTACGTTGAAAACCCTTAAAAATTGTGTTCTCCCATTGGACATCTTCTGACTCTCTCCCAGGAGCTATCCTTATACTGGTGTTGCTCAGGGACTTGACTTTGTCAGGGCAGGTGCCTGGCATGGGCTCCCTTCTTGGGTCAGCAGTGGGGGCTGGGCAGAGACCAAGAGACTTGAGGTCAAGTTTCTTGCCTCAGACACCTTGGAACATTGCTAGTGTTAAAGCTCCCGTGCCAGTTCTTGTTTAACTGACCTGAACTTGATACTTCAGTTTTATGTTGCCTGAAGTAGATATGCTGAGTTGCTCTAAAAACTTAAATAAAGCATGAAGCCCTCAATTTTTGGTGCAGTAGGTTCCCACTCTTTGGACGGAGCACCTCAGGGTGCATAAGTAGCCCTCATGGATCCCAGGAGGTTGTCTGTTGGGAAGTGTGACTGTATTTTCCTCAGCCCTCTCCTTTCTCCCTGTAGGGAGGAGAGATGGCTTTTAATTCATGAAAGTAACTACTAGGTTCTATTGACCTACATACAGTGTCCCCCTTACCTTTCTAATGCTATGTTTATCACACTCCTGACAAGATTGGTCCCCTGCCAAAAGGCCTATTGTAATGATGAATGTTTTACTTAACCAAACAGCTCAATTCACTGTTAATAAGAGTGGTAATAACATTTAAGTGTTTTCTTTGTGCCAGGCACATTTGAAGGGCTTTACCTATTTTTTTTTTAATGTAATCCAATATCAATCCTTATGAATGCTAGCTGCTGTCATTAACTTTGCTTCAACAGATGAAGAAACCAGGACTCCTAGAGGTAAAGTAACTTGCTCAAGTTCTTACCCAGTACATGGCAGAGTGGGAATTTGAACCAAAGCAGTCTGACTCTGGAGTTCAGACTTGAATCTGCTTTCTTATTAATTCTGCTTGTTGAATTAGAGCAATTTCAGAAGTGTTTCAGTGAAGTTGCATTAATAGTTAACCAGTAGGTTCTGACATGCTACATAAGTTTTGCCATATTGACAACATGAAGCTGAGCAAGCGCATCTCAAACTGCCTTAGATATTTTACTTGAAAATTATGAATGCAAGTTTTTAATGTTAAATTTATTTATGTTTGTAGGGATGCTTCCTTTGGAAATTGCACTTACAATCTCACCATCCTCGACTGTTTACAGGGAATCAGAAAGGTAATAACAATTTTTTTTTTTGCTGTAGTTGGTACAGTAGTTTAAAAAAACAGAGAAGGAATAATTCCAACACCCTTGTTTGCCATTGGAGAAGAGAGAGGGGAACTAGTGAGCTCTGAAGGGTTTTCGATTCCTGAATGATGATTGATTTGAAAAGTACAGCTGGCCCTCAGTATCTGTGGGTTCCTCCTCAATGATTCAGCCAACCTCAGATGGAAAATATTTGGGGAGTGTAAAAAAACCAGAACAAAAACAAAAAACCGAGCTTCTCCACTGAACATCTCCTCCTTGCCATTATTTCTTAAACAATACAATATTATCTAGCATTTACATTGTATTTGGTATTATAAGTCATTTAGAGATGATTTAAAGTACATGGGAGGATGCATGTAGGTTATATGCAAATACTGCACCATTTAATAATAGGGGATTTGAGCATTTGCAGAGTTTGGTATCTGTGAAGGATACTGGAACCAACCCCTTTGGATATGGAGGGAGACTGCACAGACAATAGGGTAACCTGGGTGGAGAGACGCCTCTCTTTCTCATTTAAACTATTTGTGTTCTGGGCCAAATTGATCACTTCTACCTGAAGCTGTGCCAGTGACATTTCTTTGTTACCCACTGAGCTTCATTATGAAGCTAGATCTTGGTGGGAGAGAGACAGGAAGTTATCTAAGCCACTGTTCTGTTAATTCACCCCTGCCCATGACTGACTGAGTCATAAACTCTGGGGGTGGGGCCCTTTGGTCTGTGTTTGAACAGCCCCTCCAGATAATTTGATACACTCTGAAGTTAGTTAGTTGTGTTTTATATTTTTGGGATATGTTTAATTTATAATCTGAGAAGACATGCAAGTTATCCTGTGATTACTCTTAATGAGTTCTGAAAGTACACAATTCCATCTTGGACGTAAAGTTGTGATTTGTTATCAGACAGAAATGTATGTGTTATGTAACCCATTGGTTATATAGTGTCAGTATATATATAGTGTCAGTAGGATGCTAGCACAAGTTTCTTTTTTGTAATATAAAATTAGTTTTGATATGTTTGAATTGAGATAAACAGTATTATTATTATTATGCTGCTTGTTTTATGTATACTTGTTTCTGACTTTGATATTTTATTTATTTTTTTCTGTGGTGCTGGGCATCAAGTTCAGGGTCTTGTGCATGCTAGATTAGTGCTCCATGACTGAGCTACCCTGCCCCCAGTCCTGATATTTTAAAGCCTCTAAGATTTGAAAATAGTTTTCATAAATTTTTCTTCTCATAAAAGCTATAAGGATGCTTTAGCCCACCCTTGCCAACAGTATAATGGAAATATACTTCTAGAAATACTAGTTAAAAGATTTTATGGAGATATTACCCTACATATAACCCATAATTATAGCATTTAGAGAAAATGCCTGAGAGGAAAAAGTGATTTACTTATTGTCATTATTATTGTTATTTAGCCTTTCCTTCCATCTGGTACGTGCTGCTTCTTTTACAACACAAAATTCAGAAAGAGTTCTCACTGGAATATCCCTGGCCGTTATTATGGTAACTGGTGTCTCAATATAGAAATTCATGACATGCTTCCTGTTGTACAGGAAAGGTGGACTTTAGTCATGAATACAACCTTCTCTAAACTTATTGTTTTCTCAGATGGTGGGGTCTACCCAAATATAGATGAGATTTTAAAGGATCCGATAGATGTTCCACACATCTTTAAGCAAGGGAGAAATCTTGTCCTGTGTATACTACCTTACATGATGTGCCATGTTCTGGGCTGTTTTTATGGTGGGGAGAACCCTTGTGAGAATGGGTGCTCAAAGTGTGGCCACATTTTTGCCTTTTTAGGGAAGATATTTTTCTGGCTTTGATGTCTTAACATTGTCATAAGCGTAGATCATGTGTTATGTGAACATACAGACACATATGCAAGTATACACTTTAAAAATAAGGAGAAAGGAAGAAAATTAGATTGTTTAGAACATATTTTTCTCACCATTTTCTCTGGAATGGTGAGTATAAATGAATGAAGTTGCTTTTTAAAAGGTTTAACTTGTTCTTCTTTTTGGGTAGGAATTGCCTAAACCAGTGTTATCAGAATTTAGAATTTATAAGAATCACCTAGAAAAGCATGTTAAAATGCTGATCCTGTGCCCCATTTAGCAGTTCTGGGAAGGGGCCCAAGATCTGTCTTTTTTTTTTTTTTTAATATTTATTTAGTTGTAGATGAACACACAGTATCTTTATTTATTTTTATGTGATGCTGAGGATTGAACCCAGTCCCTCATACATGCAAGGCAAGCACTTTACCACTGAGCTTCAGCCTCAGCCCATGAATCTTTTATGAAATTTATGAAAACTATTTATGAAAACTATTTTCAAGTCTTTAAAATCAAGTGTTTTGATGCTGGTGGCCTGTGGCCTGTAATTTGAAAAAATACTCTAAAGGTTTTTCGAAGCTGGAAGTACTGGAGCTTAGCTTGTTAGTTTCTTTTTCTATTTTTAATGGCTTGACCATATAACTTTTAAAGTGCCTGTAAGTTTGTAATCTCTATCACTTCAGGGTTTATAAAATAGAAGACTATTTGTCTTCCTGAAAATATTAGATCTGAATAAGCTAGATAATTTTAAAAAGTTCTAAGTCATTAGTTAGAAAAAAAAGTATGAAGCTTTTTTTTGTTTTGTTAAAAATATCAGTTTTTTTCCTTCTAACATCAGACTAACATCAGAAAACAGAGTGTCTCAAAGTAGAATTTTAGAAGTAAATTAGAAATTAAAAATGCCATTTTTGGTTAAATATTATTAGGTTAAAGAAAACAAAACTTTCTAAGAATAACTGATTATTTTTCTATTTGATAAGTTAATCATTCTAATATTTATTCTGTCATAGGTATAGTTCTCAGTAGGCTTTAATCATAAATTTGCCAATTTGTCCCATTTTATATGCATTATTAACTTTAAGTAAAATTAATATAAATTAGCATCCAAGAGACATCCTGTGTGGGACCACTGTTATGAAATGATTTCTAGAGATGCATAAAATTAAGTTTCAAGCTCTTATGCTATTTTTTTTATTGTGAATTTCAGAAATGATGAGTGTATTCCATCAATTAAGTATAAAAACTAATTCAAATTCTTCTTCTTTTAGGGATTACAACATGGATTTTTTGACTTTGAGACATTTGATGTGGAGGAATATGAACATTATGAGGTTTGTATATTTAATATTTTTGCAAAATATAATTTCATATTGATTATTTTTTCCCATCTAACTGCTAAATAAAAGTATTCTTGAATCCCCCCACCAATTGTTTTGTTTTTTTCAGCTTTGTTTATTATCGTTGAACCAAGGATCACCAACATTTTAATTTAGGAAAACGTCATGTATCTCTATATATTGTCTTATCAAACTTTATTGACAATCACTTTGTACCTTTGGAAGAAAAAATAGTTTTGAAGTATAGTTTGGTAAAATTATAAGCTACTTTTATTTGAAAATTCAGTTTTATTTAAAACAAAACTGGATATATACCTTACAGTGCTCTTGAGGGTATGTATTCTATTTTGAAGCAGAGTTGAATGCACTTAGTTCTAAGAGTTCATTGAACTTTTTCTCATGGCACTGTTATGAGGCTTTCAGGTGATGTCTTGTCTGGGCATTTAGGCAGTGGCTGTCCAGGCTGGGTCAGACCATAGCAGATGTTGAAGAAGGGCACTCTGTGAGCAGTGTAAGGAGTCCAGAAGTTAACTTTTTCTGAAAGATGATAAGCCTGTGGAGTGTGAGGAGGCTTGACATTCTCTGAACATGAGCTCATCTGCTTGGTGCCTGCAGGGAAGTAGGAAAATGTATCACTATTCTTTGAAAGACCAGGATGGCCTTCATGTTTTGGGCTCTAGCCCAGGCTGTGTCTACTTGAATATCCTGCCTGCATGTTACATTTAACGATTCAAAACAAATCTTTCATCCAAACACTGTCTTTTGCTTTGTTCATCTGTGTTGATGGTGTCACCATCCTACTGTTTGCCCAGGTTCAAGACTAGAAGCATCCTTATTTTCCCCTCCCTAATCTAGTGTTTGAATTCCCGTCACTGGTGCCACAGGATGTGTTCCTCTCTTCCTTCCTCTCTCTTCTCACCCAGCCAAGGTCTCATATGGTCTCCCGTGGACTACTATTGCTGCTCTCTGCCTCAGTGCCGGCCTTCTCCTCCCAGGCTGCCTGAGTAATCCTAAAACTGAGCTCTCATTTTCTTCTTGGCCCCAACTGGCTGTGGGTCCCATTGCCCTGCTGAAGGAGGATACTCTCTTCTGTCTGGAATTCTTGGCTCTGTTGAGCTCCACCTACCTCATGGCCTCATCTCCTGGTTCTGCACTTTCTGTTCCAGCCCCTCTGAACTGCTTACTTGCTGTTTCTCAAATGTCTCTGTGCTCCAGCTGAGTTTGCTTTCTCCTAGTTTCCCCCCTTCTCTTAACTCTCCTCTCCTGACTGTACCTCTAGAGTATTCTCTTCCCATTACTTTCATGTTTTATAATTTGTGTTTTCCTTTTTTCTCACATCATGGCTATTTGCCCACAAGCTTTATTTTCTTTATTGGATCCCTATGGATGGGATTTGTCCAAGTGGAAAAACATACTGTTTTCTTCTTTAGAACATCTCAACATAATGAAATTGCTACTTCTCCAAAAATTAATAAATTTAGTGCAATCTATTAAAAGTTCACAGTTTTTAAAAAACTATAGAAGTATTTTTGTGGCATTTGTATAGTAGCGAAAGAATCCTTTCTTCAAAAGAGAAGACTATAAGCAAAGGAATGTACACCTAATAAGGGAGATGGCTGGATAATTTGTGGTACATGTACATCATGGATGTGATATGAACATTTTTAAAAAAATGAATTCAACGATACTACCTAGGATGATTTCTAGATTATATTGTTGAAAAGACACAGAAGGGTGTTTATAATCCTTTTAAAATAAATAAAATATAACAAGACACTCCCATCTCATACATATTATATGTATGATGTTACATAATACATATTACATGTATGGTATCATAGGCACAGAGCTGATATATTTTGAAGCTAATGAAGTTTAAATGTTGAGACCTCTTATTTGCATGGGTGCCTGTTAATGTTCTATACCAATTCTATGATGGTAATTTTTTTGGGGGGGTTTTAGGGATTAACCCAGGGGTGTCTTTTTATTTTTTATTTTGAATTGATGAGGGCCTTGCTAGTTTGCTGAATCTGGCCTTGAACTTGTGATCCTCTTGTTTCAGCCTTCCAAGTCCCTGTGTGTGTGCCACCTGTAGGAATCCAGAATAAAAATTCTGTATTTTTAAAGTGAGTCTCCAAATTAGACAAATTTTAGGTCCTCCTCCCCAGAATAATTCAGATCTGTACTCCATATATGTAAGCATGGAGAAAAACAGATGGCCAAACACTAAAGCAATTTTAATAAAAAGAGAGGTTGGTGAGGGATGTAGAAGGAAAGGAAGGAACAAACACTACAATAAAGAGGACAAGCTCACTGATGTTTTACTTATTCCTTCATCCACCTCTTCCTCTCTTTCGCTGTCTTTTAACTTTGATGTCAATGTTCAAGGTGACTTGAAAGCACTGTTGAAAAACCTTAAGCAACCAAGCAACCAACCAACCAACCAAACATCTGGTGGGAGTGAGCTTCATCCTCTGAGCTAACAACCACCATCCAGGGATTGGGAGGGGAGTAGTCGGTTTTGGTGAACATTTGAAAAGTTTGCTGTCAAACATCTTCCGCTTTGAGAATGATGTATCTATTCCATCATAAAGCCCATAAAAGAGGAAAATCACAAATCGAAGTGTTTGGCATTTCATAAATGTTTGCTTTATGAATAAATGAGTAAAGAAAGGACTGTCTTTGCCAACACTCTGGGGCCCAGTCACTTCCTGCCAGGGCTTGGTGTCTTTGCTGTCTGCCCTGCTCCGGTGAGTCTAGTTATTTGGCAAACTTATGAGGAGGAGCTGAATTTCTACACTTCATTAATTCCAGCAGAGTCAGCATTCCAATGAAGGCATTGTAATTTTCAAAGTAAAATTTTATCACCAACAGCAATTTGTGAGAATATCACCTTGATGACTAGGGGACATTCAGGATGGGACTGTTCAAAGACACTTCCTCACTAAAGTACATTCAATATATAATATGGCTCAAGAAAAAGCCTAAACCAACAAGACTTTGTCTCTAGGTGATATTAAAGGGGACTTTTATGATCAGAATGCTACTTACAAATGTAAACATTGAGGACAGACGAACATGGGAGATATCTGTTGAATACAGTCTATATATAAACCTCTGCTCATTCTGCCAAAGGTTGTATCTGTCTTTATCCTATAATTCAAAGATCTTCAGCAGCACTGTCTACTAGAAATATTATGAGAGTCATATGTATTTTAAATATTCTAGTAGCTGCATTTAGAAAGGGTAAAAAAGAAAGAAAATTAATTTTAATTATAGATTTTACTTAATGTAATATATTTAAAATGTCATTTCAATCTGTAGCCAATACAAAATTACTGAGATATTTTACATTTTTAAAAAATTTGTTCTTTTTAGTTATTCATGAAAGTATATTTTGATATATTTATACAAACATGGAGTATATTTTATTTTAATTAGGATCTCTGTCTTGTGGTTGTATATGATGTGGAAAATTCACTGTGGTATATTCATATATGTACATAGGAAAGTTATGTCAGAGTCATTCAACTGTCTTTCCTGTTCTCAACTACACTCCCTTCCCTTCATCTAATCAAATGAACTTCTATTCTTCCCCCTCCCTAGTTTGTAAGCATCCACATATCAGAAAGAACATTTGGCATTTGTTTTTTTGAGATTGGCTTATTTTGCTTAGCATTTTAGTCTCCAGATCCACCTATCCATTTACTAGCAAAAGACATAAAGTCATTTTTTATGTCTGAATAATATTCCATTGTGTATATAACCACATTTTCTTTATCCATTCATCTGTTGAAGGGCACCTAGGTTGGTTCTATAGTTTAGCTATTGTGAATTGAGCTTCTCTAAACATTGATGTGTTACTAGAGTATGCTGATTTTAAGTCCTTAGTGAGAAAAGTGAAGCAGGAGGCATCACAATACCAGACCTTATACTGCAGAGCTAGAGTAACAAATACAGCATAGTATTGGCACCAAAACAGACATGAAGACCAACAGAACAGAATAGGAGATGCAGAGACAAACCCACATAAATATAGTTATCTCCTACTAAACAAAAGCACTAAAAACATACATTGGAGAAAAGATACCTTCTTCAACAAATGGTGCTGGCAAAACTGGAAATCCATAGAGAGCAGAATGAAATTGAAGCCCTATCTCTCATTCTGCACAAAACTCAACTCAAAGTGGTTCAAAGACCTAGGCATTAGTCATTTTACAGTTTTTAAGTGCTTTGAGATCTAGTGTGTGCTTTACACTATGGCATACCTTAATTTGGTGGGGAAACATTAGTACATAGAAGCCACATGTAGCTAGACTGCAGACTCTGCAAGAATGGCAGGCTGGCTAGGGTGCTAGCATAGTCCATCAGTGTGACAGGAAGCCTAGCAGAAGCAGAACAGGTTATATTTCTTGCTTTTTGTGATCTAATTGTTCACTGGAGAGTTCATTTCAAGGCCTTGTCATGTTCAGAAAGCTTGGGGTAAGATATCTCAGGCTCTTGCTTTATTTTCACATGACTTGCAAATGGCACATCACATTAAGTATTGATATAAGCAAGAGGGTTGGTTTCTATTTTGTGAAAGTGTCTTTCAAAACCTGGTCTTTCTAGGTCCTTTGCCAACCTCTTGTGGAATTCTGCAGTTCCTCACGTTTGCATTAATCAAACAGATACAATTCTGGGAGCTACGCAGGGAAGGTCCAGAAAAGGAACTGCAACTCTTGGTAATCCAAAAGATTCCTGTAGGAATCAGTGTCAGACGTTCCTACCTTTTCCTACAGGCTTCTTAAGGTATTCTCAGAGAACTTGAAGACTAAGAGAGCAACCACTGCTTTGAAGTCTAGCCATAGACCAGTTCAGAAATTAAAAAAAAAAATGAATAAACCTTTTGTCCTAGGCAAAAACAATGAGGATGAAAGAGTTTGCATATTCTTCTAAATTATGTATCTTTAGGTGTGTGAGAAACTCTACGCTCTCCAGTAGCAAAGTTAGAGGTTAATGCTTAGAAGACCCTCAGTGTGCCTTCAGTCAGCTTTCTTTTTGGGGGGAGGTTACTGTCCTTACCAAACACGCCTATGCCTATATTCCACTGATCACTAACGATCCTACCCTTAAGCAGTCATTATTCATCAGAGAGAATCTGATGTCTTTGGCTTGTTGTCCTAGTTGTCCTTAAAGAGGCATTTCAATGTTTACCAGAGACTTGCTGTTTTTGATGATGTCCTTATGTTATCCATACACAGAGGAACTCACAGAAAACCACAGAGGAAGTATCATGCTGTAGCAGTGCCCTGTCCTTAGTTGTGGGTGTGGGAAGAAATGCAGAGAAGCCGTGCTTCCATGACAGCCCATGGGGGGGGGGGCTCCTCTGTAGCTTGCACTTATTATTTCCATCCAGCATTTGGCCCCTGCAATCTCCACGAGCTGCCTTTTGGAAATTAGATGGAGACTGAAGTTCAAAAACTACTACAAAGCTGAGAGCTGAGAAATTACTTTGACGTCTGTCTTTGAGCTCTTGGTATCTGCCATTGTCCTCCTCCCACTCCACACAAATCATTCCTTTTTTTTTTTTTGGTAAAAATATTAAAAGCACTTCCTGTGAAGTAGTTCTGTCAGTATGAAAATATTATCTAGAACATCAGGCTGTTTTAGAAAACTTGACCCTGTGCTTCACACGCTGACAAGCCCAGGCCACATCTTTACATTGGCTACTTCATGCAAGAGAGAGCTGCACTTGGCTACTGCCTCTCTGATGACAGAGGCACCAGTTACCGCTTACCTGGGAATGGAGTCACTCACAGGGCTTCCTTTTGTTTCTCATGATGCCACACAGAGAAAATGATAACACTTGCTCAACACCCTGGGATCATAACTCAGCTGTTGGCAACTGGCCTGGGTACTCTGGCTGTCCCAGTCCTTGCTCAAGCAACTCCATGGTTGGTCACTCTAGTTAGGAAACTTTGTTTTACAAAAATAACAATGTACAAATAAACATTTGTTATAAGAGAGTCAAGAAGCCACCTTACTCTCTTCATGGCCTCAATCTAACTACTTTTCAGTTTGTTTATTGAACAGATATTAAGTGCCTCCTATTAGCTCACTATATTTGCTAGGTCCATCACTCTTATCACCTTAAGTCACAGCATCCGCCTTATTCTGCAGAAGTTATCCTGTTTGATTCTGGCCACCAGCTGACATCTCTGCTTCTCAAGTTAGTTGTCATGCAGAGTTTCTCACTGATCCGGAACAGGCCGAATGTGTAATGTTTGACTCCCGAGACATTTCAGCGATTCACAAGTCATCTGTATTGCCATCTTCCCTGGTAGGGTGCTCTTTGGGGGAGAAGAGCATTGCTGTTCTAGAGAGTAATGTCAGGTTATCTGGAGACTATTTGGGAGAAAGCACTGGTCTGTTCTAGAGGTCTGCTATAGGTGTCTTTACCCTTGGGCCTTTGGGGCAAGTCTTCACATTAGGATCAGAGTCGATGTTTTAAAAACAAAATCTGATTATATCATTCCCCTATTTTAAGTCCTTCGTGGGTTCCACACTGACAAACATCAGGGAAGAAATGTAAACTTTTTACTGTGGCACAAAAGCCTGCCTTGGCCTGGGCCTCCTTCCTCTCCACTCTTTCCTTTCCCATCCATGCAGCTGCCCAGATGCGCACTGCTTCATGGTCTTGTCCCTGTGGACATGCTTTTGCTTCCTACTCCCGCCCACGATCCCTTCTTTTCTCCCACGATCTTTACGTGGCTGACTGAGAAGTCATTCTCAGCCTGTGGAGTCTCATTCAAGCAGTGTTTTGTGATTGTTCTTCCACAGCTGCGTCTCCCCTGCACTGTGGGTGCTTGTGGGCAGGAACTAGGTCCTATTTCTCTTTATATGAATCAGTAACCTAGTAGCACGGTACATGCGTAGTGGGCAGTCTTTAAATGTTTCTGAAAAGAAAGAACTAAAGCTGTGAGTGAATGAATATTTAGAAAGGAGTACAGCACCATTTCAAGATATTTTGTGTGATCTATTTTCAGTAGAAAGTGACTAAGTGTTATTAATTAAAGATCCATTCTGATTTTATAGTAACATTCCGAGGAACAGATTTTACTCTGGTAGACAACTTCTTGAAATAGTGTTTCTTTCTTTCATTATCAACCAATCTGTGCTGCAATCTCTTCTTTAAAAAAATCAGTTCTTTCCAGCATTGAGTACTAGTTATTGCAATCTAAGATCAGGTCTGCATGTAATGTACTGTTAGTTTTCTATATGACCAGGCACTGTCCCCAGATTGACTGTATCCTTCATGGACCAGGAGGTGTAGACTCCTCATTTTGTCCTTTAGCATATCCCGTGGGAATGAGTAAAGTTAGATCTCCCATGTCAACAAGTCACCTCAGGTCAACAGCAAGAGTCAGTGCTATTGAATACTTAAAAGGATGATGTTCAAAGCTTTGCTTTGGATTAAGAATTTGTAAACTGGAATATAATCTGGATGATGCTTGGTCTGCCATCTTCAATTGTTCATAGATTGTGGACTGGGAAAAGGAGCTCCCCTGTCATAGGAACTGGGGTCAAGCAAGCCTCAGAATGCAGGCATGTGGGCATGTCCTCACCACCAGGAGCAATTATAGAGGTGTTCCTCCCATGGTGATCGAACCATTAGAAGAACTATTAGAAGCATTCCCCTGGAGCCATCCTAGAGGATTGATTTCGTCACTCAAAGGCCACAAGATTTCAGAACAAAAATTTCTTTTGGGCCATTGCATCTGCTAAAGTGGAGGTACCTGGTGTTTCCTCATCTGCTCATAAATCACACCCATTGCTAGTTAAAGATCATGTTGGGTAAGTCTATAAAATGTTTAGAGGCCTACCCTGTCCTAAGCAATTTCCCATGTTTTTTTTTTTTCCCTTTCTCTTTAATTACTGGTTTTTGTCTTTTCTTTTACCTCCAAACTTCTTAAGAGAGCAGTCTGTATTCTACAACTAATTATGGTCTGGCTTATACCTTCATAACTCCACTGAAACTGTTGCAACACAGAAGCGAGAAAAACAAATGGCGGCGCTTGGGTCTTCTTCCTATTTGATTTGCCCTGTGGCCACTCTCTAATTCTGGAAACTTACCTTCCTACTCTAACTTCCGAGGTGCTGTCTCTTGCATTTCTCCCTCTGGTCTTCTTTCTTAACCCGTCTTGCCAGTCCTTTCTCTGCATTTGCTCTCTCCAGTACTTTGCTCTCCTGGGGGCCTCATAATTTCTGGTATACACACATTTCACAATTGAAAGAACCTGCGTTTGAGCTTCAGCAACCATATATTTGTGTGCTGCTGTCCTCAGACCTTATGTCTTGACAATGGCATCAGCAAACGTGCCCTGCAGTTTTGCTGCTGTTGTATCAACGGAGGTATTCACTGGTCTGGACTGTGGGAGCAACCCGCTAGCTCTGAAGCTGTCTCCCTCCTCCCGCCATGGCTAGCAGAGATGAAGTAATCATCCACGCAGGACACTCCTCTTTCCCTCCACCACACCATCTCTCTCAAAGTCAGATCTAAATTAATAAACTAAAGTTTATCACTTAAAGCCAAAGTGCATGGAAACTTAATTTAAACCAAACAACTCAAATATTTACTTGGCTTTAAGCTCATAAAGGGCCCATCTCGACAGCATATTCACCTTTATGTAGTACAACTATACTGTCAACGCTAATTAATTGTTTTAGAAATTAGGTAAATATAAAGGGTGCACTTTCAAAATGAATTTAAAAACAGACTTTGTAGTTCTCTCTTAATTTTTAAAAAGAGTCTTTGTGCCAACCTTATACCTCTTGTGTATTTCTGTGGTGACATTTGTCAAAATTTAGTACAACTCTTCTTTAAAGGATAAAATGGTGGTGGTAATGCTATCTGCCTCAGAGTGTTGCTGTGTAGAGTAAGTGAGTGGCACAGAGTCAGGTCTGTATGTGTTTACTGCTGTTACTGTTACTTCCATTTGTCTTTGGACTCCTTAAAAGAACAGAGAAAATGCTTTTTATTATTTTATGTGACACTAAGTTGTAGTCCTTGATATTTAATAAAGACTCAGCAAACACTTTATTATTATTATTTTTTAAATACACGACAGCAGTGGAAAGCATTACAAGCATTATTGCACATATAGGGCATAATTTTTCATATCTTTGTAATAAAGTATGTTCACATCAATTTATGCCTTTATACACGTACTTTGTTGTTGTTTTTTTGCATTACAATTCTTAATATACACATATACCACAATTTTTGAATCTCTGTTTGTATATAAAGTACGTTGACACCCAATTCAAGTCTTATTTGTATAATGATGTCTATTACATTCCACCATACTTGTTAATCCCCTGCCCCCTCCCTTTCCCTCCCACCTATCTTCCCTATCTAGAATTCATCTATTCCTCCCATGCTCTCCCTCTCTACCCCACTATGAGTCAACTTCCTTATATCAGAGGAAACATTCGGCATTTGTTTTTTTGGGATTGGCTGACTTCACTTAGCATTATCTTCTCCAACACCATCCATTTACCTGCAAATGCCATGATTTTGTTCTTTTTTAATGCTGAGTAAAATTCCATTGTGTATATATGCCACATTTTTTAATCCATTCATCCACCGAAGGACATCTAGGTTGGCTCCATAGTTTGGCTATTGTGAATTGTGCTGCTATAAACATTGATGTGGCTGTGTCCCTGTAGTATGCTGTTTTTAAGTCCTTTGGGTATAATCCGAGGAGAGGAATAGCTGGGTCAAATGGTGGTTCCATTCCCAGATTTCCAAGGAATCTCCATACTGCTTTCCAAATTGGCTGCACCAATTTGCAGTCCCATCAGCAATGTATGAATGTACCTTTTTCCCCACATCCTCGCCAACACTGTTCAGGTCCTGGCTCATTTGTTGTTTGGGTTATTTGTTTTTTCAGTGTTTAGCTTTTTGAGTTCTTTATATACCCTAGAGATTAGTTCAGTAAATATTTGAGTGAATGTTGAATTGTGCTCAAAATTATTTATGTTGTCTGAGAAATCACATCAATAAAAGGAATCAGTCTCTTATTTGTCAACTTCAGGACTACTTTTTTTTTTTTTTTAAACTGCAGGCTTATAACAATGGCAAATAAGCCAAATATTTTTAAATATTTAAGTGGACAATATTTGTGACTGTTACAACAGAGGCACAGATGTATTTCTGAGAAGCTGTAAAAATCTGTGCTTTCAAAGCAAATTATATTTTAAGTGCACCAGGAGAGTTAGCTATTCAAAAGAAATCTGTTGAATCTTTTGTGGACTGAAAGCTCCTACAGTAAAGTTAATAATAGCACCTAAATGTATCAGTTTCAGGAATTCACATCGTGTTTTGGGGTTTTCTCATAGTGTAGAACATCTATAGATTTTCTACATAGTATTTGATAGGTGGTGACTTTATATTAGAAAAGGCTAAATCCTACTCTTACCTCGTCCTTGCTTTGAAGTTTCTTTATAAAATGTGGTAGGGTTGGAAAGTACCTTGAGTTCTTGTCTGATCTAGGTTTCTTTGAAGTGGGTGTGTGTGTTCGCTTGAGAAAAACCAACTTATATTATTTTAAATGTTCTATTATTGATACATATTAGCATTTGTATAATTCATTGTGAAAGGAGACACATATATTAATTTTGGAAGGTTACCCAGGTAAGCTTATGTTACATTAGCTAAAAGTTGTATCTTTCTTATTAAATTTTTTTTTCAGATCTAAGATCTTAATCTGTTACTTATTCTATCAACTTCATCTAGGCTGCTAAATATAGCCCAATATTATCTAATGTTTATCTTTTTGGATAGGAAAATTTGCAAACATAGTCTTTTGATTCTGAGAGGTCATGGCCTCTATCCTATATGGTTGATTATAAAAGGTTACTGTTTAACCAAACAGATGTCTGTAGTCCAAATAAACAGATATAGTACAATTTATTTATCTGCCTAGTTGGTGGCCAGGGACACAGAAATAGTGAATGTGGAAACTGGATTTCTTCTACTGTTCCTGAGAGCTGAGTTTAGACTTTTGATTAGAACATACCCTTACCCTTGAATTTTTAAAGTATGCTTTAGCCTTAATAATTGCTCAAAATGGATATTGGATCATTAATTTGAGACTTTTATTTAAACAAGAATTAATGTTTAATTATCATAATAGTTGTATGTTTGAATCTTTATTCAAGTGATTATAAATAGATAGCCATGCATATGTATTGTGACATTCATGGTGTTGCTAAGCTTTTACTTAGGGCATTAGAGAGATATTATGTTATTACAATTAGATTAATGCAATGCTGACATAGCAGGATATCATGTAAAGGTTCATTTGTAACTTTGTATAATTGAAAAGATACATCCTCATTTTAAAAATGAAAATATATAGCCAACTTTTGATTTTCATGGAAGTGGTAATGTAATAGGTAATATAAGTAGTGGCACCAGATCTCCTTGATGATATTATTCTAATTTAGTTAACAAATATTTATTGAGTTCTTACAGTAGAGTGCAGACTCTTACTTAGCTCAGGTTCCTATTACTGAGGTCATCTTCTCAAGCCTTTTATATAGATAGACACAGATGCCCCTTGAAGAGAACCATGTTATTTCCCTGTCCTGAGATTGGAGACTAGGGAGGTGGGGTGGGAGTGGAATGTAGAGAAGTCAGTGAAGAGGCAATATGATGGATTGCACAGTGTCTCCCAATTGCCTGCACTGTCCTGGGTAACCTTAGCCCTGTCCTGGTGTCCACGGGTTCAGAGGGAAGAAAAGAAAATGGAGGGGCTGATGGTGTGGTAGAAGGTGGCTGGCCTCTTTCTTGGTCTTGACCTTTTCTGTGTATTCCTTAGAGTGTATAGCCTAGAGGATGACAACTGATGATCAGTCAGCCCATAGTATTTAAAAACCTAACTTAAAATAATCAACATTTTCCAGAGATCTGGGAGGTGAAGGCAGGAGGATCCAAGTTCAAGGCCAATCTTGGCAATGTAGCAAGAGACCCTGTCTCAAAATAAAAAAATAAAAAAAGGTCTGGGGATGTAGCTCAGTGGTAGAGTGTCACTAGGTTCAGTTACCAGTATTGCAAATAAATAAAATAAGACAAAAATAAAAGTTAATATTTCAAAGGCAGATTTCACTTAAAAATAGGTTGGAAGGTTAGCCACACTCAAATTTCCTGCAGGGTGACTAATTAGGTTGAGTGGAGGAGCAGCCACTTTTATTGCTAACCCTTGTTTGGGTTTGCAGCCCCTGCAGGAAACCTTGACTGACCCTGGCTTGTGGTGTACCTCTAGGATTTAATGAGTTTCTGTCCCTCCCTTCTGCCTCTTGCCATTTCATGGTCTTCAAATTAGAATCAACAACAGACGTCAGCCCATAAAAATGTGTTCATCATAAACCTGACATTGATATTTTTTTCATTGTTTAAAGTCCGTTTATCATGTTCATGGAAATGCTTGTATCTCTCACTTTTTTTCTTACTTCTTTAATTTATTGCTAGGATAACAATGTTATTTTCATTTCATTTTATTTCAGAGTGACTAGGAGACAAACTTATTTTAAACAAAGTACCACACCTTAAATAAACTAACTTTCCATACAGCCTAAACTGTTCATAGTCTAGATAGAAGAATTCCTCAAGTGAATTAAATTCATAAATAACATTTTGAGAATCAGATGTATGTTTTTAAGTTTTATTACTTTGTTTTCATGTATGTCCAATTGGTCTAATACTAATAGTAGGAAAAGCAGTTTTATTTGTAAGGGTTTCCTAAATTGTATAAGAATTATAAAATATTTTTCTTCTCTTTTCTCACAAAATTCTGCCAGCGAGTTGAAAATGGTGACTTCAACTGGATTGTTCCAGGAAAATTTTTAGCATTTAGTGGACCACATCCTAAAAGCAAAATTGAAAATGGTAGGTTTTTCTTCCTTTTACCCTCCAAACATTTATTTTAATTACTCTTCTTTAATTTTTCAATTTCCTCAGATAACACTTTCTCTTGGTAATATTTTGCAGACTATTCAGGATGTATAAAATTGAATAGCAACCAGTGTGTTGAAGGTTAAACTTCCAGTAGGTGGAGCTATATCCACTCTTTTAAAACAAGCATATTTTTTTAGGTTGCCATAAGTAGAATGTTTTCTTTATCCAGTCATTAAAGAAGAATTTGAGAAACAAACTGGTTACACCACTAAACAGATTGCTGAATTCTATAAATGTTTTTTAGATTCATTTGGCTGTAGGGAGTCCCCAAGGTATTCTTGGGGAGTGTCATGTTGGGTGATGATGGCGATATTTGTTTAGTGCTTACTGCATGATAGTTTCTAGCATCATCTCAGTTAATATCCAATAATTCTTAGATGCAGATTCTGTGATCCACACCTAAGGAGGAAGAAATGGCATCTTCTTGGTGGGGATTTGCCCAGGGTCACCTAGAAGTGTGCAGAACTGGTACTCCAACTCAGAACTGGGCTCCTGAATATCACCACTGTACTATCTACTTAGTTCCTTTGAGACGAAGAGTACAAATTTTCTGATAGTAATTAAACTACTTATTTACAGCACTGGGCATATGTATTCAGTAAAATGAAAACAAAACATAACATACCTCTTGAATGCAACATGATTAGCTATGTGAAATTTGCCACTAATACTTGTTTTCTACTTATTCATATTTTTCCATGTCTTAACATCACCTAGGTGATATGTAATGATAGACACCAATGGTTTAAGATTAGTTCATAAGAGAAGTACATAAAATTGAAGAAAAAAATGTTATCCATGAAACACGATAACTCCTATTTACTTTCTGGTCATAGGGGTAGAGTATATCAGTTTTCCTTGGGAACCTGGAAATCTCTTGACTAGATTTACTCTTTTTACTACATTATCATCATCATCATCCTCATCATCATCACCACTTCTGAAATCTAGTTTCATTATTATTCATGTATTTGGATTTGATAGTTTTTTTTTTTTTTTTTTACAAAATATGTTTATCATTTCATATCTATTACTACCTTGCAGGAAGTCCTGCTTGAATCATGTTTTCCCCCCACCCTGTGGATAAGTAATCCAGGTTTAGAGTTAAACTAACAGGGGATCTCTATAGAGAAGCCAGAATTAGATCTTCTGAGTCATAAATTGGCTAAGGATTCTCATTTGGCTCTGTATATTGATAATTAGCCTCCGTCATGTTGGGTTGTTAGGAATAACACATGAAGTACCTGAGGAAAGTGCTTTATAACAGTTGGTCATTCAAGACAGGGCTGATTAAACCTACTTCTGTGAAAAAGTATTAGATTCAGGCCCAGGAAACCTCAGTAGATGTTCTGTTTGAGTAGTGGCTTTGTTGTTGGGTATTTGGCAAAGTTGAAAGAATTTTGCCATTTGGGATTCATGTGTTTCAGTTTTTCTTACAGAGGAGTTGGGAGGTATAATTTTTATAGAGCTAACACATGCTTATTTTAAAAAGAGTGGAGAAAATGCAGATTGACTAATGAGCATAAAAGTGACCTGTAATTCTACCCACATTTACTAGTTTTACTAATTGGTAGTTGGAATTACAGTTGCTTTTTAATTTCTTCCATCTGCTTCTCTTACTTTCTCAGTGTAGATATACATTGTATATGTCTATGCATAAACACACATTTATAATTTTTTTTTATCAAAATAGGATCATAATATAATTATCATCTCACAGCTAGCTTTTTTTCACTTAACATGTCATGGATGTTTTCCATGGCACTGTATATAGATCCATGCTATCATTTTGGATGACTGCATTGTTTATTATTCCAATCTATGACTGGGTCATAATTTTGTTAATTTATTTTAAATGAGATACAAGTTGTTTAAAAAACTGTTATGGGGCTGGGGATATAGCTCAGTTGATAGAGTGCTTGCCTAGCATGCATAAGGCTGTGGGTTCAATCCCCAGCACTCCCCCGCCCCAACAAAACAAAACAAAAACAAATAAAAAACCAAAAAAACTGCTATGGTTGGCATACCTATTCTTTCATATTTTATAGTTCTAGTTTCCTCTCTGAATTCTTAGAAATAGAACCACTGAATAAAAGAACATGTATATTTTATGTAATTTTTTTGGTGCTGGGGATTGAGTATAATTCTTAATTTAAAAAATCTTAAAAAACGTTTTTTGGTTCCATATTGTAATGTGGGGAAAGAATAATGGATGCCACTTGGTTATATGCCAGGAATGGTGCTAAGCCTCTTGTGCACATCATCTGTTCAGTGACCCACCATCTGTAGCAGGTGATGGTTAGTTTACGGAAGACAAGGAAACTTAAGAGAGTTACATATTGTCCAGGTTCATACAGCCAGTAGTATCAGGCTGTGGGACGACTCAAATATAGGTCTTTTTAATTACAAATTCTGTGCTCTTTTAAATTTTATTACAGAGAATGTACATGTTTATTATAGAATAATTTAGCAATACAGATAAAGACTAAAACTCTTAAAACTATATAAGCAAGAAATAACTATTGTTAAGATATTGCTCTGTATACACCTTTTTCCCCTATGTACCTGAGGAAAGTGCTTTATAACAGTTGTGTCCTCTCATTGAGAAAAAGGTCTGACAGTGTTACTTTAATTTGTTGGTTTTTAAGATGCCTAGAACAATTTCATTTAAGATTGTCTTTGGTAAAATGCTGATATTTTACTGAAATCCCCATTTTAACATCTGGTGTTCATTAGAAGCTTCAACATTTTTTTGGTGAAGGGTTTTAACTTTGTAAACACTTTTGAATTTAAAATAAGTCTGTGTGGGAATTAATAAAATTGATCCGATTACAGTTAGATCTTGGTACATTCCTTAGATTTTTTTTTTCAATTAAAATTTTGAGAAACTCTGTATTTCTGAAGGTCATTTTAGGAGTTTGTTAGTAGAAAAGCTGAGATTTTTGAGGAATTAACAATCAAATAGCTGTTGCTAGGATGTAGCAAAAGGAAGCTCTACGCTCTAGGGAAGGGCCAGAATGCATTCTAGGAGTGTTCAGGGTGTTTGTGTCAACAGAGGGAACTAGCAGGCTCACTCAGCCATCTTGGTTCACATTGTTTTCATAGTGGGGAAAGAAGAACGCTATTTTTTTTTCTATTTAACAATTTTGAATTGATGAATGATAGCAGGAGAATGAAACAGATATTTTAGATTTCAGATTTACAGAGTCTTTTAAGTGGTAATGTCATTTAAATACACACACACACACACATACACACACTCTCAGGGATGGGGAAGTGGTGTAGAGGTGGAATAAGAAGCAGAATCCGAGCAATTTGAAGTATCAGCCTGCTCTTTTAATGAGAGCAGACTGGTGTAAAGACCCTGGGCAGGTTGAAGTGTAGCTCCTTGATCCTTTATTGGCTGTGTGAACTTCAGTGAGCTCCACAACTTCTGGAACCATCAGTTTCCTTATACATCACAATGAGTGAAGTTTGATCACATTCAGGGTGTTTGGTGAGGATTGGGAATATTATTTGAATGGTTTGACCATGTCAGGTACACATTATGCTCTTATTAGTGCATTTCCATCTTTAATTCTTTTGTCCCATCATCCTGGATGTAGAATGCTAATGAACACTTAAATTGAACAACAAATATACCACTCATGGGAATTATGAAATAATTATTGTTTTCGGAGGTCTATTCTTTTGAGAAAAGTAATGGGTGAATGATGAGAGGATTTGAAAAAAAAATTCTATATACATATGAAAATATGTAAAAGATATGTAAGCTCTATATTATACTTTCCAACCTGTTTTATGCACCTGTGTCAATTTTGTTGAAATATTTGCAGAACTGAACATTTGGGACTTCACTGGTTAATGAACCTCATCAGCATTTTATATTTTCTGACATTACCTTGTTCCTTTTGCAATTTTTACTTTTAATAATGACCAGGTGGGCTGACTAGTCCACATTTGACTCTGCTGTTCTTAGTTTCACAACTTTAAAATGAGTGGCTGGAAAGAGGTGACTTTTAAAATCATCTTCAATTCTGAAGTTGTTTCTGTGTTGTGTCAGCATCACTGCTGGGCTGAGCCTGTGCCTCGCTGATGCCAGGGCACCACCTAGTGGCCAGATGCAGCCAAGGTTGGATGAACGCTCTAGCTTTCTGGGTGGGCTGCAGGACTCCCAGGGAGCATTTCACATTAAGCATCCAAATACATTGATAACTCACACACCGTTGCTGAGAGGTCATGGGATATCTTCATTATTTGTTGTCTGTAAGTAATTTGAAGCAGTTTTAAGAATTAAACAAAACCAAAACCAAAATCCTGCTCACCAACTCTAGGAAGTACAGCTCCTAATACTCATGTCATGTTCTCTGGTTTGGAGGTCTTACAGATAGAGTCAAGTTGAGTCTTACAAAAAACCAGCTCCAGGACAGATGTTGAAATCTGTCTGCCAGGGTCCAAATGCCATCTCTTACAACGTGTGTGCACATGGATCAGTTAGCTTTCCAGGCACCAGTAATCTGAGTAATTGTAGGGTTTAGTGTGATAATTCACATGGAACACTCAGCATAGTGCCTGGCACATTATAAGTGCTCAATAAATGTTAGGTGCGATTATGATTAGTATTTAAATGTCTGTTGTCATTTTTTTTATAGTTGTGTTTTGTGTCCATTTCTCAAAAGATATCCATCATTTCTTTTTCATAGTGTGTTTTGGTGTATTAGCTAAACCTTCATTTACTCCTGATAGAAATTCATGTAAGAAAAGAGATTCTTACATCTTGATTGTACAGAGGGAGGGATGGGCATCAAGCCAGGAGGTGCCAACACAGAGGTAAAAGGAATTCCAGGAATAAGGCAGGCTCCCATTGGCTTACCATACCTAGGGAAAACTCCCCAGGTGTTTGGAGTCCCTCTACTTCTCATTCCCTGCATGATAGAAAAGCTCTTGTTTCCTCATGCCAACCAGGGTTTTCCCACTTAGTCTGTAAACTTGTTGCTAGGAAATAATTTGAATAAATAAAGCAACTAGGAAAACAGACATGATTTTTCCAAGTAGAAGAGCATGTGTTTTCTTTTCATGTTTGTGTGTACAAGTTGCTGTTTCTATACAGAAGATGTTAAATGATCTCTGTTTCCTCTTTGTTCAATAACAGCATGGCCTATGAGAATCATGCATTTGAGTTAGGATTAGTTAGGCCTGAATTCCAATTCTGCCTCCATTTTTTGTGACCTTGGCAAAGTCTTCCAATTAGGGAACTTGGTTATAGACAGTAGAGTCAACTATGGTAAATTAAACTAAAAAGGCATTTATCGGAATATGTTGGGTAGCTCACTGACTCCAAGAGAAAGCTGGGAAATAAGTTTAGAAAATGCACAAGATCCTTGGGAGACAGTGTATCTGCAGGGTCCAGGCAGGAAATGGGAACCACACTGGGTACTCCAAACAGAAGGAATTTAACTCCTGGAGTCTGTTACAAAATAGTCTAAACAATAAAATAGGCAACATTGTAGAATCTAAATATTATGCAAAAGACAGCTAGTACCTTTAAGGTTGGGACTGGGGAGAGAAAGTGGAACTACCAGAGCCTGGGAGCATTGAGGGAGGAGTCAGATGACTGGAACTCAAATCCGTGGAGGTCATGCTCCACAATACTTTTTGGATTGGAGACTGAGGAGTAGAGACCAGAAGGCTGGGCTCTGGTCCTGAGGTGAGTGCAACAGGCTAGTCCTGGGAGTGCCACAGTTGATTGGGAGCTCTGGCTGCTCTCTTCTTTGGTTGCTGATGTGATGCTGATGGGAGAACGGGAAGAAGGCCCTTTCCTGGTTGCCCTTTAGTGCCTCCTATTTTTAGAATCAACAGAAGGCCACCTAGATAGGTAGTCTGGGAAAGACAATATGTGGACCTGAGCCCCAGCCTCATGGTGCAGGGTATTAAAGGGTTGGCTTGGAGCTGAGAGAAAATGAAAAGGACAAGCACAAGGTCCAAGGCAGCAGAAAATACAGCCAAAGAAACAGTGCAGAAGCCATCTGGCTTTGCAGGCTGCTCCTGCTGCTGCCTTGGAGCCCCATTTACAGTGAAGTCATTTCACTTAGCTGGTGTGCCATGAGTCAGTGGGCCCTTGATGGGTTACAGATGTGGGAATCAGTATGCTGGGGATAGCCCTCTTCACCCTTAGGGCTGCTAGGCAAGGCCTGCAGTGGCCAAAGTCTTCACTGGTCACCTCGGCTGATTGGCCTTGACTAGGTCTGGTTTGTGACTCATTGATTCTGTGGCTCTCAGGAATGCTCACATGGTGGTGGACATTGCCAGGGAGTTGGAAATTTAGTATCTCAGGTGGCCCCCTCCTCAAACAGTAAATGTTCACTAAAAAGTTCCTCTTTTAGCTTCTTTTTTCAAGTTAAAAATTATTTATATTTTAAACTGACAAAATTTTATGTATTCATGATATACAATATGATGTTTTAAAATAGTGTACATTGGTTAAGTCAAGTTTAATGTGTACATTGCCACACATATTTATCATTTTTGTGTATGATGAGAACTCTTAAAATCTACTCTTAGTGACTTTCAAGTATCCAGTACCTTGTTATTAACTATAGATACCATGTTGTACAATAGATCTCTTGGACTTACTCCTCCTGTTTAACTGAATTTTTGTATCCTCAGCTTTTAGTGTCTTAATCTGTTAAATGGGGTTAATCATCCTTTACAGATTGTTTTGAGAATTAAAAGAGAAATTATATACAACTGTGGCTTGTATGTGGAAGGTGCTTTCTGATCACAGATCTATTCTGTGGAGGATTGTGCTCTATAGATTAAAGCTATACATCTGGCAAAAAAAAAAAAAGTTTTAGCTGTAGCTGAAATGTATTTGTTAAGTAAAAAATAACGTTTGAGGGGAAATAAAATCACCAAGAATCATCCCATCTCTTTTGTGCACGTTTGAGTACTTCAAGAATGCCTTTGCTTTGGGGATGGGAGGAGTACATGTGTTCCCAGGATTGGAATCCTACTAGAGGTTGAGATTTTGAACTTTAATGAGTTGTCTCAATACTTAGAGAGGGTTTTTGTTTTAACCTCCTTTGATGTTTACAGTTACGCAGACGGCTTTTACGAGCTTCTGGAACCTTTTACACTCTCATGAAACATGCTTTCTTCTGTGCTCTATTGAGATTTCTGCACTTTGTTGTTGAGGGTGTGTGTCTGGGTTATGTAAGATGAATTGCGTGCCTTCTGCTTACGGCTCCTTTTCCCTTTAGGTTACCCTCTTCATGCTCCTGAAGCCTACTTCCCTTATTTCAAAAAGCATAACGTAACTGCAGTTGTGAGGCTGAACAAAAAGATTTATGAGGCGAAGCGCTTCACAGACGCTGGCTTCGAGCACTATGACCTCTTCTTCATAGACGGCAGCACACCCAGCGACAACATCGTGAGAAGGTTCCTGAACATCTGTGAGAACACGGAAGGAGCGATTGCGGTTCACTGCAAAGGTGTGTGCGAGGGCTGCGTAGTCTTGGAGCTCATGGGGGCTAGTCACCGAAACCCAGAAAATAACGTAAAACAATTACCTAATGAGTTAGAAAACAATGGTTTTTAATTTTAGAAGACTGCATCATGAACCCATTTTAATAACCCCTTCCTAAAGAAAGAAAGGATTGCTTGGGCCTGGACAGTTGATGGTGGTGTGGCTTCTTGACAATGAAGGTTTTCTGATCTTAACCTTTCCAAGCCCCAGCTCATCGACACTGTATGTCTCAAGGGGAAATATCAGCAGTGATGTCCTTAGACTGGCAGGAGCAGCTTTGACTAGGTCAAATGGCCAAGAAGCAAGTGTCATTAGTTCTCCTTTTCTTTTAGAATTGCTCATCTCTTCTCCATCTTTTTCTACCCATCTGATATTTGGTGTTTCCATTCTTTGATCCAGCTTTCTAGAACCTCCTTTCACCCCTTGTGCCTCCCTTTCCCTGTTTGTCTTTTGCATCATGGAGCTGAGTGTCTTCCTTGCCCCTTGCCTGGGGTAATCACCCTGCTCACTTGCCAATGATGGGGATTGCCTCTTAGAATGAATGGAAAGACATAGTTGTGTAAATGAATCTCTGGTCTCTGGGGTGGATACTTTGGGGGTAGGGATCGTTCAGAGTATAGGAGGCATAGGGTTGTCACATTTAGCAAATAAGAATACAGGATGCCCAATTTAATTTTAATATTATATAAACAGTGAATTTTTTTTTAGTAAAAGTACATCCTAAATATTGCATGGAGTACATATTGTTTTTTATTTGTCAACCTTATGTCATTTACCTAGAAAATATGAATGGCATTTGATTATCTAAGCTTGGTTGTTAGACTCCTAGGAGGTCAACTTCTAGTTTAGAATTTCCAGTGTGGTGGAAGATATTTTACTGGGATCTTTGATTTTAATGATGAGAAATCACGTTGGCCGCCTTGAGATGAGCCTCTAGTTTCTCACATGCAGCGCTTCATTGTGCCGCTAGGTGGTGCTATTCTCGTGGTTTTGAGTCTGCAAATAGGTTTGTGTCGCGTTTTATGCTAATTGGCTAGTAGGAGTTGGGGATGGTACTGTTCTTTTCCTGTGCCTAGTGCTGCTGTAACTGCCTTATTCAGAGGAGAGTGGCTTTGGTTCTGACAGAAATTAAAATACCATTTTGTAGGCCCTTGTTTCTATGTTTAAGATTTGAGTAGGTGGAGGTACTTCGCTGAATATGTGAGCAGCAACGGGAAGCTGCACTTTACCAGAGACTGGAAGAGATGGAAATGCACGTGGTCCCTGACTTAGATGAGGGCTCCTGAAGCAGGCTTCATCCTCCTGGACTAGCCTTACCTCCGCTGTCCCTATCAACCCAGGACCCCTGATTGACAGGAGTTCCCCTCTGCCCGTGCATTGCTGGGAAGGTGTTCCTTGCTCACTCCTTTGTAAGCACTGCTTTCTGGTTATACCTGGATGGCTAGAACTGAAGTGTTTTTCATTTACCCGTTAAGTTTGCCTTTCTATCCCTTTTTGTTAAAGATTGTCCATGTCCAAGAAAATGCCTGCATTTCACATATTTCAAATATCAGCAGAACTTAAGAACTGATAGGAATATAGCTGCAATCAACATTTAGTAGGAGGTATTCATATCTTCTCTTCCAAACTCTAGTTTTTTTGGGTGTGTTGATGCACACCTGTCATCCCAGTGGGTTAGGAGGCCTAGACAGGAGGATTGCAAATTCATAGCCAGCCTCAGCAATTTAGCAAAGGCCATGTCTCAAAATGAAAAATAAAGAGGGCTGGGGATGTGGCTCAGTAGTTGAGTGTCCCAGGGTTCAATCCCTGGTACCAAACAAATGAACAAACAAACAAACAAACAAAAAAACCCAAAACAAAAAACACCAAAGTTTAGTTTTATATTATTAAAAAAAAAATTAGTATTTTTGATGAGATTAATTTGGCCTTTTTTTTCATAGTCAGTTTTGTGGCAGCAGGGTCATAGAATTTATTTGTGGGTTAACAATCCATATCTTGGATTGACAAATCTGAAAGAGAAGAAATGCAGAGCTTTCATTAAAACTCAGCATCTTTCTTTATTGTATTCCTCATCCAAGAAACGTGAAAATGAAACTCTCCGGTGTTAAAACATTGTTACAGGTATATTCTCTGTATAACCTTGGCCTGTGAGTGTTTACTTTTAAGATATATATGTATGATTATGTATATTTTTATGTATATATATGCAGATATACATGTCATATATATAATCTATCTACTTATAGTAGAGGTTTTTTAATTTTAATATCTGAACCTTTAGGGGCTAGGGTTGTAGCTCAGTGGTAGAATGCTTGCCTGGCATGTGTGAGGTGCCTGGTTTGATCCTCAGCACCACATAAAAATAAATAATTAAAATAAAGATAATGAGGGCTGGGGTTGTAGCTCAGTGGTAGAGTGTTTTCCTCGAATGTGGAAGGCACTGGGTTTGATCCTCAGCACCACATAAAAATAAAAAATTAAGGTATTGTGTCCATCTACAACTAAAAAAAAATTAAAAAATAAAGATATTGTGTCTATCTACAACTAAAAATATTTTAAAAATGTGAACCGTTTAGCATTGAGGTGAGTTCTTATAAAGGAAAGTCAAGTTTATATGTGGTGACACCTTTTTGAGAGTGTTATTTCATTTACATCTACTTGTACACACATGAAGAATACTTTTATAAGGATTACATTTTCAGTTTAATTACAACTCTATTGCTTTTAATAGCACACTTATCTACTATAGGCTTGTTAATTATTTTGACATCTGCCCTAATTAAGTCAGCTTAATTTTTTGGGAATTCAAGCAGCACTCAGTATTTTAATTGAACTAAAAGGAAGAAGGGAGAGAGACTCTTATGTCAAATGAACTTTGGTAGAAAGGGAATGAAAATGTTATGCCTCAACATATAAAGCCTTGCATACAGAGACAAACTAGAAACGAATTTGCTGGGAATGTGTGAAACTTTACCGCGACTCAATATCTGCAGTTCACTTTGATGAAAGAAATGATGAAAGGAATGCTATGAATTCTTCAAATTTTCTAGCACAAATAATCATCCAACATACAGCAACATTGTGATATTCTAGTATGTGATTCTTGATGTTCTATAGGGATTTCAGAAAATGGATGGAACTATAAAGCAATTGAAGTTTGACTTTGGTATAAATAGAACACTTTCAACCTCTTGTCATGCTGTGCCAGGGAGCCCTTTAATTATGAACGCTTTAAAATTTTTGTTAAAAGTTTTTATAGAAACTTAGTGAAGTGTTCCTATTCTGTTCACTTGTGGTAAGAGCTCCCAACTATTGAGTGCTAAGTAGGTTCTTTTTATAGATCTAAATTATAGACTCTTTTTAAAAGGGGGAAGCAACTTTAGTTTCAGAGAAATTTGAAAATTCTTTGTACCACCTTTTTGATTGTGAGTAGGACTAGGAGCCTAACTGAGGGCATCAGGCAGCTCCTTGCACAAAGCAGGGCACAGTCAGAGAGTGTGTCTCCATGAAGAGGCCACCTGCTCTCCAGGCAGAGACCTTGGCATGATGACCCTGGAAACTAGTGCTGGCCCCCTGCTGCTGCTCCAGGACATTCAGCTGTGTTTTATCTGAGCAGTTGCCCAGTCAATTGTAGTCTTGTCTGATATCTGGGGAATTATCAGGTATGGGCTCTCTGGGTGAAGCAGAAGGAAAGGCAAATGACTCTTACCTCTTACTATTAAAGAAAGAGCCCCTGGAGACCATAATCACACTTTATTTTTTTCTGAGGAATGTTGATGTTTGATCTGGGGCAAAAGGCACTTCAGTTGAAAACAGGATGTGTTACACTTCATCTAATAAAATGGTGTATGTATCCTTTATTATTTTTTTTTTTTAAGGAAGGGACTGCCAGACATCTATAGACTGAACTTGGATGTCATTTTATTTTCACTCTTGATGTGTATTCTCGACCCAGGCATTACAAGGCAAAACTGTTTTTTGGGGTGGTGAAAAACCTTTTTCTGTATAAAGCACAGATTTATTTACACATAATACATATATAGATATGTAGTGTACCTGTGTGGTAGTACAATTTTATGGGGAAAGATAAGGAAAAAAAACAAAATAAAATGTAAAGAGGCTTTTGGAGGAACAGTACACGTAAAAAAGTTGTGAAATGCTGATTTAGAGACACGCTTTTTCACACCTTAACATTTCTGAAATTAGGATGGAGTTTTAAATTGATAGCATGTCGTGGTTTCATGTTTTATTGGTCAAACTTAAATAATGGTATGTATTGCACAATGAAGATGGTACGGTGGTGTCTGAGATTTGCTGAAACACTGTGAATTTCTCAAACTACTGGGGAAGATTTGAGAAGAGTCTACAGTTTGACCAAGGAAAACAGTCAAAAGGATTCCTCAAAATCAAACAAATAAATAAGCAACCCCCACTCCCTGAAGATTTCTAAACATCAGCAACAGCCATTAACTTTTTCCTATTTCCTTTTTCTAACTAAAGGTTTTCATGGATGAAATCAACATTGTACCAGTTTCTTAGGTCAGAAACATCAGTCATTTTTAACTTTCCTTGTGACCCAATCAGAATTCTGATTCAGCTCTTCGTCCTTATTGCCACATCCTGCCCCTCTCAAGCACGCTTCTCTTCTGCCCCACCCTTCCAGTCTTGTCTCTCTGGCCCCTGTCTCTGTCCCTTCCTGTTCCAGCTGGTCCTTGGCTGCCAGATCCTTTTGCTTTCATCACTTTCTCCACCACCCCCATGTGACATTTTCACTTTGCCCTTTCCACTGGATAGAGAGAAATACAGATTTCTACATGATAGCAAATTTGCATGTGTCTCAGCTGCTAATGTTATCATTACACTTGGGGCCAGTGTGGTTTCTGGTAGGGTTTAATTTCAGGTTTATGTGGATGCATTTGCTATACTTTGTATTTCATCTGTGTTCCTCTCTTACAGCTGGCCTTGGAAGGACAGGGACATTGATAGCCTGTTATGTAATGAAGCACTACAGGTTTACACACGCTGAAATCATCGCTTGGATAAGAATTTGCCGGCCAGGTTCCATTATTGGGCCCCAGCAGCACTTCCTGGAAGAGTAAGTGTACCCCTCTGTGTTTTCATGGTACATCCTTGTTCCTGACCCTTTCTACTTCTTCTTCCCCAGGTTCTGGACAGTGTCAAGCTCACAGTTATAAAATGGCTGCATTGTTTGAGAAGTCTGTGCCTCTAATAGAATATTGTTGATTTGACAGCTGATGCATTCTCACTTTGTACCTTTTATATCTCTTAGATCAGGTGAGAGTGAGAAGAAAATCACAGAGCCATCTCTGCCTACCCCTTTTCTGTCATTTTCTATGTGTGATCTGGCTACAGTGCAATTTTCTTATGTCATCCCACTTGGCACTTTTCATTCTTCTCTTTTGTTTGCATGTCTAAAAGCAGAATGAAGTAAAAAACACAACTAAGGTCAGTCAGTGATTTCACTAAGTTTGCTGCTCTCCTGACAACTAACTGAACTGCTAATGAGGCTGCACCTTCTGAATACAACCAAGAAGTTACCAAGGAAAGAAAAAGGAAAACTGGATTTTAGCCCTGGCCCCACTATTTACCAGCTTTATGACCATCATTCAGAAGAATGCTTATAAATTTTACGTTTATTTATTCACATATTCATTTGTTAACTTTTGGTGCAACCTCAGCCCACTGGGTAGAAAGATTTAACCTCTAAGGGGACAATCCTTTCTGGACCACCTGGCTTCTCCTTAAAATGCTGCAGGTTACCATCAATTTACCCATTAATACAATGAGTAGATGAAATTAGTGATAGTTGACCTAGGTCCAGCTGTAAGATGTTATCAATTAATGACATACTGAAACCTGCATTTTTTTTCTTTTATGTTGGGAATGGCATTCTTTTCCATGAAATTATTCCTTTCTGAATTAAATCATTTTAGGTTGGTAAGAAACAAATGATCATGAATTTCATAGAAAGGTACTGTAAATAAGCTCTTAGTGTCTGAAGTGATTAAGAAGATTTGAGCCTGCTGAGGGATGACTTCAGTTGGCAGTATTATAGGGAATAATTTATAAGAAAAAATAAATTCTGAAAAAATGAGCAGTTATACCTTAGCTTAAGAGCAAGACAAAAGGGTAATAACTTTTTAAGAAAAAATGTGCAAGAAGACAGAAACTTCAAGAGTTTTACCTGTGGGGTACAAATAAAATAATTCTGTTGTTAAAGTGCTTTGTTCTTGATCGTATTTCTTGGCCAGTGACTTCCTCTGTTTCTTTCCTCTTTTGTGCATTCTGTGCTCCTACAGTGTGGAGCTTTGTAGAATGAATCTTAAAGTGCTCATTCTACTAGTTACTTACCAAAGTTGAACAAATGGCCTTAGGGTTAAAAAACAAAATCCAAAATACTCCTCAGCCTAGTTCTTTGAGCCATTTAATCCATCTTAAAATTATAGGTTGGAAGAAGGTTCATTCAGTTGGTAGAACACTTGCACCAGGCCCCCGCACTGTGCAGCTCTCGAGGCGGGGAGATGCAGTGGAGAACGCCCCTGGCCCAGGGCACCTGGTTTTCAGGGTGTCAGATAGCACGGCCTGTGAACACCTTCACACCTCCCTATTGTGCCTCTGCTCTGCCATATCATAAGGTGATAGCAGAAGAAATTTGGGTTATAAGACACAGGCACTCTAGGTTGAAGAAAGGTTTATTCCTTTGTGAGTACATAAGCTGTACAACTCTGGAAATTTCCTAGGTTGTGAGTCATACTATAGTTTTCCAAGTATTTGTGAAAGCTGAGGTGCAGGAATGATTCTCTTGTCTAACTCCCATATGAAAAAAAGCCATTGCAATCCTTAGGGTAGAGCTTCCTGCAGGCAGACATCTTTTTTGTCTTAGGCAATGTATCTTTTATATCTTTTATATTTTGCAATGTTTCTTACAGAACTTGCATGGAAAAGTACCTGTGGGGCTCATGGGCTCTCCCCCGGGCATTATTATATCTCTTCCCTCAGGGCTCTGGTCTCTGGCCTACTCTGCTAAGTATTTGAGCTTGATTTTTACTCTTTTATTCTTTCCTCCTCTCATTGCTGCCTCCCCCCCCACGCCAGTGTCTTGACATACCCCATGCACTGTTTACTGGGCTGGTGGCATTCTTCCGTCCAGCAGATGGTAGTTGTGTGCACACCCTGAGTTGGGCAATGCTTTCTCCCAGATAAGGGAGAGTGAACAAGGCAGCCAGGGTTCTTGCTCTAGGGTGCATGCTTTTCTAATGGAAGGAACATGTATAAGGAAAAGTGTATTGTATGCAGGGTGATGGCTGGTGGTAAGTGCTCCGAAGAGGTGACAGAATTGGGGGAGGGGTGGCACACAGGAGTAGAGAGCTCTTGGAAAGCATGGAGGAATGCTGAGACCAAAAGGCAAGAAAGAGCAAGTCTTGTCAAAATCTGAATTGTGTTCCATGCAGGGAGCCTGTGTGGTCCTGAGACAGCAGCAAGCTTAGTGTTTTAAAACTGAGAGAGCAGGTTCATGTGGATGGAATATAATAAACTGGGTATGCCCAGTGAGTTTTCACAAAGCTGATCAACTGTGGAACCTTTCCAAGATCAAGAAGCAGAACATCACTAACATCCAGAGGCACCTCTTGTGTCTTTTTTATTCACTACCCAGTTCTTCCATCAAAAGAACCATTCTAGAGTTTTGCCTGTTTCTGAACCTTCTGTAGGGGGAACCCCTGCAGTATGTGTAGACATCTAGCTATTTTTCCTCCACATCATCTTTGCTGCTGTTGGTGGACACAGCTTGTTCATTTTCATTGCTATGATACCTTTAGTATATATGACATTTTAGTTCTCTGTTGATGGATATTCAGTCTGTTCCCAGTTGTTGACTATTTTGTGTCTTTGGTGTGTGGTCTGGTGGATGTACACCTGTGGTGGGCCAGTTGGGTGTGTGCATTCAGCTTTAGAAGATAGTAAACAGTTTCCCAAAGTCAGTATGCCTGTTTATATTCTCATCAGCAGTGGCTTGTCTGTCTTAAATTGTAGCCATTGGATTTTGTTAGTTGTGGTTTTCACTTTGTAGTATTAATTTGCTTTTCTGTGATAACAAATGAAGTTGAACATGTTTTCATGTTTATTGGCCATTCATATTTTCTCTTCTGTGAAGTATCTTTGTATGTTTCTTGAACGTTTTCTGTTGGATTGATCGTCTTTTTCTTGATTGTAGGGATATTCTGAATACAAATACAGCCCATTAGATGTAATGCAATACATTCTCCTACCTTGTGGTATGTGTGCATTTCACTCCCACTTAGTGTGGTGTCTTTTGAAGAACAGAATTTTAAAGTATCGGTGCAGTTTAGTTTCACAATTTTTTTTTCCCCCTGTAGGTAATGCTTTCTGTGTACTACTTCAGATATCTTTGTTGCTGAGCATCCTGGCATATGCTTGTAGTCTCAGTTACTTGGGAGGCTGAGGCTTGGAGGATCACTTGAGCTCAGGATTTTTAAAAAATTAATTTATTTTTTCCAATTTGTTATACATGACAGTGGAATACATTTTAATCCATATTACTCATATATGGGGCTGGAGAATATTATGCTGAGCCCAGAATTTTGAGATGAGCCTGGGCACCATACTGAGACCATGTCTAAAGGAAAAAAAAAAAAGATATCTTTGTCAACTACAGAGTATGAATATATTATGTTACCTTCCAGAAGCTTTCCTGATTTTTTTCCATTGCATTTAGTTCAACAGTTCATCAAGAATTGCTTTAAAGCATATATCATGAGATAAGAGCCAATGTTGTTTTCCCCCATATCAATATTCATGTCAACGAATACAATTTATTGAAAAGAACACTCTTTTCCCTTTGCTCTAAAGTGTCATCTTATCATAAATCAAGTGTCTTCATATGTTTGTTTCTGGACACTGTATTCTATTCTGTTAGTTTGTATATCTTGACACCAGTACCTTAATTCAGAGAATCACTGCACTTTAAATGAGTCAATGTCTAGGAGTGTAAGTCCTTTGAACTTATTCAAGAATATCTTGATACTTTCATTTATTTAGATCTTTTTAAATCTTAATAATATAAAAAATGTCTTTAGTTTTCTGTGTAGAGGGGTTGGATGTCTTTTATTTGAATTTATTGAATGCATCGTAGAGGCATCATGTTTTAGGTTTTATTTTCTAATTGTTTAAGGCTGGAGTATAGAATTAGAATTGATATAAAAATCTCACAATTGTACTTCTGTATAATCACAAACCAAGTCAAGATGTAGAACATCCTAGAAAATCCTATCACACCTCTTCTCAGTTTGCCCTGACACACCGCAAAACATTTTCTTCAGGTTTTTGTCACTATAGACCAGTTTTGTCTATTCCTAGGCTATATTGACACACCAAGTGTTGTTTTGTGGCTGACTTTCTTTCCTTTCTTGCTTAAAATAATGTTTTTGAGATTGATTTATGCTGAGTATGTATGTAGTTCATTCTTTATTTTATTGCTGAGTAGTTTTCTACTGTATATATTATGGTGTATTTATCCATACAATTGTTAATGGACATTTGGATGATTTCTAATTTTGAATTATTATGAATAGCCTGGTGCGGTGGTACATTCCTGTAATCTGAGTGGCTGGGGAGGCTGACAGGAAGATCTCAAGTTCAAAGCCAGCTTTAATAAAAGTGAGGTGCTAAGCAACTCAGTGAGACCCTGTCTCTAAGTAAAATACAAAATAAGGCTGGGGATGTGGCTCAGTGGTTGAGTGCCCCTGAGTTCAATCCCCAGTACCCCTGCCTCAAATTATTATGAATAAAGCTTCCATGAATATTTTTGTGTGAGTCTATTTATTTCCTTTATTTAAAAAACCAGGGGTGAAATTTCTGGGTCATAGGGCTCGGTACAATTTAACTTTATGAAAAACTACCAATTTTCCAAAATGGTTGAATCATTTTATAAACTACTTGGTAATGTATGAGGGTTCTAGCTGTGCCACTTCTGTGTGAACATTTTATATCATATATATTTTTTCCCTCATTCTGGTTGGTTTGAAATAGTATCTCATTGTGATTTCAGTTTGTGTTTCTCTGATGACTAATGATGTTGAATACTTTTTAATTTTTCATATACATATATTTTGTGAGGTGTCTGACCAAATCTCTTGCCCATTTAAAAATATTAGTTTCTTTTAAAATCATTGCTTTGTAAATGTTTTATTTATCTACTGCATATATACTTCATATATTTTGCATACAAACTTTCATCAGCTACATGTACTCTGTCTTTTAGTGAGCAGAATCTTAAAATTTTGCTGAAATTGAGTTTTGAAAATTGACCTTACATCTTACAAACCTCGCTAATTTCACTTATTAGTTCTAGTAGCTCTCTTCTTTTTTCCTTATTGTACTGGCTCAGTTGGAAGTGATGGTAAAAGTAGACATCTGTATTTTGTTCCTAATCTAAGAGAAAATATATCATTAAATATGATGTTGGCCATGGAATTTCAAAGACGACTTTTATCTGAATGAGGAAACTTCTTTCTATCTGGTTTGTTTTGAGTTTTTAATTTAAAAATGGTAGTAAACTTTGTCAGTTTTCCTGTATTTGTTTAGATAATCATGCAATTTTTCTCTTTTTGATGATGAATTACACTTATTTTCAAATGTTGAGCCATAATAGTCATTTTTTTTTAATAAGACTGGATTTGATATGCTAATGTTTGTTGAGGATCTCTGTGTCTATGGTTATAAGTGATTTGATGTATCCTTTTCTTGTACAGGCTGAGTATTCCTTATCTGAAATGCTTGAGACCTAAGGTATTTCAAATATTGGAGTTTTTGGCTTTAGGAATATCTGCAGAGTCTTTACCAGTTGAACATCCCTCATCTGACATTCTGAAACCTGAACTATCCAAAATTCAAAACTTTGTTAGTTCTCAAAAAGTTTCAGGTTTGTGGACATTTTGATTTTGAATTTTTGAATTGGGGATGCTCAACCTATAATGCTTTGTTAAGTTTTGTTGACAAGGTTGTGCTGACCTCATAAGATCTGTGTTCTGAAAAGAAGGTGTTATAAGATGCTATTGTGAAAATTTAAGGGTGAGATGGGAAACTAGGGGATGAAAAGTGTTGTGGAGACAGAGTTCAAGTTGGTTTCAGACAACCTGGAAGAGCTGGTTGTATGGTGTGACAGTGGTAAACCAGGATGTGAGCCATGATAAGCCAGGCAGGTCATTTTCATGGAGGCTGAAGAATTTGGGTCAGTGGTAGTTTTCTATCCAGCAACTTTTGGGATAGGGTGGCTAAGGGGATGAGCAAAAGTCTTCTCTGTTTTGTCTTATTTTACATATGGTACTGGGTATTGAACCTAGGGCCTTGTGCTTACTAGGTGAGTACTTTACCCAGAGATGCATCCCCAGCCCCCCAAATCTCCTCTGATGCCATGTCTTTTGGCAGTTGGGTCAGGGAGTGGAGTGTGAGGTATCCAGGAAATCTCAGCTCCACTGTAGGGTAGTACTGGGCCCTGTGGGGGGAAGTATCAGATCAGAGGGGCCTGTGTGCTGTGGTGGCTGAACACTTCTGTTAATTTCTTTCCCTGACAATTTAAACCATTCTTCTGAGAAAATTAATTTTACATGCCTTATTCTAGCCATTCTAACCATAGTCACAAGCCTTCTCTTAAGCTATATTATATGCTAATAATGGTTTTCTTTTGCCCAGTCCATATTGCTATTGTGAGTTGATAAAAGTTTAGTTTCTCTATTAAATGTAAACCACTTAGAAGGAAATTGTTTATTTCTTGTCTATTCTCCTTTCTACATGTATCTCTAAGCTACTAATGAAACAACTGTTAACAGTAACAAAATAACAATAATTATTTTCTGTCTCAGCTTTCTGTCACTGTAACAAATGCCTGAGATAAAGAAACTTCAAAAGAGGGAAGGTTGATTTTGGTTCAGGATTTTGGAAGTTTTACTCCATGGCTGGTTGGCCCTGTTACCTTTGGGCCTGTGGTTAGGGTGCACATCTTGTTGGGGAGTGCATGGTGGAGCTCTCCTCAGAAACCAAGAGAAAAAGAGGAAGAGACAGGAGGAACCAGAATCCCAATATCTCCTTCAAAGGGTATGTCCCTAATGACCTATCTTCCTTCCACCAGACCCCTAAAGGTTATACCACCTTCTAGTAGTACCACAGGCTAGGGATCAAACCTTCAGCACTCATAGTCCAACTCCAGCATTTTACATGTTGAATTTTTTTTAAAGTTTTTTTTTTAAAGTTGTAGATAACACAACACTTTTATTTTATTTATTTATCTTTATGTGGTGCTGAGGATCGAACTCAGGGCCTCACAATGTGCTAGGCAAGCATTCTACCCTTGAGCTACAACCTCAACCCTCCATGTTGAATTTTATTGTTATAATTGTAGATTTTAAATCATTCCCAGTGGCCTTTAATTTTCCTGTTTATATCATTCTTGTCTACCTTTGATATCATCTCACAGGTGGCAGAGATTCCTTCTTTCCTTCCTACAAATGTTTGTTGAAAGTTCCTAAGCATGCAACTTGAAAGTCACAGTAGAATTTAAAAGTTAATTTTTAACACTAGAGCTCATTTATTGGGCCAGGGCAGAAGCATTAATAGAAAAATGTATAAATTATGTAGTTTCTCTGATGGTGACAGGTGCTACCTAGAAAAACGGTAGAATAATGGGAAGAATAGAATAATGGAGTAGAAGGCAGTTTTAAATAAGTGATGCAAAGGGAGCTCATTGAAAAGCATTTAAACAAAGTTCTTGAAGAAGTGAGAGTATAAATTACAAGGATAATTACATTTTTTAAAAAGTATTTTTTCCTTTTGATTTAATTTTTAAACTGACAAATAAAGATTGTATAAGTTTAAGGCATATAACATGATATTTTTAAATTTGTATATATTATTAGCATTCATTGCCTTACATACTTATCTGTTTCTGGTAAAAAAAATAACTTGAAATTACCCTTTTAGCAATTCTCAAGTATATAATACATTGTTTTTTAAAAACTATTTTTCATTGTTTTCTTAAAAATTATTTTTGTTTATTTATTGTTATGTGGTACTGAGGATCGAACCCAGTGCCTCACATGTGCTAGGCAAGTGCTTTATCACTGAGCCACAACCCCAGCCTTCCTATAATAATTGTTATTAACTATAGTCACCATGTTGTACAGTAGATCTCTAGATCTCTAGAACTTATGTCTCCTAACTAAAATTTTGTATCTTTTGATCAATCTCTCTCTCCCCTACCCCCACTTCAACTCTTTGCTTTTACGAGTTTGACTTTTTTAGATTCACCGTATGAATAAAATTATATGGTATTTACCTTTCTGTTCTTGACTTATTTCACTTAGTATAATATCCTCCAGGTTTACCTATGTTAATGAAAATGATAGGATCCCCACCCTCATTTTCTGTATATGTACATTTATTGATGGACACTTGGGTTAATTTCATATCTTCATTATTGAGAATTACACTGCAGTGAACACAGAAGTGCAGATATCTCTTAACTGGAGGTTTTTGGTTGATGTTCTTTATCAAGAAATCTTTGAATTTCTATGCATACAATTATGTCATCCAGAAATTGGGCAGTTTTATTTCCTTTTCTGTTTTTAATATTTATTTTTTAGTTGTATTTGGACACAATACCTTTATTTATTTATTTTTATGTGATGCTGAGGATTGAACCCAGGGCCTCGCACATGCTAGGCAGGTACTCTACTGCTGAGCAACAATCCTAGCCCCTTCCTTTTCAATCTATACTTTTTATTTGTTTCTTTTCTTATTGCATAGGCTAACACTTCTAGCCTTGTGATGAGTAGGAGGGATTGAAACGCATATCCTTGTCTTGCTCCTGGTCTTGAGGGGAAGGCATCCAGATAGTCTTAGCTGATTTTTGAGGCAGTCTCCCCATTCAGTTTTGTCAAAGGCTTTTCCTGCCTTGGTTGAGACAATCATGTGATTTTTCTTCTTTAGCCTTTTATTATGATAGATTCCATTGATTGTTTTTCATGTATTATCCTGGGAGAAGAGGTGTCCCTGGAAGAGAATCTTGAGTAATTCCTGGAGAAGGGGGAAACTTGAGTCCTGGACAGGTGGGGTCCTTGACAGACATGACAGAAAAGAATTTCAGCATGTGTCAGTAGACACACAGAGATTTATTTAGGAAAACAAAGAATACTCATTTAAGGGTGAATATGTCCCATCTCAAGAGTAAGAGATATATTTTTGGGTACCCTGCTCTCTTTTAAAGGAAATGTGGTGAGGGGCTGGGTGTGGGAAGGAGCCTGAGCATGACATCAGTCAGTTCTTCACAAGATGGTTCACGGTGGACTGGTTGTTCTCAGGATCCTCAGGCCTGTGTGGTCTCCCTTACCTGATCAATAATGCTGAAAAGTCCTCTAAATTATAGGGTACTGAAAATATATCTCTCTTTGCTTAATCTATTTATCGATGAGCTGATTAGCAGCACACAGGGGAGTTCTCATAAGTGAAAGAGTTTATGGTTAATTTTAAGATTTACAGATTTTTCCAGAAGTTTGGGAGTGGGAGGCCTGAGAGAGAGATTGGCTTAGGCAGTGACAGACCAAGAAAAGGATGTAGAGCCTCCAAATAAAATTATGTTTCCTTGTCTTTCCTTTGTCATTTATTTTATTTTATTTTATTTTATTCTCCCTCAGAATGAATCTTTTATCCCTGGAATAATCCCACCTGCTCATAGTATAGAATTCTTTTTATCTAGTGCTGAATTCTCTTTGCTAATATTTTTGTTCAAGAGTTTTATGTCTGCATTCATAAATGGTATGATATTATAGCTTTTTTTTGGACTTCCTTTGCCTGGTTTTTGTATGAAAGTAATGTTAGCTTCATAAAATGAATTGGGAATTGTTCTCTCTCCTATTCCAGCAAAAGATTGTGCAGATCTGGTGTTAATTCTTTAAATGCTTAGTAGAATTCTCCACTCTTTCAGATTTCAGATTTTGGAATATTTGTATAGACTTTACCAATTAAACATCCCTAATACTTCAATATCTGAAACTAATGTGACAATCAAAAAGCTTCAGATTTTGATTTTGGAGTTTTGGATTAGGAATGTAATTTATGATATTTATAATTTGTGTCTTTTTTCTTTTATACAAGTTTGTCAGCTTTATTGACTTTTTCAAAGAACCAGCTCTATATTTCATTGGTTTTTCTCTTGATGCATTGTATTTGTTTTTAATTTCATTGATCTATGTTTTTATCCTTATTAGTTCCTTCTGCTTATTGTGGGTTTAGTTTGCTCTTTTTCTAGATTCTAGAGGTGGGAGCTTAAATTATTGATATTTCAGTTCTTTACTAACATATGTGTTTACACTATAAGCTTTTCTCTCTTAGCTTTGTTATATGAATTTTGACATGTATTTTTATTTTATTTTATCATGTATTATGTAGCATTTTAATCAATTTGAGTGACATATAGAAATATTAACCCTCTTTATATTCTTTTATTCTTCCCATTTATAGTACAGTTTTCTCAAATATTTCATCACTTAGAAACCACAGCAGTATTATAATTTCGCCTCAATCATGGAACATTTAGAAACTTTAAAGGAGGAGAGACATTCATTTTGTTTCCCCCACCTGCTATTGTCTTCCTTCCTAATGTGCTAAAGTTCCTTCTAGCGTCATTTCCTTTCTGTGAAGGGAACTTCCTGTAGTGATTCTTCTAGATAGATCTACCAGCAACAAATTCTCTTAGTTTTCTTTCATCTGAGAATATTTTGATTTCCTTTTCATTCTCGAGAGATAGTTTCTTTCACTGTTTGAAAACTGTTGTGCCCCTTCTGTCTCTCCTCCATGGTTTCTGATGAGAAATATGCTGTCGTTTGAAATATTTTCCCTCTATGGGTATGGTGTCATTTCTGTTTTTTGCTGCTTTCAAGATTTTTATTTCTTTGTCTTTAGTTTTTAGGGTTTTTATTGTTTATATCTTGGTGTGGATTTCTTTGGAGTTGTCCTTTTTTGTAAATCTGCTTAACTTTTTCAATGTCTTGATTTATTCCTTGTCAAATTTGAAAGATTTTCAGCTGTTATTTCTTCACTCTTTCAATCCTGTTCTCCTTTTCTTCTTCTGTTGACATCAATTTTAAACCTTTTGTCATGGCCATCATTGTCATGGTCATAATTTTATTTTCTGATTGATATTCAGATTGGATAATTTCTATTGTTCTGTCTTCCAATTCACTAATTCTTCTTTTTTTCTGCATTTTGCAGTTTAGCTTGACTACTGAGTTTTAAATTTTGGTTGTATGTTTTTCCATTCTAAAATTTCCATTTGATTCTTCTTCACATTTTCTGTTTCTTTGCTGAGACTTTCTCTTTTTCATTTGGGTCTTGTGTCTTGGCAATAATTTTTTGAAGCAATTTTGTTATGGCTACTTTACAGCCTTTGTCAGATAATTCTAACACCTCTGTCATTTGGTTCTTGGTATTTACTGATTATCTGTTTCTGGTCAGTCAACATCAATGTCTGAAAATGTCCACTTGAACATTTTCCTAGTATGTTAGAAGACCCTGGGTCTTACTTAAAGCCTCTGTTTTACCTGACCTCGTATACTGTTCCAGTAGAAAAAGTGATGTTGGCGGGGGTGGGGGGGGGATTTTCTGTCTTGCTATACTATCAGGTAGAGGCAGAATCCTGGGGTCCCACTGAGCCTCTCTTGATACTTAGTTTTAGAGGGTTTCTTGTTAATGCTGGGTGGATGTGGAAGTTCTAACTTCCCCATATGGTCTTTTTCTGACACCGTGATGGGATAGCTTGTTACTGAAGGGTGTACTAAAAGTCTTCCCTCTCCATTAGGCCCCCTCTGACACCATTCTGGCTGACAGGAAAGGAGCGCCTGTAACTGCCTGATTAGGGTGGGAGACAGACACTCCTGTTAACAGGGGTGGGGCTTGGGGCGGGAGACCTCATTACCTGCCCTTCTTTGATACCTCTCTGACCAGGGGAGGAGGGGCCTAGCGTGTCTCTTGACAGCCTGGTAGGGATGAAAGTCCCCTTTCAGCCTTTGCCGATTAGATGGAAAAGGAACAAAATTTTTTCCTGTGGTGTTTGACGAGATTGAGCAGTCATTGTCAAACATTTTTCTACCTTAACCAGGATGCCACTTTCCTGGTGTTGAACTACCGAGGGCAGGATTTTGTTGCTATTCTGTTGACATTTAAGGATTGCTCCATTCTTTAGCTCCAAGACCGGGATGTATATGACAAAAAGAAAACCCTGGGAACTTACGACATGTTGTTACTTGGGCCTCAAGGTTCCTAACCAGTTTACATTCTTCTCTTCTATTTTTCAGGGTCTTCTTAGGTTTGTTTTATCTGTCGTACAAAATAAATTTTATTTAATGTAAAGAATAGGAGAAAGAATGTCTACATGTCTTATTGAAAGTGGTGTTATACCAAATATTTTAATAGATAATTAAATAATGCTCAGCATAGAGTCTGCTATGGTAGGCTGCATGATGTTCCCCACATATGTGCGTGTTGTAATCCCTGGTCCCTATAAAATTTACTTTATATGGAGAAAGAGACTTTGAAGAAGTGATTAAGTTAATAATCTTGAGAAGATTATCCTGTATTATTCAGGTGTGTCCTTAAACAGGGGCCACAGGAAGAGTCATTTAGAGGACACAGGAATGTGATGACAGAAGCAGAGATTGTACCAATGCACTTTGAAGCTGGAGGAAGGAGCCATGAGCCAAGGAACATGGCAGCCACCAGAAGCTGTTAAAGGCAAGAAAACAGATTCTCCCCTCAGAGTCTGTAGAAGGAACCGACCCTGCCTATGTCTTGACTTTAGCACAGCACAACTGATTTTAGAGATTCAAACTCCAGAATTCTAAGAGATGTTGAACATTTTTCATATGTTTGTTGATTGATTGTATATTCTCTTCTGAGAAGTGTCTGTTCAGGTCCTTGGCCCATTTATTGATTGGGTTATTTGGGTTTTTTTGGTGTTAAGATTTTTGAGTTCTTTATATACCCTAGAGATTAGTACTCTATCTGATGTGCGAGTGGAAAAGATTTGATCCTATTCTGTAGGTTCTCTGTTCACCTCACTGATTGTTTCTTTTGCTGAGAAGTTTTTTTTTAGTTTGAATATATCCCATTTATTGATTCTTGGTTTTAATTCTTGCACTACAGGAGTTTTATTAAGAAAGTTGGGGCCTAAACCGACATGATGGAGATTTGGGCCTACTTTTTCTTCCACTAAGTGCAACATCTCTGGCTTAATTCCTAGGTCCTTGATCAACTTTGAGTTTTGCGCATGGTGAGAGAAGTTTAATTTCATTTTGTTACATGTGGATTTTCAATTTCCCCAGCACCATTTGTTGAAGAGGCTATTTTTTCTCCAATATACGGTTTTGGCACCTTTATCTAATATAAAGTAACGGAAGTTATGTGGGTTAGACTCTGTGTCCTCTATTCTGTACCATTGGTCTACAGGTCTATTTTGGTGCCAATACCATGCTGTTTTATTTATTATTGCTCTGCAGTATTGTTTTAGGTCTGAAATAGTAATGCTACCAGCTTCTCTCTTATTGCTAAGGATTGCTTTGGCTATTCTGGGTCTCTTATTTTTCCAGATGAATTTTATGATTGCCTTTTCTATTTCTATAAGGAATGCCATTGGGATTTTGATTTGTATTGCATTTAGACATTCAAACTCCAGAATTCTAAGAAAGTAAATCTGTGTTCTTTTAAACCACTATGTTTGTGGTAGTTTTTTTTTGCAGTAGCCATAGGAAACTAATACGTCTTTCTTTCATCAGTAAATATGTACAGCAGCATGTATAGATCCTAATGATGAACAGGGATATTCTAAACTTCTCTTTTTCATTGTACCTTCTATTTTGGAGTACTTGACGTATGGGAAGTCATGTGACCCAAGTAATATTTAAGGAAGATTCGGCTGTAACTGTGTGAGATGAATCAGATGATGGGTGTCAAAATCAGAGAAGCTAAAAAGGAGACCACTGCCATCTGTCAGGGAGACAGGGCCTTTTCAAAAGGGCTAGACATTGCACCAAAGAGTTGGAGATGGGCTCCAAAAACATTTCAAGGGAAAAGAATACCAAGCTTTGAAGACTGACTAATGACACAGGGACGACAAGGGTGAAGTCAGTGATGACGCAGAAGCATGAATAATTAACATGTCCATTAAGACAGAAATAAGAAGGTGAAAAAGCTTTCATTAGGTTCTCATCTGTCACAAGTGACTGAACAAGTTAAAGGGGTTGTATTCTTTCTCTCAAGAGGTGAAAAGCCAATCAGTGCTTTTTAGATAATGTTAATTCCAAATCTATGTCTGTAGAAGAGCTCGTTTGTCATTTCCTGCTCATCCTTGAAGATCAAAAATATGTCCAGGTGTTTCTGTGTCTCAAGTGAACATTCTCCTTATGTCACTGGCCGTGAGCGATGTTTGTTACTGTTCTTACAAGTCGCTGATAAATTTATGTATGGGTAGCTTCAGAACTATTCCTTTGTTATACAAAGTTTGTCAGTTTTATACAAGTATTTTTTTTTCCCTAGGATATAGAGGTCATGTTTACAAAAGCAACCATAGGTGTTTCTTTCTCCTACTTAAACCTGAAATTCTTAAGCTAGAATACCATTTTGAAATCCAAATGTTTTTTTCTTCTAAAGGTTGTTAAGGTTCTTCTCAAGATGTACTTTACAGCTCTTTTGTTATTGAGCCTTCTCATTACTCATCCTTCTCAGATACAACCTGTAAAAGTATGAAGGTGGAGCCAGGGAGTGGTAAAATTTGGTTGATTCTATTTATTGAACATTTACAGTGTGGCATAATGTTGACCTCTAGATCACAATCCATTAACACTTTCATCCAAGGATGCCTCAGGGGATCATTGAGGGACAGGTGCTGGGCTTTCATGGGGGATGTTCAGCAAAACTCATGTAACAAGTCGAAATCTGGACGTTGTGGAGAGTTCTCTCTGTGAAGCAGAGCTGCCCTTTTGAATTAAGTCATCTTTAAAAGGGAGCAATTTTGTGGTTGAACCCTTTTCATTCCAAAATCCAAAAGTATTTTTTAGCATTTAGGTAGCTGTAAGGCTTTCCATTGTCTTTTGTGCTTCTCAGACTTTAGGATAAGAGTCACTTGGGGGCCTTGTTAAGTACAGTGTCCAATCGACAGGTCTGGGTGGGGCTTGAGAATCTGCATTTCTGAAAAGCTCTAAGGTGATGTGATGATGCAGTCCTTGAGCCAAATCCACAGCACACGTTTTTGGCTCATTCTTACTCTGTAGGTGTGAATTTGCACCACATCTCATTGTGGTGCTTTGAATATTTGGTCAATTTCACAGTTGAAGTGAGCTGGATCAGAAATTAATAGTTTAGCCATTGCTTTTGATTTTAGAAATTACCAAAAATGACATGAAGAAAACCAGTTTAGCAAATGGAAAAATGCTAGAAAAGGTCTAATGGTGATGGTTTGAGTTTTAGTTGGGGTTGACCCCTGCCATTTCCTAATAGGCTTTTCTTTTAGATATGTGCAATTAGGGTCAAGTAACATAATTTTTTTTTTTTTAATAATAAATGTAAGGATTTAACATTTTGTTCTTAAATACAGAAATTAAAATCTTAAATATAGAAAAATCAGAACTTGACAACAGAAGATAAATTATGGTTCCTTTATTAGAATAAGGCATATCACAAAAGTTTTAGTTTGCACTATTTGTTAAAAGTGACCTTTTTTGCAATAATACTGTTATGGAAGCTTCTGATTTTCTTTTCAGTATTTACTATTGTATTTTCTGATCCCTTTATTGACTGTTAATTGACATTGAAACTTTGCTATGCAAAAATAAAACACTAATATGAATTCAAGTTTTAATAATTAAGTATATATCAGAATTTTATGTAGTTGTAGTATCTGAAATTTATCTTGAAATATTCATTCCAATTGTTCCAGATAGAAAATTTAATTTTTAAATTAAATGTTTGTGGTAAAACATGTACAACATAAAATTTACCATTTTAATCCATTTTAGGTATACAATTCAGTGGTTTTAAGTACATTTATAATGTCATGCAGCCATTGCCACTATTTCCAGAACTTTTTCATCATCCTAAACAGAAACTAATAAATTTACCAATAAATCCTCATTATCCCGTTCCTCAGCTCCTGGGAAAGCTATATTCTATCTACTGTTCCTTGAATTTGTCTATTCTAGGTACCTCATATAAGTCAAATCTTACAATATTTGTTCTTTGTATCTGGCTTATTTCACTTGGCATAACATTTTCAAGGTTCATTCATGTTGTAATTGATTTCACATGTCATAATTGTAGCATGTTGATTGTTGTAGTGTGTATCAGAATTTTATTCCTTTTGAAGGCTGAATAATTTTTCATTGGATATATGTACCATCTTTTGTTTATCCATTTGTTTGTTGTCAGCTGTTTAGTTTTTCCTACTTCTTGGTCCTTGTGAGTAATGCTGCATGAGCATTTGTTTAAGGTCCACTTTCAATTCTTTTGGGTATAGACCCAGAAGTGAACTTGCTGGATGGTGTGAAAATTCTGTTTAATTTTTTGAGGAATTGCCAAGCTCTTTTCCATAGCAGCTGTATCATTTTACATTTCTACCAAAAAATGCAAGAGGGGTCCAGTTTCTCTATATCCTCCCTTCGAATGGTTTTTGTTTTGTTTACTGTGTTCTACATAAAAATATATGAAAAGGGCTAGAGATAGGAAGAAAAAATATTGAAAGCAGTAAAATGGTAGGTTTAGGTATGAAGTTTGTATTTGGCCTCACATTCCAATGATCTAATACTGATTGTGGGGGTTATACCTAAGCTAGATCTAGCTAGTTGAATATATCTAAGAATTCCCTATTCTTTTTTTTTTTTTTTTTGCCTTCTAACATTGTTTCCTTGTACTTTTCAAAATTAAGAGCATTCTCTTATGCCTTCAGAAATTCTCTTTCTAAATATCTTCCATTTATGGCTCAGTGTTTTTGTAGGACCCCTTCAATACCTGTCTCCTCATCTGCTGCCCCCCATTGGTTGAAGCCTCTCATCTGTCTTCCTCTGACATCAAGCTAGAGCATTCATCAGCCCACTTCTTTAGCTGGGAACTACCTCTGTGTCTATAACAGCCCTAGGATGGTAGAGTGGGAGGTACAGATTATGATCTTAGTCACTGCTAGAGTAGGCCCAGGCCAAGCTAGAAAGTGCTAGGAAGTCTACACAAAATGACCAGATAGTGACTTTGAATGGACTTTGGAATCAGGATGGGGTCATCCTGGAAAAAATGTGTCCAGGATTAAAGGAGTACTGTGGATGAGGAGTTGGGATGGTGTAAACGTAGGATCAGCTTGATTTAAGGAAGTGAGGGAGAAGAGTCAGCCATAAGCAGGAATAGCTACTAAATGACATCTATTGTTCTCTGGACTCAAAACCAGAAATATTTATAGCAGTACAACCGACTTGAGTTTCACTATAGGACTATAAGATGAGATATTTACAAAGAAATATGAAGTCTCTATGTCAGAATCAATTATAAGTTGGCTCATAATGAAGCCAAGTTGTTTAGTTATTTTCTTAGTCCCTTTCTTGGCTAGGCTAAGTCTGACTAACCAAGGGGCAGGACACAGCCAAAAGCAATTACCCCAGCCTGTTACATCTCTCAACGTGTTCAGATCAAGACCAATCTTTTCCTATCATTGAGAAACACGGATTCTGGTAGCAAGGACCAGTGGTTTCATACTCTATGCACTGCATAATTGGAGGGTTTACTGCCAGCAGATGTGTTAGTTTCATAAAATTTGATTTTTAAATGTTAAATACAAAAATACATGTTTTACTTCTTTTGTTGGAGATGAGGCTTTTAAGGAGTAACAGACACCACAATAAAAGCTTGCGTGGTTTTCATTGTCAATAAAAAGGTATTTTCGTGAGCACTGCTTTTTTTTTTCCAAGAAGCACTTGCGTACAGCATCGCTTAGCAACACTCAAATCAGCTCTGACACCTTATTCATCTTTAATATTCAGGTTCAAATCAAGTCTTTCCAGAGATGGGACAGATTGAATCTTTTAAACCAAGCATGTGAAAGTTGTCACTTTATAATTTTCATCTCTAGCAGCAGTATCAGATTTTCATTTTATAACTTATTTTAGAATTGGAGATTTTTTTTTCCCCAACTTATCCTCTTAAGTTTTGTTCCTCTGCCTCTATACCCACTTTATGGTTTTTATTCCTAAAGACTGTGACAGGTCTTTGATTTATTTGTGGATTTATTTGATTTATTATGTCTTAGCATAGCATGCAGGACCCATCTTGAGCTGCTTCTTACCTACTTCTCTAAAATCCTTAGCTTCAGCCAAATTAAACAGCTCTGTTCCCCAAATATGCCGTGTTCTCTGATATCACTATTTCTGCAGCTTACACATTGTTTTCTTTGCTTTGGGGATGTTTTTTGCTGGCCAAGTCTTGCTTATGTATTTCCAGATAGAGTTGTGGATTGCCTTAGGACAGGGAGTTCTCAGATTTTTTTTTTTGCCTAAGGACAGGTGATTTTGTCATCCTGTGAATATGATAGTTGGACTTACACAAGCCTAGATGGTATGGGTCAATTGCTTTACCTGGTCTCTTGATGCAATGAAGAGACAGTGGCAAAAACAAGATCTGTGAGGCTGCTGCCTGTGACAAAGCATGGTGTTTTATAGTAGACTTTTTTTTTTTTTAAACAAGTAGAAGGAGAACACTCTAAAATAATGATTTAAGTATAGTATTGTAAGTACATAGGTCCATAACAGTCATTTATTATCACTGTTGGGCATTATGTAGGATACATAATTGTATGTACTGTTCTTTTATATGACTGGCAGCACTGTGGATTTGCTTATACCAGCATCACCATGAACATGTGAGGAGTGTGTCACACGATGGCCTTGTTATGACTTTGATGTCACTAGGCAATAGGAAGTTTTCAGCTCCATTGTAATCTCATGGGACCAACTACATATACATGATCCACAGTTGATGGAAACATCCATGTGCACCACAATACTGTACGTCTGGATTCTTTGGTAATTTCTCTCTGAGTCCCTCAGATTGAGTTGGGGCCCCTTCTTCTAGGGTTCTGTGTGAATCTTGGTCATAGAGTTTATAATACTGGTTTTCAGTTGTTTACTTTTCTCGTCCTAAACCAAGAACTTCTTAAGGGACAGGATTTGTTTTTTTATACTTAGGCTTATTCTTTTTTTTGGTGTGTGTGTGTGTGTGTGTGTGTGTGTATTTAGTTGTAGGTGGACACAACTTATTTATTTATTTATTTATTTGGTGCTGAAGATTGAACCCAGTGCCTCACATACGCTTTGGCGAGTGCTGTCCTGCTGAGCCCCAATCCCAGCCCTTATGTCCTTATTCATTTGGTATTTTGTTGATCTGAATTTGTCATATTTGTGATAAGCTGAATTCTGTCTCCCTTATTATAGTGGGAGTTTTAATCAGATACCCTAAACACTGTAATGCATTTAACAGTCATCTTTTGAACCATTCTTTCTCTGTCAGGACTCTACTGTTTGTGCACTACTGTGTGGAGGTCATAAGATTCAAGGATTAGATCAGAGGTTATGCTAGCGGTTGGCATGCAGTAGTGAATTAGGAGGTAGGAAAAAAAGAAAGCAAGATTTTTTTTTTTTTAAGATGTGAAATATGAGAGGTTATTCCCTGATTTTATTAAGATTTGAACTAAGGAAAGAAATGTTGACTTTGTTTTGAATCCTTATTTTTATAGTTGATATATAGGATAAATTAACTGTGGTGCAGTGGTATGTTAATCTCATCAATGTACATATCCTAAGCTCAGAAAAGACATCTCAGAGGTTTGCTTCCAAAAATCAAGTTCCACCATGATAGAAGGCAGATCTTGCCTCATTCTCTAGTAAATTGATGTATATAGATTTTTGGAATTTTAATTTTATTCCTATTTTTAAAAAACTTAGCAGACTTTTAAAATACATCTGATCTATTCAGAAGTATACTAAACTTTGCTAAGACAATTCAAACTAGTTTTCAATTTGAGAACAGTATAAGAAATGGTAGGTTAGTCCTGTATGTGGACAACATATTTTATATCTATAACCAGTATATTTGCTATCTCAGAAATCAGATGTAAAGGTATTTCTTCCCCCTTTGTTTTACTTGGAATATGTGTGTGTGTGTGTGTGTGTGTGTTTGTGTATATATATTTTAAAATACGGGGGAAAAAGGAAAAATTACCTCATATTTGAAAGTAGGGTAGGATATTCTACTAAAAAGAAAGTCCTCCACTCATCCAGTCCTACCCCATGCTGTTAACCTTTTTGCAGTTATTCTGCTAACTTCTAAAGGACCTTTGTAAGTCGTGTTGTTAAGAATATACAGTGACGTGTTGTCTGTCATCTCTTATAACAACCTCAAAGATTCCTTTCCGTACTTATCTAGCTTTGTTCTGCTTTCATCGTTATTTTTATTTGTTTTTTTAGATCATTTTTTCCCCCGCAAAGTGATTGAGGCATATTGTTAAAAAGAAGTCAAGTAGTGTCGACATGATGTAGTAGAAAGTGAAAGTTTCCCTTATCACCCTTCTCAGGGTAACTGGTGAATATTTTGTGAGATTTTTTTTTAGGTAACTGAACTTTTTGTTAACATTACAACTTTTTTATTTCCTTTAGCACAAAAGGGACCTCACTTTCCACACACTGCCACTTGTACTTTTCACTCATTAATACTTCATTTCATGGCCATTCTTTCCTGTTACCTCATGTGGGTCCATCACAGGCTTTATGCATCCAGGAAATACTGCATAAAATGGGGCTAATGCAATCTAATGAGCTGGTTTTCCACCAGGGTGTTCCCAACAATTTTTCTATTGCAAATAATACTTCAGCGAATTTTTTTTATGTTATACACAGTGTTTATTTTTGTAAGATAATATCTAAATGTGTGTTGGGGGATTACACATGTGCACTGTAGCTGTGATCTACAGGTTAACCTATTCTTCCTGACATTCAATGGTGTTTGACTAAAAACAACAATGTTCTGACTTGAGAATAAACTTTATTTATAAGGGGAGATGGATTCTTTTGTAAGGGCCCAGTGTAACATTGCTTTACTTCTTTTGTTAATAAACCTGAATTATGTGATATGTAGAAACTGTGAGAGAAAGGATTGCTCTCTTTGCCTGTTGCTTAAAAAAAAAAAATCTGTTCTTATTGGTAGCATCACCCTGATAATGCTGTTATTCATTGACTGCTAATGTTCCTCATGATTAATTCCTCCCTGTAGAATGTGATATAGGATAGAAATAAAACTATTCTATGGAATAACTTATCTTAAAAGAAATGTATGAAGGTGACCTCACCAATAAAAATAGAAGCCCTTGATGATTATTTTGCTCATGTATTTTAAGTTCTCTTCTGATAACCTTGAAAACAGTTGCATTTGTGCCTTCTGAATAAAAGAAAGCTTATGAATGAACCTCAGACACATTTTGTTTTCCCAAAGGAAAAACTGATTGGGATTTTTAGGACTTGCTTTTAGATTTTAAGAGTGGGGTTTTAAAAGTTATGTGTTGAGGGTCCACAAAAGGAGGTGCTTAGTGCTTTGGGGGGTATAATCTCCATGTAACTTGAGTTCTTGCATCTGTTGTCAATCCAATTCATTCTGGTTGTTTTTATAACAGACAAATAAAACTACTACTTGAAAGATATCTTATAAACTTCAAGTTCATATTTGAAAGGCCAGAAACTTCTCAAGTCTTTATAATGAGGGCCTCAATAGTCAACCCATGCATAGTTATATGGACAAATGTTGGAAAGTGGTTATTTGTGTTTAATATAGAATTTAAATTTATTTTGACTTTTGAAAGATATTTTATTTTTCTTTATTCAAAATTTCATAATATGAATATCTTATTTCACAATCTGATTTTCATAGTCTGATTTGTAAATGTTGTCCTGCTAATATTTTCTCTTTTTAATTTTTAGGAAGAGATGGTAGTAGTTTATTTTAAAGATTGTTTTTTATTGCTCTCTTACAGAAAACAAGCATCATTGTGGGTACAAGGAGACATTTTCCGATCCAAACTGAAAAATAGACCATCCAGTGAAGGAAGTATTAATAAAATTCTTTCTAGCTTGGATGATATGTCTATTAGTGGAAGCTTATCAAAAATACAAAACATGGAAAGATTTGGAGAGGTGAGTTTCCCCCAGGAAGATTCTATCTCAATTAGATTAATTTGTATTTGTTTTCCAATTGAACAGGTATGACATAGCAGTATCTTTTCTCTGAGATGCTGAGAAGAGGACCAAATGTTTAGGTGTGGAGTTATCCACATGCAAGCAAGGAGCAGAGCGAAGAAACCAATTGCCCTTGAAAAGAAAAGAAAAAAAAAAGCTATAATTGAAGGAGTCCAATTAGAAAGGAGGCTGTTCAGATATGCAGAATATTCATAGGAAGGAGGTAGAACAGCAAACTATTTGGAAATAGAAATTTTAATGTTACAATTGAATAAGTAGTCCATGTCAGCAGTGGTACTTTGAAAGTCTTCAATTCATGTTGATTTGTAAAGTAAGTGCAGAGTTGAAAACACAATTAGGGAATACATTTTCTGAGGCTCTACTCAAAGCAAACCTCTTTAATAGATGGTGTGTGTCATCTTGTTTAATCTTCATAACCACTAGGTGAGTTAGGTAATATTATTTCTCCTATAGTAAGGAAATTGTATATCAGAGATGTTCTAACCTCAGTGTTAAAACCCATGCGTGTCTGATCCCAATCTGGTATTTTTCCCATTATTCCCTGCTAACTTTGATATGGTAGGAAGTGACTTAGTAAGAATTAGGATCATGAGCATTTTTTGAACTAGAAGCAACCTTACAATCAATTTTCTAGTTCTTGTATGCATAATAAACCAGGGTCCCAGAAAATTTGCGACTTGCCCAAGGTCCCAGAATTATTTAAGAGTGGAACTGCTTTGAGATTGGACTTCTAGTTCCTAGTTTAGCTCCTTCCATCATTATGCCTGAAGTGAAGTTAAGTACTTGGTTTATATTTTTATATCCCTAAAGAAGCAAAAAAAAATGTTTAAAAATATTTAAAGCATTCTATCGGAGGGCAATCCATTAGCCCCAGACCAGGGCCTTGATAAAACTCTGCAACTCTGCCTTAACACCTTTGAGCCACCCAAAATGGAAGGAGTGAATGATAGCTCTCTTAGGTCAACATTTGGCATCTTCCGAACATTTCTTTTAGCAAGAAAGAGAACCAGAGTGCTTAGAGATGGTGAGAGTGAGTTTTTTTGAAGGACAAAGTATGGAGACTCCTAAAGGAACTGATTTTTTAAGCTCTGTGTATGTTCAGCAAGACAGCCACTGAAGGAATGGCTAAGTTTACTTGTTTGAGTCATCTGTCCTGGTGGAATGCAAATGTTAGCCAAGGTCATGTTGATGTTCAGAGCCTTTGTTGATTTTTTCTTGTCTCTGGGTTGCAGTCTGGCCTATTAAAAACAAACAGAAAGGATATGAAGGAGCATTTTAATGTGACAGTATTGCTAAGCAAGAACACTTTTCTTGCTCTGGTCAGCATTTCCTTCCCAGGTTGAATTCAAGTAAATAAGGCTTTGAGTTATGACCTTTGAAAAGACAAAAGACATTTATCCCTTTTATCTGAGGAACACATTTAACTTTCAATAACAATGCTTTTTGTAGGATGCTATATTAAATTAATGTCCGGTACTTTGGACACTTGATTCTCATTTTTTAGATCCCATTTTGTTGAACTTAAGAATAATTAACGCTTATCACTAGAATAGCAAGGAATGCCATATGATTGAAATTTAAAAAATGCTAGTTTTAAATATAGGCTTATTTTTAGTTGCTGGCTGTTTCTGTGACTCCTGCTGTGTCCCATTATATAGGCGGCTATAAGAAAATACCATAAACCCGGTGGCTAATAAATAATAGGAATTCATTTCTTATGATTCTGGAGGCTGTGGATTCCAAGTTTAAGTAGCTGGGAGATTCTGTGTCTGGTAGGGGCCTGCTTTCTGGTCCATAGCTGGTGCATTCTCCTGTGTTTTCACACAGAGGCTCCTTGGGGCCTATTTTATAAGGGTAGTAATCCCATTTATGAAGGCTCTAATCACCTCTCAAAGGACCCACCTCTTCCTGCATCACCTGAGGGGTTAGGATTTCAACATGTGAATCTTGGGGTGAGGCACAAATTATGAATTGTGGTGGGTACTATTGTATCCCACCAGCTAATTATTTTAGCTTTAACCATTCATGAGTGCTGTTGTTTCTGCAGTTATAGGGTGCAGAAATGAAAGAATTCAGAAGTGCCAGAGGATGATGGTATGCTTAGTATTTTACACAGTGAACTCTTTTTTCCCCCCCTACTTACCTAATGTCAGCCATGGAACATTAATAGGGGAATTAGTTTACTCAAAAATGGACTTAATAGAGAGTAGTATCTTTGTTCTTGTTAATTGAAAGTAGGGGGAAAAAGTCAAGAACACTGTAAGGATTTTGATGCATTTCAAGTTGCAGGTTCAGGGTAGAAGCCTATGCAAGTTCTGGATTTATGTAGTTAATTCTTTAGAGATTACCATTTAAATAATTAATAAAAGATTGAAAGGAGAGATTCTAAATTATTTTTGTTTTCTATGCCTACAAGAATTTTCTTGTGACTGGTTATTAGGACGCTCTGTAATGTCCTAATCTAGACAATTTGCATATAGTTTTTTAGTGGTTAGTGGGTGGGAAAAAATACTAACCAGAGTGATGCAGATTATAATAATGGACAAGGCTGGGGCTTTAATAAATTTCTTAGTCCACTGAGAATTATGAGGAATCTTGAAAAATAGAGGCTTTACCTTTATTGAACCTGGTCTTTATTTCTGGGCTAAGTGCTCTGAAATACATACAGCCTGCTGATCTAACTTAGGGTCCTGCTCCATGCTCCTGGCTTGCTCTGTGCTTCTCTTCCAAGGCCTTTATCTGTGCTCCCCTGCCAGGTGGTACATTTTATAATGGTAGGTTTTATCTCATCATGGTTCTATTCCTGGTCCACAGGGCCTTAATAGATGTTACTCGAGTGAATGAAGAAGGCTTACTGTTTCAGAGAAAAGAAAGAACAAGGACACAGATGTGGAATTGGCAATAATCCAACCTATATACAGACAATATATGCTCAAATACAAAAGTCCCAGCAATAAGTGTTCATTTTGACATTTAGGGGGTTGTAAGTGTTCATTATGGGTTGGGATTTAAAAAAACAAAAGGCCTGAGTGTTGCTGGTTGGTAGAGCACTTGCCTAGCATGTGACAGACCCTGGGTTTAATCCCCACCATTACGGAAAACATAAAACAAAAACCAGAAAAAAGTAACCTGAAGAAGATGGAATTTAAAACACTTTATTTAAAAATTTAAAATGTAAATATTTGAGTTAAACAAGGAACTTAGTATGACAACAGCCACCTAAATAGCATCCAGTACATGACAGGAACTCTTCTAAGCACTTTACATTGGATTAACTCTTTAATCCTTACAGTAGCCATATGTCATAACCATCAGCATGAGGCCCATTATAGAATACAGAACTGAGGTAAAGAAAGGTGAGGCACCTGTCCAAGATCACAACACATATGGTGGAGCTCTCATTGGAACCCAGGAACGCTGGCCCCGTCTGTGTACTCAGTCACCTTACTGCGAGGTCGCTCCATAAGGTTTTCACTGTGGTTTTAGTACATTAATAAAGTAATTTTGAACAAAACCTTAGCTGCTTTTTAATAAATTTCTCTCAGAATCATAATATATAGAAATATATTTTCTAATGAGTACTCCCACCCAATCCCAAACGCACTGGCTCTTTTGACGTGGTATATATTTAGGATCAATTCCCTTATAAACATAGGACTTGAGTATATGCATGTTTTGTGTATTTTATTCAGTATTCCACAGGTCCAAAATCTTTTTCCCTCAGGTTTTTAGTTTCTTTACTCTGTAAATTAATGTAAATGTGTTTTGAATAACATTGTGTAGTACTTTGGTTAAAGAGTTTGAAGGCAAATAATCAATTACTGACAATTTTGTAGTTTGTATGTTCTATATCTTTTAGTCCTAAAAATACCCTAAACTACATCCAGTAGCCACAGAAATAAATTGAGGGAAGATCACTTTAGACAAACAAACATAATTTTAATTTTAGTATGTTTTTTCAGATCTATATTACAAATCTTGATCATTTCCCCCTCTTTTTCCCTCTTCCTCAAGTACAGACTTATAAGCAGTTTCCTATAACCTAGTTCAACCCATCACCTCTCACCACACCCTGCAGTAGCTATTTATCTGTCCTCTCCACGCCCAGTCTTTGCTTTCTCCCACTCATTCTCTCCACAGTAGCAATTAGGAGGAATTGAAAGATATAAAAATGAGAACGTTGTGTGTGTATGTGTGTATCAACGTGAAGACACCATGCACCCAAATAAAGCAATATGGAAACCCTCATAGCTGTTAAACATAAGAGATGTTCTGTTTCCCTAAAAATGAAAGAAGCATAAATTTAAATGATGAGATGCTGATTATACCTTTCAAACATTAAAGAAATCTATGCAGTATTGGCAAGGGTTTAAGGGAATAATAAGGCTCTTAAACTTCGCTAGATGAAGTTTAAATAGTATGGCTGTGGTGGAGGACAATTTGATAACATGTAGAAGACAACTTTAAAATGAACTTGGTGATTCCACTTCTATGAATTTGTCGTATGGCAATAATAAGACAGTGCTAAATAACCATGTGTGTATAGGGGAATATTTGTGGAGTTTATTTATAGTGCAGAAAGACAGAGAACAGCGTATTCCAGGGTTTTTGTTAAATAATACAACTTGGCATTTCTAGACAATGGAATTGTATGGGACTATAAGATGATAATGTAGAGATCTTTTTTTATTTGTCCTGATACACTTCCACAAAATGTATTTTTAATAGAAAAAAACAAGTTACAAAGTAGTGTTTAAAACATAACCTCTTTTGATAAGGAAGAAGTATATCATGGGGATGTGTGTAGTACAGGAAAAATTGTGTGCCAAAATGTTAATGTGTTTGGATTTTGATGGTGAATATAAAGGTGGTTTCAATGTTTTTTTCATGCTTATTGTACTTTATTTCTTGTGCTAAACAAATGTAATATGATAATTCTTCTTTTTTTAAAAAAATATTTTTTAGTTGTTGATGGGCCTTTATTTTTTTTTATTTATTTATACATAGTGCTGAGAATCGAATCCAGTGCCTCACCCAAGCTAGGCAAGTGCTCTACCACTGAGCCACAACCCCAGCCCTAATAATTCTTCTTAAAGAAGAAACATTATTTTCCTCTCTGGAGGTTGAGAGCTGAAACCATATATGTATTATAGTTTTCTTTCTTTTGGAAAGTGATGGTACTTAAGTAAACTTAAGAGAAGAAAGTAAAAAATATGTTCAATCTAGGTAGTTAGGTAGATGCCAGTGTGCTTAGCATTTTTGTTGTTTTCTGTTTTTGAAATGTGGTATTATTTACAAAAAAGAATGAGAGAATAAAAATGTGTAATTATAATTTTAAATATATAGCTAATTTAAAACTATATGTTCTTTAAAATTAGCTTTTCTTTTTCCTTTTTCTTTTTTTAAAAAAATATTTTTCTAGTTGTTGACAGACCTTTATTTTATGTATTTATATGTGGTGCTGAGAATCCAACCCAGTTCCTCACATATGCCAGGCAAGTGCATTACCACTGAGCCCCAGCCCCAGCCTCAGCTTTTATTTTTTCAAGTGAGATATGACCACAGCTTTAAAAATATCAAAAGTATTGGATTCTAACAATTAAAATACAGTTCCCTATCTCACCTTTCCATATCTGCAGACTGCTGAGCAAATTATACTAGTATTTTCACTGCCATATTTCTAACTACCTTGTTTATTGCTGTTTTTCTAAATAAATCTTAGATCTTTTCCTGTTGCCTCCTGCTGTGGTAGATAGGATTTACTTCTTTTATCTCCTTATCACCTCTACTCCCCTTGAACTGGCATGTGAAAATACTAACATGGTACTTCTGTTTTTCAAACTACAAAACTTACTCAGAAGGAAACGTGCTTTCCCAGCTTTAGTGACACTGCTCCTTAAACTCTCGGAAAGGGCTGGGGTGCTTTTACTAGTGTTAAATGATGTTAATGAGTTACTGTGCAGATATCTTCAGTTATTTTATCTTGCGTTTTTGTAAACAAGCTATGGAATTTGCATTGATGGCTTCTGGTAGTATCTGAAAATATATTTGTTCTGTATCTCTTGAGTCAGACGGTATTAGGCTATTTTCCAAAGTATGATTGTGTTTGTATGAGGGATTCTTTGGTCCATTGAAACAAATAGCTCCTTTTCAATTCTACCACATCCATAACCAAAATTCTTTCATTTGGAATTTTACCAGTTATTTAAATGGCAAATAGTTAACCATTCTTTAGTGTATACTTGCATAATGATGAATTGAGAGTACATTCAATCTATATAATAATTTATATAGGAAGTATTTGTAAATACAGATAATCTATACTCTGTTAAGAAATCTGCATAAAGTAAAATTGTTGATAATGACCTTTCTATGGAACATAATTTTTTCCAGAATAATTTAGAAGAGGATGAAGATGTGGAAATGAAAAATAATATAACCCAGGGAGACAAACTACGTGCCTTAAAAAGTCAGAGACAGCCACGCTCCTCACCGACCTGTGCATTTAGGTAGATATGCTTTAAACTTTAAAATTCCTGGTGTGCTTCCATTCGTGGTTAAAACATTTAATCTTCTTTTTTGAATATCATCCCACAAATACCAAGTTTGGGTCATGTGTTTTGATTTATTACAACTATATGTTGTCTATTTACTATGTATTTTATCACTGTTTGGTAGTAGCTAAATTTTCAAAGCTTATTGAAAGCAATTGCTACATCTCAGTCTCTGGAATTCTACCTGAAGCTGCTAAGTAGTTAGTTGTCTCTCGTACTCTGACCCAAATTCCATTTGGAATTCTACCTTTCTCCCATGTGTGTTTTCTATCTTATGGCAAATCCTTACTGGTGTGTCAAGGCTTTATTATTGAAGCCAGGTGTGCAGAAACGAATTTATGCAAGCTTTGGCTACTAATCCCTTGGCTTTACTTTTTGTTGGTAAGAATTTAAAAAGTGATTCTTATGTGTGCCTATAAAATTAAAAACATGTTGATTTTGAAGGCTGAAATTAATCATCAAAATCAATGATGGAACTTGACTTCTGACTGCAGCATCTGAAACTTGCTTATAATTCAGAGTAGATAAAAAATTTACAATTAAAATAAAAGGTTTCAGACTCAATGTTGGTGCAAAATCTGAAAACATGGTCAAGATTCTTTGCAGCAATATGTAGGGTGACAAGGTCCCAGTCCACAAATGAAATGAATGTTGTGGTAAATGTCTTCTTTAATTTACAAGTGAAAGACAGGCATAGCAGGAAGGATTTTTTTTTTTTTTGTCACTATGATAAATATCAAATGGATTGATGGGATTTAGTTTCATTGTTATAATGCTTAATTTATATTGAATCTTTGAGTACTGGTCTACTGATCTAAGACATAAAGGTTCATGTTGAGGTTATGATTTTTCTATAGGATTTTCTATAGGATAGTGAGAAAATGGGGTAGCAAGCCTTGTTTTTAGGAACCACCAATGACCAGTAGCAGGTGGAGGAAGAGTTCCATTTACTCCTATCTATTATAGACAAGGGGCCAGGTTAGGTCTTAGTTCAAATAAGAGGCTTAACAGAGTTAACACAAAGGTCTGCTCCATCATCCATGTTTGGATGGATCCATGTTAGGTCAAGTTGCTTCCCAGGGGATGGAGTTAGGAAAGGAGCTAACATTCCAACCCAGGACTGTTCAAACCCCTGCTCTTTTCACTCTGTGTTTTCTTTCTAAGTCAGTGGAAGGTTCTTCAAGATCAGTGTACATTGTTGGCCTTTTTTATTCACCATCTTTGCTTGGCACTGTAAGAAATAGCTTTATATTGATAAAAATAAATTTCAAAAAGCTTTATGTTTGATTTTTAGGACATCTTAAGGGAAAATGTACTTCCTGCTGGTTCTGGGATTTATTTTATAAAGTAGATGAATACTAATATTCACTCAAGGTTTTTCCCTTCAGACAGTTTAATATTTTTTACTGATCCAGTTCCATCTATATGATGTGCCTTTTGGTCTTTGCCCACATGTATGAACATAGTAATGCTGGAGCATGTGTCTTTGATTTCTGCAGGTCTGATGATGCAAAAGGGCTCCCGAGAGCAGTAGTGTCCCAGCCTTTCAGGTACTGTTAACAGAATTTCTGGTAGCTTGTAAATACATGCTATCTTTTAGATTTATTTTCTAACACTCAAACTGATGAAAGTAAACTGCACAGTTTTTTGTTTTTTTAAATTTTTCCCTTTCTGTCCTATCTGTATTTTTTTTATTATTATTTGTTCTTTTTTAGATATACAATCACAGTGGAGTGTATTTTGACATATAATAAATGTGTGGAGTATAATTATTCCAATTAGGACCCCATTCTTTGTGGTTGTATATGATGTGGAATTTCACTGGTGGTGCATTCCTATACCCCTCCTTCCCTTTGTTCTCTTTGTCTAATCCACTGAACTTCCACCCTTGCCCCCACACTTATTGTGGGTTAGCCTCCACATATCCAAGAAAACATTCTCTGCCATCAGCATGGGCCCAGGTGGTCAGTACCCAGTACCCAGGTCTGGAGGCAGACTCCCTGTGGTGAGGGCATGACCACATCTTAAGAAGAGCCTGCAGGCTGGAAGGCCTTTCTATGGGTGCCTTTGGAAAATGGGGGACTTGGGGGAGATTGGCTTATTTCATTTGCCATGACAGTCTCCAGTTCCATTCATTTAAAGGCAAAAACCATAATTTTATTCTTTTTTCTTATTGAGTAATAGTCCAGTGTGTGTGTGTGTGTGTGTGTATGTGTGTGTGTGTGTGTGTATCACATTTTCTTTATTTATTCTTCTGTTCAAGGGCACTTAGATTGGCTCCATAGCTTAGCTAGTATGAATTGTGCTGTTATGAACATTGATGACAGTACACTTTATTTTTAATGTTTGCTGTGAAAAGGAATTTTCCCTTCCCGATGTACCCCAGGGCTTGTGGCCATCATAGTGGTCACAGTATATTTTGTGCTCCCAGCACATTGTGGGGTCTCTCGTAAATACAGGTGCTCTACCACTGTCCTTTCAAGCTATTTTTTCAATATAGATTTTGCCTTGATTTTTTCCTCCCATTTCTGTTGGTCTTCTTTCTCCCTTATCTCCTTTACTTTATAGTTTTATTTTTCTCCCTATCTTCCATTGAAGGAGGAAACATGAAAGTTTTTCTCTGGAAGAGTATCCTCTGGCCAGGGGCCAGCACAGGGCTTGGACAGAGCAGCAGAAGGGTTTAGCCAAGATTGTTGATGAAATACCTTCTGGGGAACCATTTTGATAAGGCTCATACTATGTTACTATGTTTTGAGGCAAAACATGGTGTAAGCTGCTGTTAGGATGGATGACAAAGCAAAGAGTCTACAAGTAAATAAGCTTTTCACTAGTAGATAGGAAAACAAAGTCCTGCTACATCACATGATTTGTATAGGACAAAATGATTTGGATAGTAAAACCATGACCCAGTCGTGGCTCTCCAGATTTGAGCCAACTCTCTCTGTTTCCACTTGGCAGATGTTTGTTAAGCTGCTCAGTCTGGGAGTGTGCTAGCCAGTGGGAGTTGAAATGGGGGACAAGTGTTTGCCTCAGGGAGCTTACCTCAAGTGAAGGAAATAGACTCAGACCAAGCAATGAAATGTCATCTGAGAATTATGATTTGCTGTAATTTACAGGATGCTTGCCCTGCTTGGGGATTCAGGCAAGGTTTGCTCTCTGTAAGAACCTGTCCAGTGGGAAAGTGTGGCTGGCAGGGCCTGTTCAAAGAGGAAAGAGTCATATTTTTGAGGTTTTGTTAAGTCAAGCCAAAGAGTTTAGGGTTTATGGGCACTGGGGAAAGATGAATGGTTTAAACAGTGGAGTGACATGATTAGATACTTAGATTTCACTGGAGGCCATCCACAACTTGAATTGTTAAGGAACAACATTGGAAGATAGTCCTAGTGTCACCAGAAGCACAAGGAGATCCCAGAGAGGGGGACCTAGACTCAGGTTGACAGGGTCCTCAATGTGCATGATGGAAATTATTTTCAGCATGCATCAGATATTGAGGCTCCGAGACCTATTTAGGAAAGCAAGGAGTACCTATTCTAGGGAGTATATGGGCTATCTCAAGAGTGAGAAATGCTTTTGGGGTTCTTGGGCTTATCTTTGAAAGGAAACTTGGTGAGGGGAGGGAATGGGAAAGAATGTGGGATGATATCAGTTTGGTGATCACAAGTCAGTTTATAGTGGTCTGGCTGTTCTCAGGATTCTAGGATCCTCAGGTTGACATCTGTTTCATCATATGATCAATAAGTAATATTGGAAAAGTGCTCTGTGTCATAGGTTTCATATCTCCCCTTTGTTCGATCTCTTCTAAAAATGCATGCATTGGAGTGCTAATTAACAGTGGAAAGGGCAATTTTCATAAGAGAGTGAATTTTTAGTGGCTTTAAGATTGTGAGTGAAGATTTATAGACTTCCCAGAAATTTAGGAGTGACAGGCCTGGGAGAGAGAAACTTTAGCATAAGGCTTTGAGTTAAAGATATAGTCTCTTTCCTGCTTCCATTCTCTTCTTACCTATTTTTTTTTTTTTTTTATGGTACTGGAGATTGAACTTGGGCACTCCACCACTGAGCCTCATCCCCAGCCCTATTGTGTATTTTACTTGGAGATGGGGTTCTCACTGAGTTATTTAGAGCCTCGCCTTTGCTGAGGCTGGCTTTGAACTCTCAATCCTCCTGCCTCAGCCTCCCAAGCCGCTGGGATTACAGGCATGCACCACTGAGTCCAGCTTCCTTCTTACCTATTTTTTTTTTAATTTACCTATTCTCCCTCACTAACAATTGAGGCTAAGAGATAATGAGGGCTTACCTTGGCAGTTGTGGGCTGGAAAGGGAGGGATGGGTCTGAGTAGGACCAAGGATCTGCTGCTGTATGAATGCAGTGGGAAGGTAGGGAAGTGACAGGGACAGCAGGATCATGAATTTGAATCCCAGCGTGGCACTTTGCCAACTGGGTGACTTGGAGGAAGAACCTTTCCTTTGGGCTCTGTCTCCTTTCTTGGTGGTGGGTGGTATTATCAGCTGCCTCCTGGGGTGGTGGTGAGCATGACATAATTAAGGTTCTTTAATTTATTGTCCTAGATCATTAGTGCAATTGAACATAAACATAAAACAGCTTTAGTGTGAGACTCTGTCCATTTGTTTCCCACAAAGATTAAGTTCTTCCCCACAAGGATCTGTGTCTACTTTGAAGTCTTCAAAAGTGGCTTTGGCCCCTTCAGCAACGGCCAAAAGGATAAGCAGAGGTTCATCTTCAGGCACCAGTGTGAGAAGGTAATTTTTTTCTGTCCCTTTCCGAGGTACTGGCTTGAGGTAAAAGGAGGTCTACAGCAGGTGATGGGTTTCCCTGTAGTTTTGCTAGAGGAGGGGACAAGGGAGAATGGAAGAACCCCCCAAAGACTCTGATCTCCCGGGGCTTCTGTTTCTATCTTGCTTGCAGGGTACAAGGTGATGGAGGGAATATCCTAGAGGGTCCCATCCATCTAGTGAATGTCCAGCTTGCTTAGTGTGATCTAGAAAATGGAGTTCAGTTGCACATACAGATGAGAAGTGGTATTATCATTTCTCACCTGATATATGTAAGCAGGTGAGAATGGACTAAAAGGGTAGGGGTGTTTGATGTAGCTGAGGGCTTAAGTATGCATGAGTTACATAATATACTAAGTCTGCTCTTAATTTTCCCCTTATATTTACTTTTCACTTATTTCCTGTGTCAGGACAAATAGAACCTCCAGTTGTATTCCAGGATCTCTAGTCAAAGTGTTAGCCCAGCTTCTTGGGTCTTAGTTAATAACTTTTAGCCAAGGAACTTGACATGTGTAAGTGAAGGGCACATATTTCCATGTCCCTGAGGGGGCGGGAATAAAAGAGGCCATTCTGTCATCATTTGTACTCATCAGAATCCTCTCCATCATGTTCCCCTAATGTTTTGAACGTGTCCTAGAAGCACAAGCTCAGCGTGAGTACACATCGCTGCCTGAGTTTTTTTTCCCTCTCATCTTTGTTTTCCATCCAGCTTTTCTATAAACTCCCGGCTAGCCAGTTCTCTAGGAAGCTTGAATGCTGCAACAGATGATCCCGAGAACAAAAAGACCTCCTCATCCTCTAAGGCAGGTTTCACAGCCAGCCCGTTCACCAACCTCTTGAATGGCACCTCCCAGCCACCTGCCAGAAATTACCCTGAGCTCAACAATAACCAGTACAACAGAAGCAACAGCAGCAGCAGCAGCAGTGGGGGCAACCTCAACAGCCACCTGGGCCCCCACAGCGCCAAGACCGAGGAGCATGCCACCATCCTCCGGCCCACCTACACCGGGCTTTCTTCCTCTTCAGCGAGATTCTTGAGCCGTTCTATCCCTGTAAGTTTACAGACATCACCTCTTGGTCCTCAGAACCCTGAATGCAACTTTTGTGCCTTGCCTTCCCAGCCAAGGTTGCCATCAAAGAAATTTAATAGTGCCAATGAAGCCTTCTGATCATCGCCTGCCCTCTGTGCTGTGAAACCCTATGCACCACTTCTGCTGGCTCCTCTTCAAGTAAATGCCATGTTTCAACTGGGTTTTCTTCTTTTATTTTTCTCTCCCTTCCTCCTTTTTAAGTGCTTTCTTTTAAAGGGCAAACAGCTTTTATTCCATTCATCATGGACGCTATTGACTTAACTTGCTTTTCAGTTCAGTTTTCAAATCACTCTGAATATATGATAAGGGAGGCTATAGCTGAGCAATGCCTTTGACAGCATTTGCTCTGGTTGTGGTGGTATTAGGAATTATGACTTGGAATATTGAAATGTGGAAAGTCCTGAACACACAGTGTCTTCTCAGAACGAAGCCTCAGGCCCTTGACTGTTTCACCTTCTGCAGGGAACTGACCCAGAATTAATGGTTGCAAATGGAAGGTGTTTTATAAGAAAGGCTCATAGGTAGGTGCCTGGGACTCAGGTGAGCGGAGAGCAGCAGAGTGTCACAAGATGTTTAGAATTAGCCATCTCTCTTCTAGAGATGGGCAGCAAACATGTTCTACCAACAAGATCATTTTTTAAGCTTCCAAGTTCCTTTTTTAATGATCAGTAAGCCCTGTTAGGACTAAGATGGAAGGAGTACTAGATCCCACATTTCAAGGAAATGTGAAGCCTGGTGGGCATGACTGCACTCCGGGCCAGAGCAAACCTATAGCCTCACACCCCTGCACAGCTACCGAGGTTCCTCAGCCATCATTCAGGGAGAGGCTGCTTTCTACAGGAGAAACAAAGGAGAAGGAAAAGTGCTGGTGGCTCTGCTGCTTGTGACCCATTCAGCAAAGCAGTAGCCCTGTGGCCAGTCCTTACTGGGACCCACTTCCATTTGCTGGTGTGTGTGCGTGTGTGTGTGTGTGTGTGTGTGTGGAGAGAGAGAGAGAGAGAGAGAGAGAGATGTGTTGGACTCATTTCCACTCCCATCTCTACCTCAGGCCTCTTTTCAAAAATTTGTCCCCCATTCTCCACACTCACTCCTTTCCCTAAGAGAAGTGTCCGCATATAGAACTTTCCTCATCTGATTCTATTCCCAGTGATGTTTTTCACCAATATTTTAAATTACTTGATAGACTAGAGCTCTGGGTAATGCCAGCCCATTTACTCCTTAATTTGCTTCTAATCCCACTGTATAATTAAGTAGATATCTATCATTAAGACAGAAATCTATGAAACTGAGAATTAGGTGTAAAAGGATATTGTATTTAATTTTTCATAAAAATGTTTATAGATCACATACTTCATAGTAAGAATTGAGGTCCATCGGTAGTTTCATGTACTGATTAAGGGTCAGCCTCTTTTTTAGACCAGAATCAGATCTTTATATTTTCAAAAAAAAAAAAAAAGTTATAATTATACAGATGCTTTGTGGATTTCAGAGCTAAAGGTTTTGTGTCCCCTACACTTATAGCCCAAAGCCAGAAGCATTGGCATTTTTTAAAAAATATATTTTTAGTTGTTGATGGACTTTTACTTTATTCATTTGTTTATGTGCAGTGCTGAGAATCTAACCTAGTGCCTCACACATGTGAGGCAAGCGTTCTGCCACTGAGCCACAACCCCAGCCCCAGCATTGCCATCTCCATTTCCCCCGGCTGATGAAAGTGTGGGGGCATTCTTAAAGTATTGACCTCCCATGTTTATATAACTTAATTTTATTCTTATTACATATTTTGTGACTTCTTTTCAGCTTTCCTCCTCCTCCACATCCCTTTTGGCTGGAATGGGGTGATTTTCCAATAATTGACTATATAGTTATAATTGTGGGGGCAGTTGCTGCCCCCACCCTCCTGCCTCCTAAATATATCATGTTATTGTAAAGAAAAGCACTGGTAAATCTAATTGCAAGCATCCCTCTCACTCTCCCAGGAAGTAAGAAGAAGCAGCAGGTCTCTGTGGTAGACCCTTTCCACAGGGCAACTGCTGACTTCTGGTGGGAAGTCCAGAGTAACACGGAAATTCCCACTTGAGGTGGAATAAAGGAGGAGGTTGTGAATTGTTTTTGTTTATGGTCCAGTGCAGCTTTTCTAATAGTTGTGGGTTTGTTGTCTAAATATGGCTGGCCTTCTTTCCAGTGCTGCTGAATGTGGGAGACTTAGGGTCTTTGAGGAGCTAGGAATGAGTCACTCACTAAAAATATTCTAAAATCCTTAGTTAGGAAAATGAAGTCTACATGGCAAATCCTCCCAGTACTTGAAGAAAGACCCAGAAACTCTTAGGGGAGAGGGCGACGGGTGTTTAGAGGGAGTCTAATATTTTAAAAGCTACAATTAGCATCTCTTTTGAAAGCTGCAATTGCTCTCTCACATTGTGCAGCAGTTCAGCCCCCAGAAAAATGTAAAAATGATTTCCTTGTTCTGTCATTAAATGCTCTAACACAGAAAACAGGAATAAATATTAAGGAATTCTTGTGGTTGTGACAGTATATTAAGAAACTGTTGGGTTTTATTTTTATTAATTTGGCCTCTTCCACTAGTCTTGTGGTCTCAATTGCCCAGTACAGTGCAAAAAGATTTCATTTTTGTTGACCCACTTACTGTAAAAGAAAAAAAAAAAAAAAACACCAAAAAAACCCAGTTTCATCCCTGACAGAGGAATTTTCAAATGCGTAAGAAATGAGGGCCATGTGATCAGGTGTGGGTGGGGTGGAAGTATTTTATTAAGTTGAAATTACTTGTGGTATCTGTCTTGAACATTTGCTATGTTATATTTTTATGACACTTTTCAGTGAATTGCTATTCATCTACATTGTCCTTATCTGACCCTCAAGTTCTGCACCCCACCTTGGTCCAGTCACAGTACTCTTCTCACTCTGGAGGCTTGTTGTCCACTAGATTCTGAGCTCTGTGAGGGCAGAAATGTTGCCTGTGGGTTCCCATGGTTTTTGTCTGCCTTGCACCTGGAGTGTAGTAGGCATTCAGTAAGTATTTGTGGATTGAATAAAAAGGATGGATGGATGTTTAAATGTCTGATTGTGGTAAGAATTATTGCTTCAGTTTTAAAGATCAAAATGTTCAGTGTCAGAGAGGTTAAAGGTTTTGCCTAAAATTGTATAGCAAATATTTAGCCAGACCCATAATTTGATCCTAGGTCAGTTTGACTCCAAAGATATATTCTTTTGATGACATTATACCATGTATGAACTATTATAAGCAGTTAAAAATAGAGGGATATCTAAGGATGTCTCAGTTTTGTCAAGAAAGATCGGGGAAAGCTGGGAAGACAGAGGCATGTCTTAGTTGGGCTTTGGAGGAGGAGTAGCAGCCTGCTAGGGATCTGGTGATGAAAGCAGGAAGAGGAGGAATGGCTATTCTTTGCAGTGCGAATAGCATGAACAGAGATACAGCCTTAGCACTTTGATTAAAGTTCTTAGCTTCTGAAGACAGGTAGACCTGGGTTTAAATGATACCTCTGCTACTTCCTTTGCAAGAGGAATTTGTTGATTTATTTAACTTCCATGATTATTACAGAATGGGAATTTTAATAACCAGAGGCTGATCTAGGGTTTCCTTTGTGTGCACCTTGACACTTATGCAAATTTGTAGGACCTGTGTAGCATAAAGAATACAAACTATTTATTTATTTATTTTTGTAAACTTTATACAAACATATGACCATGTACTTTGAAAGGCATTGGTGCCCCTATGGAGTGTTAAAGCTAATGTGATAACAACAGCAATACTAATATCTATAGAATAATGTGGTTCCAAGGTTTGAGATTGTGTGAAGTATTTTGCACAGCACTCATTGATAGTGCTATGTAATTGTTAGCTATTGTTGTTTCAAGAGTAATGAGTATTCCAGTGTATCTGAAGCCTGGGGTTACCTGAAGATGAGGCTGGAAAGTTAAGCTGAAGCCAGACTGGGAAGTACAGTGTGAGCCGGAAGAATCTCGTAGACAGAAGTGACTTGATAGACCTGATTGGAAGAAACTAGTTCTGTTAGGCTGTGGATGGCAGCTCTTGGTGGAATTCCCTGAAGGCAGGGAGACTAGTTTGGATCCTCTTCACTGTCTTCAACCTCTACCTCAGCTGGTGTCATTGAATAAATACTTTGCTTAGGCAATGATTATTCTGGGTTTCAGCACACATTGTAGTATTGATACCATTAAAAATCATGTATGACCAATAGCTCTAGCATAGTTTTATTATGAACTTAAATATTTATTTTATAAATGAAAACCTAACTGCCCTAAGAAAACTTAGAATTTGTAAATATATGTAATGATTAGCTTTCCTTTAATTAGGCTCCTGTAGAAGCTGCTTTGGATATCACCTGTTCAGATCTTTTCTTGTGATTTTTAAACAATTGTTAAGTACTAGTTATACATTAAACTTCTTCATTCAGTCTCACATCTTAATCTTCAAACACTGCCTGGAATATTTTCATGGTGAAGATTGGAGATTGTGTTCATGATGACAGTCCTTATTTCTTAGAACAGTCCCTTTCTGCTGCTTCTTCATCCCCTTTGGTTGTTTGCATTCTTGATAATTTTCCTAACTTGGTTTCTTCTTACCTTTAATTCATATTATAAAGTTGGTAAACTTTTCTGCAAAGTGCAGTATAGTAAATATTTTTGGCTTTGTGTCACAATTGTTTAACTCAATCCATAAATGAATGTGTGGCTGTGTTCAATAAAACTTCGTTAACAAAAATATATGGTGAACTAAATTTGGACTCTTGGGCTACAGTTTGCTGACCCTTGCTTTAAAGCATTGCTGATGTCCATGTTTTAGTCACCTGTTCACAGTGGCCAGGGATGACCTGACACTAGAGCAGTAGTCTTGCAGCAGAGGTTTGAGGCAACGCATCTGTCTATGCATGTGCATTTCCCTACTTGTCCCCAGACACTGTTTCCCTCATCCTTTTCCTGCATTGGTCTCACCCTCTCCTGGCCTTAGGAAGACCTTTCTTGGGAGGCCTCTGACCAGTTTCTCATCTTTCATGACCTTCATTGCCTGTGTCTCCTCTGTGAAGCTCTTCCTGAAATTTAACCCACCCAATGTTTTCTTTTTTATCCTCTGTTGCTTTCCATGGTGGATATTTAATATTGTTGTTATCAGTATGTAGTAGTGATATTACATACATGAACATGAATATCAATATTATTTATGTATTATCCATATACCGGATTGTCTCCAAATTTTAAACCTCCTTTGTGTAGACATTTCCTTAAGTTCTTTTGTATTTCATGGTTTCTGAATAAAAACTTAAAATATTTATTCAGTTCAAAGTTGAAAGGGAAATTGAAATTAAGTATCATGTACTTCCTGCTTTTCCTGCTCCTTCTTGTACTGTGGTTGAATTTGGCTTCCACATAGTTCCCTTTGCCAGGGTAGTAGGCATTCTTACACTCAGTTCTTTAGGGCTGTTCTTTGTGAGGACTCTGGTTGAGTTCTCTATCTCAGATTCCACCAGTGTAGCAGCAATCTTGGTAACCTGCGAATAGGGTAATTTTTTTCTGTGTTTTAACATCAGGCAGAATATAGACATACTATTAGGGAATTTTTAGTGCTTGAAATAGAACTTTGAGAAAGATGAAAATGTTGAATTCAAGCTTTGTAAAATAAACAGTTTGATGAAAATCTACCAAGGGATTGGCGTGTGCATTAAAGCATGCTTCACTGTTCCTTTGGAATAATGTCAGTGGTGACAATGATGAACTGTTTATTGATTGTTTAAACATCTGTCCCCAATAAAATGCTACTGCTTTCTGGTAGCATGTAATACCATTTTCTAATTGAAACTTGATGCCTTTTCCCTCTGCCTATTTTTGGTTTTTAAAAACCGTCATCCTATCCTGATTTTAAATATGATATTTATTCATGTTTATTTATCAAATATTTGTGAATAAACAGTGTTTACTAAAATAATTTATTTTAAAATAAAATTTATTAAATCTTTGTGAATTAATATATTTGATGTTTGAATATTCAATATTACATTTAACAGTGAGGATTAGTGCTAGCTTTCTAACCTTTTGTTGTATATTTAATTTGCTGTTTTTCATCTTTTTGGTGACCTTGCCTTGGTTCTGGTTCAATTTTTCAGCTAGGGATATTAATAGAGTCAAGAACATGAGTTCAGTCTCAGTATTGAATCACATTTTTGTTCCCTTTTCAAGGGACCTGAAATTTTTACTTTACAATTAAAGCAAAAAATTATTTTGAGGTCATCATGGTTCAGATGATAGCTTTAAATTTGCATATAAGCTCCTTATGTGCACATTGTATGTGCAGATATAACTAACTATAATTTAAGATTCCAGTGTTAAAAAATGGTTCATGTGAGTTTTCTGTATCAAGCCTTTCATCTCTTTTTGTCTCTCTATTTGAAAAGACTCTCCAAACCCAAACTTGCTTTAAGTGGCAAGGTTGATCAAAAATATGTAATGGGAAAAATTGGTTTATAATCTCAAATGCTTTGTAGTTATTAATTGCCTTTATTATTCATCATAATTTTATACCTTCTTTCTTATGTAATATCAGTAATACTGCCTATTGTCATTTCATGATTTCTTGTTTTATGAGTGGTTTTCATTTTTCACCTTGAAGAGCATCAGTGATAAGTGATTTTGATACTGCTTTATTTTTTGCAGCTTAGCCTATTTGCCTCCGGGTTGGAGGCTTTGTCAATGTTCTCAGTGTTCCTCTTCCTTGGACGTTATGCCATTTTAGTTGACAGGTTCACCCTGAATGGGAGTTAGTTTGTTTCTCTCTGTATTTTCCCCCCATCTAACTTTCTTCAATTTTTACTTTATTTTTGACTGACACATAATAATTACACATATTTATAGAGTACAGTGTGATGTTTTGATATATGTATAATTGCATAATGATCAGATCAGGGTAATTAGCAAATCTATCACCTTAAGTATTTGTCATTGCTCGTTGGCTCTAACTGATCCTATATGTCTTTAGTCTAGAAACAGGTCTTAGTGACCTAGGTTTCTATCTTTTGTGATCTGGAACCAGGCTGGCTTCTCAGGCAGGGAAACAGTTCTGCAGAGGCCCTGTCCTGGGGGCCACAGTCATGGCTTCTCTCTGCGTCCTTCTGCAGCTGGGAGGACCCAGTCCCAGCCTTGATGTCAGGCCAGGGACTTTAGGCCTATGTATCCACAGGAGTGGAACACTGCTGCCAGTTTCCAGCTCTGTAGTTGGTGGCCTGCCACTGTGTCTCAGTTTGTTTCTCGGTTACAAAGATGTCCATCTTGCTTTTGAGTCCTGCTGTGCCTTTTCTTTCTTCTTCATCTTTTAAAAACATTTAATTTAAACACAGAGGGGGTAGTTTGGAGCATAACTTCCAGTTCTGTCTTGACATGAAGTAGGGCCAGGTTCTGCAGCTTGCCCTTTTAGGGCCCCTCTGAGTCCTCCCAACCAGCTTTTCAAGCTCATCTCCCCTACTCCTCAGCGTGAACCTTCTGCTTCTGCCAGGCTCAGTTTCTCATGTCCTTGACCATGTCCTGCTCTTCCTGCCTGTGTCATTTTCTTACATGCTGTGTTCCCGACCTGGCCTACCTGACTCTTTCCCTTTGCTTCTCAGACTCCTCCCCAGCAGGAGTTGACTGAAGTCTTGCCACCTCCTCCCACAAACTCCAGCAGTCACGACTTTTTTGAAGTTGTCCTGTCCATTTTGGTCATTTGGTCTTGTCTTCCTTCTTTTGTCTTGAGCGTCATCTGTCTCATAGATGTAGGTCTTGGGCCCCTGCTGAATTGGGTGGTAACCTTGAGGCTAGAAACATCAGGTTGAATACATGACCTCATGTTTTCCTCATAGCTCTGGACTCTGAACTTCCTATATTGGACTCTGCTTACCTCTTGGTATTTGGTAAGTTTTTATTCCATGCTTTTGTCTTCTCTACTATTGAGTAGGTCATTTATTGCTTCCAAAAATTTGAAATTTTGTGAGTGTGCATGTGTAAGACCTTTAACCCAGGAAGGCATTTTTTTTTTTTTTTTTGCAATCCCCCCTTGCACTAACATGGGAGTTCCTGTGGGTGTGCATCCATGTGCAAACAAGCATAGACCCCACGTACACATAGTGTATGAAGGCTTTGGATTTGCCCCAACAGCTGCCTCTGCTTGGTGACACAGGCTGTCCTTGATAGTAAAGTCTGAACTGCTCAGTGGCTGAGGTGTGGGGGTAAGAACCATTGTACTTGTGACAGTAAGCAGATGTTTCCTCCTCTTAGGGAGACTGTTATGAGCCTCTCTGCTTCCTGTTGAGGAAACCCCATGAGAAAAGAAGTCTTCATTTGAAAGTGAGCAAATAAGATTGGCCATTCCAACCTGATTCCCCTCTCAAGTACAAATTTCTTACTCTCTAATTTTGATCCCAAATCTTTACAGTTAAGAAACATGGGCTGTGTCCTAACTCATTAGGTCCCGGTTTCTATACCCTCCTCCCTTTTGATCACACCATGTGCTCTGAGGCTCCTTTTCCCTCATTACTGTCAGCTGCTGCCCTTTATTCTTTCAGGGCTTTTGCATATACTTTTTAGCAACCATCCTAATGCAGGGCGACTGTAACATTTTTCTAACCATCATCATTGTTGTTTTTGTTGTCTTCATCGTCGTCGTCGTCATCATCATCATCATCATCATCACCATTTATTGAGTGCTTCTGATGTGCCAGGCACCCTTTTAGGTCCTTTATATACATTATCTTATTTCTCTAACTTGAAATTTACAGATAAGGAAATCAAAACGCAAGAAGCAATAACTTGCCCAAGGCCTCCTAGTGACTGTATTTTAAACTTCCTTAACTCTAGTGGTCTTTTTCTTTTTCTTTCTTTCTTTTAAATTCACTTGGAAATCCATTGAACAGACCTAATTGTTAGGAGCATTGCTTCTCATTTCTTTAATCCTGCAAGATTCCTTTCTAGCATTTGCCTCCCCTCCTACCTCTGCTCGGTGACCTCTCTCTGACCCCTCCTCAGTTTCTTTCTTTCCTTTTGTAGGCTGCTTAGTCATTTCTGCCTCCCTTTCCCAACATTCTCAGTTCCACTTGGAACTTCTGTAGTCACTTTGTTATTGGCCTTTAAAATTAGATCAATTTAACCATTTCTTGTTTCTGTCCCTTGTTTCTCTCTGCTGAGTACTTTTGGAGAAGATTTTGATAACTTTGCCAATTGGCTCTATTTAAAAATGTATTTCTAATTTACTTGACCTTTCAGTGCTCACAATGAGTTTACTTATCCCTTTTGGGTTCTCTCTCCTCTCCCTGCACTAGCTATTCCAAAAGTTTTTAACATTTTTTTTTTTTTTACCAGTAAACCCCCCTCCTAACCTCCAAGGTCAGTCGGCCTTGTCTCAAGATCATCTTGGGATCTGCTGAGAATGTAGAATTTACTGGAAGGAATTTCCTTCAACTGTTTTCTCTCTCAGAGTTTAACTGGGTCTGCTCAGTTTTCTTTCCCCCTTCCCTTTTTAAACCAAAGAGACCCTACCATTTCTCAGTGGTAGCTCCATTTACTCGTAATGTTCTTTTCAAACTCTTTCAGGAAGATGCCTCATCTACTTCCTTCCCCTCGAATCTCTTCGGTCTCTTCCTCTCCACCTGCCTACTGGTTTCCTTACCTGTTAACATGTGCACATCCACATTGGTAGGGCTGGTACAGTATAGGCAGGAGTCCTCCCTCCTCCCCTTTGTGATTTCTCCTTAATGGCCAAACTTGGGGAGAGAGAAGCCCATGTTGCTGCCTCTCCCACCCTGCTGGTGGTCTGGTCTGCAGCTGGAGGTGGCCCCCCATTCTGCTGAAAGTCTGCCACTTGGCTCCCTTAAGGTCAGGATCTGATGGTCTAAGTGGTCCTCATTCTTCTTAGTCTTTCTGCAGCATTTGAACAATATTGACCACCCTTTTCCTTGTGATTTTTCTTCTCCTTTGATTTTTGGAATATTATTTCCCGGTATTCCCATCCTCTCTGCCCTGATCCCCTTAAGTTATTATGTTTCTGTCTTATCTTCCTCTGTCTGGTCTTTAGTGACTTGCCCCAAGGCATTGATCTTGGCCCTTTTCTCTCCCTGGGTAGTCTCCTCAGCATTTGCTATACTCCCAGCTTCCTGTGGGCATTTCCTGGGATGGAGAGAGTACGCGTTCCTTCAGCTGCCTGCTCCTCTTTGGTTTCTTGGCTCAACAATTCCATTTTTACTCACCTAATCATGCAAGTTAGACATGTGGAATCATCTTTGACACTACTTATGTCTTTCCCTCTGCTACATCCTGTCACTAAGTCCTGTCAGTTCTCCCTCTGAAATGTCTGTTTTTTGGAAAGTCCCTCCATTCTTACCTCTGCTGCCCTCATTGATATGAACTATTGTATAACCCTTTGCATTTTCTCTGTTTTAAGTGTCCTCACCTTTAAACTCCCCTAGACTGCTCTGAGTATTAAATTTCTAAGATATATTGCTGCTCAGATCAGTCTCTTATTTGGCATCATTCTGTGGTTCTATTCTGTCTGGATCTCTTGGCTTGCTGGTCAGGGCTCTTCTTTATAAGACCACGTCCCTCTCTCAGGCTCTGCTCCAGCAACTCTTCTCAATCCTGACTGGCATTCTGCAAGAATGCTACAGCCTGCCCTGAGAGATCACTAGCATGTACGGTTTCCTCTGCATTTCCCACTTTCCACTTGTTTTTTTTTTTTTGTTTGTTTGTTTCCTGGCCTGGCTCAGTAGTTGCCTTTTTGATAAAGCATTAGCATCCCTTCCAGGTAGAACACCTCTTGCTTCTTGACTCTCATGGGACTTTGTTCACACCCCTGTCCCTCTCATCTTATAGTCAGGTGTATAAGAGTCTCCGTCTCTCTCCTTTGCTAGTTTTAAGCTTCTCAGAAGCATCTTTGTGTCCTGAGGTTCAATAGTGTAATAAGTGCCTAATAAATATTTATTGAACTGAAAGTTGGATAATGTATCTGCATTCACGAATTGTTAAGTTAGGGTGCTTAGGAACCCATATGACATTATTAGCAGCCAAAGCACCAACAGAAAGCAAACCCAGTGTTCAGCTTTAGCTCCAATATACTGCAATCTGGAAGTTGTCTATTATTTTTTTTTTCTAGAAACTTGGCTTTACTAAAATAAGAGAAAATACATTTAAATCAAGTTTGCATCAATATAATTTTGGTGTTCAGATGAGCTGAAAACACTCATGTAATGCTTGGCTGAGTCAAACTGGGTGTCAACAATCTGTCATCTAACAATTGAGCTCTTTGTGATTGTTGAAAAGCATATATTAAATTCCCCCAGAAAAAGGAATCTATTAAAAACCATGTAGGAAGGTGAATGAATATTTTATATAGCATTTTAATTAACCCAAATTGGCTTGTTAAATCTTGGGGCACCTAAAATGCTTACAGAACACTGTAGAAAAATGTACACATCTCTTTCAAAGCTAATTTTTATTACTGACCTTAGCCTTTTTTGTGTTCACATGATACCCATAAAACCTTATCCACCTATGTTTTTGTTCATTGTTTTTATATTAGCAGAGGCAAGTGCTTACAGTATGGAGAAAATATATTTGTAGACATCCATATCCATGTACACATTTTGCATGTTAAATTCTTAAGCAAAATAAAAACTGAAAATAATCTCAAAGCCATAAAGAGACCTAGGAGTGGAGAGGTGGTTATAGATAAATTTTCTCAGTGATGTGCTTTTTCATTAAAACTTTAAATACTAGAGCTATATATAAAATCCTATATTGCCAAATGCATATTTTTTTCTCTTTAATTAATCTGTCACATTAAAACAAACCATTTTTGGTTGGATGCTTTTTGCCTCTGTTAGGACTCACACCAGGCATAACCAGCAGACAGTTTTTTTTCATCCTTTTGGGATTTGGGAAGATGGAGAAATCGTAGCAAAGAAAAAAGTCAATGTGGCAAAAGTCCATGAAAATTTTGAGACTAGATTTTGACCTAGTAGGTCTCTAACTTTCCAGACTACTGTTTCCTTTTATTCCAGGGATTTGAAAAATAAGATATTGACCTTCATCTTTCTTGCCCCTTTATAATTTGCTGCATTTGATATCCCACTTACAGTTTTATTAATTAACCGTATGTATAGTTTTTATGTCTGTAATTATCAGACATTTTTCTATCATGATTGGGTAACTGGGCTGTTTAAAAAAGAAACACCTCCAGAATAGCTAAATTTTTAAAGTTAATACCTACATCTGCCAAAACAGATTAGTAGTGAATTTCCAGAACAGAACAAATTGTCTTGATCTCCTTACCTAACACTTTGTTTTATGTCAAATCTTACTGCTTTTAGGGAACAAGACTTTTTGATGTAAGTTTATATTTTGACTTAGAAATTTGAGGCTGCAAGTATAGGGCAAATTTATTCCTATTTTGGGGGTTGAATATTGTTGCATTATAGTTTTATGGTATTTATACTATAATAATACCATATATTCATAATAAACTTGATCCAGTATTAACTCATTATAACCTTGTTGAACTTGCTGACCAAATGAGCTTGAATGTTGAGAAGTGAAGCTCTCTTGGTTATATAAATAAGTGCTAACTTACAAGTAACATTTACACTTCAGGTCTCAGTTTGTTCTCCTCCTTCATCAACATTATTTTTTTTTTTGTATTTTGAATACATTAGTATTAATTCATTATGGTAACAACAAAAACATTGGCCAAGTAGAACTAAAACCTTAATTAACCAAAATATTTATTGGATATTTTTTTTTAATTTAGAGTATTCCTGAAAAGTTTTTTGGATTCAGTCGTGATGAAAATAATTTTAAAATGCATTATCTCCTTCAATGTAATTAATATTCCATTCTTCTTATAGTTTAATATTTCTTTATTCACTCAGGATTATACCCTGTTTAAGAGTCTGCTTGTCTTACCTTTTTGTCAGGGTGAGAGACAATGTTGGATGGGCAGTGGAGTGATCACAGAACAAATGCTAGGAGTTGTCTTGAGGCATACACTATGGTGGCTATGCTTTAGAGCCACACTGTTGAGGTTAAAATCTAACTCTGCCACTTCCTAGCTGTGTGATCTTGGGAAAAATACTTCACCACTATTTTCTCATCTATGAAATGGGTTGTCTAGAGCATTTAATGAGTGAATATGTATGAAATGTTTAGAAGTGTGTCCAGCATATAGAAAGTATTCAATATATATCTATCTCAGAATAGTTAAACTGCCAATAAGTATATCTGATTTATTAAGAACTCCAGATAGTTTTACCTTAAAATATATTTTAATAAAATTAACTATAATAATGATACTTGCTTTTCAGATACAAATACATTTGCATTTTATCTTTTCTAGGATATTAGTACAAGTGGTTTTTAATTGACCATATGTATAGTTTTTATGTCTGTAATTATTAGACATTTTTCTATCACGATTAGGTAACTGGGCTATTTAAAAAAGAAACACCTCCAGAATAGCTAAATTTTTAAAGTTAATACCTACATCTGCCAAAACAGATTAGTAGTGAATATTTTTTTATCCAAAATGTTGGGACCAGGAGTGTTTTGGATTTCAGACTTCTTTGCATTTTGGAATATTTTCATATTACGATAGACCTAAGATTAAACATGAAATTCATTTATGTTTCATATGTACTTAATAAACATAGCCTGAAGATAATTTTATGAAATATTTTCAGTGTGCCTGTATGTTGCCCATGACCTATCACATGAGGTCAAATGTGGAATTTCCTACTTGTGGTGCCATGTCAGCACTCAAATATTTTAGATTTTGGAGCATTTTAGATTTCAGACTTTTGGATTAGGAATGCCCAATTTGTAATGTTTTGGTACAGGGACACTTGGAGAGCATTTTTATATTTAGTAGTCCCATACAAAGGAAGCATGGAATTATGCTTTTGTTTTATATATATATAGATATTGGGTCAATTGAGGGACTAAGATGGCTTATCCATCTGTGGTCTGTCTTCTGTGCTAAGACTTCAAGTGGAGAGTACTGGTGTTTTCCTCAAATTTTTATTGGTTGTGGCTGAGTACATACTGACCCGTGACACAGTCCCCTGTCTGAGCATGCAGAACTTAAAATCTGAGTGCTCTGGGCGTCCCACACTGCCGCTCCCCAGGGCAAAGGCTTTGAAGGATTACTTGTGATTTGTTAAAATGAGTAGATCTTGTAGACTCTTAACAATTCTCTTCTTCTCTTAGTTCATTTCCATTAAGATCTTTATTGTAGGTTAGATGAAAAAGAAGTTAATTTATAAATACTGAAGTCAGAATAATTTTCTAAACATTTTATTGATCTTTTATTTCTTTTAACTTTCATTATAGCACATACAAAAAATCATGGAGTATAATTTGTTTTGAGAACTTTGGTATTACATTTTCATCCCTCGCTGCCCAGTATATATATAATTGTTGAATGAACTGGCATCTCAGAAGGCCCATTCTTTGGCCAAATTGTCTTCATTTGTTTGCAGAGGCCTGCTGTGCCATTTCAGCCATGCGAGAGAGCAAATTGGATGTGTGAAAAAGGAAGCAGTAGAGACAGTGCTGAACTGTTTTTGAGGTTGGATTAAACACCACCTAGAGTCTGAGCTTTGCTAAGTAAAGCAAAGGCTTTGGGCAGAAGACTAATGAATATATAATTTATATGAGTAACAGAAACCCTTAAGGTATTCTAGATGTTTTATGCTTTCCAGATCAGTGAGTGCCATGATTCATAAAGTAAATAAACATAAGCGCACACACCCTTATTCACTCCCTATACCCTGATGAACATATAAGTGCCCTAGAGGAAAGTTCGTCTTGATAAAGGTCACTTGTCTAGTGTCTATTTGCTGTATCTTTATTCATTGGGAATTGATGGAGCTTTAGAGGCGCTTATAAATATAAGTTTTGTTCTAAATTTATAAGCAATTTGAGTTTTCTAATTCTATTAGTGATAGCATATACAAATGTTGTAATTGGAACAAAAGCAAAAGTTACGTATGCCCAAGGAAGCCCTGCGTTCACGTGTTAAATTCTTGTAGCCTGGGAGATTCACCTGGCTCTGCCTCTGGTTACTTGTCAGAAATGAGAAGAAACTAGGGAAAAGCAGCTAGAAAAATCACAGATCATTTTAAAGCTGAAATGCTAATATGGTAACTGGTATCCTATAAGTTAAAAGTATGTCTGCTTCAAGGTGTTTGATAAACTTTACTGAATTTTCTCAGGGGCCTAGCTTTTTTATTCCCTCTGGGGACTCAGATATATTTATATTATAGTGCCCTTGTTCCTGATTGCCTCACTCCTGTTCTGAAGCCTTAGCATAAACCATGTCTGATATCAAGAAAGTCAATTTACCCAAACTTTTCCCTTCTTCCTAGCAGCTGTTGACATTTTCTTTCTTAACACCTGTAGCCTGGGGAACCACCCCTCCTTCCCTTTCCACCCCGTCCTAACCCTTTCTGGTGCACAATGCTCATTTTATACTATGTACATTACTATTTGCTGTTGACATCTCTGTCTTTTCATTTCATTTCTATTATGACAATGTGGTCTTTTACTCTTTGAGATTAGGGACTGTGACCTCTTTGGCTCACTGTGTTAATCAGTATTTAATAAATGTCTATTGATAGGATATAAAAATCACTGGAACTTTGAAGCTGAACAAAGGAAGTTTGAATCCATTTATGCATTTGGAAAATGGATAGATTCTTTTTTGCTGACACCTATAATGTCAGATCAGTCGGGGCAGGCAATGGCCAAAGGAGGCAGATTTAAAAGAGCCGCTGAACAGGCTTTATTGAGATATCACTCCTGGGCGGAACTCGATCAGACCCACAGAGGGGACAGGAGAAGGGTCTGAGGAGAAACCGTGTGGAAGCTCCACCAGACTGGACTTTTATGGGGCTTACAGCAGGAAAGGAAGGGCTTGGGACAGGAAAAGGTGTTTCTAGGGTCCCTTGCCCCCTTGGAGTTGGTCAGGGGAGTTGGCTGAACTCCAGGATTGGCCAGGGGGTCCTGCTGATTGACAGGCGTTAGTCAGGAGATCTGGCTGATTGACAGGTGTTTCCGCTGGCATCTGATTGATGTTCTTTTCCTACTCAGGCTGCTTTGTTCTAAGTTGCCACTAAGTCGCCACCACCGACCTAACTTATATATAACATCACCAAAATGGCCCAGTTTCAAATTGATAAGACCCATTAATTAAATGCTGCAGATCAATTTAGTAAATTATTTCTGGGTGAGAGAAAGAAGGTATTTGGGAGAAAATCAAGTAATCTTTGTTGTTCTAAGGCATTTGATTAGAAGATTGTGCAAAAAAGTTTGTTATTGTTTATATTGATTTATGTCAGTATTTTTTTGCTGCTCAAAATAACTATTTGGAAAACTTTCTTCATCTCTCTTTATCTTTACTGGTTTATTTATATCTATTATCCATGCTTTCTAATGACATATTCCACCCATGTTGTTTTTACATGTTGGTATCTAATATGATATGAGAGTAACTTGTTTGTTTACATGAACTTTGCCTGCTGTTTGTTAAGTTATGACTTCGAGGCTCATCTGCATGTGTGCCTTTGGGTCTTAAGATCAGATTTCAAAGCTGGGAGTACTTTGTATCTCTAGAAAGGATTTGTAAGATATTTATTAAATCCAGACCTTCTTTAAGGAATTTATTTAAATGGCTGCTAATTATATACATTGATATATATAATAAAAAAGCATATATCTTCTCAAGGTTTATTCTAATCATCTTCAATAAGTTATATATATATTATTTAATATTTTTTGAATCAGTATTTTGCACAGAAGTCTAAGAACTAAATTCAGGCAACCTTTTCATTTTCAGTTAATATGTAATTTTAATCACTATTAATAAATTAGAAAGCCTTTTTTAAAAAGTTTTCTTGCAATCACTTTACGTAGCTGAATATCTCATTCTTACTTAGCATTTAAATGCTTTATTTCCCATTTCTATTTTTTCTCAGTTTGTTTCATTTATCTTTTATATAATAGACCCAAACTGCCCTGTGTTGAAGGAGGAAGCTGCCTGATTTGCAGGCAGTTTTACATGTGATGAAATTTAACCTCAGCTTATGTCTCTCCCCACACAGTCCCTTCAGTCTGAATATGTTCATTACTAAGGCCTTGCCACTCGGTGGAAGCTGTTCCTTCTTAGACATCTGGACAAGCCATTCGGAGGAGGGCACCAGCTTGCTGGAAGGATTTCTCTGCCTTCTTACCTTAAATTAGAGAGAGCACTAAGATAACACCTTCAAGAGACTTGAAACCAGACAGCTGGTTAATGACTACTGTAAATGCACTGAAACTATGTTTATGGAGATTTCAACACTTTTTATGACAGTTTTAATGTTGAATTTGGTATTTTGAAAGTTATTTTTAATGTATTTCAGTAATACGTTTGTTATTACATTTACATGTACAGTGTTACATTATGTATGTATTGTGAACTTCAAAAGACTATTTTGATAAATTTATAAATATATGAAATTTATGTAAAAACTAGACTATATTTTGATTTAGATTTTCCTGTTGTTTGCTACCAAAAATTTGTATTTTAAACTTATTTAGTTTTAGTATGGCCTTTGTCTTTAATAGTTCCTCTTTATTAAGAAAATGAAAGGGAGAAAGTTTTTAGGAAGTGGTTTTTATGTTCCCACTGTGAATATGACAGATCAGTGTGTTCTTTGGGGATGTCAGTCTAATTTAAAGAATTCCTCCAAGTTTACTTCTACCAAGAGTAGACTTGTTTGATATAGTTTATTTAGGACAAAACCCTTCTCCGTCATTTTTGTTTCTTGAACCATTGAAATTAGCTTTGTATCCTTGGAAACTTAAACAAAACAAAAAAAAACTTACATCCAAGTGAAGATTTTAGAGTCTCCTGGTTGTTTCTCCTGAAAGCCTGCTTTTTCTCTATGAAATGACTGAACATTCCAATTGCTTTTCTTTTTTTTCTCCTCTCAAAAGAGTGCTTTAAAAAAATGCCTTAAACCATTTATTTTTGCCTCTGTTTTCTCTTTTGTACATATGCAGAAGAAGGATACATATTTTAAAATCCACATCTAAGGTCTCTGATCACTCTGCCTCTTATCATACAATGATTTTAACAACCGAAAAGCACTTCAAAAGAGTTATTAACTCTATTAGAATATTCTGCTTTTGGTACGAGGTGGTTGTTGCCTGACACCAGTTTAAATTAATGAGGGAAAACCTGAAAAAGATGCTGCTAAGTAGTTCTTTATATCCGGGAGTTATTTTTCAAACGAACAGAGTACAACTCCCTGACACACACGCAGGTGTATCTGGAACTAAGATGAAAATGAAAGGACCCTCTTATGGGTACTCATAGCCCTTTCATGTGAGTCTAATCTTTTATTTAGGTCTCCAGAATCCTGTTGGCTTCATTTCCAGGGAGCTGGAGGGCCTTACATCTGGGTCTCTTCTGGCTGCTTAAGAATGGACTCATGCCCACCCTGCAAGTGCTGGGTTAGGGGATTCATGTGTAGGGCTTGACTCTGAGCAGTTGAGTTATTTATAATGTATTTATTAGGAAGGGGTACCTTGAGACTATTATTATGTGCTTCAGCAAGACATCTTGTTCATGTTTTATGCTTTTAAATAGACGTTTGAATGAATGTTTGACTCAGGTTTGTTAAAATAACCTTCAATAACTGCAGTACCAAAAAGTTGCGCTCAATTGATGAAAAAAAACAACAAAAAAAAATGAATTGTATGTTTTAGGAGTCAAAACTTAAAACAAGTGGAATTCAATGGTATATATTTTTTCTAAAGCTGAAAAAGTATTTTATTAAGAGTTATTGTAAAAAAGATTGGTTACTTATATAGGAAGATGATTGTATTTTTTCAAATGATCATTGAAAAGTAATTCAGATGATGTTTGTGATGTGTAGGGGAAAGGGAACCATATTGATGTTTTTAGTTCTGTGAACACTAATTTGTGTGCAGCTATTAAAATGATTGTAAAGTTGACTACTGTAAAATTTCCATAATTATGTGTGTACATAAATTATATGTATTTACATGTGTATGTCTTAAAATTATTTGTACACATGTGCTTACATAGATACACCAAGAAGGGGATGTATATAATATAGAAAGTATATAGCAAAGTAATTCTACTCCAGTAATAAAAATTGTTTGACATGTATTTTGTTATGAATAGTTTATCTTCCAAAATATATTTTGTTCTATTTTAAAGTATAGACGAATACACTGCTAATAAATAATAAAAGTCTTATGAAATTTGCTTCTTGACTTTTACAACTTGGATTTGGAGTTATCAATATGCCAAAGTTCATCATTTTATTTTTGACTCAGTGTGGTTGGTTCCTTTTGGGTTTCTCAAGATCTTCCTTCTGGATTCTTAGTTTATCTCTTATTGACCCTCTAGGTTGTGGCCATTGCTGGAAATACATGAGTTCAGAGAAACCTTGTGTTTTGAATTTTACAGAAGCCAGATAATGCTAGCTTCTCCCTCCATTCCTCCTACCCCCCAGTTTCCTTTCTGTTAGTAAAATACTGATCACGACCAGTGTTTGGGTCCTGCTAGGTCATTTATGACTATCAGTGACTGTTGGGTGACATAATACTAGTCATCAATTCCTTTTCAGAAAGGCTGACCCTTTTTCTTAATGGAAAAATTCTAGAAATACATTAGATGGAACAAACTTCACATCTGGTGAATGTATGCCGTGAAGTTTCAGCTTGGGAGGAAGAGGCCTCACTATTTATTGGAGATATTTTATGTATTAAACTGGATCTTTTTGGGTTGGGATATTTCTGAGTTTTTTTTTTATTCTTCTTTTCCTTTTCAGAATGCAAAGGAAAGATTGAGGGTGGGAAGGTCGTTTCATTTATGGACTTAGGAATCTGCAAGTAGCTATCCTCCTAACACTGCATGAGACCATATCTTAGATAAGAGATTTGTGAATCCACAAACCTGTCAAGAAGGGCAGAAAAATCTCTTTTCCTATAAATTGAATTATTGTGAAAAAGAAAATGAAAAAAAAAAAGAACAATTAATTTTAACAAATTTCTTACTTCTTACCTATTAGTTTACATGGGTTTTATTATTCTTATATGCAAGATGGTTGATAAACCTCCAAACACATCTGGAAAGATTACTCAATATATAATGCATATTCATCTGTGATTCCCATATAGCAGGAACATGAATTTGTTAACTATTAGGTACACAAATGTATTTTCAAAATTGTTTTCATTTGCATGCTTTCTTAGGTGATGTGCTAAACCATTATGTTAAGAGTCTCTGTAAACAACTGTTGCTGTATAAACAGAACAGTACTCTATGTAAGAGGTCTGTGTTCTTTCTCAGAGTACTGTCATCCAGCAGAGTTAATGATGCCTGCAAAGTCTTTCACTGCTCTTTGAAAGAATTTGGTCACTGTGTGTCTTCTAAGAAGATCAATCAGAGATAATTCCAGTTATAGCAGGCTATAACTTAAAGCAGAAGATAAAAGTATTTACACATTGGTTGCATAGGGGTGGCAACTATGGCATATGAAAGAAAGTAAAAAAAATAATCAAGTTATTTTGAGCTGAATTGAAATGTTAATATATTCCTACCCAGTTCCTCCTCTATGGATTGAATTATGATAATCATATCAAGAAGGAGAACAATAGCTTTTCTAGAGAATTTGAAACTCTTTTTGGTATGTGCCAAGTATAAGCTTATGTTAAAAATGTCTTAAGGCAAAATATATTTGGGGGACCAGGTTTAAATGGACAAACAAAAATTAGCTGGGCTTTTAACTTCTTATGTGTCATTTTAGACCTGCATACCATCAAAATTGAAGTGAATCACATTACCACTTGATATTTCTCCTTTGGTTTGAATCAAGTTTACTGTAAAACACTTTTGAGAAATTGGACTCCATATGAGAAAGGTACATGGTAGTAACTGTAGACATGACTGCAGCTTCAATGTTGACATTCAAACATCAGATTTGGGGGGCAATGCTCTATCAGATGTATTTTGCTTATTATGACTCTCTTCCAAAAGTATCTGAAGTGGCTTCAAAAAAAATAGCAAATGTGGTTCAGGAGGCTGAGGCAGGAGGATCGAAAGTTCAAAGCCAGCCTCAGGAATTTAGTGAGGTCCTAAGCAACTTAGTGAGACCCTGTCTCAGAAAAAAAGGCTGGGGGGAGACGTCTGGGGGCATTGCTTAGTGGTTAAGTGCCTCTGGATTCAATCCCCTGTACCCTATATAAACAGCAGGTGTACCACAGGGGAGAGAATCGAGACTTTGGACACTGAATTTTGAGGCAACAGATGGTGAGACTTAATGCTGAGATAAGTAGGCCTCTCAAATGTCACAGGATATCTGTTCTTGGGTTAGGCAACTCCAGGACTTCTTATTGGGATAAATTGCACCCAAAAATTTAAGAAGAGATTATCTCCATGTGAAATTATCAGTCTCTACATTCAGATCCTGCCAAATCATTATGTCATGTACATGGAATAGAAATTTCAAAAAACAAATTTGAAAGTGGAGATCAAAACAGAATAATGACATTCCATTATCTATCATCTATCTGTCTATCATCTATCACATATCTGGCCTTTACCAGAGATAAACTAACTTTACTATAGTTTATGTAAATATCTCTGTGTATTGGGGAGTTTAATAAAACTTAGAAGAAACAGAGGGCCCAAAGACTTTGAGATTAAAGTAGCTGGTTCACCTTATATTTGTTAAAAACAAACAACTTTGGAAGAGAGGGAACCATATTCTAAAATCTAGGTTTCTTTCAAGCAGAGACACATTTCACACCATTATACACACTTCAGAGAGATACCATCCACAGTGGAATGTTACAAGCAACTGTCAATGTTAGAAAGATGTAACCAGTTAACCATTCAAGCACTTGGCATTGTCACATGCTATCTGCTGTGTGACCAGCAGGGATTGGATGGGCCCAGGATTTCCTGATGTGAGGAAATGAATAGTACTCACTTCCTCTTTCTCCCTTGACTACTCTTCATACCTATCTGTTTCACAAGTGTGACTGGCCAATGCTAGACTTTTCCTGCTACTTTTGGTGTGGTGAGTAGCTTGCTTTACCATTTAGACAACATACCTGCAATGATTGGGTTAGTCCTCTTTCCATCACCGTGACAAATAGATAGAGTTGTGCTCTATGTGGTTCAGAGTTCTAGTTTCTGGTTTCGGAGTTCTGGGTTTTTAATGGATAAATGTGGTTTCTGAGGTTTTAGCTCATGGTCTGTTGGCTCCATGGAAGAAGGTTTATGTCTGGGAGCACATGGTGGGGGAACGCTGCTCACCTCATGGTGGCTGGGAAGCAGAAAGCTCACTTTTATAAAAGTTCCTCCCCCAAACCCATTAAAGCTATAAATCTGTTAATGGATTAATTCATTCATGAGATTGGAGCCCTCATGATCCAATCACCCCCTAAAACCCCACTTCTGAACACTGCTGCTTTGGGGATCAACACATGAACTTTTGGGAGACATTCCAGATCCAAATCATAACACTGACCAAGGAATAAATGGCAGGGAGCCACATCAAATGGCAATTATGCATGAAGAGCTGTGATGTGTTAGTAGAAACACTGATGGCAGAATCACTAATCATGTCACATCATGTGAATCTCATGTCATATCACCACAGAGCCCCACCTGGGAGTTCTCTTCCTCTGCTATTGCACAAGAGGCTCAATGAGGGACACTGCCTTGTCATGACAAGAGGTGGGATCGCTGAATGCAACCTTGAAAATCAACGAAACTGACAAACGGAAGACTTTCAAATAGCTTGATCTATTTAAAAGTCAAATCTGTTGGGAAAATTATCCTTAATTAAAGATTACTGTTTAAGTGACAGGTAGTTAAATTGTTAATTTTAAGGTAAACCAAAAGAGCAAAAGTTCAACCATATGGTCTGGAGAAGAGATAAAAGTCAATTATTAAGTCAGGATCTCGGAGAGATAGGAAAGCCCTGTGTATTGGGGGTCCCCAAGACCACTCCCAGTTTTTGTGATTCTCTAGAAATATAGGACTCAGCATAAAGCTGCACACACTGCTAAAATTTATTACAGAGAAAGAATACAAATCAAAAATCAATAAAAGGAAGAGATACAGGGGCTGAGGTGGGAAGGAAACCAGGTGTGGTCTCCTGTCTTTCCAGTGGAGTCACACAACACACTGATTTCCCCAGCAATGATGTGACGATGCGTGAAGTGTTGTCCCCCAGGAAACGCATTAGAGACTAAGCACCGAAGTTTTTTACTGGGAGCGGGCCATGGGAGACCTTCTACCTAGCGCAAACCCAAATCCCAAATGCCAGGGGAAAGCAGGTGTTCAGCATAGACCATATTGCACAGTCCAGGCACATTGAGCCACCCGTGTCATTTAGAGGATGTTTTATCAGCATGGGGAACTATTTACCAGTCAGGTTTTCAGGCACAAGCCAAGGTCAACCTTGCAAGCAGGTGGTTCTAAGGCATCAGTGGTGAGCTGCTATTTAAACACATGAACCACGTGAAGTTAGTTGATCCAAAACTTGTTTTCAGAAGCCTTCTTGAGGTGAAGAAGAGTTGTGCTCTATGTGGTTCAGAGTTCTGGTTTCTGGTTTCAGAGTTCTGGGTTTTTAATGGATAAATGTGGAAGTGGTATAGCTTCCCCTTCTAAATGCTTTTTTGGCCATAATGAATGCTATCTGTCTAATGTCTGTAACCTCCCAATCATTTTCAGGCCAAACTAGAGTAGGAAAAACTCACCCAATCTTTGCTTTAAAAAAAAATGAAATATATGTGGAGTACAGGTGTGTGAATAGAGCACTTGCTTAGCATGTGTGAGGCTCTGATTTTGATCCCCAGCACCCCAAACAACAACAACAACAAAAAAGAAAACAGTTCTGAAACTAATTTTAGTACTAATACATCTAAAATATCCTATGGTGGGCTGGGGATGTGGCTCAAGCGGTAGCGCTCTCGCCTGGCATGCATGCGGCCTGGGTTCGATCCTCAGCATCACATACAAACAAAGATATTGTGTCCGCCAAAAATTAAAAAATAAATATTAAAAAAATTCTCTCTCTCTCTTAAAAAATATCCTATGGTATAATGAGTTTTACACACACACACACATGAACAGAATATCAAATGGCATTTTTTCCCTTTTCCTTTAAAAAATGTTCATAATAGCAAGGTGCAGTTGAGGCAAGGAAGATGGCAAGTTTGAGGCCAGCAAGGGCAACTTAGTGAGACTCTGTCTTAAAACAAAAAATAAAAAGGGCTGGGGGTGTAGTTCAATAATAGAGAGTACCTGGGTTTAAGCCCCACTATTGCAAAAGAAAAAACTTGTATAAATGGAGATGGAGAGAGATATTTATGCTACTTCCAAGTAACAGTGAGAATGCCAGTAGACCCACATAATCAATTAGTTGCAATATCAATAAAAATTCCGGAGAGTTAAAAAAATAGTGTTGCCCAGGCTTTATTCTAGACCAATTAAACTAGAAGTTTGGGTATGTGGTCCAAGGTTTGGAAAAACAATTTTTAAAGCTTTCCAAGTAATTCCTGATATGCAATAGGTTTCAGAGCCCACTGATAAAGAAAGAGGAGGGGGCATGCTCAAAACTATTTCAGTATTTTTTTTAACAGTCTAAAGTGCTTTTATATCATTTAATGAAGAGGGCAAGAGTCAAACTTCTTAAGCATTTAACATTGTGTCTTTAATATAATATTTTCATTACTTCAGAGTGGCTTTTAAAATTGAAATTTAGGTTGAGAAATAATAGATTAAGTAGTTCCTTGTATCTATTGGCTAATGTCTTACTCATGTGCCAGGAACTGTGGGGAGTATGAAGATGCGGCATGAGGATGGGAAGGTGTGTCATTTATGCCTTCATGTCCTCAAGGTCACAATCCAGTCGAGGAAACAGCATAATCATGTATTGGTTATTCTTTTTGATTATGAGAGAACCTCAAGTTTGGTTTTAGCAACAGAAGTCTTGCCGAATTCAAGGAATGGACCCAAGTGCCCTGACCTGAGGTGCTGTTCGAATTGGGAGCCCCACCCCAGCAGAGAAAGAGAGCACATCCTCTCTTTCTCTCTCCGTGGTGGAAAGCATAGCTGCTAACAGTGGCTACACATTACAACTTCAGTCTCCTAGTGAGAATCTGGCCTGAGTCTTAGGGTTGCCCTAGATCAATGCCCCTGAGAAGTGACTCATATTTACCTCTTAACCAGTAAAATGTGGCCTGGAGGATTGGGGAGGGGGCTGGGATCACAAAAGAGTAGAACCCCCTTTGAAATCAACTGAAAGATAATAGTTTTCTAAATGACAGTTGCTCACTCCAAAAAGGTATGTGGATGGAGATGTTTGCTGGGCAGACACAAGTGTCTACTATGCATGTGGCATCCAGCAAGACAAAGCTGTCCCTGGACAGCACTGGAAAACGGTGTGGTACAGAAGCAATGACAGAATGAATGATACAGAATATTGTTTTATCTCACTTGAAAAATAATTTTCTAGACCTTCAGAGAAGCTTCTCAGAGATGGGTCTGTGTACACACACTTTGACTTCCCAATGCCTGGGGGACCTTCCTGCAGGGGGGTGTGCGGGTGGGGGGTTGGGGATGGTTTAGGATGAAATGAGGTGTTGCGTACAGAGTGCTTAGTATACAGAGAATCATTGCTACCCCACGAACAGCCCAACAAGTTGCAAGCTCAGGAGAGTTTAGTTTGATCTGTGTTGTTTGAGGAACATCTCAGTGGGGATGTCTAACAAGTAGCAGAAATATGGTGATTTCCACAACTCCTAAATTAACTAATGGAGCCAGCCTTCTAACATGTATTGGCAGCTATTTTCATGGAGGCTCAGGGCTGTACCCAGCATCCAGACAAAGGTTTTTGAGGATTATTAAATAAAGGGATACCCTGAGGAATGCCTTCTGGAAATACAGAGTATCAATTTGCTTCTCACACAAAGAACAGATACTCTATTTGTTTTAAAATTTAATTTTATTAGTGCATTATAATTACTCATAATCGTGGGATTTATGGGGACATATTTGTACATAACATAATTTGTCAATTTGATTCCCAGTTGTCTCCCTCCCACCTGCTTCCTTTCTTTTACTCTAGTAGTTCACCTTCTAATTTCATGATTACATCCTCTTTTCCTCCCATTTTTCCGCTTTAGCTTCCACATGTAAGAGAAAACACAGAATCCTTAACTTTTTGAGTCTAGTTTTTTTCACTTAGTATGATGTTCTCAAGTTCCATCTATTTTCTTTAGGAACCCTCAGCCAGACTACGATTGAGGAAAATAGAGTGTTTTTTGTTTGTTTGTTTGTTTGTGTTTTGGACATTCAATGACTGTCTGGATGAGAAAGAATAGGACGAGATCCTGGTTGTCTTAAATGTTTCCTGATAAGTAAAATATAGACTTTAAAACTACATGTATAATTTCTTAGATATTTCTTATTTTGTTTATGATCCTATCAATCCTGTTTAACTCTAACTCACATGATAATAATTGTGGCCAAGTACCTTAAAGTGATCATTTTCTCATCAGCATTATATGTGAGAGAAAACACACACACACATACACACAGCGTTCCTTTAAACTAATTTGATCTCTTCACTTAAATTACCTAAAATAAGTCTTAAAAACTTGAAAACACCCTCTCCATCTACTTCCTAACTCAATAAGATGGAAAAATTTTAAAGCACATTTAAAAAAATAAACTATATTAAACCCCTTACTGGAAAAAAAAAAGTCACTTTTGGACGGAGACCAAGCCAAGTAATTTTAGCTCAAATTGGTTTTCCTGGAAAAGCTGAAAATGTAGTTCAGAAAAGAAATGCTTTGGCTACTTTACAACTCACTCAAAACCTAACAAGCTTAGTTTAAATATCCTTCACTTCAGCGATTCTCAAATAGCCAACTGGAAAGAAAATTACCTGTTTCTTGTTTAACATCAGGGCTTGTTAAAATGCAGATTTGGAGGCCCAGCCAATAGATAGGAGCTGGACATGAGTGGTTATGGTAAAGAAGATTATAAGATCTCAACTTAGCTAACTCACAAAAGACAAAGGTAGAGACTCACAAGTCAATAGGACTAAAACCAGGAATCGTGCCTGAGAAATGATCTCCTAGCCCATTTCAAAAGAGCCACCTGTCTTATGCTGTGGGATAACCTGGTACATGGCACAGCTCTATCATTATGTGTGTGTCTTTGGGTAAATCATTCACTGCCTTTGAGTTTCAATTTTATTTCCTATAAAAGGAGACCAGATGATGTCTTAGTGCATTCAGACTGCTGTAGAAAAATATCAAAAACTGGTTAGCTTATAAGCGACAGAAATGTATTCCTCACAGTCCTGGAAGGTGAAAAATGTCCAAGATGAAGGCACCTGCAGCAGATCTGTTGTCTGGTAAGGGTTGGCTTCCTGGTTCATAGATGGCGCCTTCTCACTATGTCCTCACATGATAGAAAGGATAAGCTAGCTCTCTGGATTCTCTTTGATGAGGGCTCTGCCCTCATGACTCAATCACCTCCCAAACACCCTGCCTCCTAATAGCATACCCTCATGCATGAGGATTTAAGTTAAGCATTTTGGAGTTAAAACCAATGGTTCTTAACATTTTTGAGATTGCAAACTCCTTTGAGAAGTCAATGAAATTCTTTAATCTTTTTTTTTCCAGAAAAATGCACATTTTTGCACTCAGATGTAGGAGCAGTCATTGTTCCTTTAAAATGCCTACATGGACTTCCAACGGCAATGACTCTGCGGGGTTCGGGGTGGATTTACTTGAGTATGTGTTTTATATCCTGCCCCTTATTCAGATTTGTTCCTGTTGTGGAGTAGTGTCACTGTCCTCCAGGCTCTGTCCCATGCTGGGAATCAGCCACTGTCACTAAGAGGTGTGGCATGCATAGCAAGGGCTGACCCTTCGTCAGCTGTTGTCACAAATTTAACCACTAAGACCTCTTAGAGGGAGGTGATGTCTCCATTTCAAAAATAACAAAACCAAGGTTTGGAAAGGTGAGATAATTTGCTAAACGTCACATAGCTAATAGCAAATAGACTATGGGTCTGACCCTGACCTCTTAACCTGTATGGCAGGGTTTCTTGATCTTGGCACTGTTGACATATTGGGCTGCATGATTCTTTACTGTGGAAGAACTGCCCTGTCCATTGTGAGATGTTTATCAGCATCCCTGGCCTCTCCTCATTGGATGCAGTCTCCTCAACCAAATCCTTAAGGAAAAAAAAAATGTCTCCAGAAGGTGCCAAATGCCACCTGGGGGTGGGAAATCACTCCCGGTATAGAGGCACTTCTATATGTTTCACTCCTCTGATATCACTACCATATGAGCTGCTGCTGAAGTCTGACAGGGCAGGAGAAAAGAGAAGAGCTGTCATTATCAGGTTTTATGTACTCTGGGTGAAACATTTCATGGAACAACTGCAAATCATTTCCAAGTTCATGATTATATAAATTCATAACTTCTAAACACTTACTTGTGATGGTGAGTACTCATATGCAATTGAATCACTCCCAAATCTGGCTAAAAATAACATAAAGATGTTGTTCTTTGAAAAAATCCAGTGTCTAAACAGTCCCTTACCAACGCAATTCTCAGCTGCATGGTATCTGAGAGCCCACAATCTGAGGAAACAGAGCTGGGATTTGGCATGGGTTTTAGACGGTCTCAGTGCTGTGTTGAGTGAGGTTGACCTGTGGCTTGGCTAACACAAGAGAGAGAGGGCAGCAGGAAATGAGCAATTTTTCACTGCAACTACTTACTGTTTGGTTCCAAAGTATGTGACAGATGCTATATCATGTTTTGGTGGATCATGAAATTTAGTACTGGGAAAGTTCACATTAGATCCCATCAGAAGTGAATGTGGGGACCTATGAAGGCATTGTTTTCAGAAAAAAAAATCTGTTTAAAAATAAGCCAGTGGCATAAGCCACAGGGCTGTGGTTACATGAAGCTTTTAAAGTAAATAATAACAATGCTCTGCTGCATAATTCCAATACTATTTTCTCTCTTGAGAAAGATAAATGAGATTGAAATCTTGATCCCACATATGAAAGGCTCCCAAGGGATCTATGCAGTACATGTTTAAGTATTTTTAGTACATTAGATATTCTTATTAAACAGAGGGCCTGTTCTCAACTAGCTTACCATTTACAGAGGGAATGTCCAAAATCCAAGAAGCAACAACACACTGGTGCTTTGGTAGCATGTAGGCTGATTATCTGTACCTTCCAGGTACCACCCTTGGCCTGAAATGCTGCCAAGGGGTGCTCATGTGAGAGGGGTGTGGATGGGACCCAGATGAGCAGGCCGCAGGGTACTACATTAAACATGTGGCCTTTCTGGCAAGTGACAGAAGAATAGAGGGTGGGGAGAAAGCAGGTAGGACTTTGGGTCAGAAGCAAGCTAAGTTGTCATATTCCAGTCTCATGGACAATTTACAAGTCTGAGAATTCTAAACCCGAGTGTGGCTTTCCAGTTACTACAAAGGTGTATTTATCAAGTTAGGAGAATAGATGACATTACATTTAATAGTTTCATATTTTGACATATGAGTTCAAAGTATGTGCATGTATGGTATGCAGACTTCCATCTGGACTTCTACCCTGGCCTGAGATTTAGGAGTGGACCTGGCTACCTTGTAGGCTGAATGTTGTAAAATGACACAAGTGAAAAATACTCAGAACAGTGCTGTGCAGGGGGCATGGCCTCAATAACATTGGCAATGATGATATTCAGGTCCTCCTGAGGGCAACAAGGCCTCACTTAAGGGCTTTAGGCAGGACAGTGTCATTTGCTCATTCCTTTTTTCTACAAATATGAATTAAGAGTTTATTCTGTGCCCATCATTATTCTGGGAATTCTCAATAATAGTAGTGAAAAAAAAAGAAAACAAGTTCCCAAGGAACGTATATTAGAGTGTGGGGAGACAGATAAAAACAATTATTTAACATGTCCAGTGATGTCTTTTGGGTTTACAAAGGTCATTTTAGATGGAGGGAGACAAGATTATGAGTAGAGGTCAGTTAAGAGTTTATTGGGAAAATCCATAAAAGACAGAATGGTCGTGTGGTGCCAGGTAGTAGCCCAGAATAGAAATCAGTAAGCAGATTTAACTAACATTAGCATTGTTAGAATGCTCACTCTTGGTGTTTGATGAGTAAGAGAGAAAAGAAGAATCTATAATGTCAGCGAGGATTCTAACTATCGCCCCATGATAATGGTAAGGCAGTGAGATTTCTTACGGTGGAACGTAAGAAAGGGAGGGATTGCTGAGGAAAGAAAATGAGGGGATCAATTTTGGGCATATTGTAGGTTTGGAGTGTCTGCAGAACACTTAAGAAAGAAAGCAGAGGTTCTTTTGCAGAGGACTCAGAATGTAATGATGCCACACTCTTGAATGCCCTCTTTCATTTAGACTCTAGATGCCTTTACAAAGCTAAGCCCAACACCATCTTCTCTGAGAAGTTGCTTTGCCCTATCCTTCTTTCACCATAGATAATTGCTACAGCTTCTGTACTTCTATGACACTCTTGAGACATTATTCTCTTGTAAAATTATGTTGTATTGGAAAGAAATAATGTCTGATTCCTCTAAAGTTATATCCTCTGCCTTCTCCACATCTTGTACTCTTTATACAATAAAAATGGAGAGGTTGCATGCTTATCTTAGGCCTGCAGGCTTCTAACTCCAGGGCTAGTGTGATGGTAGCAATGATCATTAGTAAAAATTCTAAGGGCTCAGCCTTCAGGATTCAGCTCCCTTATCACTTCATCTCCACACAAAGCATTTCCTGACTTCTAGGCATAGTGATATATTTCTTCTGTGACTAGTCTCATGGCATTTACTACATTATCTTTTGACAGTTTTGCTTAGCTATAGGCTTAACCCTCTAGACAGAGCTTATTGAGGGCCAGGAATGGACCTTGCTTATTTTTATACTTTCAATTCCCTGCACATAGTAGGAGCTTAACAATTTTTTTGTGTGTGTGAGTATATGCACTAATGTGTTTGGGTAAATAGGTGGATATGCATTTTATTTATACCACACTTCCTCTTAGAACATATTAGAAGAAACTTACAGTTAGAAAATATAAATATAGCTGGGTGCGGTGGCACATGCCTATAATCCTAGCAGCTTCGGAGGCTAAGGCAGGAGGATCTCGAGTTCAAAGCCAGCCTCATCAAAAGTGAGGTGCTAAGCAACTCAGTGAGACCCTGTCTCTTAAATAAAATACAAAATAGGGCTGGGAATGTGGCTATGCTCTGAGTTCAATCTCTGTTACCCACCCCGTCAAATATACAATATAGCAAAGATAAAATGTCAATGGAAACAGAAAATCAGACAGTTTTCTAGAAAAATATGCATAACTAGTATTTCTGAAGAAAAAGTTGAAACCAAATAACCAATAACTTTAAGAGAAATTAAAATGATAAAGATCTTTAAGAAATTGACCACCCCCAATATATACACAAGTTCCACAAAACCTATAAATTTTTCCAAAAAAAGACAAAAGCCACCCTTCACCTTATGATTTTTATCGTAATACTGATACCAAGCAAAGATAAGACAGCACAAAATTAAATTAAGTGTTTTTCACTTATGATGCAATCATATTAAATAAAATATCAGCAAATAGAATCCTGGTATTAAAAAGGATAACACCATGGCCAAATACAGCTTTCATATGAATAAAAATAACTCAACTTTTAAAAATACATCAAATGTATATAATCCTGAATTGGTTATAATTATATTTAACAACTAAAGGGAAAAACAATTCATTTCATATAAAAAGCCTTACAGGATTGGATAGACTTGTTCCTAACTCATAGGCAACATATCAGAAAATGAGAATATACACCATATTTGTGATGACTTGTTAAAAATATTAGAGGGTAAGATTAACCAAAGCAGTGGCCATAGGACGAACAGGATGAAAAGGGAGACAGGTTAGCTTGATGGAGAGTTGTAAACACCTGCCACTCAGGGTGGACACAAGGGTGGTAGGAATAAAATCCTAGCAGCTTGGGAGGATTGGGATCCTGTAGGCAAGAGTGGAAGGCATGGAATAGGAGGAGAGTAATTAAGAAGACAGGTAGGGTGAGAAGAGAATCAAAAACAGAGCACCAGGAACATCAAAAATAAGGGACCCAGAGAAGACAGTGGGAAGGATGAGTAGAGGTCAGTTAAGAGTTTATTGGGAAAATCCATAAAAGACAGAATGGTCATGTGGTGCCAGGTAGTAGCCCAGAATAGAAATCAGTAAGCAGATTTAACTAACATTAGCATTGTTAGAATGCTCACTCTTGGTGTTTGATGAGTAAGAGAGAAAAGAAGAATCTATAATGTCAGCGAGGATTCTAACTATCGCCCCATGATAATCAAGGAGTAGGAAGGAGAAGCAGAAAATGAGCACTTCCCCCAGGAGAGAGAAGTAAGCTATGCGTAGCCACCTTGAGATAGAGTTGAAGTTCTGGGGAAGCATTATTAGGTTGTGGTGAAATCGCTATTTTTGTAAGACCCACCAGAAGCAGCCAGTGGAGAGCAGAGACTGAGGATACATTAGAAAGGAGACCATGGATGAGCAAGCTCCTGCTGGAAGCTGGAGGAAAGAGATGCTCATAAAAATAGCCAGATATTTTACCACAGGACAAAAAAGACATGAAACCATTTATAATGTCACCCATCCATTAAACTCAAAGAGTGTTGGTGGATTACTACCATGTGCTGGTGCTGGAAATAAGGGGAAAGTAATCCCTACCCTGTAAACTCAGTAACTTAAGGCAAAAATGAAACTAAATAAAAAACAGATAAAAGTTTGGCCCCAGTTAGGCCAGGATTCAAGGAGGCGTGGTTTTAGCAGAAGTTAGTGTGAGAGAATAATTTTATGTCAATGAATGATTAGAGGCATCTCTAGCAGGTGTACGCACTCAACGCTTTTTAATAAAGACAAGTAATTACAGGCCAAACACAATGGTGAAGCCTCCTTAATATCAATAAATCTGATATCTGAACCTTCAACCCTCTGAATAGCAAAACACTGCTTCTTTTACCTCTCCCTCATCTCAACCAATTCCACTGGATGCAGCCTAACCAGACTGAATCCATCAAGTCAGGCTTGGTGCTAATCCCATCACAGCCCTTAAAGTTATGAATTAAAACCACCTGTCATGTGTATCTAAAAAGAACAACAACAACAAAACATCTCTGGTTTTATTGGTTTTGAAAGAGAAAAAGAATAGTAGAGGAGATGGGTTCTGACCTTCATCCTGAAACAAAGGAGAAATGCTAAATTCATGAATAGGGATTCAGAGACTGTTTGAACAGAAAGGGCCTTCAAAGTCATTGAGTGGGCATTTCTCATTTGACAATATGAAACTGTCCATCATGAGGCAAGTTGATGGATACGACCCAGCTGTTTTGAAACCTCTCGAGCATATTTTTTCTCATTATATCATGTTACCGTAGTTCTCAGTGAGTTAAATTTGCAAATAAATGATGTTTGTAGTGACACTTGTTTATTTGGGAAGATACAATTTGTACGAATATCCCATGGGGAATGAATAAATGAGTGCTGTACCAAAGCAGATTTAAATATGAGGCTACAAATCTTTTTTTAAAAAATTTATTTATTTTTATTCTAATTAGTTATATATGACAGAAGAATGCAATTCATTTACACAAATGGAGCATAATTTTTCATGTCTCTGGTTGAATACAGAGTAGAGTAACACTATTTGTGTTTTCATACATGTTTAGGTAAATGATGTCCATCTCATTCCACTGTCTTTCCTACCTCCATGTCCCTCCTCCTCTCCTTCCCCTTTGCTCTATCTAAAATTCATCTATTCTTTCCATGCTCCCCCCATCCCCATTATGAATCAGCATCCTTATATCAGAGAAGACATTTGGCATTTGTCTTTTGGGGATTGGCTAGCTTTACTTAGCATTATATTCTCCAACTCCATGCATTTACCTGCAAATGCCATGATTTTATTCTCTCTTAATGCTGAGTAATAATTCCATTGTGTATATATACACCACATTTTCTTTATCTATTCACCTACTGAAGGGTATTTAGGTTGGATCCACAATTTAGCTATTGTGAATTGTGCTGCTATAAACATTGATGTGGCTGTATCCCTGTAGTATGCTTTTTAAAAGTCCTTTGGGTATAAACCAAGGAGTAGAATAGCTGGGTCAAATGGTGGTTCCATTCCCAGTTTTCCAAGGAATCTCCATACTGCTTTCCAGATGGGTTGCACCAATTTGCGGTCCCACCAGCAATGTAAGAGTGTGCCTTTCCCCCCATGTCCCCACCACCCTTATTGTTGTTTATATTCTTAATAGCCGCCATTCTGCTGGGGTGAGATGAAATCTTAGAGTAGTTTTGATTTGTATCTCTTTAATTGCTAGAGATGTTGAACATTTTTTATATATTTGTTGATTTATTGTGTATCATCTTCTGATATACCTTAAAGTAAAAAGTTCTGAAAAGTCACCTTTGTTGCACTATGGATTAATCAGCTTCCCCCTGCCAACATCCACTTTTTTTTTTTAGTTGTTGATGGATCTTTATTTTATTTGCTTATTTATATGTGATGCTGGGAATCGAATGCAGAGGCAAGCACTCTACCTCGGAGCTACAACTCCAGCCCCCCAACATCCACTTTTAAAAAATAGTTTTGAATTCATAGCAAATTTGAGCAAAAGGCACAAAGATTTTGCACATAATCCCTATCCCAAGCATGCTTAGCCTTCTCAGTTGTCAAAATATTCCACTAGAGTGGTTCATTTATTATGATTGATGATGTACATTGACATATCATCACCTAGAGACCATAGCTATCATCAGGGTTCACTCTTAATGTTTTACAGTCTGTAGATTTGGACAAATTTATGATGTGTCTCCACCATTATAGTATTGCATAGCGTAGTTTCAATGCCCTAAAAAATCTGTGTTCTGCCTATCCATCATTCCCTCCCCCCAAACCCTGGCAACAACTGATCTTTTTTTACTGTCTCCATAGTTTTGCCTTTTCCAGGATGGCATATAGGTGGAATCATACAGTATGTAGACTTTTTAGATTGTCCTCTCTCTCTTAGTAATATGCATTTTAAGGTTTCTCCACATCTTTTCCTGGTTTGATAGCTCATTTCTTTTTATTGCCAAATAATGTTTCATTGTCTAGATGTTTCACAAACAGCTACTGACCATTCCGTTTTTACCCTCTATCCCTTTCAAACTGTCTGGTGATTAGAGGGGAAAAAAACCCTGAAATTACACTTAAATTAAGGTTTGTATATTTTCTGTACTATGGATTAATCAGCTTCCCATGGATAATTACCCATGTTTCACTTTACCAAAGAAAAAATGAACTTCAATTAGAATATAAAGTAATTCCCCCTAAAAAATGTGGGAATGAAGAGACCAGTCCTAGGTATTGTGACTGTATTTATCTCTGAGCAAAATCTTTCCACTAGGATGCCTGAGACTGAGATGAAATATACTGGGAGTATATTAAGTTTTATTCTAGCATCGCGGGGAAGAAAGAAAGGAAGGAAAGAAATATGAGGCAGAGTGATTGAAAGAGAAAAGACTGAGAAACTATAGACTCTCTGAGCAAGATATTTTTCTTCCCTTTACAAGTTAGAAGCTACTGAATAATTCATGCCAAGCATGGAAAGGCTGTCTTTTCCCTGGGTGATGTATAACTGAGCAGGAGAGAGCTTCGAGTGGGTTCGCCACATCAGTCACCACTCTTGCTTCTAAGCACAGGGTGCTCTCCTCTTGAGCACAGCTTCTGCTTTTGCAGGCAAGCATCCTAGCTGCTGCTGTTCTGCCTGCTTGCCCACCCGTCTGGGCTTGCAGCCTGCCACTTCACTTTAGCCAGCCCTGCTGCCAGATGAGAAATCTCGCTGCTGGTTCCAGGACCATGTGTGTGGATGCTGCTTGGGAGAACTGGGGCACTTGCTCCTGGCACTGATCTCAGCTGAGTTTCTCCTGTTGATTTCTGGACCACAGATGCTGCTGAGGAGGTATTTTGGGGCATCCCTCTCTCTGCTATCGCCAGTTAAGGACCAGCCCCAAAGCAAGGTACCCTCCACCCTTCCCTCTGGCATTATTCCCAGCTGGAATATCTTTACTCTCTCCCTAACAAGGGGCTCCAGCTGGCAATATGCCAAGTGTGTGTGTGTGTGTGTGTGTTGGGTGAGAAGAGGAGACTGCTCTGTCCTAGAACAGTGCAATGTAAAGTCTGTAGCAGGTAAAGCGGCCTTTCCCCTGGCACTGGAGACATTTCCAAGGCAGGTACCTGTCATCTGCCACCCCCGTTCTCCTCCAGCTTCCTCTCTCCCCCTCCCCCAGCCCATTATTCTGCTTCAGCCTTTTGTGTCTGTGGCAGAGGGCTGAAGGGATGTCTTTGCCCTCCCGGCAGGCAAGTGTCAAGATGGGCCGCGCTGCAAGAAGCCGATGCTAGGACGCGAGGTGTGAAGAGTTGGCCAGAATGACCAACTCCTCCTCCACGTCCACCTCCTCCACCACCGGGGGATCCTTGCTGCTGCTCTGCGAGGAAGAGGAGTCGTGGGCGGGCCGGCGTATCCCCGTGTCCCTCCTGTACTCTGGCCTGGCCATTGGGGGCACGCTGGCCAACGGCATGGTTATCTATCTCGTGTCGTCCTTCCGAAAGCTGCAGACCACCAGCAACGCCTTCATTGTGAACGGCTGCGCCGCCGACCTCAGTGTCTGCGCCCTCTGGATGCCACAGGAGGCGGTGCTGGGGCTTCTGCCCGCAGGCTCTGCGGAGCCCCCCGGGGACTGGGACGCCGCCGGGGGTAGTTACCGCCTACTGCGGGGCGGGCTGCTGGGCCTCGGGCTCACGGTGTCCCTTCTGTCCCATTGTCTCGTGGCCCTGAACCGCTATCTGCTCATCACCAGGGCGCCTGCCACCTACCAGGTGCTGTACCAGCGGCGCCACACGGCGGGAATGCTGGCGCTGTCCTGGGCTCTCGCCCTGGGCCTCGTGCTGCTGCTCCCGCCCTGGGCGCCGCGGCCGGGAGCCGAGCCACCGCAAGTCCACTACCCGGCGCTGTTGGCCGCTGCGGCACTGCTGGCGCAGACGGCGCTGCTGCTGCACTGCTACCTGGGCATCGTGCGCCGAGTACGCGTCAGCGTCAAGCGGGTCAGCGTGCTTAACTTCCACCTGCTGCACCAGCTGCCCGGCTGCGCTGCAGCCGCTGCCGCCTTCCCGGCCGCCCCGCACGCGCCGGGAGCGGGCGGCACCGCACACCCCGCGCAGGCCCAACCCTTGCCGCCTGCGCTGCAGCCGCGGCGGGCGCAGCGGCGTCTCAGCGGCCTGTCGGTGCTGCTGCTCTGCTGCGTCTTCCTGCTGGCCACACAGCCGCTGGTGTGGGTGAGCCTGGCCAGCGGCTTCTCGCTGCCAGTGCCCTGGGGGGTGCAGGCAGCCAGCTGGCTCCTGTGCTGCGCCCTGTCGGCGCTCAACCCGCTACTCTACACGTGGAGGAACGAGGAGTTCCGCCGCTCGGTGCGCTCTGTGCTGCCGGGTGTTGGTGACGCGGCTGCGGCCGCCGCTGCTGCCACAGCCGTGCCCGCCATGTCCCAGGCACAACTGGGCACCCGCGCGGCCGGCCAGCACTGGTGACCCGGCCAGGGCACGAGGGAGCGAAGTTGTGGGCTTCCAACATCATTGGCCACCATCGTCTCCTTCCCTTGTAAGGTATCCCCTGCCCCAGCAAAGACTCCCACTGGGAAGCCCAATAAACCCGTGCGAAGATTTCTCCACCATCCTGGTGCGCTGATACCTGAACCAAGGTCTTCCTTAAATGGGGCCCCGAAATCATTGTGGACGGCCACTTTATTTTTACCCTTTGTTTCTGTGTTTTAGAGAATCCTTCAGTCAACACACTGGAGACTGCAAGAACTTGCAAGACTGACGTTTAAAAAGAACCTATTAATTTATTTCAACAGTTTGTTTTTGAAAAAGAGCTTTCATAACATATAACCCTTCCTACCTTCATCGTCTTATAATGTATATGAAGCGCCACAAGTGTGCATGAGCCAAAGGAAGTAATAATGAGGAAGGAATAATATGCACAAAATATTTGAGAAAGTAACCTATTTCTGATAATGCTTCCTTCTGTTAAAGTTTAGTCTTTGTATATTAATCTGGACTAGCGAAGCTACAGAGGTGCACACCGGCATGAGTTGCCATTAAGACCTCAAGCCCTTTATTCTTAAAAGGGCTTTTATAAAGTCATTCTTGAATGAGAGTCTTAGCCAGTGAAGAAAAACTACTAAAGTTATTATTTTACACTCCTTTTTTTTTCACCTCTAAGATTGAAAATCAGCATTGACAGTTAAAGTGAAAAATTTCCAGTTTGTTACTAGTTGGTCTGAGCCAGAAATGGAATTTTGAAAACAAACAAGAGGATTATCTATTTTAGGTACCAGTTTCACATTTTCTAAAGCATGCACACTTGTTGTTACCCTCATTTTGTAACCGATTTATTTGCCTTATGAGTGTGATTGCAGCTTTGAACATTCTGTACTATAATGATTGCTAAGGAGAATAAGTCCTTCTGTTTTCTCTTTAACATTTAAAATATCTCAATGCACATGATATAATGAAACACTAATAATATCATAACTGCATAGCTAATATTAGCTGCTATTGCATGCTCCTAGATGCTAGAACTCATTGGGCATGTGGTATACTAAAGCAATACCCATTAGACAAGGACATTTTACTTCTTCCAGACACCAGAAGAAATGACCTTCAATTATTTGAAAAGAGACACAGAGACACCTCTGGCTACCTAGAGTTCTTCTTGTCTTGACCTAATTTTTGAGAAAACTCCCAAAGGGACTTTATCTCACAAACAGAACCACAGTCAAGATGGATTAATAATATGGTTTGACTCTGCAAAGCCATCTGTGCTCTTTTAGAGTTTAAACAAGCCACACATTAGAAAGTAACACTGTTTTATGTAGTTCATATATATTATCATGACATTTAAAATTAATATCATATCTGTAGAAAGAGGTGTAACAAACTCAGTTATATATAATGAACAGTTCGAAAGGGACTGTATTCTCAAATGTATTATTTGAGGTTCGTCATTTTCATCATTGGTTTACTAAATTTATTTAGAAATGTTAGAAATGCAAAATCATGGGAAATTACCTTATAAAATTAAAATGGGAAGAAAGTGATTTTAATAATCTTATATCAGACTGTTAACTACGTCAAATCTGGGACCATACAGCCTCCAGTAACAGCGTAATTCAGGAACAAAACCAGTTTGCTTGTTGCACTCTTGTACATTTGAATAATTGTGGGGTCCTAGGAAACTTTGACATGTTCATAGTAGAACAAAATAAAACAATTATGTTCACCACCAATAATAAATCAGCAGTCATTTTATTAATCTGTCCCTTGTGCATGCACCATTTCTTTCTTACTAAAGTTTTATCTGTTCCCATTTCCCTTGATTTAGATATTTCATTAAAGTTCGAACAACTATTCTTTGGAGTTTTTTTTCCTCTTCTGTCTCTTCTTTTCTTGTCCCCCACCCCCAGACCCTATAACAGAGAATAACTTACATTTTATGTTATTCCAAAGCACTAATGATGAAAGTAAATTCTTTTTGTGGGCTGCAATTTTTATTTTTGCCTTCTTAAAATATTTCTACTTAAATAAGTCCCATATAACAGCTTTAAAAAGAAATAGGCATAATTTCCCTTCTGTAAGTATTGGGGAAAAGGCTGTCATAACAGAGAGCTAAGGATTTTCCATTTGGAGGGCCTGGGGGACACTTTCTTTAATCTCTGTCAAAAAGGTCTTCTTTTAATTAGGACTTTATCCTTGTGATACAAACAATTTTTCCTGCTGTTCTTGTAAATGTTTGCCACACATATAAAGTCTATACCCGGTAGCTTGTGTTGCTTCAGGCTAGTGCTGAGAATCTCTTCTTCTGGCTCCATGCCACGTGGGAGAACTACTTTAGATTAATTTACTAGTAATTAACTCCACAGGACTGATTCGCTTTTAATTTCAAAATAGCAATAATGTGTCTAAAAATGCCTTAGTAGAGCACTAGCTGTGAATATTGGAGTTATTGCTTTGACAAATTAAGTTAATGGAGATTGTGTTCTTATTTAAATGAAACCACATATTATCCACTCAGGAATTAAAAAAAAAATCCTACTTGCTGTTGTGAGCTGCCCTACTTAGACTTTTCTATTTTTTTTTTCTTTTATGTGCCTGTTAAGACATATACCAACCGACTTCCTTCCTATGCATTTTAATGGATAAATTCTAGGATGCAATTGGTATTATTCCTAGCACATCCCTCTTTCCAAAAAGAAGTATGTGAATAAGCAAAATTCTGTTTTGTACAGAGTGGTCTTTGCTTTGCAAGCTACGAGGTAAGCTCCAGTTTAGACAAGGCTCCCTTGGTGTCAGAATCAGGAGAAAAGGTTTCTTCAGTGGGGAAATAGTTCTTTTCAGGAGGATACCTGGGAGGATGGGATGGAGTCAAGGAAGGTAGAAGGAGCTTACTTTAACCCTCTGACAGAGAAAGATCTTGAAAAGATATGTGCAGCAATAGAACTAAGGATGCAGTGCAAATTCATTGTTTCATCGGTGGCCTTTATTTCAGTGTTCAGCATTCAGACAATGCTTGCCTGGCTCTGGCAGTCCTACCAGCTGACTTGACAAAGGGCATCAGTGACATGCATTTAAATTTAAGAACACCCAGAAAAAGCATAGTGTCCCTTACTTTTAAAGCCTGTCCTTAGGGTGGATGGGTTATGGGATGAGAGTAGAGCTCCAGATGGAGCTCTTGGTTTGTAGGAAAAAGGAAGGAACTTTTCTTCCCTCCTACTTTCCCTTTTAATGTCACAAGGGCCCTCATGCATATGTGTGTCACTCAGCCCACAGTCCAAGCTCCACATTCATTTCCCTCTCTGCCAGCCACCTTACCCATCTTTAGGACCTAGTGGTGCATACACAGGGCCATCCTGGAAGTGGCCTTGAGCCAGTAGGGTGAGAGATTCCAGGGTTTCAAGCACCAGCACCTGTTGAGTGAAACACAGGCTCTGGGATGGCACATTTCCTTGGAATTCCTTTCCTTGTGGAAAGGGTGGTTCAAGGAGAGTGGAGGCAGGCCTTTTAAATTATGAGACTCAAGTTGGGACCCCAGTTTCTCTAAGGGCAGTACTGTGTGTACATAGGCCTTCTCCAGGGACTTCTTAGACAGGTGCCCCACACAGGGTTTCTGCAGATACTTATCATATCAGACCTAATGCAATAGGTAAGGATGATGGGCATAAGAGAGTAGGAAGAGTACAGATGAGATATTGATTGTTGTTGAAGGACAGTGATGGGTATGTGGGATACAGTGCATGGTTTTCTCTACTTCTGTGTATCGTTGCAAATTTTTATAATGGAAATTTTTAAAATATCAAGCAAAAACCAAAAAAAAAAAAGAAAGAAAGAAAGAAAGAAAGAGAAAGAAAGAAATGGAAAAGAGAGGAAAAGAAAGAAAAAAGGAAGAAAAGTAACCAGTGCCAGGGCTGGGGTTGTGGCTCAGTAGTTAGAGTGCTCACCTAGCACAGGCAGGGTGCTGGGTTCGATCCTCAGTACCACATTAAAAAAAATAATAAAGGTATTGTGTCCAACTTACAACTAAAACAAAATATTAAAAAAAAAAAAAAGAAAAGTAACCTGTGCTTTAGGTCATGTAAAGATTAAATGGAGAAGCTGGAATTCAAACCTTTGTCTGACCCCAAAGCATGAGGTTGTAGCTACCCCAATGTGGGATAAAAATCAGAATTTTTAAAGTTAATGTGGAATTCCCTTCATCATGAAGCCATTCCCTAAATTCCCAAATCTACCTCTCCCTTACTTACATGCATGGCTTCAGCCTAGTTGGTGTAGGTGCTGTCTTCTGAATTTGGCTCATTCAAGGGCCTTCTAGGGTTGTATCATCTTCTCACAGTGTACCCCTTCCATTCTCCATTCCATGAAGGCTCCTTAAGTTTCTACCTTCTCATTGGAACTCCCCACCAGCCATAAATAAGTCCTTCCTCCATAGAACCCTTGCACCACTTGGATCTTACCACATATTTCCTTTTGGTGTTATCTGTTTCTTAATGTCTGTGTCTTGTCTTCAAAACTAGATAGGAAAGGCTTTGTTTCTTCTAGGTTTATTTTTCATCCCTTTGAATTATTTTAAGATGAAATACTCTTTCATATTTTTATAATAATCTATCTGAAATACACTGTATATTTAATATGTATTTGTAATTGATGGCAGTATTTTTTTTTTCTTTTTTTGCTACCAGGAATTGAACTCAGGGATGCTCAACCACTGAACAACATCCCAAGCCATTTTTATTTTTTTTATTTGGAGACAGGTTCTCACTAAATTGCTTAGGGCCCTGCTAAATTGCTGAGGCTGGCTTTGAACTTGCAATCCTCCTGCTTCGGCCTCCCGAGCCACTGGGATTATAGGCATGTGCCACTTGCACCTGACTGATAGCAGTAATTTTTTAAGAAAAAAGATTTGGTTTTCTTTCCCTTGCACGTTTATTTTTCTCTTAATGAAGTAGACCCAGGAATAAACCTTGGTTTCCAAATTATATCTTGCCAAAGGATATTTTAGGTATCCCATAATAATGTATGGGATGATGAGCCAGGTATATATATTACATGTTGTCATTTGAGGGTAATACTTCTGCCCTTTCCAAGCTCTGTTCATTCTGACTAGAGTGACAATAAAAGCTTCAGTCCTAATTACTATTTTAAATTCAAGGTTGAATTACTCAAGATGTGCAATTATAAAAAAGAATGTGCAATTATTTCTCAGGGCCATACACAGAGAAGTAGTGTATTTTTGATTTGTAAAAGCTTAAATATTGCTAATCAATAGCTATGAAATTTTGCTGGAACCCTGGGATAAATAACTATGGGAATATCTTTACCTCTCCTTGTCAGTTCACTGGAAGATGGACCTGGAAAAAGTGCTAAAGATCATTCAGGCTGACTCTTTGCTATTTTTACTAGATAGAAGATGCTTTAATTTTTAATCTTTCCTGGGATAAATTAGGCCCATTTACCATTTTTCTATTTTCAGGGAGTAGCAAAGTATGTAGCATCCTTTGTGTGGTAATTCTGTAACAGATACTTTGCCTTTAGCCAAATGACAGTTTTGTGAAATCCTCATTACTACAACATTTGCTCTGGGAAAGTTTTGCTTCTTTAAAATAAAATTTAGTTTTTCTATCCAAAGACATGTCTGTTTTCACAGAAAATTTATAGAACACAGAAGCACAGAAGAAATTATATCATCTATAGTTCTAAATTTCCCCCAAATTACCATCCTTAACATTTTTCTGTACTCATCTACCTGTTTTTTTTCTCTTTTGCCTGTATGTATACTTGATTGCACATAATTGCAGTCAGAAAGTATATATTGACATATATGTGTGTCTAATAACCTATATGAAAACAAGTATGTGCTGGTGAGAGATGTTATAAAGAGGAGGCCTGGTGACACATAGTATTTGTCAGGAGTGCTTGTAGCAGAATATGGTCAACTACAAGCAAAAGATTACCCCAGAGTGGCTGGAACAAGGAACACATCTGATCATCTCACAAAACAGAAGTCTGAAGGTAGGTGCTTCTGGAATTTCTCTGTTAGCATAATGATGTCATTAAGGACCCAGGTACTTTGCATTCTTCTGCTCCACAAATCCCAATGCAGTTGCTTCACAGTTCCAAGACAGCTGCTGTGACTCCAAGTGGTGATGATCCCAAAACAGTACCCCAAACAGAAGGAAGCAAAAAGTTTCTTATTTTCTTGTCTCTCTTTCCTAAGAAAACTCCCTTTAAGTACTTCCTACTTCCAGAAGTAGTTTGCATGACCATCCTGAAGGATATTGGTCTGGGAAAACTTGGCATTAAGGAAAAATTATCTGAAAAAATACATGCAGTGCTGATCCACACAGATGATATGTGGTTTTTCACTGTGCTGCTCTCTACTGATTTGGTAGATTTTCTCTCATAACACACAGCTAGCTGAACTGCAGGTTAAAATGAATAGGTCCTTGTGTAATTTCCAATATTTAGAAGACATTTGTTATAAGTCTATTGTTCAGAAATGGGATCTTGTCTGGCCCCTACTACTTGGATTTCTCACAGTCTGAACAGGTGAACATATAAAAAACTATAACCTACCAGTCCTCTTTCTGTTCCAATCCCTCCCATGGTTGCTTTCTGCTGGGATGGAGCTCCTGCTGGATCTCCATCAGAGACAAGATGATGCTTCTTACAGCAGCACCCACGCAGTAGGATTGTTTCTAGATTATGGTGCGAACATACTGGGGTCTGGTGATGCCCAAGATCAACACCCTCTTTACGGTCTCAGTTTCAAAACATGTGACAAATAAGAACAGAAAGTGTGCAGATGGTGAATCAAAATATTACCTCTACTACTGATAAAGTTGAGGTTGGAGAATTCAATTTAATATGAGTGCCAGAGTAGGTTCTAACTCCCTCCTTACCAGTCAGATCCTGGTTATAAGCATGTTGACCAGCTGTCACTAATCCATGGAGAGGGGAAGGAAAAAAAAAACACATCTTTTTCATCCAAGACCTTCTTAAATTAGCTCCACCTCATTGAGGAATTTGAACAAGTGTCTATTTCCTGACTGCCAGGTAACTCATGCTACCTCCAAGGAGTGCTCTAAACGATAGAGTAAGATTTTAGGAGCATATAGCAAAAATCCCTTCTTCAATAGGTCAGACAAGAGAGAAAATGGCATTTTCCTTTCAAAGAACACAGCCTGTGATTTTTGAACTGGGTCAAGCATGCTTATGGTAGAGTCACTCAGATGAGCCATGGAACTTTGTTTCTATCCAGTTTCATCAATTAGAAGAAATTCCTCCTCATTACTGGCCACAGGTAAATTACCAGTTGTATCAGGGAGCATTAGCCACGTGTCATTTAATCTAGATCCTAACTGCAGAGTTAAGCAGTAAACAAGTATACTCTCCAAATCTGGGACAGAATAGTTTTTACCATGTTGTGAAGTATGACTGAAGAAGGAGATAATCAGTGTGGAGAGGAGAGGACTACATGGAAAAGTAAGGTTGTTTTCAAATATCTGAAAGGCTGTCAAGCATAATAATAGTGCTAGCTTCCATTTATTGATAATGTACTATGAGTCAGACATGGCACTATGCACTTTATATATTTTGCCTCATTTAATTTTCACAGCCCTATAAGGCAAAGATTATGATTTTAGTTTTATAGTTGAGACTCCTGATTACTTGAGAGGCGGGCTTGCTTAAGGTCACTGGCAAGGGAGGGAGCCACCTGTCAAACTGGAGTCTAGCTGACTCCAAAGCCTACGTATGTAAACACAATACCAAACTGAACAAGAAGGAGCAAAAGTTTGGTGTGAGGTTCTAGAAGCAGAATTGGGTTCAGTGGGTGGGAGATAGATTTCAGGTTAATATGAGTAAAAACTTTATCTCAATTATACATGCTCAGAATAGTCTGGGCTGTCTCAGGAAATTGTAACTTCCCCAACACCTGAGGAATTCAAATAGGGTACGAAGTATCAACTCTGGAGAGGATGTCTGGGTCATGCAGGAACCTTTACCATATCAACTCGGAGATGCCTTTCAAGTCTAATTTCTATCATTACATAATATCTCTTCTGCTTGTGGGTGACAAAATCTTTCTTGGCCTCGGCCTGTGATGTTTCAGTTAACCAGTCAAGGGGTGAGCTTGGCAAAGCTTTACCCACAACAACCAACAGAGAAGCAAGCCTAGTTACCTAGGGGTGTCCCTCCCTGCACACAGGGACGTGAATACAACATAATTTAAATGACTTTGCCCTCTTCCTGCTTTTCACTGTTATCTCCTTTGTTCCTACCTCATCCCAAACACTTTTTATGCAATTTAAGCTGAAAGAAGTACGGTTTACTTAAGTGTTCTCAGGCTAAATACTGAGGCCTAATGTACTACCTAATTTCCTTAAAAGCGTTTCAAAAGTACAATCATTTTGGTTCCTTTTTTTTTGGGAACTGAAAAGATTTCAGAGAAGACTATTCAGATGAGAAGTAAACTATGGTTGGCTTTCATTTTAATTCTACCTTCAACAAAAATTGTTCCTGGCTGTGTTTTGCTCATCTGATAGTCTGAAGCAGATCTTAGCCAAAGTCTGCTTATTTGAATGCTTAGAATTGACAGCCCAGTGACATTCAGGGTCCTTCCAGGGATTTGACAAAATGAAAGATAGCTATACTAAAAGTTACCAATATAAAAGCTCAGCACAAAGTTCTTTTGGATTTGATGAAAATCAATAATAGAGTCTGGTATATATATATATATATAAACAACCTAAAATCTTTAGACTCTGCTTTCCAATTAACTTGAACAAAAGTTTTGAAACTCCTTAACTTATGTGTTCTGAATTGTCTTGGCATTTAGATATGGAAATAATGCCACTGATCTGCTTGTTTTGCTAGCTGTTAGTATACTGTATCATTGTTGTAATTATCATCATCATCAAAAATTGCTCATCAGTAGCTCAGTGTAGAACATCAAGTTATATGTAATTTGGCTTTTGTAATTTAACAAACTGTGCCCAAACAGTGATTTTAAAGTAGCCATCATTGATTAGCTCATTAGTCTATGGGCTAGCTCTTTGGATGCAGACTTCTGGTTGGGTTTTCCGCTGGTCTCATCTGAATCCATTCATGAGTCTGTAGTGAGATGGTGGTCCATGGTCCACACAACTGCCTGGCACTTGATTGGTGGCTGGACTATCACTTGAAGGGCTGAGCTCGCCTAGGTTTGTTCACATGATGGTGATCTTGGAGTCAAGTTTCTGCTTCTGCTACGTTTGCTAATGTGCACTGGTCAAAGCAAAACACAGGGCCAACCCAATGTCAAGGGGCAGAGGAATATATTTCATCTTTTGATGAGAATCTTTTCAAAGCCACATTGCAAGAGTGTGGATATGGGGAGAGAAAGGATTTGTGACCATTTTTGCAAGGGACCACAGCTATGAATATACCATCCTTATCCTTAAAGGTCTTGCAATCTCATTATGGAGCTAGAAAAGAGCTATGAAGAAATAAATAGCTGACTTAAATTTACCTGCTAATAAAATACAGAGTAGGGGAAATCAGTGAAGTCAGGATTTCTTCACATAGGATGTGGGATTAAGAAGAATGGGGAAGAGGAAAGGACATTGCAAACACAGAAAAAGTGAGGAGCAAAGACATTGTATTAGTTTTCTGTTGCTACCATAACTGATCGCTGTAAACTGAGTGGTTTAAAATAACATGAATTTACTATCTATTTTATCGTTCTGTAGGTCAGAGCTTCATCATGATCTCATGCTGAAACAGCATGTTGGGAAGCTTAATCCTTCTTGGAGCTTATAGGAGAGAATTTATTCTTATTTTGAGTTGTTGGCCGAATTCAACTCCTTTTAATTGCAGAACCCAAGTCCATTTCCAGCTTCTAGAGTCTGCTGCTTTCCTTGGCTAATGGCCTGTCCCCTCCATCTTCAAAAATGATAGGTCTTGTCACTGTCATGCTACCTCTTTCTGACTTGTCTCCCTCTGCCTTCTTGCATTTTCTAAGAATTAAAGAGATTTGATTGCCTCCCCTCCAGATGATCCAAGATAATCTTACCATTTCAAAGTTTTTAACCCTTATGTTATAGTTTGAATATGACCCCTAAAATTCCCATGTTGGAAAGTTAATCTCCAATGCAATGGTGCTGAGAAGTAGAACTTTTAAGAGGTGATTATATCATGAGGGCTGCACCCTCATGAATGAATTGATGCTATCAATTTCATAAGTGGGTTAGTTAATGTGGGAGTGTGTTCCTGATAAAAGCATGTTGGCTCCTTTTCTTCTTGAATATGCATACTTTCTTGCCCTTCTGCCTTCCACCATGAAATGATGCAGCAATAAGGCCCTTCCTAGAGGTGGGCCTCTAAACCTTGGACTTCCCAGTCTCCAGAACTATAAAAGATTGGTACGTGATACTTTTGGGGAGCCATAATTCTGCCTACCACAGACATAGATCCAGGACTGTGTAAATTGTGCTTGACTGCAAAGAAAAAAGTTAAATAGGGAAAAAGAGATGAAAGGTAAGAGTGCACCAATTCAGCCATGTTCCTTGTACTTATCTTACTTTAATGAATGGCCCTTTTTATTTATTTATTTTTTTAGGACTATGCCTTCTTTGACTAACTATCAAAATCTTAGTCTTCTTTTGTAATTCTGAAACATTTTTTGTATCATTATTAATCAAGATGTATATATCAAGTTTTAATTTTTGGTGTTTGCATCACAGAATTTATATATATACAATTGTATTTAAAATATTTTTTAAGAGACAGATGTTCCTTCTTAAGTTCCAGTCTATTTGTTCCTTGTGGATGCTGATATACAGGTCCTATGTCATCTTTCTAGTTCCCTCCTCTCCCCCTCCATGAAACTGGATTCTCTATGAAACTCATCATCTCTGCTGACAGGTTTCAGCTGACAACATGGTTGACACACTCTTGGTTAACCCAGGAAGCTGGGTTTGTCTTTGATCTCCCATCATCTTTAAGAAGTGATATAAATTGTATTGATTTGAGGGAGTATGCAGTTCATTTTTATATAAATGATTGATCATATTTATAAATTTTAGGAAAAAATCTATAATTATGAAGGGTTAGTTTCTTATTTACTGTACCATTGTAGAACATCATGTTCCTGACTAATCTTTCAGTCAAATATTTTGTTCTCTTTAGACTGGTTTCTCTTATCCAAGTTTGAGTCTGCAGTGTCATTACAGAAATTTTGGAAGACCATTCTTATCCTGAGGAAAAACAACAAACAGTCCAGTAAGGGCTCTTTGAACCTCCGAGCTGGGGTGGAGATTAAAGGAGAAATGCTCTTTGTCTTAAAGATATCTACTTTCTTCATAAGGAAAAAAAATCAATCTCACTTTACTCTGAAAAATGTTTGAGAACAAGAGAACTCATTTGCAGAGATGAAAATCTGAAAGCATAAAGGAACAGTAATTTGCTATAGCTAAAAATATACCCTGTCTTGATGCATTTCCATCACGTGGCTGTTAGCAGCGTGTCCAGGCTTCATCTGCAAAGAAAGATACCTCATCCGAGATCACATTCAAGAATCAGATACAGTTGGTTTTAATGTGCTTTCCTCTAAGTTGAGCATATTGTAATGATTCCTCCATTAGACTACCCCACAGAGACAGGAAGAGGCATAATTATTATATTTTTGGTTCTAGTCATTTATAGCAAGCTTACCATCTACCTGTGTAAATGATACAGTCTCAGTCCTTGCCTTCAAGGGACTTAGATCTAGTGAGGGAAAGAAAATAAACAGTTGAGCATGTAGTGTTTTTCTTTTTTCATTATAATTGGGATAAGTGACAAAAGGTAAAATTATGAAGTGCTATGAAATTTTACAAAAGGGAAGACTAAATTAGTTAAAGCTTCCAGAAAAGCTTTTCTAAGTGCCAAAAATAAACTCAGATGAATTTAGGAAAAAATTGTATTGTACAATAAAAGGAAATATAGATCGTGACCTGGGAGACCTCAAATCAAAAAATGGTAAGAAGCTCAGAGACACATCATCACAGATGGCTTATAAAGTGAGAATAAGGATGTCATTTAACCTTTGCAATGATTGGTTCTTATAACAGGAGTTTGCAGGTATCCAGGGGATTGGTTAAAAGTGATAATGTATACCATTTTTGGAAGGCTACTCAAGTTCAAAATTATGGGCTACTCCAAAAGTGTATCTGAATCAGTATATACATTTATGTTTATCTTTGGCTAATTCACAGATTGGGGTGAGGACAATAATTCATAGGTTGAGTTGAAAAATTGAGGAAATTCTCTTTCTAGTAATTCATGTTGGGTTAAAATAGAGAATTTTTAGCATAGAATTCATCAACTTTGATTACCAGTCCTGGATTAGTTAATGGTCAAATGGTAACTGGATTACAATGGGAATTCAATCTAGGAGTAAATTTTGGGAAACCAGTTTGACACAATGGTGAATATCTCTTTGTTAGGCATTGGTAAAAGGATAGCAGATTCCTGAGAGTTATAGCAAGGAATATGTAGTACTGAAAAAAAAAATAGAAACAGAATCTTCTCTCAGTCTGCCCTCTGAAGAATGTTGGGCATATTATCTATTTAATAAACTCTTTATAGCATAAGAAGCTTGCAGACACATATCATATTCTTGATCAAGCTCTGAAGAGAATTCTACAATTTCAGTGGCTGAAGCTACTACTTTTAGACAATTTGGATATGCCCTGCCCTGGGATCCAACTGTAGGCTGTATTAAGTTATAGGTCTTCTTTTTTGTTCATACTCTTGAGTGAAGATGCACAAAGCCAATTGTCAAGGACAAACAGTGTGAAGAGTTTTGAGTAATTGGAAAGTGCTAATGTGGGAGGATTTTGTAAAACCTGCTCAAGTTCAGTAAGGGCCTTTCATGTTTTGTTTCCTAAGAAAGAGGTTCTTCAGTGCTATTTTTGATCAATTCATAGAGTGGAGAGGACAATAAGAAAAAATTGGGAACCCAGGGCCTGCAATATCCTGTGACTTTAGCAATACTTTGAGTTGTCTTTTTACTTTACCAATTTCTGATAATTTTGGATAGTTTTTATTTTATTTTATTTTTGGAGACAGAAAGATTCCTTTTGCAGCTAAATCATGACCTGGGTAATGTTTCACTTCTCATAAAAAGAGTTAAGTTTTGTCTTGAAAGGCTTTATGACCTTTAAAACCAACTGTGGCAGCAAATGCATTGAACCAGTTTCTGAGTTCTCTTTGAATGAAGAGAAAAGGAGCAAATCATGAACAAACTCAGAATTGAATTTCTAAAAAAATTATCAGATTTTTAAAATCTTGATGTAAAATTTGTAAAGAGTATGAAAGAGTAATAGCAAATCCCTGAGATATTACTGTTCAAGTATGTTGTTGTTTTTTCCAAGTGAAAGTAAACAAATACTGGTTCTCTTTGTCTACAAGAATATCATGAAAGAACAAAAGAAAGAAAAGAAGAAAAAAAGAAATGGGGGTAGAGAAAGAGGGAGGGAGGAAAGAAGGAAGAAAAAGTAAAGCATAATTCCATTATTATGAACCACTTGGATTCAGTGGGTACATCCAAAGGGGAATTTGGGTTAGGCAATACTGAAAATCTTGGAATAACAATTTTATTTGTAGTTCTAATTATACAAGTTCTAAGACCTTGTGTAATTCTCCATCAGTATCCATGGGATAGGTAGAATGGGAGACCTATAAGGACCAGTATAAGGAATCATATTCCTCTGTTTCATCTATTATTCAGTGTTAGGAGTGAGCCTGTGTATGAGTTCAGGTTTCAAAGGGTACTGAGACAATTTAAGAAGTGAGTTTAAAGGATTAGTCTGAAAATTTTTATGTTACTTTTTAATTTGTTCTAATTAGTTATACCTGACAGTAGAATGAATTTTGACACATTATACATAAATAGAGTATAACTTCTCATTTGTTTAAGGATTAGTCTGAATTTTAATAGATTCAGCATCTCTTATTTTTCTCACATCTGGTGAAGAGGACCATAGAATGTCAAGCTTAGACAAACAGAATAACCCTTTTATGTAAACAAAGAGGTAAGATTTAAAAGATACTTATTTAAGAACTCTTGAGTGGGCAAGAAACTGCAATTTACTCTGTAGGTTCCAGCACCCAATTACTAACCAGCCTTGGGGCTCATTAGAGAATTTTGTTGGATCCCACTTCTGACACCATACAATGTCAAAAATAAAATCAGATGAAATTAGACAATTTAAATAGTTTATTGTCATAAAGTAAAAGGAAGTATTCAGAAAGTCTCAGAAATATTCAAAAAGTCTCAGACTGAAAGTGGTAAGAAGTTCAAAGGCATATCATTGCAGGATGGCTTATAAAACAAAAAATTAGATGTTTTTTATCCTTTAAAATTATTGGTTATATACTGTTTTCATATGGTAAGGCATTTTTCTTTGAAATCAGATAATTAATTAAATTGATTATCATACAGTTTTAGAAGGTTAAGTTTTGTTTGTGATTATTAGAAATAATTTCAAGACATTTAGCCAAGTTTCACTTAACATTAATGAAAAACAAGCAAGGTTAATTTTTGATTCTATAGCTTAACTTTTTTTGTCGGACCAGGGAAATATTAGGCCTGGTCTTTATTTTATTTTAGTATAATAAAGTGATATTTAAAAGATCTGATCAACTAGTTAGAGTTCATCAGATGATACTATGTTGGGAGCTGGGGGAGGAGAAGTAAATGGATTTCAAGCAACAATATCTGCAATATTTGGTATTTCCACATTTCACTTTACTTCCATCCTTGACCTGAAAACTGTAGACTGAGGAGATTCAAAGTGTCTTACATTATCTCTACTTTTTGAAGAATAGTTTCACTTTAAGTTAAAGAAGTGATGCTTCAAAAGGTCAGTTAACATTTCCCATATCTCTTCTTCTTTTGTTTTAATCTTCAAATCATGTTTTGGTATGATTTCTTACCTAGCCTCATACTCCATTTCCAATCCCCAAACCGACATTGGCTACACATTTATCTGCCTGAATTCCAAACAACTTAGCATGGCTAACAAGGTTCTTCACGATCTAGCCCCTTTTCTAGCAACTTATCACCTTTCAACATGCTTCTTACCCACCATAGCTTAGTTTCATTAAGTTTATGGTATTTCCTAGAATAATCAATGCTCTTCTTAGAGCATTAATTTTTATAAAATTATAGCCTTTACTTAGAAATCAGATAATCCTCTCATACTCCTCTACATTTTCTGGTAGGAATTGCCTCTAACCCTCTAAAACGAGATAGGTATTCCTTGTATGTTTCCATGACTAACCTATGGTTCACATCATGCTACGTGGAATTTTTTTTTGTTTATTAGTCTGTATGCTTTTCTAGACCTCAATTTCCTCAAAGACAAGGGCTGAGTCTTGTTCAGTGCCATATTCCCTAGGATGTAATAGGCTCTAAATAAGTGCTAAGTGTTATTAAGGACAGTCAGTCAACACAATAAAGCCATCTCCCTCAGTTCATCTTTGATCTCAAGGTAGTTCTGAAATTAATCTAACAATGGCTCTTCTGAAATCCAAAAGAAATAGAAGAATCATGATGAGGAAGAATAAAAAAAATAAGGAGGGAAGATAAGAACACTCTGGAGCTCACTAAATGTCTTCAGACATCTATTGAAGAAAGATGGTCATAGATCCCAGGTGCACAGAGTTATCAGTGCCCAAGGTCACCTAGAAGGGAAAGAAGCTAGTGCTAGTGACAGGGAATCATTTCTGAGTCTTGTTTTTTCCTCACATTGCATGCTCAATCCTGTAACAAATTCTAGTAATTTGACCTTCAAAACACATCCAGAATCCTCTCGCTTTTATCTAGTTTGAGATATTCTCATTATTCTCATAATTCTCTCTGAATTATTGCAAGGGCCTCTTAAATGGGTCCCTTGCTATTGCCATTGACCCCTTTACAATTTATTATAAATATGGCAGCTAAGATGCTTCTTTTAACCACAAGTTAGATGACACCATGCCTTATCTTAAAATCCTCTAATGGAGTCCCATCTAACTCTCAAAGCCAATGTTGTCTCTAGGCCCTGCACAAAATGGTGTGATGTGGAGTCACCTTTAATCTTGCTGATCTCATCTCGTTATTCTCCTCCTTTGTCTCCCCACTTCAGTCATACTGGCTTCTTCACTGTTCTTTTGACTTTTATGTGTATGTACTTTTATGAGTATCTGTACAACTTTTTTGCCTTTTTGTTACAAATATGGACTCATCTAATTCTTATTTTCCTTTCTTTCTACAAATGTATCTACCATATACTTGGTACTGTACCTTGCTCTTTTACACTTACCTAGCTGAGACATTTTTTCATATTAGTAGACAAAGAATTTCAGTCATTGTACAGTTGCCTGTTGTTCCACTAAGTAAACAAATACACCATGGTCTACAATATTAGTTCCCTATTGGTGAACACCTGAGTGTTCCAAACATGTTCTAATATAAGCACTGCTGTAATAAATAACTTTGTACAGATATCTTTTCATATGTGTGCAATTATACTTGTAATATACATATGGGAATTGTCTGGTTAAGGGGCAAATGCATTTGTAATTTAGATAAATATTGCCTGATTGTTCTTCTCACTAGCAATGCATGCGGCAATCTGTTTTTCCACCTATATCAACAATAAAGCATACAGTTACTCTTGGATTTTGTCAATCTCAATGATAACATACTGATTATTAATACAGCTTTATTTGCATTTCTACTTTGATGATAGTGAAGATATTACACTTAGATGTTTAGGGACCATTTGTTTTTCTTCTAAATTCTGTCCTTTACCTATTTAATTTTTGGATTGTTGTTCCAGTTCTCAATTTCTAGGGACTCTTTTTCATATCAAAATGATAAACTCTTATTTGTGATATAAGTTGAAAATATATTTTCCCCAATTTGTCATATGATTTGTCTAAATGATGTTTTGTTTTGGGTTTTGCTATTTATGAATTTTATATAGTACTGTCCTGTCAGTACAGTTGAAAAGATCTTCACTACAAGCCACATAATAATTTAAAACTTTTAGAAGCCATCTTAAAAAAAAAAGCAGAAACTAATCATTTAAAGTTTTTTTTAGGAAAGAGTTATATGAAAAATAAACTGAGTTTTGAATATTCAACAATGTTCAGCCCTCATGCCTAGAGGTCAATTTGGCTGGATATAACAAAGAGGCTTATAATTTCTTTGCTTGAGAAGCTTGTAGATTTTGTTCCTCTGTTTTCTGGTGATGATCTTGTTAAGGTATACATATGGTCCCCAATGGTTCAATGTATGGCATTTTGGCTTGAGGATGATGTGAAAGTCGTACGCATTCAGCGGAAACCATACTTTGAATTTCGAATTTTGATTTTTTCTGGACTAGTGACCAGATCCAATACCCTCTCGTGATGCTGGGCAGCGGCAGTGAATGGGAGCTGTCAGTCAGCCACATGATCACTAGAGTTAACAACTGAAGCTCTGAACTGTACTGAGTTGCTAAGCTGTAATGTCTGGTAAGTGAGGTGCATTAAATGTATTTTGACTTATGATATTTTCAATTTATCACAGTTTATCAGAATGCAATTCCATTGCTACTAGAGGGGCATCTATAATGTCAATTGGATTTTCTAGTTATTATAAGTGACTTGACTTTTCTCCTCTCTCTTTTTTTTTTGCCTGACATCCCAAAGGATATTTTTCCTTTTCTTCCTTCCTACCTTTCTTTCTTCCATCTTTCCTCCTTACCTCTTTTCTTCTTATTTTGTTCTCTCTCTTTTATTCTTTCATAGTGGGGACTAAACTCAGAGGCTCTCTACCACTGAGCCATGTCCCAGCTGAGTCTTGCCAAAATACAAAGATCGGCCTCAAACCGATCAGCTTTGACTATTCCTGGACTGTTTTCCCACAATGTGCCCTTTTATTATACGAATTTGAGTTTTCTATTTTAGGCAAAGTTTTCTTGAATTATATTTAAAAACATTTGCTTCACTGTTAGAGTTTTCTCTCCTTTGGAAAGAAAAGTTATGAGCAGGCTGAATCTCTTTGCCTGTTTTTTATATATGTATATTTTACCTTATTATTTGTTTTATTCTGTATGCTTTTAAAAAATTTCCACCACCTGTGGCTATTATTGTGGTGTTTATTCTTCTTTGTGCTTCTTTTATTCTACTTTTGATTTCTGAATGTCTTCTTTTTTTCCCCCCTTCTATTTTGCTCTTTCATCTTGACAATTTCTGTTTTATATCCTTCTACTATTTGGTCATGTCTTCCCTAAGTTCTTATATTTTTGCTTTGTGATCTATTCTCAGAGTTGTGATTGTTTTATTAAGATTTAAATTTACATTTTTGTCTGTTTTGTGTTAACATTTTCCAGGCGAATTTAAATTTTCTGTGGGAGAGTTGAACAGCTGTTTTCTACCTGGGTTTCCTGGTGTGTGGTGAGCATATCCTTTTCTTTTTTTCTCTTACTGTAATGAATTCAAATTTCCTTGGAGGTTCAGGAAATTCCTGTGGATGGGACATGTGGAGGTTCCTCTCTAGGATTCACTATTCAAGGAATTCCTTTTTTCTTTCTTCAGCAAACTCTGGAGTGCTCCTGTATGGTGCTTCTATGGTCATACCTCCTCTTCCTCTTTGATCCTAACCTGGTTCAGGAGGACCTTTATACTTGGCCCTGTGCTTCCCTGACTTTTTATAGACTACTCTTACCAAGGGGCAGCCTTTGTCTACACAAGTGATGCTCCCATTTTTAGCAGGTGTATTTTGCCAAAGCTTGAAACCAGGGGCGTCCAACCACTAAGCCACATCCCCAGCCCTTTCTAAAATATTTTATTTAGATAAGCAAAAATATTTGCTTAGCGTGTCCTTTTTGCTGAGGCTGGCTTTGAACTTGTCTATCCTCCTGTCTCAGCCTTCTGAGCTGCTGGGATTACAGGCATATGCCACCAAGCCTGGCTTGCTCACAGGCTTTTTGAGATGTCCCTTCTGTGGGTCTCTGCAGTCACTTTGTATGTCTCATATTTCATCTTTTCCAATTCATACTTAGTCATCTCTCTTTTAAGACCTTCCATTGGGCATATATGCCTCAGAGTTCTTAGTTTTGATATTTATTACTTGGCCCTTCTCATTCTTTGCCCTTCTCCATAATTTCTTATACATTGTTTACAAACAATTTAGAGTCTTCAGCTTTTGTCTGTTTCTTACTTTAAATGAAAGTAGTTTATAGGGTCACTTTTTCTGTTCTTACCATTGTTTTATGTATTTCCCAGAAGGAAAATATACAAAAGTGAGAAGACCTATCATTGAGCTGCTACTATGTTCCTTAGGGGCATGATTTCTAACCTCAAGGAATTATGCAATTGCATTCCAAGGGGACAAAACCAAACCAAAACAAAACACAAGTGAGATTTCACCAAACAAGATAAGTCATTTGAGGTTTCTCTTTTCTATTGGTGTACATAGCTGTGAAGAATAATCAGAGTTAATTTAGGGGATTTAATTTTGGAAGACATATGGCAACAAAATACCCTTTTGTAAGTAAAATAGTTATGATTTAAAGATATTTGTGAAGATCACAAATTTTTAAATATTTTATAAAATATAAAATTTTTAATTTTTTATATTCTCCAAGTATCTCTGAATACAGAAACCTCACTTTACCTTAGAGGTAAACCTTTCTATTTGCAGTTGAAATTTTGATGACTTTTATTTGAAGCTGCTTAAATTTGTAAAATCACCAAGTGGATTATTTGAATGGAAAGTTTTTATGAAATAATTATCTACCTAATGAACCCCAATTGTGCTGTACAACAATGTACCCACATTTGTTTAAATGTGAATTTGATGGGGCTAAGGATGAAACTGATAATGGAGGACTTGCCTTGCATGCTCAAGGCCCTGGCTTCAATTTCCAGCACCACTAAAAAGGAGAGAACAAAAAGAAAAAGAAAAGATTTTTATGTAATCAAATGCAATATTTTCATCACCCAGAAAATCATGGCTCTCACCTTAATTTGGTGAGCAGTCCTTCTCCTTTTTCTAACCTAAGCATAACCCTGTTCCTCATTGCCATGTACAGTGAATATATTTTTAAATGTAACCAGATGAAACAAAGGTTATTTAAGACTTAAACTGATCTACCTCTGCTTCCTGGCTGCCATGAATTGAACCACTTTCCTCCTCTCTGCTCTTCTACCTTGCTGTTCTGCCCCATTTTGGACCTAAAGTGATAGAGATGGCCAACCATGGACTGAACCTCTGAAACTGTATAAGGAATAAGTAACATATTTTTGAGTACGAGTCATGCCTGGAAAATACATTTATTTAAGGAGAAGAAAGAAAAGATTATGATAGCAAACCTTTCTTTGAAATTTGAGATTGGGATTTTTGAAAATTTATATATTTATTTATAAATATTTTTATTAGTTGTTAATGGACATTGATTTTATTTATTTATATGTGGTTCTGAGAATCAAACCCAGTACCTCACACATGCTAGGCAAGTGCTCTACCACTGAGCCACAACCCCAGCTCTTATTTATTTATTTTTTAACACATGTAACAAAGTGACCACTGAAAAATTTCAAGGCAAGAAAACTAATGTGAAAAACAAATGTAGAATGGCAAAAATCTAAAACAATGGAAAAGATGTAGACAGACAGAAACTCTCATCTATAGTTGGTGGGAGTACAAAATGGTACAGCCACTTGGAAAAGTTTGGTGGTCTCTTATAAAACCAAAGATGTTCTTATCATACAATTCAGCAATCACATTCCTTGCCATGTATTTACCCAAGTGATTTTAAAATCTATGTCCACATAAAAACATATGTGAATGTTTATAACAGACATGTTTGTAACTGCTAAAAACAAAACAAAACAAAACCCCAAACCTGAAAGCAATCAAGATATCATCATCCTTTAGTAGGTGAATGGATACATAAACCATACATACATAGTTCATCCAGATAATGACATATTATTCAGCACTAGAAAAAGATGAGTTATTAAGCCATGGAAAGACATGGAAAAACTTTAAAAGCATACCGATAAGAGAAAGAAGCCAATTTGAAAAGTCTACAAACTGTTTGATTTCAACTATATGACATTCTAAAAAAGACAAAACTAGATAAAAATCAGTGTTTGCTAGCAATTGGTGGTTAGGGAGGGAAGGATGAATTGGTAGAACACATGGGCTTTTGAGGGCAGTAAAACTATTCTGTATTAACAGTAAGATCGACACATGTCATTACCCATAGGGTGCACAAAACAAAGAGTGAGCCCTAATGCCAGCTATGGACTTCTGTTAATAATAATGTATCAATATTGATTCTTCAATTATAGCAAATTTATCATGCTAGTACAAGGTACTAATAATAGGGGAGATTGTGCCTGTGGGTTAGGGAACAAAATCTGTGAAATGTGGTAAATTTTTTTTTTGTAAATCTAAAACTTCTTAAAAATAAGTAATTTAACAACAACAACAACAAATTCTTGAATTGTCAGATCTGTCCTTGGAGCTTAAAGCATAATAGTTATTAGTAGGAAAATGAATCTCTGTGCTATTTCCTTTACTTATAGAGACTGTTAAGACTCTATAAGTAAAGGAAATGGGCAAGGGAAAGAAAAAATAATATGTCATAGCTTCTACCAACCCTCCGCGATTCCAAGTGAAAGGCTCTCTGCTCATTCAAGCACAGGAACGTCTTTCTGGAAATGCCAAAGAAGTCTTAGGGCCAAGTGAGTAGAGAGAGAAATCTCTGCAAATAAGGTGAGGAGATTCTTGTAGAAATATGGGAGAGAAAAGGTTCTGGGATATAGGAGGAAGGCCAAAGCTTTTGGAGAAAGGTGAGCAGCAAGATGTTTTTAAGCTTGAGATGCTTAATATCGTATGTTCAGTTGCTTTTGTTGTTGTGATGTAGAATCTATCCACATCCTCAAGTCTGCCACTCACACAAAGGTTTACATGAGTTTTCTTTATAAAAGAATTCTACAAATGGGGGTGGGGCTGGGGTGAGTTTCACTTGGAAAAGGGTGAGAGAAAGGCACATGGGCCTCAAGCGAACTTGAAAGTGAGCAGAAGCATGGGCCTGAAGCCAGAAGTGTCCATGAGATCCTGAGATTTTTTGCAGAATTCATAGGTAGAGCATTGAACTTCTCTCCAAGTGAGGGCAGGGCTCAATAAAATTTCTTATTGATCTCACAACACAGAGTGATTTCAGTTTCTGTCTGGCTTATATGTCTCAAAGTCATTTGGTTTCCAAATTATACTTCTCCCTCTCTTCAGGCAATGTCTTGTACACGGCTGTGGGTCAGTGGAAAGCAGCTCTGGTTCAGCGACAGTGTAAGTTTGATCATTGAGAGAACTGACCCATGATGTTAAACAGTGACACACAGTGGGGAGAAAGCCACTGCTGAATGGATCCTATGCCAGGCAGTACACAGTACACACCATGCACTGGTGGGTTTCTGCCAGATATAAATGCAGAGAGAATCATTTAATCCTCACATACAATCTATCTTAAAAAGCTAAGAAAGTGAAGCTCAGAGACATTGCCATGAAATCAGTAAGTTCAAATTCAGATTCAACTGGCACCAAATTCTGCTCTTAACCTTGGATAAAATAGCAATGAGAGGTTTGTTGAGTTTTTTTCACTCTTGCTTCATTTTGTGAGAACATGTTAGTCCATTTCTGTGAACCAATTGTCTTCTCAGCAAATAACTAAGGGCTTCACGGAAGTTCTTATAGGCCTAAACTGGGTAACAAAAACAATTCTGAGATTTGAACTGCCTATGAACTTCACATATTTTCAGCAAGCCCTTGTGGATATTTAGTGGAATCTCTTACTGGTTTTGATCAAGATCAGAATTTCAACTGCATTTCAGATTTTCAAAATGTACTATTATAATATTCTCCTCCCCTTCCCTGCTTCCAACCAGCTCCCTGTTGCCGGCACAGTAACCCTTTTAGGTAGAGGGTAAGGGTTACTTGGCCCAGGGCACATATCTGTTAGAGACCATGGTATCAGCAACTGTAGTAGCAATGTGCCGCTGGCTGGCCATCTCTCCAACACCTCTACCTACCCACACATTTGTTTCAGATGTAGTAGTGTAAGTTCGGGTTCTGGTTAGAAGGAAGTTGTCAATAACAGTGACAGCTTATAATTTCCACATCCCTTTTGTTTTGAAATGTGCTGGAAGATTATTTGAGCCAACAGTAGGACTCCTGCTCTATCCTTTTGAGGTAGAATTATAGTTTACTTCCCTTTTCCTGGTTTCCAGAGTAGCTGTACCCTCCTTAATGATCACATGCAGTTTTCAACTGTGCAGTTTATCACAAGTTCTGACTTGCATAGCATCTTAGTGTTTCTGTTAGTTTCTATTTAGTTTTTGATTGTTGCCTGTGGACCTGTGATATTTCATTCATATGAACACAATTTTGGTAAATTATGCCATCTAAGTTAAAGTTTATTTTTCTGTTTTTAAAGGGAAGATAGTGGGTTTTGGAATTTTTACCTGCATAATTTATTGTTTGGACATTATCAAATATCTTTTCTGAATAAACAAGCAATTATTTATCTAGACAAAGCATAAAATATTTTTCACAGAACTGTATTTCTTTCATAAATGTGCCTCCCTGCCACTGTTTGGACCTACCGCATCCCACAAGAATGTGAGGATTTCAGTTTGTCATTTCCCTAACATATCTCTTACCCCCCAGAGAATTGTTTCACCACAGTTGTTGGAACTCTTATTGAAATGCAAAAGTAGCTTTATAAACACATTAAATCAAATTCGTCCATAGTTAGTAAAAATAAAAAATAAAGATATGACCACTAGAGTAAATGTTCAGAAGGAAGCAAACGTGACATAAAGATGATATGCACTTAAAAAGGAAATAAAAGGCATGCAGATTGGAAAAGAAGAAATAAAAGCGTCTTTGTCTGCAGACAACATGATTGTTTATGTAGAAAATGCCAAAGAATTGATAACAAAAAAATCTCCTGGGACTAATTAGTGATTATGACAAGGTTGCAGAATACAAGTTTAATCTAAAAAGTCAATTACTTTCCTAAATACCATCAGTGAATAATTGGAATTTGAAATTAAAAACACAATCATTTAAATTAAGATCACACAATGAAACACCCAAATATTTACTAGGGTAAATACTTGGGTAACAACATATATGCAAGATGTCTGTTAGGAAAGCCATGAAACTCTGATGAAAAAAATTAAACCTCTAATGGAGAGATATTCCATGTTGATGGATAGGAAGACAGTATTCTTAAGATATCAATTCTTCCCAACCTTATCCACAAATTCAACACAATCCCAATCAGAATACCAGTAAGTTGTTTTGTGAATATTAACAAACTTATTCCAAGGTTTATACAGAGAAACAAAGGGCTCAGAATAGCCAATACATTATTAGAGAAAAACAAAGTTGGAGGACTGACTACCCAACCAAGACTTTCCATAAAACTACAATAATCAAGACAGTGTGGTATTAGCAATAGAATAGAGAAGTAGATCAAAATAACAGAATAGAGAGCTCAGGAACAATCCTACGCAAATTTAGTCAATTGATCTTTGATAAAAGAACAAAGGCAATTCAATGGAGAAAGGATAGTCTTCAACAAATGGTGGTGAAATAACAGAATGTGCACACATAAAAAAACATTGAGTCTAGCAACAGACTTTACACTTTTAACACCCTAAATATACAACTCAAAACTAAAATCATCTGTAAGATAATGTACAAGAAAATCTAAGAGAATTTTAAAATCTAAGTGAATAAGTGTGGGTAAAGGCAATGATTTTTCATAAATGACATAAAAGGTATGTTCCATGAGAGAAAAATTGGATAAGTGAAGCTTTATTAAATTAAAAATTTATACTCTGTGAAAAGATACTAAGGGAATGAAAAAACAAGCACAAATTGTGAAAAATATTTGCAAAAACACATATTAAAAAGGACTTATATCCTCAATATACAAAGAACATTTAAAATTTAACAATAAGAAAACAAACATTCCAATTAAAAAAAGAATAAATGGGTAACAAATCTGAGCAGATGCCTCACTGAAGAGAATACATGGATGGAAAAAAGAAAGACAAGAAAAAAAAAAGAAAAAGGAAAAAATTTCCTTGTCATATGTCATCTGAAAAATGCAAATTAGAGCAACAATTACATAACACTAAACATCTATCAAAATGACCCAAATTCAGAACATTCACAATACCAAATGTTGTGAGGATATGGAGCAATAGGAGCTCTCATGTATTGCTGGTGGAAATGCAAAATAGCACATCCAGTTTGGGAGACACTTTGTTGGATCCTTAGAAAAAGAAGTGTACTTTTGTTGTTGTTGTTGTTGTTGTTGTTGTGTGTGTGTGTGAGAGAGAGAGAGAGAATTTTTTTAATATTTATTTTTCAGTTTTTGATGGACACAACATCTTTATTTTTTTAAAAATTTTATATGGTGCTGAGGATCGAACCCAGTGCCCCACGCATGCCAGGTGAGCACATTACCGCTTGAGCCACATCCCCAGCCCAAGAAGTGTACTTTTGACCATCCAATTCACTAAATAAAATATCTCCTTATTATTTCCCAAAAGAAGTTGAAAACTTAGATCCATACAATTCTGCTTCAGATTGTTTAAAGCAGTTGTATTTATAATTGCCCAAACTTGGAAGTAATCAAGACTTTCTTCAATAGGTAAATGAATAAACTATGGTACATCCATTCAATGGAATGTTATTCAGTGCAAAAAACCGAGTTGTCAACCCATGAAAAAATATGCAGAGATTTTAAGTGCATGTCATTAGATTAAAAAAATCCAATCTGAAAAATGCTCCACACTGTATGAGTCTAAATATGTAACATTCTGGAAAAGGCAAAACTGAACTGTGAAGATAGTGAAAAGATCAGTATTTGCCAGGGCGTGCGTGGTGGGGGAAAGAGGAGAGGGATACATAAGTGGAGCATGTATTATTATTTTTTTTGGCAATTAAACTATTCTGTATGAGACTATAATGGTGAATACATAAGATATGCTTGCAAAAACCCATAGGACTATAAAGTATAAAAGGGAAATAATGACAAATTCAGAGTATCCAAGAGTAACAATATCTGTCATTGACCGACTATATACAATTTGCCAAGCAAAACAAAGTAATGTAAGAAAAAAAAAACAGTGTAAAGTAAAAATTGTTGCCTTGTATACAAGCATAGAGAAGTTAACCAACTTTGAGTTGTAATTTAGAACTAACACTACTGGGTGCCCCAACTCACATTGTTAACCATAATGCAAGGCTCCACATTTTCGTAGGTGCCTACCTTGTATGCATTTTAATGATCCATAAGGCAGCTATGTTTAAAAAATGCATTCTTATAAAAAGTAAGACTATTTATCTGCATATAAAATTCCCCATTGCTTCCTCAAAATATTTATTTCTGCCTAGAGGGTCATTTTAGAACTCGTTTTCTGCTTCTCATTTTCTTTGCAAATCTGCATGTCATTTGGTTAACAAATCAATCTCCTAAAAGATCTAAAATCTCTGAGAATACAGAAAATTAAAACTCTTGGGTCATATTGAAATATTTCAGTCACACATCTGGAAAAATAACAGCAAAGATCCATAGTAAACTTTTGCACACTTAATTTTTTTTTTTTTATTCTCCAAAGGTGCTCACATCAAGATGATTCAAGTTTTGAAACATAATACAGACTCTTAAAGAAAGTCCTGTGTCACCAGAGGATGCTCACTAGGCATAAGAGCATGGAAGTTGAGCAACACGAGAACACTGTGCTGTGGTTTGAACTGGGGAAAGAGCTGCATTACACAATGGTGCAGGGATATCAGCTTATTGTTTGGAATATTCTTTTGTCTTCCTGATGTATTGTTAATGCCTTGTAAATAAAGACTCTCAATGTACCAGCCCTCAAGGATTTTCATTAGACAGCCCTGCCCCAGGGAGCTACAGATCTACACTTATAATAAAAGGAATGAAAAAATTTTTTTCATCAAAAAATATGTAAAAACAATATATATGTGTGTGTATACACACACACACACATATATCTTCCCCCCAATATAAACTATGGACTTTAGTTAATATGTCAACATTGATTTACAATATGTCAAAATGCTGACAATAGGGTAAAGGTGCATGTGTGCAGAGGGGCAGAGCAAATATATGAGAATCCTATTTCTTGCTCAACTTTTCTGTAAACCTGAAACTTCTCCAAAAGATAAAATCTATTAATTTAAAAAAGTAATACAAACACATCACTGTGTATAGCAGCACAATTAATAATAGCCAAATTATGGAACCAGCCTAGGAGCCCACCCACAGATGAATGGATAAAGAAAATGTGGTACATATACACAATGGAGTTTTACTCAGCCACGAGGAAGAAAAAAATTTTGGCATTTGCCAGTAAATGGATGGAACAGGAGAACATCATGCTAAGTGAAATAAGCCATACTCATAAAATCAAGGGTCAGATGTTTTCTCTCATTTGCAGAAGCTGGAGTAATGAAAAAAAATAATGAAAAAATAAATGAGGGTGGGGAGTTGGATCTTAGGAAAAGAGAGGTAAGTCAGTGGAGAAGAAGGAGGATATTAAGGGGGAGAGAGGAGGGATGGGAAAATGGAAGAAATGTGGAACAAATTTGACAAAATTACACTATGTACATGTATAAATACACCACATTGAATTTAACCTGTATGTGCCAGCCTCAGCAACAGCGAGGTGCTAGCAACTCAGTGAGACTCTGTTTCTAAATAAAATACAAAATAAGGCTGGGGATGTGGTGCAGTAGTTGAGTGCCCCTGAGTTTAATCCTAGTACCCCTCAAAAATAAATAAATAAATAGATGATAGATAGATAGATAGACAGATAAACAGATAAAATAAAAGGAAGACCAGTAAAGTAGAGGAAGGGGAATAGGGGGAGGAAAGAGGAAAGGGAAAGAAGAAGCACTAGGAACTGAAATGGAACAAATTAAATTCCATGCATTTATGATTATATCAATAAACCCACTATTATGTATAATTATAATGCACTAATCAAAGCATTTTTTAAAAAAAACAAACAAACCAGGATTGTGAAAGGACACCCATTTCCCATAAGTGACATAATTTCATTTTTCTTTATAGCTGAATAAAATTCTGTATATATGACCACATTTTTATCCATTTACCCATTGACCAACACCGAGGCTGGCTCTATAGTTTCTGCAATTGAAACTGATTCACCATGTCCCTGAGGTTTTTATTTAAAGACACTGTTATGGGTTTATTATCCAGTAATTAACTCTCCGGAACTTAATTACTGTATGACTCCTATTGTGCATTTTAAAACTCATTTTCACAATACAAATGGAAGATTGTTGGCCTGCCCTCACTTTATAGGGTTGGTTTACCTCCCTAACTGCACCAGCTAGGCTGTCTTTCTATTTTAGAATTTCTTGTAGGAGAGTTTCTGTTTTCTAAAACCTGACAATTCAGTCCAGGGATTAACTGAGATTTTTAGGCAGACTTCCCCATGGACTGGGAGCCAAAGTATAAAGTACTTTGCAAAATCAAAATTTTCAATTTGAAATTCAAATTTACATGTAAAACCATGAAAATATAAGGGGGTAGGGTGACTGAGAGGTAGAAACAAAACAGTAAAGTGAAGCAGGATTCCCCCCAAATAAGTAAATACAAGGACTTGAGAAACATGAGGACAGTGTTAAATAAGGTCCCCAAAAGGAAAAGGGAAGAGAGGAGAACAGAGAGAGGTCTGGTGATGCCAAGAAGGTGGGTCAAGCTCGCAGGGTTACATAGAGCTGAGGACCAGCCACAAGTTCATTTTACAGAGACAAGAGAAGGGATTGGAAACATTCCTACATCAAGCATGTACTCCATTCTGTGTAAAACAACCCAGACATCGTGATCATGCTGTGATGGGACTTGGATGATGGCTGGTACACAAACCGGGAGAAGAATTTACCAAGATAAAGAGAAAAAGAGGGACTGGGGTGGTGGCTCAGTGGTAGAGCGCCTGCCTAGCATGTGTGGGGCCCTGGGTTCAATTCTCAGCACAGCATATAAATAAATAAAATAAAAGGTCATTGAGAACTAAAAAAATATTAAAAAAAAAGAAGAAGCACAAAGTTTATTGGAGGAAGATATGCTGTAAGGGTGCAGCAGGGTCATAACAAAGACAGCTGCCCACAGACTTAGAGTGGGTCTGGGCTCATATGCACTTCTGAGTTCTTTGTTCTCCTTTGGTGGGCTTTATGCTAAGTGAGGAGTAGTTCATGCTAAGTGAGGGATGACAGATTCCCGTGCTTTGTCCATAATGCTTATTGCACACGTGCCAAATGCTTGTTCCTGGGTTTTATGTTAAATGCATGAGATGCTAGTAATACGTATGAGATCTTACATAAGGGATTCTCCCTTCTAGGTTACTATAGGTCAAACTTGAGTGTCTGTGCACATTCTCCTCAAGATGGTTGGGCAATCTTTTTTTAAAAAAACAGGATCTTGCTGTTTATACTTCAGGGAAGTTTGCTCTTCTGAGAACTGCAAGAGGCAGGATGAAAAGGAAGTCCTTAGCCTCATATCAGTTGGGATTGAGACGGGGTGGGATCTGGCACAAGGGTCCCTAATCTATCCTGCCTCACATGTAACATGAGGAAACCAGAATTTCAAGGTTGCTGGATGCTCGACTTGTGTTTCAAAATAATCTCAGACACTTAATCCCTGATATTGAGCACTTCTTCCTATCTTATCCAGCATCCTCATCCCCAGTCCATCCCAGGTCTGCGGTGCTACCATATCGAACCTCTGTTTAGATGCCAAAGACCATTAGAAACTGAATAAGGGTTTCCTCTTAAGTAAATCAGAAATTTGAAACGCAGAAACTTGGAGAGAAACTCTGAAGCTCTTGTGTTGGGGAAAGATTGCTTTATTTTTTTGTTCTCTGGACCCTGTCTTCTGAGATGGGGGAGGTGATCCTGAGCCCTATGTTTGTCTGGATGGTGAAACCCCAGGGATTTCTGTCAAACAGACTGTTCCTGATTCCAGAGCAAGACCGCTGAGAGCACAAAGTTCAGCCTTTAAAACAACAACTCTCTGGACAAGTATCTCTCAACTGGGCAAATGGCTTGCATATTGGTATGAGACAAATTGTATCCATGGGATTTTGAACTTCAGAAAATACTCAGCAAAAGAAACAATAAGAGAGGTAAATAGGGAGCCTACATCCTGGGAACAAATCTTTACTCCTCACACTTCAGATAGAGCCCTAATATCCAGAGTATACAAAGAACTCAAAAAATTAGACAATAAGAGAACAAACAACCCAATCAACAAATGGGCCAAGGACCTGAACAGACACTTCTCAGAGGAGGACATACAGTCAATCAACAAGTACATGAAAAAATGCTCACCATCTCTAGCTGTCAGAGAAATGCAAATCAAAACCACCCTAAGATACCATCTCACTCCAGTAAGATTGGCAGCCATTATGAAGTCAAACAGCAACAAGTGCTGGCGAGGATGTGGGGAAAAGGGTACACTTGTACATTGCTGGTGGGACTGCAAATTGGTGCAGCCAATTTGGAAAGCAGTATGGAGATTTCTTGGAAAGCTGGGAATGGAACCACCATTTGACCCAGCTATTCCCCTTCTCAGTCTATTCCCTAAAGACCTAAAAAGAGCATGCTACAGGGACACTGCTACATCGATGTTCATAGCAGCACAATTCACAATAGCAAGACTGTGGAACCAACCTAGATGCCCTTCAATAGATGAATGGATAAAAAAAATGTGGCATTTATACACAATGGAGTATTACTCTGCATTAAAAAATGACAAAATCATAGAATTTGCAGGGAAATGGATGGCATTAGAGCAGATTATGCTAAGAGAAGCTAGCCAATCCCTAAAAAACAAATGCCAAATGTCTTCTTTGATATAAGGAGAGTAACTAAGAACAGTGTAGGGACGAAGAGCATGAGAAGAAGATTAACATTAAACAGGGATGAGAGGTGGGAGGGAAAGGGAGAGAGAAGGGAAATTGCATGGAAATGGAAGGAGACCCTCAGGGTTATACAAAATTACATACAAGAGGAAGTGAGGGGAAAGGGAAAAATAATACAAGGGGGAGAAATGAATGACAGTAGAGGGGGTAGAGAGAGAAGAGGGGAGGGGAGGGGAGGGGGATAGTAGAGGATAGGAAAGGCAGCAGAATACAACAGACACTAGTATGGCAATATGTAAATCAATGGATGTGTAACTGATATGATTCTGCAATTTGTATATGGGGTAAAAATGGGAGTTCATAACCCACTTGAATCAAAGTGTGAAATATGATATATCAAGAACTATGTAATGTTTTGAACAACCAACAATAAAAATTAAAAAAAAAAGAAAATACATGGAAGCTGGTGGGTCCAGGGAGCTGTATTTTTGGTTTTTATTTTTTACTTTCTCCCCCTTTTTAGGAGAATTGGTAGTAGCTTATAAATTGGCCAACTTGTCAGCAGATTCCGTTGTTGTCTCTTGCAGATAGTGTCTGGCAAAATCAAGAACTGATCAAAACAAATGATTGCCAGTGACTCTGGACCCAATCTCTTGTTTCTACCCCACATTCTTTTCATTTTGCACAATTAACTTAATCAAATTATTATTATTGTTATTATTTTTAGGTTTACAATTTTCACTTTAAAATTTTTTAATTAATTTTTAAAATTTATATATGATAGTGGAATGCTGTCATATATAATCCTGGGTAAATTATTACACTTCTGAGTCAGTAAAATGGAAGGAAAGGAGACTTGATGTAAGAAATAAATAAGATCTGAATATAAAAACCTTAGCAAATAAGAGGCCCTCCATCAATGCTAGTGCCTTCCCCACTCTAGCTCATGGGTCTGTTGACTTCACTGGTCCTTTCTTTGTAGATAGATTTGTAAATAAGAATGTCATAAGGAAAGTTTACCTTCTGATCTGTTATGATAAAAGAGAAAGATTTGTCTTCTTAACAATGTTCAAGGAGGGTTTTTCATGTGAAGGGGCATGCTGGGCAGTGGAAAAATAATTGCATGGTACACTGTGCGTGTAGTGTCCTCAAGGACCTTCCAGCGTGGAAGATAGCACAAGGCAGGACTTGATGGGTGTTCTGCAAGTGTGTCAGCAACAAACACTGGGACTGTGGAGAACAAGTAAGGTCATTTGTGGTTGGATTGAGAGTAGGATGGAAGCAACATTTACTGGGTGCCAAGTACCTACAGTGTGATGTGAGCATGAATGAAATGCCAAGGGAGTGGTGATCCTCACAGTGACCCTGAGTGGCAGGTATTTTTGAACTCATTTTGCAGGTTAGGAAACCGAGGTTCATAGAAGTTAAGGAGCTTATCTGAGATCAAGAATTGGTTTTATCTGACTTCTGTGATCTTTCTGTATTCCACAGTGCTTCAAGGTATTAGAGACAAACGATAATTCCAGATGTCACCATTTTTTAAAATCAGAGATGAAGGAGGTGGAAGAGGCTTCTCTCTCTTGCAAGAAGAGAAAAACACAAAGAAAGTTCTGAGACAAGACAACGTATTCTGACTTCTGTTTACATGATCTTAGCAAGGCACCAGTACCATGAAGCAGACTATTGAACAATTGGTTATATGGCACCACGTGGATGGTTTAAAAATAATCTAGGGCTGATGTGGAAATGCCACTGGTTAACTTAAAAGAAATCGACAGGATTTCTGCTTGGCACAGCCACCTGAGAGCTAAATCACAGTTCTGGCTTCACCGTTGACTAACTGTGGTTCCAAGACCCCAGGAAGAGTGATTGTCTTTACAATCCTTTAAAAGCCTACAAATGAAAGGTTGTTTTGTTTTTTAAGGAATCTCCTTGAATTTTCTCCTTGTTGTTCTGTTCAGAATTCAGGGACACAGAGTTGCTGGACACTTTGGAGCCTCTCCAGGAACGCTAACCTTCTCTGAAGGAGGTTGTTCTGAAGAGGGGAAATGCTTGCTTTTCAAAAATACCTCCTGAGGGAGGTCATCAGCTGCCTTGTCTTTGCAGAGTCAGGGAAATTTCATCCCCAGATAAGTGTTTTGAGAATAGTTGGCTGTGATTGCCTGAAAGACTCCACAAGGACAAATGTCCAGAACATGGTCACCTCCATTACCCAGGGCCAAGGTCTGTTTGTTTATGCCTCTTGTAGCTTTTCCTGCACCCCTGTCGTATCCTTCCAATCTTATATCCTTTTATGAGTCTGGAAAGAATCACAGCTGGAAGTACACATGGATCAATCTATAGGGAATCAACCAATATGTAGTGTAATTTTTCTTTCAATCAATAATTAATTCTGGGGAGGGGAGGGGGGATAGTAGAGGATAGGAAAGGCAGTAGAATACAACAGACACTAGTATGGCAATATGTAAATCAATGGATGTGTAACTGATGTGATTCTGCAATTTGTATATGGGGTAAAAATGGGAGTTCATAACCCACTTGAATCAAAGTGTGAAATATGATATATCAAGAACTATGTAATGTTTTGAACAACCAACAATAAAAAAATTAAAAAAAAAACTAAAAAAAATTAATTAATTCTTTCATTCATTCTTCTGAGTAGAATTTTTTATTGTTAAGACACTTGTTACAGAACATCAATGTTTTTCTAAGTGGAAGTCATGGAGAAGATGATGGCTTTTTATTCTGTTCTTCTAAAGGCACATGAAAGCAGGTTTTCTAAAGTTAACAATTTTGACAAATGGTATTTTTACCTCCAATCAGGTGGTTAGAATCCACTGCCATGGAAATATTTGACTTCAAAGGTAAACAGTTTTTACACTTTTACTCTCAAGGCCTTAGAAAAATAAAAAAAAAAAAACAATTAAGAGGATGTAAACAAATAGATAACTAATGTTTCAGGGCCAGGCAGGCAGCTGGAATCTACTTCCATCCAGCATCCAACTAGAATTGGGGTCCTTTTTCTGGTAAAAGCACCCTTCTACAGTTGTAGCTTGGGCTATGGGTTGGTTTGAAGATGCAATTCATCTGGTTCTCTCTCTCTCTCTCTCTCCCCCTCCCTCCCTCCCTCCCTCCTTCCATATCTCTGTTAGTGAAAGGATAGCATCATGTGGTGCTTGTATATCAGTAAGAATTTTGTCCTTAATTTTGAACCTAATACATCCTCAGGGAGAGTGGTGATATAAAGACTGTAAAGAGAATGTGTCAAGAACTTTATCATTAATGATATATCATGTTGAAAGAGAGCATTCGCTTTTATCCTGAAGGGATATAAGGGAGATTTCATACTTACTTATCAAATTAAATGACAGCCAGATTTCCAGGATAAAAGAGAAGTGACAGTACAGTGAGCAGACCCCAGGCAAATGTGCAATACAGTTCATGTTGCTATTTGATGACCCCGTGCTCCTCGTTTATGCCTTTCTCTCTCCTGCTGGTTGACAGTATCATCAACACCCCAAACTCATCTCTCTCTCCTCTTTTTTTTTAAAAAATCAAATCTCCAGAAATGATTTGAAACCATTCCCTCTAGAGAATGAAAGTGACTTAATTTGATATTTAATTGGATTTTGAGCATGATCTGGGAGCTGATTGAGAGGGTCTTTAAGGGACGAAATCTTTCTGGAGACCCTGGAATCCAGTGATGTAGCTGACCTAACTTACCCCTCTTTGACTTCTCCGTCAAATCTGGCATAATAACACTTTTTTTTTTTAAACGAAGCCCTCTCTTGCCTTGGATTTTGTCACTGTGCTTTCTCGCTTCTTCCAAAGTGTCTCAGATTCCTTTGATAGGACATTCACTTAAAAATCTCTAAATTGCTGGGCGAGGTGACACACACCTGTAATCCCAGCGGCTCGGGAGGCTGAGGCAGGAGGATCACAAATTCAAAGTCAGCCGCAGCAAAAGTGAGGTGCTAAGAAACTGTGAGACCCTGTCTCTAAATAAAATACAATATAGGGCTGAGGATGTGGCTCAGTGGTTGAGTGTCTCTAGGTTCAATTTCTGGTACCAAATAAATAAATAAATAATAAAAATAAAAAGGTCCCCAAACCCTCTAAGTCATTTTTACCCCCCTCAGGGATTTACTCAGAGAGACCTTCTTTCTTTCTCTAAATGCTTCCTTTAGGTTGCCTTGTTCATCTTCAAGGCCTTAAGAACCATCTTTAGGCAGTTATCTTCTAAATTTTTATATCCATTCCTCTGAGCTCCAGATTCATCCAAATGCTCACTTGATGCCCAACTTAAGATCTGCTTCCTTATCTCCACAAATGGTGCCACCATCTGCCCGGTTCAATACTGAGGCTAGAAATGTGAGAAGCATCTTGCCTTCTTCACTTTCCCTCCCCTCCTGTGTCCTCTGCTTCAAGTCCTATCATTTCTTCCACCAAAATATATCTGAATTCCACCAGCTTCTCTAACTCCATTGCCACCATCGTGATTTATGCCACTACTGACTCTCCACCAGGCCCTCTGACAGCTCCTTGACTAATATCTCTGCCTCCACCTTTGCTCTATTTCGTGCTCCACTGATAAACCCACAGGGTAGTGAATAAAAGTGAATACTCTGGAATGGTATGACCTGGGTTTGAATCCTGGCTCTGCCACTTACTAATCATGAGAATTGAGGCATGTTTATATCTTCTGTTCTGTGATTGCTTTGTCTATAAAATGATGACAATAATAACATCTACCTAACAGAATTATTATGATGATTAGATGTTGTTGTTTTTTATTAAAATGTTTTTTTAAATGAGTAGAAGTGTGCCTGGCAGAAAACTCTTTGTTAACATATAAATAAAATCATGCTACTGCATGCTTGAAATCTTTCTACATACTTGTTATAAAATTCAAGATCCAAACCTGACCCTCTAGGCCTCATGAATCCTGCCTACCTTTCCCCACCCCTAGGTCCCTCCTCTGTCTCCCTCACTGTGCTCCAGACTCGAAGGTCTTCTCTGTTTTGGAGGTGTGCCAGGCTTTGTGCTGCCCCAGGGCTTTTCCCCTGCTGTTCCCTCCACCTAGAGTCTCTTCCAATGCCTGACTCCTTTGCCTGTTTTAGACAGCCTAGGTGACCTATCTTCTTAGCAATTCTCTCTGGCCATCTTATTTAAAGAAGGTCATTTTCTTATTCCCTACTGCTATTGTTTGCTTCTTTCATATCACTCATTACAGTATTTAGGAAGTTTATTTGTTGTTTCCTGCCATCTCCACCTAAAGATAATTTATGTGAAGCCAGGGGTATGGCTACTGTGTGCATTGTTGAATCCTTAGTGCCTGACACTGTGCTTGGCACATAATACATGCTTATTAATATTTACTGAATGAATGAAATGGACACCTATTAGGCCACCTTGTCTTTCAAGTCAAGTGTAAGCCAGAATTCAAGCTCTGTATGATGTATCAGATAATATACCAACCCAAACTGCCTGGCCTGTCTTATATATCAATTTGATTAAAACAAACAATTCAGTGAATGGTGGTCAGCCTAGGGAAGAATTCTAGACACAGAACTTGAAGCCTGGGGCCCTTGTATAGGATCTGATGCTGACCTTCTCTGTGACCTTGAAGAAACTCCTCAGAAACTGCTTTTCCTTAGAAAATGAGTGGTTGGAATAAGCAATCCCTAAGCTTCCTTCAAGCATAGCATTCTGTTTTAGATGCCATCTTTCTGCAGAGATAACATAAAATCAGTCCATCATTATTCTCATGGAGGAGATAAATTACTGAGTTTTAGGAGAATGAAAGGATCATCAGCAGGTGCTGGGACAAATTCTCCTTAGGGTATATTTTAAGTAGGTGGGAATTTGTCCATTCAACATTTATTTCTTGGCTCCTTAATGCTCCTTGGAGTTATGCCTGCTGTCACTTTGCCTAAAAGCATCTCCTCCATCATCTTTTAGTTTTTTTTAACAGTTTAAGGAATTTTCACTACACACACATACACACACACACTTCTTTACCTTTAAGTTTTTGCACTTATTGACTAGAAAAATCACTCTTCCACCATATTTGGAGAAAAGAATATTCCCAGTCTCATCAGATTATGATATTGAGTTATACTTTAGTGAGAAAGGGAAGGTGTGTTTTCTACATCTTCAGCCCCACTTACTTCTAGAGCATGTGAGTGTGCTGAGTGTGCCCAGCATTCTGCCCAGAACTCTTGCAAAAGTCTCTGTTCACTTCCTCCTTCATGCATCTAAAAACATTTATGTTAAAAAACATTTTTGACTTAGCTATCCATTAATATATATAATTAATATTAATACCAAAAGGATATAATTCTTCTCTATTTTATAATATCATTGTACAGTGTTTTAGTTACATCTGGGGAAAGGGGGTTCTCAGGTTTGATAAAAAAGAAAGCTTCCATGTTTCATCTTCTATTGACCAAATTTTACCATTTCTTCAAGGACCAACTCACATACTGCCTCCACCACAAATTTTTCCTTATTTTTTGGTCAGGAGCTATGCTACCTTTCCTTTGAACTCCTGTAGCTCTTCATTCATTCATTTGTTTGGTCATTCTGTGAGTTACCATTAGGTGTTGAAGAAAATTTCTGCTCTCAAGGAGTTGATAATCTAGTGGAGGAGCTGACAAAGCTGTGTACAGATATTATGTTAGGTGAGAAGTCCCATGGAGAAAAAGAAACCATGAAAAGGTCATAGAGCATTCCAGGGTTCGGGTGGTGACTTCAAGGAGAAATAGTCTTTAATCAGAGACTTCTCAATAGTGATGGGACAGGCAGGAGGAGGAAAGGCAAGTGCAAGGTCAGTGTTTTAGTCTGTTGTGTTGCTATAACAAAATACCATATACTGGTATCCCATTACAGGGCTCTGCTCTCATGACCTAATCACTTAGAGACTCTACTTCTTAACACCGTTACATTGGGGGGTTGGGTGAAAACATGAATTTTGGGAGCACAAACATTCAAACCATAGCAGCTGGTGTGTCTGGAAAGCAGTGAGTCACAGAGTCTAAGAGGAGATGAGAGCAGATGTGCACTATGAGGCTGGGATGAGGCTAGAGTGTGGATCTTGGGGCTATTTAAGGATTTTAGCTTCTACTTAGATTAAGATGGGAGGTCATTGGAGGATTCTGAGCAGACAGGGTGTGTCATCTAGTTTATGTTTCAGGAGGATTGCTCTGCTATTGGATTGCAAAGATACTTCAGTGGATTAAGGATGGAAGCTAGAGCATTGTCAAAAGGTCAAGACCCTAGTGGTAATGGTGCAGTTGATAAGATATACCACCATTTTGAAAATGTTTTAAGAGTAGAGCTGGCGACTGCTCAGTTATGGCATATAAGAGAAAGATGAGAAAGAGGGGAGAGGAAGCAGGTTTTGGAAGAAGACTGATAAAGTTTAATTGAACACAAACAACATTTGAGATGTTTATTAAATACTTAGGCATACACGTGGAGTACACAGTTGTATTCATGAGACTGGATTATACTGGAGAAGTCCAAGCTAAAGATGTAAATTGGAAGTCATCTTTACATAGATGGAATTTAAAGACCTGGAAATAGAAAGATTTCCAAGAAACTATGCTTTAATCCTTTAATCCATGCCTCTTTTAACATGTTTCCTATATATTATTATTAGATGTAAGCTTCCTTTCACCCATTACCAGGTTAATGTCCTTCAAGGTAAGTTCTGTGCATGAATTCACACAGGGCCTCATTCAGAGCTTGGTTCCAAATAAGACCATAAAAAACAACTTTAGTTTGAATCAATATAGAACTTAGTGAAAGACTGTGATTAAGAGTTAAAATTGTGAGACGGTTAATGGCAGAGGATTTTAACAAATGAAGCTCTCAATGTTTTCTGGGAGGGCCTCTGCCAGAATGGGGCCAAGAAAAGAAACAAGGAAAGAGAAGAAATAGTATAAGGGAAGGGGACAAGAAAGGATCCCAGAGCCGGGATAATATAAAAACAAGACTTTCTCTGGTCCTATGAGATTATGCAAATGAAAGAAGAGAATCCAAACCGTGGATTTGAGGTTGGGCATTGGATAGGGTGAAAAGAATTAGAGGATGATTGAGGAAGGGAAGGGTAGGGTTAAAAACAGATTCTTAAACTTAAGTCTGACTGCAGGGCAAAACTGAAGCCAGTCACCTGGGAAACCCCTTCAGAAAATTTGGGGTGCTCAGAGTAAAACCACTTCCTTCTGGAAGTTAGAGTGGGTCTTGTCCTAATTATTTGTGCTATGCCTAATTTTACTTAACATAATGTCCTCTAGATTTATCCATGTCACAACTGAAGAAATATATTTTGGAAGATTGATAGTATGAGATGATGTACATAAAGTGCATATCAGGATGTATAGCTTGAAATATGTGCTGATGTTATCTAATAATACAATGGCAATAATAATGGTAATGACGGTAATGATATTAATTTGCTCGATATCTCACAAATAGTGGTGCTGAAATTTAAATCCAGGAATTCCTGATATTTTATGAGTTAATTAATTTGCAAAAGTGACTCTTTTTATTCATTTTTAAATTAAACAAGTAGTGTACTTACATAGAGAGTTTGGTAGAGAAAAATAAGTCACTCACTCACAGTTCTACCATTTCAATAAAATAGATATTATTATTACATGTGACTTTAGGTTTGTAAAGTTTGCCTTAAAAACATTACCGATGTTTTAATTTGCCTTCTATTTCCCAAGACTTTTAAATTTTTTTTTCAGAGTAAAAGATTAATAAACTGGCTTTTCCTTTTCTTTTCCCATTGCTTAGTACATCTAATAATTCAAAATCAGAATTATTGTGGATTAGTACTGATTCAGGGAAAATAAAAATTTATAAAGAGAAAAATTTGGAAAATGTTGAAAGTTTTGGTTATGGAAATACCTTAAGCTTCATTTAGTTGAAGTAGAATATTAATTCATCAGGTACAGGTGAATATAGTATTATGATGAACAGTCCATCCTTTTCCATTTGTTCTTTAATTGGAATTGTATTTTCAGAATGGATGTGGGGTGGTGTCTATCCTTTTCTTCCCTCCTATGCTCACTATCAGTGTGAGGAGTCAGTAGGACCCTTACCCAGCTCCCCCTGCCTGCCCATACCAGTGATCCCTTAGCATTGATTAGAAAATAGCTTTACCCAATTAGACTGACCTATATTCTTAAATGATAGGCAATAGAAATCCAATTAAAAATATAATTAAAATGTGACTCTGTTATCCTCTCTATCTGATGAATTCCTAAGCCCCCTAATAATATTAGAGTTTTTAGCACATCAAAGACATAAAGCATGCTCATGAGACTTTCCAGAAAGAAGCAAGAATGTAATAAGCACTATATAACTACTGCCTTAATTTTGGCTCCCATCCTTCAACATTTCTTGCTGTAGTTCTGTAAGAGTTTCCTATCTAATTATCTTGTCTGCATTTTCTGTATCCCAAATTCACCCTTCATACAGCCATCAGAGCCATCTTCTTTAAATAACGTGCATTCAATCCTATTATGCTCTAGCCCTTTCTCCTAATAGCATTTGGTGGCTCCCCATTACTCTCAGGATGGGTCTGAACCCTTTGCTATGGCATAGGAGCCCCTCATTATCCAGATTCTTCCTATTGCCCCAACCTTATGCCTTTTTGTTTCATATTATACATTCAGCCGCATCTACAACCTGAAGCTCACAAGATGCGCTGTTCATTTTTTTTAATACCTCTTTGTATTCCCCTCTGCTGGTCCTTTCTCCTAGAGGACACTTCTCCTTTTCCAGGATAACTTTTCATGCAGTAGGTTCTGGTTATGCTTCTTGATAAGGGGAGATAACTGATTTGATGTAATTTCTAAAGCTTCCTGGATGCTCTCCTATGTTCTCTAGTTCTTCTTCTTCAGGCCAGATGCAGAGGATCCAATGGGGGACTCCAGGGTCTCAGGATGGTAGGCTCACTAGACTGGGAGTCTAGTCCTGCCTTGGGCCATTTGACTAGGAACACCCAGATTGGACTACAGCAAGAGCAGGAGTAAGCCTTTATTTTAAGTCCCCCAAATCTAGGGATCATTATAATAGCGCACAATGATTAGCATGTGTCTTTTGGTGTCCCCTTTCTTCCACAGTCCACTCTGATGTGTGAATAAGACACCCTTTTTTTCAGGCCTAGATTTAGAACTGGTTTTTAAAATTTAAATTAAAAAGAGCCAGGTGTGGGCTGGGATTGTGGCTCATTGGTAAAGGGCTTGCCTAGTACATGTGAGGCACTGGGTTTGATCCTCAGCCCCACATAAAAATAAAATAAATAATAAATTAATTTTTTTTTTTTTAAAAAGCAGGGCATGGTGGCACACATCTGTCATCCCAGTGGTTTGGAAGGCTGAGGCAGGAGACTTGCAAGTTCAAAGCCAGCCTCAGCAACTTAGTGAGGCCCTGAGCAATTTAGCAAGAATTTGTCTCAAAATAAACAAAACAAAACAATGGCTGAGGATGTGGCTCAGTGTTTGAGCCACATCCTGGGTTTAACCCACAGTATCAAATTTTAAAAATTAATTAATTAAAAAAGAATATTTGTTCCTTTTTCAAATTCATGTTCTAGTGGGCAAGAAAGAGAATCAATAGCTAATAAAACAATATAATTAATTTCTTGTGATGGTAAGTTCTGTGAAACAAGATAAAACTGGGGTGAGAAGGAGAATGAAGGGTGAGGAGTCTAATTTTATTGTAGTCAGGGAAGGCTGTTCTGAGGATACTGTATGGAGCAGGATCTGAATGAAGTAAGGGACAAGGCACATGTGTTTTGGAACTAGACAGAGGAATAGAAAGAGTTAGGGACCCAATAGACAGTAGCAGGGTTGTTTATATCAAGAATAACCATAGCATGGGGAAGAGCAAGCCGGTCAGTCTAGCAGAAGTTATTATCTGAAATCGAGGCAAGAGGTAGGGGCAGTTAGTTCAGAGAGGTGGGGAGGAGCCCTAAAGTTCCTGGGATTTCCTTTTATGGAAAGAGGGAGTCATTGGAGGATTGTGAGCTGTTGAGTGACATTTTGAAATGATCCTTCTGGTTCATGTGAAGAGAATCGCTTGGATCTTGGATTTATGTGGGCAAACTCCCACCTGTCTCCAGTGGCTTTGGCCAGCTGAAGGCCAAACCTCTGGTTCCTCCTGAGAATGAAGCCACAGGTACATGCTGCAGCATGTCTTGTGTGACTGCTTTATTTACCTCTTGGTCTCATCTCTGACCTCATCTGATTTCCCTAATTTTTGTTTGTCTACCTTATTGATGGAAACCCTGATTGCTTCTATTTTTTGGTGAAATAAGAAGCAAAGCTTTAGTTGGGAATGAGAGTGGGCGTGTTGGTGGGAGGAAAGAGGAGACTGGTTGACTCTGAGCGTGGGAGAGTAAATTCACTAGGGCTTTTGTTTTTGAGGTAAAAAGGCAGGGATTCATCATTGTGTCTAGCTAGGACTCCTAACAGCGGAAGGATGAACAGACAGAGCCCTTCCCCAAGAATGCAGACTTTTGGAGAAACAATGAGTTAAGCATGAAGTAAACAGCTGCATTGTGTCCATTCAACCATTTTTTAATTCAGCAACAATTTGTTAATGCTCATTATAAAACAGAAGTCCAGAACTCAGACTCTGCCCAGAGTCCAACAAGGGGAATCTCATCAAGTCGTATACATAGCACGGTGCAAACACTATGCAGGCAGGTGGATGCAGAGTAATAGCAGATCTAATGAAGAACTGACAGTCTGACCTAATTTAAATATGAGATTATAACTGGGTTTTCGAATAGTTAGGAAAGGTTGACAAAGGACCTGGAAGATAAAGGGTTAGAAGGGTTTGAAAAGGAGAATAAACAGGGAGAAGATTTTAGCCTGGGAAAAACATATTGAGCAGATGCAGAAATGTTCATGGCATGTGGTGGAGGTGGTTAGGAGAAATACATGATGTGAGTAGTCAGAATCACAAGCATTGTATGTGTTACAAAGCTGCCTTCCCCTCTAGCAGAGCTGTAGGTGGGAGGAGATGGATAGTGGAGGGACCAGATTGCAGAGGATCTTGCCTAACGCCAGGACAAACCTTGGATCTTCAGTTGCCTTTGAACAGATATAAATGGAGACCTCTTCCCCATTGTCTGTTTCTGCCTCATAAAACCTTAACACATTGTTGAAGCCAGCTTCTTCAGTGATAGAGGACATCTGGGGATGGAAAGCTAGGTGGCACTGCATTACTGCCTAGTCACTGCTCTTTTAGGGCCCAGGGAACCTTTGGTTTTAAATAAAATTTGATGACTATAAACCATCAGTGGAGCTTTGCGACAGATGGCCTGGAAGCCTCCTAGAGAAATACTTTTTAATTGCAAATTTTTATGCAAGAAATCATTGCTCTTTAGCTCCAAATTAGGTAGTGGATCTTCTTGAACTCTGCCAATCAAAAACATGATTTTATTTGCAGATGAAGATTACACTGTATTTCGCTATTTGAGAAATTCTTCATTGTGTTCTGTTAAGTAAATCATTGAAGTGATTAAAGCTATTGTCACTATCTCTTTATAAGCTTCCATATGGGGAAAAATGCCCACTTTTGTTCTTCAGTTAAAATTCAAAAGAGAGAGAAATGAAGCTGTCCTTTTCTCCTCCACTTGGTGATAGAATTAGGAATCCAATTGAGGGCTAATGTTAGCTAAATGAGCATTCACCTAGGTAAGCTGCTGCTGTTTTGATTTCCTCAAAGCTTTTCTTCCTGGGAAAGTAGCATTAAGAACTAGATTAATTAACAACACCCTGTACCTGATGTAGCTAGTCAGCAGGCTTCAAAAAAGTGAAGTGTTTGCCTGAACAGCAGAGTGAGCTGGGCAGGCGTCTAGACGCTCTCCCCTGCCAGAACTTGTTGTCTAAGACATAAGTTTGCTCTGGAAGAAGTTAAGCATGGAGAACATGAAGCAAGGTTCATCTAGCTGTGAATCTTAACAGAGACTTTGTAGTTTACATTGAAACTCTGCCCCCTCTCCATTTTTCCCTTGTTTTTCTACTTCTTATTGTATGAAATTCACAAGATTGAAGAAAACGTTTAACTGCAGTCTTATTCAAAGCACCAATTTCAGCATCGTCCCTTGCAGGAAATGAGGGTGTCATGCGGCTACTGGCAGTCAATGAGGTTTTTTTTTTTTTTTAAAGAAGGGATCAGTAGGAACCAGCTGAGGGTGCGTTCTAAACTCCCCAAGATCCTATTGTGTGGAAAGAACTGGGAATATGACTTGTAATAGACAAGTAGAGTCAAGAACCCCATAGTAATGGATGGAAGTGGAAGCAGAGCATGATTAGAGAAAGAGGTGCAGAAGCAGCTTTAAGGTACAGGTTTGACGGGTTGTTTTCTATGCTTTTTCTTGGCTCCCCATTGATGTGTTTTTACATAGCTGAAATAGTCACCTGTTACTGAGCCTTTATTCTTTTGTAAGGAGATGAAAGAATAATTGCAAACAAGAAATGATTGCAAACTTTTGGGCTTGCACTGGGTCATATTTTTACTATCCTCTTGAGTATTTGCATAGTTTTATATTTGCAGAATGAGTTGAAACATGCATTTGGGCCCCATACTGTGAAAAAAGTGGATGTTTTCTGACTTTAAATAATAATAAAAATGGTCAGTAAGATGCCAGGACACACTAAAACATTAGTTAATGAAATAAACATGATAGGCAAATATTCTCCAAGATAACCACATCTTTAACTATCTGATTTTTTTTTGACAGTTCTTGCTGTGTTGCTCAGGCTGGCCTTGAACTCCTGTGCTCAGGTGATTCTCCTGCAACAGTCTTCTGATAAGGGGGACTATAGGAATGTGTCACCATATCTGACTAACACTCTGGTTTTGATGGACGAGAAAGAGAAAAGGGACATATACTTCTGACTGTGACTTTGTGTGCATGTTCTGGTTATTTTAGGTTGAAATCAATCAAGTGAAAAGTTTTGAATGTTTCTTTATAGAGTGGGTAGTACAATTTGAAAACAAGTACAAAAGCAAATCAAAAACAAACTCAGGGACTGGAGTTATGGCTCAGTGGTCGAGTGCTTGCCTAGCATGTGTGAGGCACTTGGTTAGATTCTCAGCACCACATATAAATTAATAAAATAAAGGTCCATTGACAACTAAAAAAATATTTTTAAAAAAACTCAGTTCTTGGTAAATAGTCTTATTTTCTATATTTAGCCAAACTTTTATAGTCAAAATCTCTCTCCTCTTCCGCTCAATCACAATTCTCTATTTTATCTCATTGGAGAAGTCATGAAAGTCACAGATCACTGAACTAGTTTGTAATCCTTATGGCTTTCCCCTAGGACCAAATCATCATCATAATAATAGCAAAACTTTGGAGCAATTATTATGTGCTGAGGTTTGTATCAGGTTATTTATAATATTAATTTAATCATAATAATTCTATGAAGTAAGCTCTCAATTTAGTGAAACTCAAAGCAGTTTTCTGATATTGTGTAAGGATTACTGGAATATTCTGAATGTCATAAAGTTGTTCTTAATCTAAAGTAGAATATTCTAAGGATTTCTTCTCCTCCTGTTTATTTTCTCAAAGCAAAAAGCTAATTAGAGACTTGAGAAGAGTACCCTATTCCTTGATTGCTGGAGAAGACATATTATTACAACAAGGCTGGAATTTTTTTACCCTTCTCAGCAGCTTTACTGAAAAAATACATCACATTCTACTAGTTGGGGAAAGAAGGTTTGTTCCGTTCTTTTAAAAATGCTTAATTGTGCATTTTATGAAAGCAAAGTTAAGGAATTTTCTCAGCAGGTCAAAGGTTGGCAATGCATTGGGTAACTTATTCCAAGTGTCCTGTTGGAAGATAGGACTGTGACTATGAATCCCTCCTCTAACATTCTCCTGGCAGTCAAGGGATGTCTTTAATGTCATCCATCCCCTTTGTCTTCTCCAGAAACAGGGGCTATGCCAACACCTCAGTTATTAGGGCTGCAACTGTTTCCTCATTCACATTGACCTTGGCTTCCCATTTTGATAACCCAATTCAGTAGGTTCCCTTGGCCTTTGGCAGAGGTGGTGCAAGGTTGTTGTCAGTAAGCTTTGTCAGATGTCTATATCCTTTCTGGGCTTGTTTTTATATATTTTTCCTACATGAAGATCTTGAGTTTGAGACTCACTAAAATTGTTCAGTGTCTCCAAGATGTCCCTGGACAGAGTCAGCTTCATGTCCTGAGAAAGCCTGGAAGCTCAGGGTCCACCTCCCAGCTTCCCTGGTCATTAGGTCTGGGATCATAGAAAATTTACTCACTCTGTTGGAAACTCAACTTCCTCAACTTTAAATCAGGAGAGTTAGATAAAATATTTCAATATTATGATATTAATAATAACAACTGATATTTATTGTGTTGCCAGCAGTTTCATATGGCTTCTCTCACTTAATCCTGCATTATGAGGTGGGAACTATTATTACCCCATTTCATACAGGAGCTGATTGAGTTAGAGAAGAATCAGCTCATTTACTTGTTTAACAGCATGCAAGTGGTGAAGATAGTATTTGAGGCCAGCAACCCTGAATTTATCCTCCAAGTCTCATCTGCAGGTCAGTAGCATCAAGAACACCCGGACACTTATTTAAAAATGCCGATTCTTGGATGTACTTTAGACTAAAGATCCAACTATTTGGATGTGGGATCTAGTAATATGTGCCTCAGCAAGCTTTCAGGATGATTCTTTTTTTTTAATTGGTTCTTTTTAGTTATATGTGATAATAGACTTATTTTGTTAATTATAAAAGCATGGAATATAATTTGTTCTAGTTTAGTCCCCAATAATTCCCCTTTCCCTTTCGCTTCCCCTCTTAGGGTGATTCGTATGAGCATTAAAGGCTGGAGCTCTGCTCTAGAACCCATGTTTGCAAACTCTACGTGTGATTTTCCATATTCAAGGAATTTTTCAGTGTCTGGAAAGTTGCCCACTAGACTCTAATTGGTTCTGTAGTTGTCTCCTTGAACCCTTGCTTCTTTGTGCATGCTTTCACACCTCCTGGAGTACTTGATCCCAAGAATGTCCACGTCTTGAGTGGACAGGGGAATGTGAAGAGGAATGTGAAACAGTAACGGGAATGTGAAGAGTGCATTCCTCCATCGTGACTGCCCGTATCCTTCTCTGGATTTAAATAGCACTGAACTCAATGCATGTTTAAGTTTTGCAGCTGGAAATTCTATTTTACAATTCAAAAAGTGCTCAAATCAGTGCTGAAATTCTTTTCAACATGAGAACCTTTGCCTATTAAATGTACAAGTTTCCCCTCCTTCCTCCCCAAGGGACAGTGATAGACTTTATCTGTTCCGGGAGATTTCAAGGCTTTTATTTATGTGAATTAATCAGCAAGCATTGCCTACTTCTCTTTCTCTTGGAAAAATGTCAAGTTATGTTTACGACCACCAATGATAACAGATGCTGTAAATACAACAATTTGGGTTGTTGCCAGATTGTTCTATAAACCTTCAGAGGCCTTTAAAAATTCTTCTAAGGGGGAAAAAAAACACAAATGGGATTTTTGTTTTTTTCCCCCATGTGGCCTCCAATCAACCCTAGAACCCATCATATACCATGTCATCAATATATGTCTTCAATGAATCTAAATTCTTTCCATTTTGTTGCAAATATGATAGAATATAATAGTGTTGTATTTGTAGAGTGTTGAGAGAAGTGTGAAACAAAACAGAAAGAAAATTCCAGCAAGAAAGGGAAAAGTATGTTGATTTCTATCTTTTTCTGAAAAGGTTTCTTTTTTTTAAAAAAAAAGTATTAGAAAATATTCAGAAAGTGTAATAGAGTTCAAGAGGAAAATTAAGACCATTCACATTGCCACTATTCAGCACTAGCCTCTAACATTTTAGTGTATATCTTTCTAGACATTTTCAGTTTGCATATTTAGACAATTAAACTTTAGGTCTTTATTTTACCAAAAGCAAAGCCCTGCTTTAAATACTGTTTTTCAGATGTAACAGTTGTGAGTCTCATGTCTTGTCAGCACGTACAGACGTGAATGGTTTCAAAGGCAATTCCTCTTTTATAGAAGAGTCCACAGCAGTCTCTCCTGAACTTCTGCTGTTCTTGGCTGAATAGATCTGATCTGTTGTGTCTCCTGAGACATCATCCAGTGCTTCCTGCTCGGACATGGGGAAAACATCAAGAAGAACGATGTGCCCCATAGGTGGTAACTTCAGAACTAAATGAAATGGCCAAGCTGAGACACCTGTGTCACTCGTTTTATTGCCCATGGCTTTTTATATTTTTACTTTAATAAATATTATGTAGTTCCACTTTGCAAAGTTCAAATTTAAGGCACATTTTCTGTGACTAATAGTTCCCTTCCCTTACCAATTCAGATATTCCAAAATAAAGACTGACTGCATTTCTTTTGTTCCTTTTTTCCTCAGGGAAATTCTGTCCCAGAGAAAGCACTTTTAGGGAAATTCCAAGGATCAAATTCAGGCCATTTGAGCCATGTCTTAACTGTCTAGTTATTAGGAACGTTTAGAGATAAAAAGTTTACTGTAAATTTAAGAGGATCTGTATTTTAGGCTATATCTACACATAAACTGGGCTGGGAAGAAAAACAGTAGAATTCAGTGGAACAACCAAGTATGAACTAGTTACTGATTGTGTGCAAGTTGCTGCATTTTTGTCAAGCTGGCTTTGTGTGTGTGTGGGGGGATAAAACTAGACATTTTTTTTTTTTTGTGGTAGATTTTTCTGTCTTCAAAAACAGAACAGTTTTACAAAGCCAATATATTTTGCCAAGAGATGTTTACTCTAAAGACTTGTCAATTCAAGAACAGAATAAAGAAGTATAAAACATACACATATACATTTATATATAACATATAAATTTTTAAATACATAATATATAATTTTTAATTTTTTTTGTACTGAGGATTGAGCCCAGGAGTGCTTTACCTTTACTACTGAGTATACCCCCAGCATGTTCTATTTTTTATTTTGAGACAAGGTCTCACTAAATTGCTTAGGGCTTCACTAAGTTGCTGAGGTTGGCCTTGAACTTGCAATCCTGCCCACTCAGTTGTTGGGAGTACTGGCATGTGACATTGTATTTGGCTTGGTAAAGTATATTAAACAAAGAAAAAATGTTGCATGACCTTTCTGCTTGAATTATGATACTCAGTAATAAGTTATACTAAGTCATGCTGGAGTGGGACTTGAGGAAGTAAAAGAACAAATTCTTGAAATGCACTTATTTTTCCTCAAATGGTCAATTTCTTCTACCACCTCTCTTGGACAGATATATGTAAAACACAAATAGTCTTGTTTGTCAAAAATTTTCATTTTCTACTAGTCTGAGCCATTAACATTTCAAGTGTTTTGTTTCACCTTTTTTCTAAAGAATAAATGTTCTTTGTTATTGGTAAAGATTAAGTAAAGACTATATACTGTATATTTCAAACATAGCATGTAATTCCAGTTTAAAGGATAGGCCCTAGAAAATATATTTAAAAACTGAACCAAATATCTACCTTTTACACTAATCTATGACTACCTAAAGTTAAAACAATCCACGGAGAATAAGCCAACTGGATTATTAGAAACCTTGAGTACAAGTAGGTATCCAACAGAACAAAATTTAAAAAAAAAACTAACTTAATAATTTGTGTAGATGCTACTTTGAGGAGGAGGAGTACCCTTTCCATGCATCAAGTGTGAACTGCAATATTGACTTCCTTCAAAAAGTACAATAGGGGAGAGCCAGGGATAGGTCAGTGGCCTTACAGTAGAGAAGACAAATACAACTTCAGCCAGACAAATACAACTTCACAACTTATTCAGGTGAATAAGGTCAATATCTACAGCAAAAGGACATGTTAATATCATTTATCCTCGAGGCTGTGCAAAGAGAATGGCACTTTATCCAAACCACAAATCCCAGTGTAACAATGAAATAAATACAAGATAAACTCCAATGGAGGGGTCTCCCACAAAATACCTGATCTTTATTTGTGGTGGAGGGAAGAGAAGGTACCCCAGCACCCAGGGAGAAACTGCACTGTGAATTTCACCAAAGGCTGAAACTCAGAGCAGAAAGAAGGGATCCCTGAGAGATGATACTGAGCAGAGTAATCTGGGGCCACTCACAGAGGGTCTTGTTTTCTGTGTAAGGATTATGCCCTTTCCATTGGCAATGAAAAGCACTCAGAGGCTTTCAAGAAAGGACAAGCATGATCTGGTTTTGCAATAAAGAGTGACTCTTACTGAGTAAGGAGACAGCTGTAGGGGGAGGGGCAGAAAAAACATATCTGGTTCTCCTCCAGTTGAATTGAGAAGCCGAGAGACAAAATTAAAGCAATGTAGATGTGGGGAGAAAGGAAGGGTGTTGGGAAAAAGTTAATCCCAATCTTCTATGTTATTTACTCTCTCGGTGGGTAAACCAACAAAGCTTGGAACCATCAAATTCAGCCTGAAGGGAGTGGACCAAAATGGCTCACGTTTCAAATAGGCCCTTTGGGGCTGAGCAATGGCCTGCCTCTGGCTGGCATGTGTCTAGATGCTGAGTGGCATATTCAAGAGAACAGAACCAGCCACTATCCACATAGAGCATGGAGCTCTCGCTCAACTAGGGCCCCCAGGGGCTATTGTTGGTTGGGGAATAATGTGGCATTCCCATCATACTCTGTGAGTGGCCCCATATTACCCTACCCAGTAACATCTCTCAGGGATTCTCCTAAGAGAAGGGGGAATCTGAGTGCTGGCTGTCTTTAGTTCAGGCAAGGAACAATTTAGTCTTGGCCTCAATTTTTCAAATCTTACCTAGTAAGCCAAAAACCATGGAATTAGCCTCCTCTACCTCCTTAGCATACAGTTTAACTTGCCCCTTTGTATTTCACTTCTCGTAGGGAGACAATTTTTTTTCCATTCATATTCAGTACTTTAAAAATGATGAGGTCTATCTACATTTCTTTCATCTTTTTATATTCTGGTGAAAATTTAAACAGTAGGTGGTTTTGGCTCGTCATTAAGATTGATGTTTGGAGAAGCTGGGTTGTCCCTGAACTGAGCTCTAGTCTCACGTGGATAATAAGACATTTTATAAATATTTCACTGGGGCTAACTTGATTTTGTGACTTAAAGTAAATAACAGAATCACCCCAGCATTCCTAGGCAGATCTCTTCACCTTTGTTCTCTGTCAATTCTGGAAGCCTCTCAGGGAATAAATAGCTCATAATCATGTGGAGCTCCTTGGAGAAGACCTGAATGAACTAGTGGGGCAGAACAGCCCAACTGTGATTATCATTCTCCAGGTCCTGCAGGATATTTCTGCTTCCTCAGTACACAGTAGAGCAGTGTGGGATCCAGAAACAATGATTTATATCAGCTGCAGATTATTTCTAAGAAATAGACTCCTTTCTTCAAGTAACAAGCATTTTCTGATAAATCGCAGAAATAAGGATGAGAGGCAAGGGGGAAGGAACCTTGGTATTGGTACTGCACTTGGTGTTCAAGGCTATGTACTGGGAAGAATACTTTGGAATGGACTGGTTGGCAACCCGTAATTTTGTTGGTTAAGTTTGACTTGAGGGTTGGCATCCTTATTTCTGAATATTCTCTTTGTAGCTATCTATTCTTTCTTCTTTCCTCCCCAATTTCTGCAAGCTAGAGCTAATCCAAATGGATCTTCACATACATCACAGATGGCTCAGTGTGAATTTAAACTACATTTAGTTTTTGTTTTGTTTGGAGTACTGGGGATTGAACCCAAGGCCTTGCACATGCTAGGCAAATACTCTGGCTACACCCCCAGTCCCACATTTATGTTTTGAAGAGATAGTCAGCTTTATCTTCACTGAAGGGTGAAGTTTTTCTCCTGGTGAAAGCAGCACAGTCATATTGGAATTGTGAAGGCTCAGGAAGCTGTGTGGCCGGGCTTGTCAGGGACACCTCTGTATTCAAATACAGCAGGAGCCACTGCCTGCTCTGTGCCTTCAGAGGTAGAATAGAAGCCACATAGCTTCAGGGATGCTGTTGAAGATTCAAGAGGATCAGCCGACTCTCTTCACTGTCCATGCTCTTGACACTCTGCCCATCAGTGAGGCTGAGGACACAGCAGTTAGGAGATTTTCTTCTGTCAATGGTCTGACTTCCTTTTGAACTCCAATTTCCTTTCCTACTAGTTGGGCAGGTTACTTAACCTTGGAGCATCAGACACTTCATCTGTAAAATGCAGATAATAATAGCTGCCACCTCCTAGGGCCGTTGCTATGAGGGTTGAATGAAATGATGCTGCACAGTGCCTGGGATGGCACCTAGCTCTTTGTCAAGCATTCAAGTAAGGTGTTAGCTGTTACCGTGAAAAGACAAACCAAACCAAGATCATGCTTGCTACTATTTTCCACTGAGTTTGAACAAACATTGGCCCTGCTTCCATAGAGAGGAAGGGGGCGCATAGATGGGGGAGAAAGGTGAGAGTTTCAGCAAGCTCTAAATGGTTGGATCATGCAGCTGACGACACTGATGCAGCTCAGGCAATTGCAGAGAGGTTCTGAGTGACACTTCTCCTACTTCCTACAGGCTTAGTGCTGAAGTAATGACATGGATGACAGGTTTTCATTTCCTCCCCAATTTTCCTGCCTACATAGTTAATCTTGGGGCTCTATCTGTATGCCGCACCTGATGAAGAACTTAAGATTCTAACAAAGATGTTGAAAATGCATTACATTTTTGCATCCAAGGATATCATATTATATCCAGGGACTCTAGCCCTGGTGTCAAATATAAAGCAAACAAAATCATACCATATATTAGGGTTTTAAGGAGCTGTGTTCTGGGCCCAGTAATTTGACCTCTCACTATATTTAGACAAATTCAACTAGAAGAAAACAAGTAACTTCGACAGTTATTAAACATTAGAATGAGTTATTTAATAGAGAACAAATTTCATCTATCAGAGGTGATTTAGAAGTGACATCACCTGAGGGAAGGATTAGACAAGGCACTTACTGAGCACTCTCAGCACCTTATTCACACAGGTGTTTGTTCAAATGATGTTTCCCACAGTAGCATCTCAGATTTAACTCTATTTTAATCTTACCTCCTTTCAAAAATGGAATATATCAGTATACCAACAGTGATAGATCTCCCTCCACCCACATCTCCTGTAATACTTAAAATAATTGAAATCATACTAAGCATTTATTGTGTATACCGTGTGTCAAACCTGGTTCCAAACAGTTTCCATGTTTTATATCCTCTGAGGTCTAAGGGTTTTTTTAAACTTATTTCTGAACATTGGCACTTGGACATAACATGCATGTAAATATCCACAGAACACAGCAAAACTTACCATTTGCCCCTATAAATTGGGTATTTTCTATCTTAGTGAATGATACCATGGCCATCCATTAAAGAAATACATAGCAATCATCTTTGATTTTGTCATTTCATTGATATCTACATCCAATCTACCAGAAATCCTGCTCTTTCTATTTCCAACATAAATAAAGGATCTGTCCATCTCTCCCCAACTCCACTTTTACTCTCTTGGTCACTGACACTACCTGCCCGCTGACATTATGGAGATAGTATCCTCCTACCTACAACTTTCTCAATTCCTTCTTAAATCTATCACACATGGAAAGGTCAAGATGACTTTTCCCTTCCAACATTTTACTATGAAAATATTCAAACCTAAAGCAAAGCAGAAATACTTTTACAGTGAGTATTCACATCCCTACTAATTTCTGCCAATAACATTTTATTTATATTTACTTACATTTCCATTCATCTTCCTATCCCTCTATTTGTCCAATAATCTGCTTTAATTTTGGTACATTTCAAAGAAATCTCAGGTATCAGTACGTTTCCTTCTGAGCACTCTGACATGCATATCATTAACTAGAGTTCAATATTTTTGTAGGTTTTTTTTTTCTTTTAATGCAAAATTTAGACTCTAAATTTTACATTTGCTGAGTATTGGCAACTGTGAGACCCTAACCTTTATCAAGGAAAAATTAACATAAATCCAGAAAGTTTCCTTATATCCTTCTCAGACAATCACAGACTCCCTTCCCATCTTAGAAGAAACCAATGTTCTAAATTTTTACCACTATAGATTAGTTTCTCTTGTTATAAAATATCACATAAATTGAGTCATATAAAATATTTGTCTTCATCAACAAACTTATTTTTTTATTGTTGATCAATAGTCCATTATTCAGTTTTTAAAAATTATTCTTTTATCGCTGGATATACGGGCTGTTGGAAAACTGGAAATTCTGGGTTATAATGAATAAATTGACCATGAACATTCTTGCATGAATTCTTTTTTATGATTGCATGTTTTCATTTGTTTTGGAGTAGAATTGCTGGGTAGGTGCATACTTATCTATTATTAAAAGAGGCTGGGGCTGGGGATGTGGCTCAAGCGGTAGCACGCTCGCCTGGCATGCGTGCGGCCGGGGTTCGATCCTCAGCACCACATACAAACAAAGATGTTGTGTCTGCCGAGAACTAAAAAAGAAATAAATATTAAAAAAAAAAGAGGCTGACCTTTTAAAACGTACGTCAAACAATGTCACTCCCCTATTAACTATTCTCCAGTGACTTTCTGTTATAATGAAGAAGAAGTCTATCATAATACCAGCCTAGAAGAATCAGGTCTGTCTCTCATCTCAATCTGATGCTATGCTCCTGAGCACATCTTCCAGCTCATTCCCCTGCCAGCTTGCCCCACTCATTTATTCCTTAGTGAGCCAAATGTGCCTCCAGCTTGCTCACACCCTTGCTACTACCCCAGCTGTGAGCATTCTTCTTCTAATCCATTGTGTGGCTGACTCACCTTTCAGGGTCAGCTTAAGTGTTATCACAGCAGAGAAAATCAAGGTTGAGAGAAGCTAAGTTACTTAAAACAATGTCACATAATTGATGGAGCCAATATGTAAATCATGCAAACAAGAACTCTGAAGACAAAGCCTGTCACTAATCATCTTGAAACACAAACCCCCCATTCAGTGCTGCTGAATGTGTAATGGCTTTTTACCTTTTTCTCTCTTGGCTACCATTCACAGCTCTATTTTTATATGTTGTTTTTCCCTTTCCCTGAAACTATTCCTACCACAGTCATCCATAGACATCTAATTATTAAATCTTATGAAAATACTTTTCAGGCTCCACGTAACTTTGTGTCTCTTTGCAAGCATTTGACTCTGTTAACTCTTTGCCTTTCTTGAAATGTTGCACTTGGCTTATTTAGACATATATTTTCATGGGTGTCTACCTCTGTGGCCCAATATTCTTGGTTTCCTTTAGGAATTCATCATTCTTTTGCTTATCCTTCTGATGTTCTGCATTTTCCCTGGAACATTCCATATATGCTCATGCCTTCAATCAATTGTTTCTTCAGTTAGATTGTCAATTTGAATATATTTTGAACTTCTCTACTTGCATATTCCCAGGGTACTGTTATTCTCCAAAGATGGGCCCAGATGAGCTTTATCTCTTAGTCTTTATCTCTGTGGAGTACCTTGTCCTTGAATCTGGACTGACCCTATGACTCTCTTTTAACCAATAAAATGCTGCAAAAGTGACCTGATGTGAGTCCCTACAGTGAGGTCATTAGTAGCCTTTTAGCTTCTGCCTAGGCATCTTGAAATGTTTGTTTTGGGGATACTGTTTCTTGTTAACCCACTTGTCCTGTTGTGAGAGGCTCAAGCCACATGGAAAGCCACATGGACATGGACAAGCCTAGCTGAGCTCCTACCACATAGCCAGCACCTCCATCTGAATGAGGGAGCCATCCCGGATAACCAGCCCAACTGATTCAGATGATTGTATCTTGGCCAACATCTGACAGAAACTACACAGGAGACCCCAAGAAAGAATTGTCCAGCTGGCTCACATCAATCTGCCAAGCCACAAGAAATAATCTTAACTCTTTTTTTTTTAAGTTTCTAAATTTTGGACTGGTTTGGACACAGCAATGGATAACTGAAATAAGCACAACAACTATCATATTCTCAAACAGTCTTTTTTCTAAACGGAGTGCTCCTCGTATGTTTTCTGTTCTTGCTGGTGACACAGATGCACTTCCAGTCCTAAGCATAGAAATCCTCCTTCTTGTTTTCCTTTTGAATCAGCTTCTTCATCCACTCAGCTGCCCTCCTCATTTTGTAAACTGTAACATCTAGAGAATTCCTGTAGTCTCCCTTCTTCTCAGCCTTGTTCTTATTCCTTTGGTTGGACCCTGCTATCCTATGAATGTCCCACCCAAAAAGGCGTGCGTTGGAAACTCAATTGCCATGGTAATGGTATCGAGAGGCGGGACCTTTCAGAAGTGCTTAGGCCAGGAAGGCTCTGCTCTCATAAAAGGCTTAATGCCATTACCAGGAGAGTAGGTTAGTTAGCCTAGGAGTGGGTCCCTTATGGAAGGAAGAGTTCAGTCCCCTCTTTTTCTCTTTGGCTTGCCATCTCTTTGTCCTTCTGCCATGAGAGGAAGCAATAAGAAGGTCCTTGAAAGATGCTAATCCCTCAGTCTTGGACTTCCCAGCCTCTAGAATTAAAAAAATTTCCTTTCTTTATTAATTACCGGGTCTGTGGTAATCTATCATAGCAGCACAGGATGGACTAAGACAGATCCTTCATCATTTCTTATCTGTACAGTTACATTACTGTCTTAACTGGCCTCCTGCCCACTGGCCCCTCCAAATCCATTCTCTACTCTTCTGTCAGTCATCTTCCTAAAACATGGAGCTGATGTGGGTATAAAGGCTCTCATAGCTCCCAATTGCTGTAGGATTAAGTACAAACTTCAGCAGGGTACATAGATCCTTTATGGTCTGGCCCACCACCTCTTCGTCTTCATTTAGACTGAAGTCATGGTCCCCTCTAAAATTGAGAGCAACTTGCTCGTGCTGACAGTGGAGGCTGAGGGCTTCCCTTCATCCAAGCCCCCTGGCCTGACGGGTGCCAGGGAAGCTGAGAGTGGAGATGGACCCTGCCCTGACACATTCAGCACCAGCTAGCTAAATCTGCATATGTATATTTCCTGCCTTTTGTTTTTCTTGGCCACCTCTTATAAACTTGCCTTGCCCAGAGAGCTTGGGGAGATGTAATCTTTGAAACAAGAAGTTTCTTCATACTACCTTCTTTCAAAGCCGACTTTGAATAAAATCTATTTTCCTACCAATATGACGGAATGGTACAGCCTGTCCTCTTCCCTGGGGGGTAACAGGGTCCTCAGGGAAAACCCTGCCCACCTCCCTGGTGTGCTAATCACACCTACTCCCCTTTTCCCAGAGGGCTGTTTTCTCTTTCATCTCTGAAACTTGGGTCTATCTGAACCTTCAGTCTAGCTGTTTCCGGATCTTATTGTGGCTCTGTCATTTTTCTAGCTGTATGTCTTTGACTAGCTTAATTACTCTCTCCTGTTTCAGTTGCCACAATGGAATAGTAGTGACTACCTCATGTGGTTCCTGTGAGGATTAAAAAGATCCACACAGGTAGAGAGCGTAGAGCGGAGCTTAGCAAGTGGTAAGCACATTAGTGCCTAACTCCAAAGGGAGTTTGCTCTTGGCAAAATGTCAAGAAAGGAGAATCTGCTTTCCCTGGCCTTGTGTCTCCTACTATCCGCTCCTCTCCTTGCCCCCTGATTTGCCCAGAAATCTTTCTATGTCCTGCAAGACTCAGCTCCAGTATCTTACTTTGAGGGAAATTATGGGCGACTGCTCTAAGTTCTTGGTGTGTCCCTTTCTCTCCCTGACCCCAGGTTCTGCCATTTCCTATTGTACTTACCACTCCATTCTTCAAATATTTAATTATTAGGCAGAAAAACCAGAACTGAATCCCAGGGGACTGGTATATGACGGGTGCTCAATACGTGCTTACAGAGCAAATGACCAAATGAAAGCAAACAGGATAGGAAATATTTTCTGTCAACTTGGGGAGGTGAGAGTTAGGGAACAAGAAAATGAAGAGGGTCTAGGTTTTAAGGAGAACATTTTTTGTGTGTGTGTCAGTGAAACTCAGTGGTAGACCATCAATGCTCATTGTTTTTTTTCTTTCCGAAATCATTGTGAGATGTGGAGAGATAATAAAAATTGCACCTTGAGCCTATTAATGCATTTGGCCTGCGTCATTTGCCTGCCCACTGCCCATCACTGTGGGAGGCTAACACTTGTGAAGGGATGACAGTGCCCATGGCATTTCTCTGGGCAAACCTGATGATTCATATCATTCCAAAAGTATGAGCAGCCAAGGTGCTTTCTTCACTTGGGAAATAGTGATGACCTGGCTGCTGTTCATGCCAGAGCGGCTTGAGGAAAGTGCCTTGGATGTAACTGGCTTGCTCATGACTCAGGAACTCAAAAGGCAGAGATCCTTACCAAAATCCATGGGGCTGGTAGAAAGCACTTGACTCCCTGAGATTTGAGACTATCTTTTCCTGAGCAGAGAGAGACTTTATTTCAAGTATGTTTGCAAGTGCATATGATATGAATGGCCATGATCTTCCAGGTTTCAGAGGAAGCATACATTTTTTTTTTAGGAAATAATGTCCCTGGTCCCTGTGGTCAGAATTTGTGTGAACTCTCTCTTCCTTGTGACCATCTGCACTGGAGGAACAATTTAAGGGCAGAAGTGAAGTCCTTCTACTTCTAAAAGGGAACTACAGCTCCCTTATTTAGGGCTACTACTCATGTGGGGACTGTTAGAGCAAATTTTTGGTCAAATAGTTGTGCTCAGGGTAACGTTGGAACGGAAGCTTACATTGCAGACTCCAGAAAAGTAAGACTGGGGCCCTTTCAGACTGCAGCTCTTACCGTCCCCAAAAGCAATTCCTTCCACACCTCAGAGGAGGAATTGGCCCTTTTGTGAGATGACTACAAATATTCATAGGATACAAGAATTTCCATAGGCTTGGAAAGAGTTCTGCATATAAAAACAAAACTATGATATATTTTGTGATAAGTGCTTTTTGCTTAAGTATGTGGGACTGTATTCACTTAGTTTCTCAACAAATATTTACTAAGCAACTACTGTGTGCTGGGTTTACCATAGGGGCAGGGACTACTTATTTGTCCTCATGTTGACTGAACCTGGTACAGTTCTTAGCTCATAGTACAGGCCACAGATTGCAGCAAAGCTATTTCACTTGACTTGGCCAGAGTTCAGGGTGCAACTGATGGATGGGACTTTGGAATAGATATTTCTCTCTCTGGTGCTAGCTTACCTTTCAAGGCACTTGAGACTTCTGATTTTATTCTTAACTAACTGAATGAACTAACTCAAGTCAGAGGGACAATGATTATTTGTATTGCTAAAATGTTATTTAATGAGGATCTTTGTGACTAAGCTCTTACAAGTTGAAAGAAAGTAATTGGCTGAAAAACCTTGTTGAATAAACATTGTTGGTTTTTGAAAATTCTGGGAGTTCCAACTTGGCTGCTGACCTTTCCTTGCCATTTATCTATTTGTTTAACACTAGCGTTTCTTAAGCTCCCAATGTATACAGAATGCTGCACCAGGAGCCGAGAAATACGTTGAGCTCTGCTCCCTGTCTGAAGTCAGTCACATTTTAAGTAGGAATTCAATAAATGGTACATTCAAACAGTTTATCCATCATAAACAGAGAAAAACAACCTGTCTGGGAAATAGCTGTCAGCAACTTCGAGCACAGTCTTGCTTGGCCATGACACTGTCTTCTGTTACAGAGAAGAAAAACAGAATGTGGAAAGATTGTCAAAACACCGTGGAATCAGTGGCATATTTTCTTTCTTCTCTCTTTCTCTTTCTTCCATCTTTGGACTTTTCTGCGTGTTGGTTCCTCCTCTTCTCACCACTTTCTCCTCTGCCATCTATGGAACTAAAGCTCATATGAAATCCTGGGAGTCCTTCAAGACCACAACGCTTCCCTGCCCCACACGACGATGTTGGTTGCCCTCCTTCTTGGCCCCAGTCACACCCTGTAATTCCTTCACTATGATAGCATTTGTTAGAAGCTACTGTGATTGCCTCTTGTCTTCCCTCACCTCTCCTTCTCACTAGATTGCACGTTCTGTGATTGTAGGTAGGGACCACAGTTGTCATGTTCACCAGCAAATTGCCTGGCCCAGAGTCTCCCTTGAATAAATACTGAATTGCATAGGTGAATCATTGAATGAGTGTGGTGGGACCAACATTAGAGTAAAAATTTCAGATGTTGTTTAATTACGATGCCCTACGACTGCTTAAGTATTTTATGGGTTTCTGTTTCCACGAGCTTCTAGATAGCACAAAGTTGTTGCAGGTAAATGTTGTTTATTAAATATCTCTGGTGCTTGTAAGATTTAGTGCTCACTGTAGAATGAAGGGTACGATGTCACCTATAGGAAAGATAGAGCTTGATCCCTGTGCAAAATGGTTAGCTTCTTATCTGGAAATCTCTACCTTAAATTGTGCTGCATCCATATCATTTATTTATTATTTTCAAACTCTGTACCACTCACTATTCTGGACAAATGGTTCAGGCACTAAGAGATAGGATACAAGTAACTCACAATAAACTGAAAAAAAAAATCCTAGAGACATATGATCCTCAAATTATTTTTCTATCAAAAATCAGACCAAACCCATGAGAAGAGCAAGGAATATATTATAGAAATATAGTAATAGAAATGAAGGCTAAATAACCAGCAGCATTTAATCCAAAGTAAATGAACTTATTTCAAAGAACAACGTAGCTAAAAATTACAATTAAGTCTTCGTTTTGAAGTGTCCTTCTCAAAGATCATCAAAATAATTTTGATTTAGCTTCCTAAATCCAGTTTTGCTCTGTTAGTTATTAGGGATTTTTTTTTTTTTTTTGATAAAAAATCCAGGCAGATCCTTGGATTCTGCCCTGCTGTTTCCTACCTAATGTCATGGTCATTTAAAAAAGAGTTCTCCATATTGAAGACCGACAGCTTAGAAATGTGGTGCCTCCTGCTTGACATAACATAAACTTCCAAGATCTTTAGGATTAGGATGAATCATGATAAGTGAAATGACCCTAGATAGGGAACACAAAGGGCTGGCGCGTGTTTGCTGTCACCTTTGTAGAGAGCTCTTCATTTTGTTTACATGTTCTTGAGAGGGTGCATCCCCTTCTGCGCTGAACTGAATGAGCCACCTGACCGCCAGCCTTCCCACTGCCTATCACACAACGGTTGTTTTATGAAAGGTCTTATGTGTCTGGATTACCTTTTAATCACAGGCCACACTATCTGTCACATGTGTGCAGAAAACAAGTTCAAATAGAACTTTCTGTATTTCTTGTTTTTTAATTTTCATTTATTTTTTTCTCTTCTTTTTACATTTCTAACTATTTTCAAATTTTTAATATATTTCATATTTATTTATTTGTTTTGATACTGAGAATTTAACTTGGGAGTGCTTTACCAATAAATTATATTCCCAGTTCTTTTTTATTTTGAAATACAGTCTCACTAAGTTGCTGAGGCTGACCTTGAACTTGCAATCCCCCTGCCTCAACCTCCCAAACTGATGGAATTACAGGAGTGCACCATTATGCCTGGCCCTTCTTGTTTATTTATTTATTTAATAAACAAAATGACTCTGCTTTTTAGCTTAACACATTTGGATCTACTGTTCACATTGACCATGAACGGCAATCGTACGACTTCAGTCTAATTTTGTTAATTATGGATTGGAAATGTTTAAGTTAAAAAAATTTCCATGATCTCAAATTAGGTGTATGGAGAAAGTGGATAAGTTGGGCCACTGTCACTCCAGTCAATAGCCTGATCCCTCAGGGATTTGGAAGGAAACTGGGAACAACTGAGGTGAGATCCATCTGCCACCACTGCAGGGAAAGAAGTGTATATTGTAGCTGTTAAGCTCCAAATTAAGAGAGACTGAGAATCAGATTTCACCTCTGCTGCTTACTAGCTACACGACCTTGGGCAAGTCACAAGGAAATTCTAAGATGCCATCTCCTTGAAAAAATTATAAGAATTATAACATTATAAATTATTATAATGTTATATTATAAAGCACCAAGACTGAAAACAGACATCTGGACTCCTAAATACTAGTTCATCACTTATAATTATAAGAATTATAATATTAATTGAGATAATAAAATCTCAATTAAGTCATTAAAGAATTAAATGAGATAAATGCATAGAACACAGCACTCCATAATATTATCTGTACAAATGATGAACATTTTTATTTAAACATGCTCTGCAATCTAGAAAGAAGTAGTTTTTTTTTTTTTTGGCTAAAAACAACTCCTGAGTGATCACAGAGAAATGGAAACAACAAGAAAAATGCTGAGGGATAGGGTCATATTTCTAATCTTAAAGAGAAAATACATTTTTTTCATCACTTGGTAAATTTTCATCACTTGTAAATCAGGCATCTTTCAGGGGCGCTACAAAAAGACACATCCTTAAAGAGTTTAAACATCTTTTCTTAAAGTGAACAAATTTCCCTTGGAAAAACTGTACTCAGACCAAGTTGAGAGGTCTTCTAAGAAATAAACTTTTGATCCTTGCTTTGATGCCACATTCAAGACCCAGTAAATATCCTGCAAGAGCCAATGTGCTAATAGAGGCCATTTCTTTAAAATATTATTTTCATCCATTAAAATAAAAAAAATTGTTATTAAATATCACCAAGGTTCTACTTTTTGACTGAAACTGCTTAGATATAGAGAATCAAATATGAATATGACACAGTCCTGTCCTGCCCCCAGGGTTTTTAAATAGGAAAGTAGACTATGCCCATAAAAAAAAAAATCCTACTCTGAATGAGGGTTAAAGATCTTAGACTTGATAATTGACAGCAGAAGAAAGACTCATTTTCAACTGGAAAGATAAAACCTTGGATCCAGCTTTGATTCCACCACTTAACCCACTTGGTAGCCTGGGAATGTCCACTTTGAGCTTTCAATTTTTCAGAAGTAAAATTAAGATGATAACATCTGACCTACTATTCCCGTCAGGTTGATATGAGGTCCAAACCAGCCAAGATTTATAAAACACATAATAGACTATCATGCCACTGTATTGATCCTTGATGTGATCAGTTTCTTTCCTCTGCTTCCTCACAGAGTGAAACTAACATAAACTTTCTTTTTATTTGTCTTAGCTTATGATTTATCTAAGAGTTCTATCATTGTGTGTGTGTGTGTGTGTGTATTGTGTGTGCATGTGTGCACATTATCAAGTCTTATCAAGCCAAAGCACCAAGACTAAAAACAGACATCTGGATTCCTAAATACTAGTTCATCACTTAATTTTGAAGACAACATGGATAGAAACGGAAAAGATGTTCTCTTAGGTTGGACTGATTTCAGAGAGAAATTCCTGTTGCCCTCAATTTACAGTGAAGAAAACTGAGTATTCATTAATGAAACACTTTTTCAGTAAATTTTATGAGGATCCCACCCAGCACCCAGGGCCCTGATAACTAAGTGAAGGGATGAAATCAAGAAAGGGAGAAAACTGAGTCCTACTGTTGACCTTTGCTGGTAACTTCTTGGCATCCATAAATCATTCACCTTCCTGTCCTTTAGCTTCCTACGATGAAAACGGAAAGTTGGATCTTGGAAAGCACATGACCAGTATTATGTTTGAAAATATTGAAATCCAGAGAGAAAGTGTAAAAAAGAAGGGTGTGAATCCCCTTTCCAGTCACCTGTGAGAGATGGTGACTGTTACCTTGGGCCTTGGGAGAGGGGCATGGAAAGAGCAGCTTGTTGGTAGAAGCCGATCTGAGCATTGGGTGGATGAGGAATTTAAGTGGGTTATCTTGCCTAGTTAGTTCTCTTCCTTTAACTAATGGGGAAAGGAACTGGGGCAAAATGAGACTGATAGCTTCCAGACTAAGAGCTCTTAGAGTAATATTGGAGGATGAGTCAGGAAATGGTCTATGTCAGTAGTTAGGGGATTATAAAAAATAATGTCATGGGCCAAAAAATAATTTTTTGTGGGATGATGAGAGATCTCAAGTTTTGTCAATATGCCTAGAAGTGGGCAATGGTTCTACACTGGATGACTTGGCACTTTTCTTCATTCTGATTGTCCATAATGTGGTCTATAAGTGTGGAACACTATTAAACATAGATGAATACAATATTTAACTAGACGATAAAGAAAGTTAATAAAGTGGTGATAGGAACTGAAATGAGCTCAGGGGGAGTCCTGAAAGGAAGACAGCTAGTATGTGTTGAATTCACAGGAGTGCCTGCTGGGCCCTGGGCACTTTCACATCCATAAATAACTTACTATAGCCTTGCAGCATAGCTTTGCATTTTCTGAAAATGGAGGCACAGAGAAAGTATGCGAGTTGTCTAAATTCAGGGAGTCCTTATGATGACTATGTCATTGAGCTGAGGTTTGAATGGTGGAAAGTTATTCTGCTCTCAGAAACTGTCACAGATTTAGCAGGATAGGCATGCTGGCTTTATCCTTAAAGAAGGATCTCTATTTGGAAAGAGGAGAGCCCACTTAAGTATACCTGACTGTTAGCATTATCAGAAGGGGTTATTAAATTATGAGGCACTTGGACTCAGGAAGGGAATATGAGGTTTCTACTGTCACCTATGGTAATTCTTGGGACTGGCGTTTCACTACTTATTTATCCTGCAAGTAGGGCATAAGGGACCTCAATCCCACTATAATTTGGAAAAATGTCCAAGTGAGAGCAGTCTACCCACACCATAGATTCCACACTTTTCAGACTCTACATAGTTTCATAGAATTTCAAGGTTGAAGAAATCTTAGAGATAGATATGTTGTCCATTGCTCAGTCTAGATTTGGGGAAAGCTAGGGCAAGAGTTCACTTCTGGCCCTCCTATTCTCCTGTGCTAAATGTTTTCCTGTCTGAAGGCTTGGGTCCATGATTAAGCTATTTAAGTCCTGAACTTGTAATTTATAAACCCAGGAAAAGGGCATTTATCATTTGAATCATCTTAGAAGCATGTGTCAGAGTTAGGGAGGGAAAAATTTCTTCTGAAAATTCTTATCTAGTTTACTTAAGGTGGGAGAGACTTGTGTATGCTCTGCTGATTCCTACTGAATTCCCCAGCCTTAGTGAACTCGGAAGTACAGGTTCTAAATGTTCTGCTTGATGGTTCCCATCAAGGATAAAACTGAAAATAGGAAGCCTTTAGTTGCTGACTGTGAGAGAAACTTGTTTAAGTAGTCTGCCAAAAGCAGTGGATCACATGAAAGCCACATGACTAACCAGAAATAATTGGAGCTTAAAAGATGCCAGTGTGGATGAGTAAGATTTCTTTCACCATGGGATCTAGTTAAAGCAAATTTACCCACTCACAAGTTCTCTAGTCCCATTATCTTTCCCCCTAGAACATTTCACTTGCCCTGATGTGACAAATTAAATGATTTCATTAACACAGAAATTAACACAGAAAGCCTTTGTTGACCACAACTGGGTGCTCATTTATTTCTGTTTTATTATTAATTCATTTGTTTCTCTTTTCAATACATCCTTAAAAACTATTGTGTGCTAGATGTGGTGCAAGAAGTATTTCTTTTTTGAAACTTTTTCGGATTCCTCCAAAATAATGTGATTTCTCTCTTTCCTGAAGCCTAGTAACATTTTGTTTACAATTCTCTGAGATTTATGACATGTTGCTTTGTATTAAAGCAACTTAAGAACATACTTTATGATATTAATGCAAAACTAAGACAATTGCTTTACAAAGTTTTGTATGTTCCATAGTACTTACAGCAATCCTGGAAGATAGGATGTTCTCAGTATTGTGGAATGAATGACCGAATGAATATTTGTTGAATTGGAGTTGATTCAGTTTAGGCTAAGTTATGCTGCGATAACAAACAACCCCAGATTTCAGTAATTTACGACATAACGATTTATTTCTCATGTGTGTCTATGTCCATGTTGAGTGAGATAAAACTCTGCATTTCCTCTTCCTTATTATGGAATCCGGGCAGTAGTAATAGTCATTTGTGGCAGATATTGTAGCAGGGGGACAAAAGAGATGACAGGAACATATGATGGATAAGAAGTAGCATATATCACTTCTGCTCATTATTGGCCAAAGCCAGTCATGTAGTCAAATCTGCTATGAGTGGCAGACAAATATAACTCTTCTATGAGGAAGTCAGTAAATAGTTGAGAATAATAATATAATCTGCAGGATAAGTTATTTCAATGTTAAGATATTTAAAATATAGCTGAGGCAGTAAGTTAAACATAAATATCTAAAATTTTTAGTGTGAGATGTAAGCATCATATTAGAGGTAATAATAATAATAAGGGATTTCTTGTGACTAGGGTTAGTCATAGAAGGCTGAAAAATAGAGGATATGTCCTTCAGGTTGGGCATTAAAAATGAGACTTTGTGAGAAGGAACTGAAGAAAAGGTGGATAGAGAAGTATTAAGTGTACTCAGGAAAAGGCGAAAAGTCCATTTTTAGTGGAGGATAAAATTGCATGTATAGAAATAATAGTACCCTCAATTCCAAAGTAAAAATTTAGGGTCTGCTTAGCAGGCCAGCCAGTGGTGTGTTGGAAGATAATTAAAGAATGATTTGGAGAGAAGCTCAAGATATTTATGGGGCTACTTAAAGTGTTGAGGCAGGAGATGCTGAAGACAGAACCAGGGCAGGATAAATGTGAACCAGGCAGAACTTGTATGGGAAAGCTACAAAAGAAATCAAGAGCTGTGGAAAACAAGTTGGTGTAGGAAGCAGAAGAGAGAGAGAGAAAGAAATAAAAAATGATTAGATATGATTGACCATCAATGGAACTGGAAAAATAAGCAAGAGAACTGACTTATGGAATAGGAAAATCATGTTTTATCTTAGCTATGTGGACTTTGAGAAATTTCAGAAAGAAAGATTTAGCAGAGATATGGATCTATGGGAACTGATTTAGGACTGTGGTTGTGATTGAATAAGTAGACCTGTGGGACCCTGTGAAGAGGTGACATGAAGCCATGGGTACAGGTGGGAATCCCAAAGGGGTATAGCAACTGAAAGGCAGAGTGCTGGCATCCACCCAGATGGAGGCTGGGGGAAGAGGAAGATAAGTCAGGAAACAGATGGAAGAACAAGGATGGAGGAGAGAACAGTATAGTGTAGAGTAGACCAAGCTGAAACAGCTGAACTGGTAAGGAAGAAAGAGAAGTCAACTGTGTCAATAACCTTAGGCAAGTACCAGGAGAATAAGAAGGCAGAAAGCAGCATTGAACTTAGAGTAGGAGATCTTGTTGATGAGCAAGAAAACCACCTCAGTGAGGAATGAAGATGTTCTTTGGAGATACTTGATAATAAAAATTACAGAGATTGAAGGGCAGATGCGTAGTTGGAAGGGGTGAAAGCAAAAGTACAGTGAGGACAGTAACCTCTGAAAAGAAGATGGGCATGTTTCATGTGGGAGAGCAGGAGGAGAACATGCAGTAAGAGAAATTTCCCATGAGGAGGAGTGATTTTAAGAGTAGCTCTTACCAGAGTGGAGAATATGAGCAGTTTTGACATTAAAACAATAATAATTTATTATTGAAAAACCAGGTTAGCTTTTTGAAAACAAAAAAATATGTGTATACAATCAGCCAAGGGAAGCAGAAGGGACTTTTCCTGCAACTATACGATATTCATTTTTATATATTCAGTGTCTAGCACTGGACGCCCAAATATTCACATGCAGTAAATAGTTATTGGAGAATGTGTTATTGAGATTTAATGCTGATAATTTTAGGCAGATATTTTTGAGATCTGGATTTTTTTGAATTTGGGTAAATGTCCTTTAAGTGGGAAAAGGGAACTTCAGACCTTTTTTATGGTATGTTTAAAAATGTTAATTCCCATCAGTTTAAGGTGCCTAGTGTCTCTGCAGAATGGCTAGGATATTGACAAACCCCAGAGCTCTG